>NC_139926.1:12307568-13035068 GCF_963514095.1 Eutrigla gurnardus
TCAATGCTGTAATTCTTTCTGTGGGTCAAGTATGATGTCTCAAATGCCATTTTTTTCTTTATTGCATTTTGTGAATGACTTTTCACACTATTGTACAAGGCAGTGTTAAATATTACACCACGTCCTTGTTTAGGAGCTTTGGGGCTTTTAACTAAAACAGCATGTTTGCTCCTCTCTCTTTTGAGTTTCCACCATTCTCTTTTCAAAATGTGTTTTCATTATTCTATTACAGTATCTTTTATTTTCCTTTCGTCTATCTTCTCTAAACAGAACTAACTTGTGCTGCCACTCTCTCTTATCTTCCCTCTGTGTTTCTCTCTTTTTTCCATCTTCTCTCTCTCCCTCACACACACTTTCATAATAGATGTTGTATCCTCTGGCAAATAATAAACAGCAGTGAATTTCAGTCCCTGTTCCCATGACCCTTTAACTTACCTCCACCCTTCCTTCCCAGTAGTCTATTTCCTGTCTCTTCACCCTTCCTTGGCTCTTTCCACCTCTATCTCCCATCTACCTACTTCTTTCTTCTTCTCTACTACCAGTAACACCTTGTGTGACGCCTCAGGAAGAGTGAGTTAGAGAGCACATCACAGGAAGAGAGACTTAATGGCATAGCAAAAGGAAGAAAGTGAGTCAGAAATGACCGATACAGAGAGAGAGAGAGAGACATTCAGGGAGGAAATGCTTCCTGTCTTCTAACCCCGTCTTTCTTTTTTCTTATTTTCTCCATTTTGAAAAAAAAAAATGACTGTCATCCAGGAAGATTTATTGGCCTTTAGACTCCTATATCATCTTGGAACTCCTCGAACGTTTATTGATTTTCGGAAAAATGAGTAACACGTGCCTTTGCAAAAAGTGCAGCGTTTTCGGATTTTGCAATTCAGCTGTATTGAACTGCATTTATGTTAACAATCATCAGAAACATAGTTGTACCAAGTCAATTTAATCATGGAAATGTGCCACTATATGCTGAGACTGAGCAAATTCAAAGATGATGTATTTGGTGCTGTAATTCATATTATAATGGGTTTCTATAGAATTAACTTAATGTGTTTAATCAAAATCAAGTGGCTTTGTGAGGGCATCTCTCAAGCCTTTTGGGAAGAGGCCCTTGACTGGGGACCCCTGTCCCTCTGCTGTGGCAGCCAAGGTTTTAAAGACAAGGTGGGCTGCGGACCTTAAGTCGGTCATAGAGTTCAACAGAAGGCAGAGCTGGTGTAAATTGGAACAAAGATACAATTGAAACAAATGATATTGTGATGGTAGTTCTATAACCACAGCTGGGGCCCTCCACCAAGGGGGCCCTGCTGCTGATGAGGGTGTAGGATGCCGAGCAGCTTATTTATTTAGGGTCCACACTTATTCAGCTCGGCACATCCTGATTGGCTCAAGCTATGCCTCTACATTCTTACCCATACAGTCCGATTAGAGGACTCTGCCCTCGTAACCGTCCTTACTAACCATCATCAATAACATTTCTTTGTTTCTCTCTCTTCCAGAGCCTTTCCCAGCCTTAACACCTGGCATAACCAGTAAGTCCTACTTCCTGTTCCATCTGTACTTCCTGTGCCAAATGTCTGTGCGTCTGCTTGTCGCTAAGCTCAGCTCGTAGCACTGCACTAGCCCCGAGTTACCTTGATAGTGCATAACATATGTTGCATACAGCTAAATTGGTTCTGCCCTTGAGCTGTTACATCATCTCCACATTAATGTAACTATAATTTCTTACATGCTTAGTAAGTTCTGTAATATGTACATAAAACTACATACAAATAACATTTCCCCCAAAAAAAGGATATACTTTATCCACATTTAAGAATATTTTGGTGACATCGTTGCAACTTGATGGAATGGATACTCTGCATTGTTCCAGCATGACTCCCTGCATGCTGCGCTGATACTCTTGGTTATGTAGTTCGGTATGTTCCTCGTGAGGAAAGCACTATTTACAAATGGTTACACATTATTTGCAACATGTGCAACATGTGCAACCGCCACAGGGTGACATCAGAGTGTATTTGCACTTCCCACTGACTTTTTTTTGTGGCGTGCACCACGTTGTGCGTGATCTGTTACGGGTGTGCGTTTACAGTGAATGTGCCAATATGTGCACAGATGCTCAGCGGTTTACTGAAATGCTGTTCATTTTGTATTGCTCGTATGGGGAATTACTAAATAGGATCAAAGGTATAAAAAAAATCAGGAATCGGTGGCTGAAATAGTCAAAGTAAATCTGGTTGTTTTCTCTGGTTATCAATGAAAATAAAAGAACCAAACAGAGTCTGCTTCTCCTGCCCTGAACTCAGTCCAACCCTAACTATTTCCTAATTGTAGAGAACAGCCCAGTCGCTCCTCATTCATTCTTCTATCCTGATTTGCTGTCACTCTCGTCTTCCATTCAGTTACTTCTTCTCATTCGCCTCTTCTACCCTTCTCTATATTTTTCCTCCCTCCTCTCAGCTTCTTTAATTCTTCTCAATCAGTCGTTTTCAATCCCTTCCTTGCTTTTGTTTTAAGTCCTTTTCCATCTCTCCTTTACTCTTCTCACTCCCTGCAAGCTGTTGATCCCAAATGAATTAAACATCAAACTTTGTTTCCCTTTTCTCCCCTTCATCCTCAAATAGGCCACTCTGAAAGCAGATAAAAAGGGCTTAGGGCAGATTATGCTACTGGGTCGCTTGTTTGAAAAGACTGTGTTGGGACCTAAAACGCCCGACCCACAACATATGAACATGGTATTTTAAAGGAGCCTTGGTCTCAGTGACACTTCTTCAAAGTTGGACCTCATATCACCAAATATACTGTATTTGACCACTCTGAGTAGCATACCAAGCCTTGTGTGATATGTAGATGGGTTTTTTTTGCATCTGGTGATTAGTGTCCACATTGATCATGGATGGTTGAGACCGTATCTGTTTCTTTAATTACTTTTTATTACTGTCGAGGCAATGTCTCATGTTTTTGAAGCTGGGGGCTAAAGCACAAAAATAATTGCCGAACATTCAGTTGGTTTGCATCCATATTACTGATGCAGGGTGCTTACAGTAATGTAGTCAGTGTGTGTGTGTGTGTGTGTGTGTGTGTGTGTGTGTGTGTGTGTCTGTGTGTGTGTGTGTGTGTGTGTGTGTGTGTGTGTGTGTGTGTGTGTGTGTGTGTGTGTGTGTGTGTGTGTGTCTGTGTGTGTGTGTGCGCGCGTGTTCACAGTGTGTGAATAGATCAAAAACATTCCTTAAATATGGTCAGGTACTTGAGCACCACTTGGTCGTTTTCCACCACTTTTCAATTCAATAAAAAACAAAAATGCCATTCCCAAAAATAGTAAAAGCCATGAGCCTAACTCAGAAAACTCTCAACACCTGACTCATACGCTAAATATTTGACCCAATGCTTGCAGGTTTTTTGGAGTATTGGATCCTGAGCAGGTATCATTTGACTCCCACGAGACAACAGTGTCAGTTCTCGCACACGTGTGTTTTCATGAGATTGAGCCCCGGAGCGAGGGATTACATTTCTCCCTCTGGACGCCTGTTGAAAAGTGAGCTAAGAACTAAAGTGTTTCTCTTTGGGTGAGCGCTTGGAGTTGAACCCTGTTCAAGACTTACTGCCTAGAATGTAAACACTATACAGAAATGCCTCAGTGACTTATTTTTGACGTGGATATTTTTAGATTGTGTTTTTCTGTGGTTTCTACCATTATCCTGCAGGTGAAAAGGAGATTTTTGAGTGATGAAGGCATAGACAGAAAATTAATTGGATGATAATTTAAATTTGAATCAAAAAGTCAGATTGACTTCATCCCTAGTGAGGGATTTCGAGGAGGAATACAGTGGCTGTCCCTGGTAACTATGAGGGCAACCAATGGATTTAATTAGATATTATAATACTTCTAGCAATAAAATGAGTGCCCAGTGGAGAAAAAGTTATCAAAAAGATATTAAAGGGAATAATTCAATTGACTCACATTAAGGGAGAAACGTCGGGAGAAGTTGAGATAAAATATAATGTTTAATCATAAACCTGACGATCTCAGTTAACTGAACAATGGCAGCTTCATTCACAGTGTGTCACTCTGTTGGGTTGTTGTAGCCATGGCAACCAAGAAGGCATTTGGCTTCTGAAAAAGACAGGGCTGGCGGCACGCTGACCGACACACACACACACACACACACACACACGTACACGCTGAGAAAAGAAGCTAATTCTGGCTTCAGTTTGATTATAGAGCACTCACACACTCACACTTTCAACTCCACGTCTCATTCAGATATGGTAAGATTGTTGATCTGTGAAGTGTAAGACCTTCAATGACAAAAAAAAAAAAAAAAAGAAATGAATTCAGGGCTTCAGAAACTTAAGTAGCCAATGTTCCTTGAAAGCCACACTTTTCTTTAGCTCACTTTAGGAGCGCTGCTCTTGAGAAACTTCCCCCTTTGTTCCCCTTTAGATGAAAAAAGGCAAAGCAACAGTCAATTTTTGCAGCCCTAGAAATCATCTGTGTCTTAATCCACTGGTGGGAAGGCTCACTGTGCATGCTGCTCAGAGCACAGCTTTACAATCAAAGCCAATTTTAAACCCTTAAAGAGTACGTCTGAACTTGGAAAATAAAGACAAAATTAAGCTGGCTGGTTTCCTTGAGGTTCTGCGTCTTTCTCTGCACCTTTCCTTCCTCCATCCTTTCATCATTCCTTGCCGTCTTCCTCTTTCTTCCGGGCCTGTGTTTTCTATTTCACATTCTCTCGTTCTTTCCTCTGTTCTCTCCCATTCTTTTTCTCTGTCTCTGTTTCTTCCACAACCTCTCTCTCAGCGGGTTTCTTTCACAGTGAGTTGACAGAGTATTGAAGTTTCCGACAAACCCTCTAATGCAGGATTAAAGATATCATGGCAGGATTAGCTCTTTCCCTTCACTTCCCCTCCCTCCCACCCTCTCGCCTCACTTTCTACAACCCCTCTCTATTTCACTCCATTCTTTCCTCCTATAATACCTTCGCTCTTATCCTTTCTCCACCCCTGTAATTTCTCTCTGATTTCCCCTCTTCCCCTCTCCACTCGACTCCCTTCGTTGTGATCTCGCCCTGATGGAAGCAGCTGCGTCCTACCAAATAAAACTACTCAACGCTCCCCGGCCTTTGTCCAAATCAGCCGACCGCTGCATAATCAAGGCTTTGCATTCTGTGATCAAATCGGAACGCATCGCATGAGCCTCTGCGTGTCAATGTGCAGCTAATGCTTGTGATGTTTGCATCAACCGAAAATGCTGTGTGTGAAACCAGCATAATCAAAACATATATGCATTTTTTTTTGGTGAAGAATGAAGACTTTAGATGACTTGGAGTATGCAATCTGCTGTTACAATGTAAGGAAGTGAGCTGAATCTGGAGGGTTTTTTGCCTGCTGTACATCTTACATTATGTTTAGTTGAATTCCAGTAAGGCACAATGATTGCAGCTCACTGCCGCAGTAATTGACCATTCACTAAGTCCCACCCCCTTAGTTACTGCCAGGCCTGTCAAGCTTTCCATTCTCGCACGACACGTATGCAATTTACACTGACAGCAATAACAATGGCAAGTGAATGTTCTAAAGCTTGACAGACCTGCCATGCCTGGTCACGGTTGCTAAGCTATGATTCAACAGTGACTTCTCTGGGGGAGGGGCTTAGAGAACAGTCAGCTGGAGAGCTCTTAACTCTCCAATGCGGTCTGCATGCCTGCCTCCCTCCATAGTGTCAACCAGTAATGTGTCCTCCTGCCCTCTAGGGGGTGCCATGTCTGGAATGGAGCCCACAGTAGACACAGTGGCGGTGCAGCCTGTCCCTGCCTACTGGTACTATGTGTTGGCAGGATGCGCTGCCTTCTTGCTGCTGGTAACTGTAACGGTGGTGGTGACATTGTGCTGCCATCGGTACCACTGGGCGCCTAAGAAGACCAGCGGTAGTCATCACCATTCAGTGATGTACCACAACAGCCAGCATCCAAACCAGCAGGGTTACCAAAACTGCTACCAGAACCAAAACCCCAGCTATAATCTGATCCAGAGCCCGAACCAGAACCACCTGTACCCAGGTACTGGGCCGAGTCTTGACCCCATGCTCACCATCAGACTGGAGAAAGACGACAGCTACGATTCCCGGTGTTGAGAACAACTGGACTGTGTGTGATTTTTATTACGAGGCTTTGTTCAAATGGAATGATCAAAGGGCGTGCAAACTCCCAGGAATAAATGATCAACAGCAGCGTTCAGCGTAACTGCCACTCTTCACTGATGAGACTCCACGAGGAAGAGCCGCTGCAGTTCCTGTCGCTGATGACTGATCTAATTAACTGATCAGCATGCACCTTTGCTGAACGTATTTGTTGGCTGGCGCTGGCCGACGGACTCCTGACAGTAAACTTTACCATCGCTGGGGAGAGTAGATGAAAGAACTTTAATTGCCAATTCTAATGGCTGATGAGGGCCTGATAACAACATTAGAGTGCCACTTTTTTTTTTTTTTTTTAATGTACTGAAGAGCATACTGGCCTCTACAGCTGCACCCCAACCTGGTAGCCTGGACTTGTAGACTGCCTAACAGACTGTGGACAAAAACACACCCACTGTTTTCCTCAGAGCAGGATACGTCTGTGTGCCGCGCTCTGATCTGCAGCTTGGACACTGCCTGCCTCCGACAGAGAGGGGGGGATTTACACACAGGTACAGGGGGGATAGAAAGTGTGTGCTGCATGAAGAAAGGAGGCTATTTCTCTGGGTCTGAATGAAGCTGCTGTTTATTTGTTCCACGGGCCTTTGAGGCGACCGAGAGTGACAGAGACAGATTAGGAACAGAAAAAAAGGGAAAGAGGTATGGGGAGAATTAGTGCTGCCCTTCCAGGCGTGACGGATAGACGGCAACACATCCACCGTGGGTGGCTCCTTTGGTCTGTGAACGAGGAATCAGTGTTGTGCTGTTCTCTGTCTGGTTTACACGGGGCGGTAAAGATAGGATGAGACAGCTTACATCGCATCGTGCAGACCCCAGGAACAAACACTCTCCAGGCATCGACACACACACAAAGGTTCAAGAGTGTCGAACACATACTGTATGCACGGACACGTCACACATTTTCAGCGGTTAATCATTGAGTCTTGCGTGATACCCTGAGTGCATCTGACATTACATCCTGATATGCCTTTTCTTAAAAATGTGCTTTAAAACTATTACCTCTTCGCCTCCAGGACGAGGTAGTGCCTCGGTGTCAAGTCGGAGTATTAATGGCCTCTATACAGTTTTGCCTTGATCTCATAGATAATCCAATGCCTGTCTGTTAATGTTCAAACTAAACGTTGTATGTCGCACACACATTAGACTGGGTGAATGAAACGAATCCAAAATCATATGTATTGAGTATATAAAGACCTTATACTTTTCTTTGAAGTCTGTGCAAGTTCAAATTGCTACTTCTGTTAAATTTTGTTGCGAGTCATCTTATGAAAATATTTAGAATTTGTATAAAAAAAATATATATCATAATGTTTTACATATAAGCCCGGTGACCTGACAGTCTGGTCCACTTGGCTATAAAGTTTTGCTTCTATTCAACAGGTGAGACCAAACACGCTGTGTGAAAGAAATTTAGAAAAACACACTAATCCAGGATGACTAGTCATTTCCTCTTATCAATTCATTCACTTTGATCTGTCAAATAACACTGATTCCAGGTCAGCAGTATCACACTGATTTCTTGATGGTTTTTCTTCGTCAGTCAAAATGTATGTGCGTTTTAATATCGACATAGATGAGTTTGCTAAAAGATTTGGGTGACATGATGCATTTTTGAAGTTCCACATTATTTTTGCGATGTTGAGAGTAACATTAGCACTTTTCTGCTACTAGATGATTTATTGAAGGCTTTGATGATTTATGACAATTTCTTACATTTACTGTGAATCTTAAAAAGAAACAATCATCTTAATAATGTACTGGTTGTGTATTTAATGGTATTTCTTTCTTTGAAATCACACGTGACGGTATGCCTACATGTGTTTCTGATGTATAATAGTTACACAATGTTTATTTTTTATACTTTTCAAGGCAACGGTTGTATTGATTGTGTTCACTGAGATGATCTTAACATTTTTTCTTGACTCATGCTGATGCTCATGCCCCCCTCCCCTCCCCCCCACATCATTTTGTTCATGCTCAAATCCCCCAGCCTGCTTTATCAAAACCTGCTTGTTCCCATTCTGCTGCTTCCCTTCATCCCAAAGCCTCCCAGTAGAAAACACAGGAGGGAAAATGTGAGGCAGAAATGGCGGAGAGCAAAATCTCTCAGAGAAAGCCCCATTAAGCGAGCCCCCTTTCCCTCCAAAGAAGGCGCCCAGAGATGGAGGAAGATGAAAGAAGTAAAAAAAAAAAGAAGGGAAAAAAAACTGCTCTCTCTACTTTCTAAAGATAGATTTTTCTTTTACTCCGAGAGGAAGGCTAACAGGGAGGCAGGTTGGGGTTTTGGATTGAAGGAGGGAGAGACTTCAAGGAGGAGGGCAGGTTGTTTCAAACACAAATGCAGATGAAAGAAGTCTTTTGGCAGAATAGATCCTCCCTTTCCCTTCCATTGCAATCGACTGTGTATGATTTACACATTATGTGACTCACTCTAGCAGCCCTGTGCTATAACCCAATCAATGCGGGTCTGAAATTCAAGCAGAGGAATGATATATGACTGTATTTATGTTGTGCTACCCTTGCACTTTTCTCTTTCATATTCTCTCTCTCTCTCGCTTTCTCTCGATCAAACTTTTTGCAAGATTTGGGAAATGTGCTGGCGGCTCTTCATGAAACGCTTTTAAATAAAAAAAAAGCTCTCCCTTCTCCCTTCTCCATCACAGACTACTTTGAAGCCCTTTAATATTTCTAATTAGTTAATGGAGCTGATTGCATTCATAAAACCTTGCGGTAAGCATTTCTAGCCCTCAGGCCGTTTCTTTTTTCTTTTTTTTTCCTTTCTGCCTCGTCCTCCTCTGTTTCCTGGAGAAATATTACAAGTGAAAGCACTCTAACAGGTCCTCGGGCCCCCACTAGAGCAGCGTATGGTGCCAAAGAGCCTTCCATGTCTTTGCCTGAATAAAAAGGCCCCCTTTTTATTCTTCTCTTGCTAATTGGAGAGTGGAGATAAAATGGGGCTACAGGGAGTTTTAATCTGCTTTCAGATCCGCGTGATGATTCTTCTCGGGATCCAAGCCTGAGGGCTTTAAGCCAGGATCATTAGAAAGTGTTCAACAGTCGTCCAAAGGGTGTCCGAGCATCTTGTCTTTTCTTTATCCTGCTTCTTTCTCTTTCTCTCCATTGATTTAGTGTTTTTGTCGAGGCCTGTGGTGATTTCAGTTGACTGTGAGAAAGGAGAAGTTTGAGCCTCGAGGGCCTGTTGTGAGACTTTACATTCACACCATCAGGACACAGACAAGGGGGTTGATGAGATGCTTTCATGTTCATCTAGCTCCTACCTGAAGAGTACATTTTAGTAAGACCTCCAGAAGACCTAGCCATATTTAGCAGGTATCCATTGTTTCAGGGCTAACTGCCTATTCTGCACAGTAACAGCTTTTCTTCTTTTTTTTTTTACAATGACAGCATTATTTTACTTGGTGGGGTGGTTCAGACAAACATCATTTGAAGTCATGTCCATGATCTGCAGGCCACTCTGGGGTTTTCCAAGGTTGCGTGCTTTGAGACGTGATTGGTCAGACATGTTTAGATCGCTTATTTCCTTTGTTCGCCTTTTCACTTTTCACCTTTTGGTGATGTGAAATCACACATTTTATGGGTAAAGTGTGAATGTTTGGAAAAAATATACCCAGGTGATGTTATTTTTATCAAATTAATTGATTATATTGTTATTGTTTTGGGGATTTATTCTACTTTTTGAGGTTTTTTTATTGATCAGAAAGATTTTTCTTAATGCAAAGCAGCAAAGACTGATTTTTCTGGAACGTGGCCTCAGCAAGGGATGCACTTTAACTCGGTTTAATTGGTTTGTTTAGACTCGTGCTCAATAAAAGCAGCTTTGAAATGGTAACTGCTTAAATGTTCATCCCTACCTTCAGCCACATGACTGTTGTATTTACTCCTGTGCACTTAGTCTTTGGAGGAAAGACCTTTCGACTTTATGATTGTCTACAAAACCAAGAGGCAAAAATACTCAATCTCATAATGAAGTAATTAAATAAGCAAATTCCCGACAGCCAAACATTGGAGAATGAATGCACTCCGTTTAGCAAAGGATTTATCGGTTGCTGTAAATTCTTTTGTTTGTTCTCTAATTGGGTTTGGAAGTCAACTTTGGGTAAATTTTAAACAATTAAAGATGTGATTGATTCACTGCTTTAATTTCAAATTACCTCATATTTAATACATGAGCAAATATCTTCATTTCACAGATAGCAGGTCTCATTTAAATACATATCTTACTATCAGTTACAGACTGAAGAGTACTGGAAGTTAATAAAGGCTGTTTATAGAGGGAATAGTCTGGATGCCTCATGTCTCACGGGGAAAATAACCTTATCTCATTGAGAAAATGAGTCTCCGTATCTTTCTTCATATCTACTAAATTAGTTTTTCACTTCTTGTCTTTAAAATATCTATTATGATTTCACTTCATAATACCTTTTTGGTTGCTTTGCCCCGGCAATAAATGATTATCAGCTGTCCCAGATATTGCTCTATTGTTTTCTGAATAAGTTAATAAGTCTATTTTGTTGAATCAAACTGAATTGAAGCAGATTGGAGCTTCCAAACCCTTAAGAGCATTGCACTTCGGCCTGCCTCGGAAATATAATATTGTATTTTAGCTCGTTGAATTTCATGGTCTTAAAATAAAAAGAAAATGTGTGGTGGGGAATGTGAAGGTAATAAAGGTGATATTTTTCTATGAAACAATTGTGGGTCTCGTTTCTTTATAGTAAAGTATCTCTCTCTCTCTCTCCATCCGTTTGAAATGTAGGAGATCTCTTTCCAGATATCTTCAGTCAGTCTAAACAACATCACTCACTCTTTAAGCTCTTTGTTGAGTTTGATTTCCATCTACAAATGTAGCTTTTGTGCTGAAAACAGCAGAAATGCAGTGATGTTATCGCAACATGTTATGGACGAAATGAACGGGTGAGATTAATACTAATCTGTTCTATCTGTATCTTTTTAACAGATCCCAGACCTATTGATTTCGGAAAGATCCCCATCAATGGAGGTGAGGTTTGAAGTCCTCTTCTCTCCTGTACTCTCAACCTGAGGCTATACTAACCGCCTTACGTTTCAGTCCCGCCAAAATAAGAGTCACATGGCTCTTTAAGCAGAGGCATGCCCACGGCGCTTCTTTTTCTAGATAAACGTGTGTGTGTGTGTGTGTGTGTGTGAGCATCTTAGCGTGTGTTTCCTCTCCTCTTTCATGTTCCATAGCAGACAAAGTGAGACAGACAGCTTCCTCCTGGGCACCTTGAAAACATCTGTCTGTAACAATCATGGTTTACTTCCCGTGTGTGTGTGTGTGTGTGTGTGTGTGTGTTATTATCCCTTGTTTCTCCCAGCCCCATGGCAGATATAAGAAGAGTACTCAGCCTTTACTTTACTAAACAAGTCTGTTTACTGTCTGTTTATTGCTTTCCTCTGTGTGTGTGTGTGTGTGTGTGTGTGTGTGTGTGTGTGTGTGTGTGTGTGTGTGTGTGTCACCGTGTACTGCCATAAAACACTCTAAACGCAGTACTTAATTGCGGATTGGCTTGTTCATGTGTATACATTCATTAAGTGGATTAGCGTGATTGCTTGTGCTAGCTAGATGTGCACACTTCAACACAGCCACAACACCTTTACAGTCATGAATGTCATTCTGTGTCCAAACTTAACAAGTCAACAATAACAAGTGGGGGAACAGAATTAGCTGTTATTGACTCTATCAGCCATGACGCGGTATATTTGCTTATGATACAGTTGGAGTCATAGCCTGTAAGCAAGACTGTCTGACTGTTGAAAGGAGATTTTACACATTTACAAATCTATAAGCAGTAAAACAACCCTTGCTCAGCTCAATACACTCAAGGAGGCTACAGCCTGACTTGAGCAGTAGCTTACTCTGGCTCTGTGAGCTAACATTAGCTTGATGTTGCTGTGTAAGTCAATGTCAGATACATTACATTAGGTTTAACATTTACCTTCATCTCATAATTGTCAATTGTAGACACAGTGACACTGTTAATTAAAAGCATCAATTTAGAGGAGTATTCCGATGTTGTTTTTGCTTCTTTAGTTCAAAATCATTCATATTAAAATTTTTTGCTAATCATTTTTAATGCATCCCGCACAGTTTAAGAAGTCTTGAAGTATTTCTTTATTATTACTATTCTATTGTTAAACATTGATAAGCAGACTCTTCAATTGTTGACTCTTGTTCTTGTTGAGTTGTACAGCCAGGGTCTGAACATTTCTTTTCTACTCTTCTGAAATCTGTGACGCTAGAATAGAAACACCCTCAGTTGTCCATAAGTTTTCTCTAAAGTGTCCTGTCTTCTCTCCAGACTATGACTTCCCAGGGTGGCCATCCTCCTTCTCTACACCCTCCTCCTCTGATGTGGACCCCTCCTCCGTGACCTTGGTGTCAGAAAAAGACAAGGACAACGCGTGGCTGTACACACTGGACCCGATCCTCCTCACCATCATCGTGATGAGCTCTCTCGGCGTGTTGCTGGGCGCCATTTGTGCAGGGCTGCTCCTCTACTGCACGTGCTCCTACAGCGGGCTTTCCTCCCGCTCCTCCACAACATTGGAGAACTACAACTTTGAGTTGTACGACGGGATTAAGCATAAAGTGAAGATAAACCAGCAGAGGTGCTGCTCGGAAGCATGAAGAGGAGGAGGAGAACTCTAGAGAACGATGGCAGAAAAAGATACGCCCCGTGATCTCCTGCAAAATTAATTTTGTCCTGTTCTCGGTTTGGACAAAGAAAAAATGAAAAGGAAGCACTATCTGTTATTTCAATCCCCAGTGTCCCCTACCCAATAGCCTGCTCTGATGTCCAAAGGGAGGAACATTCAACCCAGAGTTTCCTCACCTATTTGCGTGCCAGTGGAAACTTGTGACCTTGATCTCCCCTACATGCTATGAGGCCTAAACTGGGTAAACACCTGACCCCCAGTCTCCCCTACCCACAGTACCATATCTCCTCCGCCTGCAGGAGAGAGCCTGCTTGATTCTTAAAGCCTGTGAATGAATGAAGGAATGAATACATGAATATGAATGACAGATCTACCATAGAATATAACCCACCCAGCCACTGGAATGAAGCTAGGGGGGCGAGCACAGCACCCAGGACAAGCTGGACATTTGGACCACAAATGACAGCACAGTCTGGGGGGTGTTTGGTTAAAATGTTGGTAGTGGATTTCTTCACAAATAGAAGAATTTCATTATCATGTACCGATGACTGGTACTCTGCAGATGGGCAATGTCAAATTTGTCCTCATCGGCTTGAATTTGAATGTGGCCCAAAGAGATGGCATGCTGAAATCAAAAAGCTCCAGGTGAGGACTGTCGGTGAAGACTTCAGCACCAGTGGACCATTTAATGTGGGTACTTTTGACTGAAATCAACACATATCAAGTGAATGCCTATCCCCCTGAAGAAGTTTTAAAGAAGTCAAACCACACTACTCAAATTAATCTAGATTTCTAAAGGTGAAGGAGGAAAAGAAGACGAAAGAGACATTTTTTTTGTTTTGTTTGTTTGTTTCTGAAAGTTTTAGATATGAGTTCTGGGACTTTAAAATGTCCATTAGCCTGCCATATGGCGCTCCCTCGCTCCTTTGTCTGCCCTTGGTCTGCGCTTTGTGAAACCAGTGGCATAGAAGAGTAATGGTGACTGTTTATGTTATGTTTTAGACTCGTGTCTGTTTGGGAAAAAAAAGGTGAAGAAAAGCCAGCTTCAGTTCGTAGCGGCCCTGTAGAGCTCTTACGCCATTTTTAGAATTTCTTTAGCATTGTGTTGGACTCCATGGTCTTAACTGTTACTTCAGCCCTTTTCAATTTTCACACATTTCCATTATGGTCTTTACAAAGAGAGGAGGAAAGCGAACGGAAGATGGAAGACAGAAAATCAGAGGTTTATCTAAATCTAACATGCTGTTTTGGAGTCGTGCTTTAGATTGAGTATTATTGGGTTCGTCTTTGGTATATATCTATATTTTTTTGCTTTTCAGACTGTATAATGCCCAAATGATGGACAGACACTGTGTGAACAAAATGTCAGTGATTGTTTTATTGCAACCTATGGATTGCCAAAGAGCCGTGCATGTGCACAGGGGGTCTGAACAAGTGTTAAAAGAGGCCGGGTGGAGACCGGACTGAGAGTGATAAATCCTCCTGCCTTTTATCCACCGCTCTTAGCATCGCATCCACCCTGAATGAAGCACGCTCAAAAAAACGTAAGGAGAAGGAATGACTTAAGGTGGAGAGTGGAAATAACATCGACTTTCTTGGACACACAATCGAGCCTTAAGCTAACTACAGTATACGCTGTATCGGAGGACAGCCATCGAGGAGTGCCAGTGCTGCTGGAGAGACTGATGAACAGGAGGAGACACACACACACACACACACACACACACACAAGATAGACAGACAGGAAGTAAGAGAGAGAGAAAGATATTTAATATAAAAATATATTTACAGGAGGGAGAAGTCTCATCAATCATCCAACAAAAATCAAACATTTTTAGCGTTATGCAGCTGTTCCTCCCATGAATTCTCAGCTCATTTCATTTTGGTGTCAACTTAAAGGTAGCCTGTGGAGTTTCTGACCACTAGTAGGGCTATTGAGCAGTGTTTCCATATTCCACTGATTGATGGTTGGCAACAATAACATGCCATAAAAAAAAGCAACAATTTTCATCTGAGGAGAAGCAGGCCATAAGCAAGCATGATCTTAGATCATTAGTTGGGAAAAGGCTTTGCAAATCTTTTTTTATGAGGATGTTAATGATTTTTTAAGACCTCAGAGATACAATGTGTAAATAGAACTTTATGTGTTTACAAGAGAACTCCACAGGTTACCTTTAATGCCTCCCAGAATGCATTTTTATAATACATTTTTATATTGACATATCCGCAGCTGCAAGTAAACACTTTTGACAACTAAAACAAGATGTGAGATGGTGATTGCTATGTTAGTAAAGCAATTTGTAAAGGTTTGGAAAAGGTTGAGGTAATTTAAAACAAAATAGTCATCATTGACTTACTTTAAACCGTTTGTACATCTGGCTGTACATTCTGGAGAGATGCTCAGCTGACTGATGGTGAGGACAGACAGCCAATAAGATAAACAAATATAAAATGAGACTGTGAGCAGGACAAATGGAAGGTGAGAGAGAGACACATAACACAGCAAGAACAAGAAACACACAACAATTATAAAAAAAAAAGGTTGGGAGAGAGTCAGACAGAAATCTTAGAAAATATAATTGGAGGATCTTTCATGGCCACAGAAGATGAAGGTCAATCCCAGAAAGTCATTTTTGTGTTGACTGAATGTTTCCTGCTGGCCTCTGGCGGGGGTAAAATGAAAGAACAAAAGAGAGGAAGTAAAGGGTAAGAAAAAGTGTCAAACATTTGTGGTTGCCCAATCTCTCTCTCTCTCTCTTCGAGGCCATTCATGGGAGGAGGCCCGATGAAGTGAAGTAAGGAAAGACAATAGGAGCATAATGACATGGTTTTCAAAGATGTCCATAGAAGGAGAGATGAAGGAGGGAACAATGGAGAGAGAGAGAGATGGAGGGTTTTTTCTGTCCATCTAACTGCGTTTATAATGGACCGTATTCCAAGTGCCTTGGAGCTCTCTTATCCTCTCTCTCTCTCTCTCTCTCTCTCTCTCTCTCTCTCTCTCTCTCTCTCTCTCTCTCTCTCCTGTTCGACTCTCTTTCCTCCTGTAGTCCAGTCAGCATTACCTCTTCTGTCTCGATGGATACACATGTATACACCTTGACATACGCACATATGCACACACAGATATATGCTCACTATATTAAGAGATACACACACCTACAGCACTGGCCAGATAACTCAAAATGTTGTTTGTAGAATTTGTACAGAAGAATTTCTTTTTTAATGTTATTATTATTTAATAAAGGCTAAATAACAAGTGAATTGTTTCTGGGTCTTTTGTATCTCAATCTCATAATAGTCATGGTATAGTAGGCTATGTCGTAAAAACGTACTTGTGTGTCATTAATGTAAAAAGTATAGTTAAAGTTATGAAAAAGTCACCACAATACAGCATTAATATGCCAGTCATTGTATGAAATATCATGAAATAGTCACAGAAGAAAGTCGTTGTAAGTCATAGAATATTATAACAAAAAAATGCATAGTATAGTATGGCAAAAAAGTAAAAAATACTGATGATATATTATGGGGGAAAGTCATAGTATAGTATGTTTAAAAAAAACATAAAAAAGTCAAAGTGTAATGTATTGAGAAAGTCAGAAAAATAATTGTATAGTATGTCGAAAAAGTTACGTGAATTCTTACTGTAGCATGTTAAAAAAAGTTAAAAAGTTACACTTTAGTATTAAAAAAAAATTGTAATAGTATAGTTTGTCCAAAAAGTTGTAGTAATTGTATAGTATGTTGAAAAAAGTGATAAAGGACTCAAATGGTTATGTATGTTGAATAGGGGATAAAAAAGTTATGATAATGTATTTCGCAAAAAGACATAGAAGGGTCATACTTAGGACAGAAAAGTGATAGAGAGGTCATAGTTTAATATGACAAAAAGTTATGGAGAGGTCTGTATATCTGTATTTATACTGTAGTATTTTTTTTAAAGTCATAAAATGATCATAGTATAGTATGTCAAAAAGGTATTTAAAAATAAATTGTATAGTATGTTGAAAAAGTATAAAAGAAATCATATAGTATGTCGACAAAAATCAAAATGCCCTACTATAGTATGTTGACAAAGACATGGTTATGTATGTTGAAAAAGTAGTAAAAAGTTGTGATAGTGTGTATATCAAAAAAGTAATAAAAAAGGTCATAGAATAGTATGATAAAAAACGAATCAAAAGGTCATAGTATAGTATGATAAAAAAGTAATCGAAATGTCATAGAATAGTATGATAACAAAGTAATAAAAAGGTCATAGTGTAGTATGATAAAAAAAGTAATAAAAATATAGTATAGTTTGCCAAAATAGTAATAGAAAGGTCATAGAATAGTATGATAAAAAACGAATCAAAAGGTCATAGTATAGTATGATAAAATAGTAATCGAAATGTCATAGAATAGTATGATAAAAAAAGTAATAAAGGTCATAATATGCATATGTAAGTATTTTTGTCATTTTATAGTATGAGCCTTTTCTGACTTTTTTCAACATATACTATGACTTTTTATGACCTTTTCAACATAAATGCTGACATATTGTATATAAAATACTGCAGTATGAATTCTCATGACTCCTACTCTGCTACATTTTTGTCTTGTCTAAATGTTATTGAAATGTCATAAATCATTAATAGTCTAGTAAAGCAATGGTATTTTTGTATAGCATATATGCAAAGATGCAGCACAAGGTCCTTTAAAAAACACTGGAAATAATAGGTAAGAAATAAGAATAATGAATAGCAAAGACAAACAAGCAGCCTAACAACAATAAAATCAATACTAAACTAAAGTCATATCAAAGTATGTGGTTTAAAAGACATACAAAGTATTTGTTTACATCATTGATATGATATGACTAAAGTATCCAGTTTGACTTCAGTCCAGAGCAGGCTTTCAGTCCTGCAGTGAAGAAAAACATGACAACATGAACATGGCACAGAATAAATTCAAAGTGTTGGTATCACAAATTACATTTTAAACATCTTATTGTTTTTTTCTCCACATTCAAAAATAAACCATAAACCCTATTGAATATAACCTCAAATAATGAACCTGGCACACATCTAACTTTGTTGTAGACTTTCCCTCACCTACTTTCTATCCCTTTCCTTCATTTTCACTTTTCATCCGTACCCACGAGAGGCCGAAGCAGGAAGGATCAAAGCCTCTTCATTTGATCGAGGCGTGAAAGCTTGCTCCTAATTAACACGTACCCATGAAAAGATGCAAACCCAAGCGCCTGGCGTGGTGGAGATTAGCTCACAATAGGAAATGTGTCGCCCACTTAACTCATTTATCTAAACATTTTTGGACAACTATCTTAAGGTTGGAAATGATATGTGAAATGCACATGCATATGTTTATGCACATGAATCGACACATTTGAGAAGCAGGGAGGAAGTCGTGGCTTCTATGAAACAGTATGAAGAATTCAAGTCTCCTCACGATAGACTGGCCCACTTTACAATGCTTCCTAATTGGCTGTAACTGCACACTCTACAATGGTGGTTTGGTTTTAACCCTCTAATTAGCTTAGAGAGGCCTTATCGGTGATTTCTCCGCATCAGCATTTCTCCACTTCTTTCTTCTTGTTTTTCTCATCACTCCTGCCCTCATTTACTCGTCTTCATCTCACCGTTACTCTTCTCAGGAGACCGACCTGGTTCTCACGCTACCTCAGACATAAAAACATGTAATGTTAGCCGCAGAGGTGGACGCATACAAGGACAGAGGCGTGAACATTTCTGTACGCACACGCATACACAAGTAGCAAGCTTAAACCAGTTGAACAGCGAATGGATACAGATAGATAGATATTGCTTCTTTAGTCCATATGGTCCAGTCGTGTTCAGTGTATAATCCAGTAACTTCCAATGCTTAACAGTATTTTACAACGTCTAATGGTTTCATTAACAGACTTTCAGGCTGATCCTTGATTTGCATTCAGGTGATGAGGTGCTCCAGATCTCATCTTTCCAGATCCTTTATGCAGTTTACCAAAGGCTCACACAAAGCCAAGCATGCCAGAGTAAACGTTCATCAGTAGAAGCAAGCACACACACACACACACACACACACACACACACACTTCAGACAGGTCTCTTGTGGTTGGCTTTTGCTGAGCGTGTAACCTACTGACACAGATTTTAACTCTCGGCGTGGCAGCACAAATCACTGTTGGCAAGTATTAAACATTCATTTTCTGAGAAGTTTCCAGCTTTGGTGAAAAAAACCCCCAACAACATAGCATTGAAAAGTAATGAATAGAAAATAATGTGTTTCAGACTAATTGGTTATCTAAAGTTTAGAAGTTGTGAGGGTGAATGCCCCACACAATTAAATCATTCCCTCTCCCATAGCCTGCCCGGCACTTTGACTTCTTCCATTCCTGCCACAACCGGATGCATGCAGCTCCCCGATGAACCAACAGGCAGCCCCTTATAGATGTGTTCAAATCTGGTACCTATTGTCAGGAAGTCCCCTTCCCGCCTTCCTTCACTCCATCCTCACACCCGTTCCACGTTTGCTTTCCCGGCTCTCTGCTAATTCGCTCTCATGGATCAACTTTAAGCTATTTCAATATAATTTTGAGTGAACAGATTACTCACATCGGCATAGAAGGGACAGGACGGAAACGCATTTGTAAAATAATGAGCAACAAATTGAATTTGCATGCCCTGCAGCCTCTTACGGAATCTTATTTTTCAATTTGTAGAAATTTGTAGAAAACATGAAGCAAGCGAAGTGCAAAATGTCTCCCTTACAGACTGTAAAATCCATTTTGTTTTGTTTGTTTGTCTTTATCTTCTCCCAGCGAGGTGGGCGACTGGGTGAGAGAGCTGTTCATGGGCTTGGCAGCTTCCAGCACCCTGCTCTCCTAATGTCCTGAACTCACTGACTGCATGCTGCTAAATCAAATTACATTTCATCAGACAAAAGCTTTTTTCCCCCCCCACTACACCAGTACAAATAAGATTGTTGTAAATCTAATCACAGTATAAGGTGAATTGCTTTCTCATTTCTGGGTTTTCATTTGTTTGGCTGTTCGCCAAGTGCTGGCAACTGTCCCTGAACTTTTGCCAAATTAAAAAGTTACTCTAAAGCTGTAAGACTCACCTGAAAATCGAGTTTGTTTTAATTAATTCTTTATTTGCACATTTTATTCCCCCCTGTTTTAAATCCATCTTGACTGCAGCTTTTCATCATGCATTCTCCTCCCTCCCTTTTTTACTCTCTCTTCTTTATTTCCTCCATTAATCCCTCACTATATTCAATATTAATTCTACTCGATGCCTCTCTCTTAGTGTGAATAATCTATCTCATCTTCTTTTTCTCATTCCTTCTTTGCTTGCTTCCCTTATGAAACATTTTATCATCACTGTCTTCCTTGCTGGCTTCTTTTCTATTTTTTTACATCCCTCTTATTTATTTGTAAGACATTTCATCAGTCACCACTGCAGCAGGCACATTCTGTCGTGATGATATCACTCTTTCCGTTCGGTAGCCTTTGGCTTATCTAAAACGGCTGCTCAGCCAAGAACACTTGTGATTTTAGAGGTGGTTGTTGACATTGAGATTCCTAAATGTTGGAGGCCCCCAGTGGATTGTCCATGGGCATGTTTGTGTGTGTCTAGAATCTCCATGCAGTGAAATGTGAGATCAGATCATATTGTGTGAAGTTTCATCAGTGGTGCATGACTAGCGAGAAAACACCGTCCATAGTTTGGATCGCAGGTTAAAATCTTTCTGATGGTGCTGCAGGTGAACGTATGTCTCTCTGCTTCTCAGGCAACGGAAAACTTCCTATATCTGCACTTTACCTGTGAACTTCTGTAAAGCGCTGACGTTTTCCTCAAAGTTTTTGACAATGCAATAAAGACAAAACAGACATCTCCACCTTTTTTTACCTATAACCTTCTTTTATGTGTACCGCTTTTTTACACATCAACATCAGAGGAATGAGGAAAAACAAAAGTAAAACACGTTTTAATTGAAAAACAAGTCACAGTAGCCTCTGTTAACAAAACCATTCTCGCTAAAGACACACTCTTTAAAGTGGATGGTTTTAATATTTTAAGGAAAGAATGGGCAACATTCAAACAACTCTACTCACACAAAGAAAAATGGAAATCCTTCTACAATAAACTGAACAATGACTGCAGATCCAACTGTGAAAATAACCAAGAAAGAGCAACTCACTCGAACACTGTTCCTCAACACCAAACGTTAACTACAAATGGAGGAATCTGTTGACATGACCACAACAAATAACTTCTTTCCATTCAGCTCAGCAGACGACCACCAACTCACACGACCACAGTCAACATCAGGGCTCACCTGAAAAAATGAGAAATAAGACACCTGGAGAAGACAATGTTGACACCATCCATTGTTACACTTATTTCATTAAAACGCTACATCAACGCTTGCTATAAGCAAAGGCTTGTAATCATAATAACCTGTATTTAAGCATTAGGCTTCATTCATAGTCTTAGATTATCAAACCGAACGCTGTCCAAGGTAGAGTGTGATGTCACAGAACACAATGATGTTACAGAACACGGACGTTGGATCTGTTCCAGGTCCTCCAACTAGCAGGTCTTTGCTGGGGCAGGGCTCCTTTGGGATTGTTGTAAAGTGCACCAGGATGGGGGACCGGAAGACGGTCGCCATCAAAATGATGAAAAATCAGGACTCTTTAGTCCTGCAGGCAAAAGCAGAGGTATGAACCAGTGCATAATGCAACATACCATACAACAAAATGGTTTGTTACTGTGTTACTTAATATATAAAACCTGTCATGTATCCACAGGTGGCCTCCCTGTTCAAGCTGAAATCTTTGGACTCAGACGAATGCAACACTCACTGAATATTTCCGATCAATCTTGGTGCTCTGATTATTAAATGGATGTCTTTAATAACCTTTCAGCTCACCAACCGGCCCATAAAAGTGGTAGGCCTAGATCGGCGGCCCATTGTTTTTTCAATTGACGCTGGGCTGGCCCAAAACACTTTAGTTAAGAGAGAGAGAGATGGGGATGTCATTAAAGATGGCGATAAAGATTATTCCGACAATGAAAAATCACCACAATCAACTAATTATGTGTTTCTTTAATGTTAAATAACGATTCAGATACTTTGAATTAGACACTGATACCACAACGGATATGTGTCCATGTCTGCTTGTCTGTCTTTCTGTTCATCTATCTCTCGCTCTCTGTGTGTGTGTGTGTGTGTGTGTTTGTGTGTAAAGGCCACACAAACACAAATAAATGCACAGCATACTGTACAGTAGATACTGGCATGCCTCCTGCAGACTCCTTATCCTATAAATAGCAGCAATAACCCTCAACCAGGCCTCTAAGGGAGCCACAGAGTGGACTGCCACAGTGCCAACACTTTCATCTGGGCAGGTGGCACTGTGTGTGTGTGTGTGTGTGTGTGTGTGTGTGTGTGTGTGTGTGTGTGTGTGTGTGTGTGTGTGTGTGTGTGTGTGTGTGTGTGTGTGTGTGTGTGTGTGTGTGTGTGTGTGTGTGTGTGTGTGTGTGTTGCAGCAGGATGCCTGTATTTTGTACTTGGTGTCCTCACCCACACAGCCAACTTACCTCACTGCAAAGTCTCATGCCCATACAGTATCTGTCAATATGTGTTGGATCAAACCCCATCTGTCCACTGAGCAACTTCTTACTCAGTGAGCTATAGAGTGTTATGTGAAGTCATATTTAAATGATTGCATATTTCTTTTTAATGACAGAGTATCAACAGTTTAAGGCGAGCATGCAGAAGCCTCAGTGCCTGGAATCATTTGTCCAAATTTGACCATCATTTGGGTTGTCTGTGTTTATTTAACTAAATTTCTGATGTGGATTCATAAATCTCTTGAATACATGCATGTTTTGCTCAAGTTTAAAGATTTTGTACACTCAATGCAATTGACTCCTTCAAAAAATCATCTCAGGTTCTGTCTGAACAGGCAGTTCGTCCCGTAGGTTCAACAGAAACACACTTTCACTGCGTTTGAGAGATAAACTTACTTCTGCACATGACTCGATCCAAATACTGGAGATCCTGGTACAAAACTGTGAAGCTGATATGCATACATGATTGCTGATATGATTGGCAGTTCACACAGTGCTCACAGGGAACACACTGTGTAGACATTAGCCAAATTTTATTCTGGCAAGGTACACCCGTGACATTTTTGTCATTTCAACCAGCACAGGTCTTAAAAAACAAAAGACAAGACAAAACAAAAGGTCTGATCAGATCAAATGTAAAGATTTAACTGCTATAGAAACCCTATATAAAATAATTCTAATTTCTGTTTTTGGCATCCATTCCACGCACACACAAAAAAGAATGATATTAACTCCAGTTTGGGTGATTTTAACATCCACTGAATGGATTCTACTGCCATTTGATTAGATTAGATTTGATATATAGAGGAAATAACACTGATGACCTAATGCAATCACAAAATACCATGAAGCGGTAAAGTAATCATCAGAAAGACAATTAACTACACATTTTTGTATTTTAAAAAAATATATGCAATCAAGTGAACAGTGTACCATCACATAAATACCAATACCCTCTATGCATAATAAAAACAACACATATTACCCTATCTAACATCCACACATTCACTATTCACAAGACACGATGCACCCACATTGCATGTATTCGCAGGTTGAAGATTTATTGCAGAACCCCTGTAGCCAAGCACACCTCTTGGTGTTAAGTCATTTATGAATATATCGGGTAGAACAAATGAATGCTTGTTGCCTGCCAGAATAATCCAGAGTGGAATGTATGAATCAGGTTGGTCGTGGGTTTTTCCAGTCTGTATGATCATGACTTGTGCCGGGAAGCTCTTTAAAACGTGTTCCTGAATGACGTGATGTTCTTGAAATGGTGAGTGTTATCACAATCTCCTTTAATGTGTAAAAAAAATCACATAATGAAACAAGAAAGAATAAGTAATGATGCAAGCTAAGTCTGTCATCATGAGTTTTTTTTAATAATGCCTCTCTTTTCAAGTGTATGTGTGTGTGTGTGTGTGTGTGTGTGTGTGTGTGTGTGTGTGTGTGTGTGTTGCACTCTTTACCGCTCGATAGGGAAGAAACGCCTCTATCATTAATTTTCTAATAAAGCGCCCACGGCTTCACATGCGAACTGCACTCCAAACACATCCATCAGTTTACAATGTGTGTGTGCGTGTGTGTGTGTGTGTGTGTGTGTGTGTGTGTGTGTGTGTGTGTGTGTGTGTGTGTGTGTGTGTGTGTGTGTGTGTGTTGTTGGGGGGGGTTGTGGTTATTTGTGTGGTTTCCCTGTCAGTGCCTGGGAGTGTGTTTCTGTGTTCCACCATGTTGTGGCTCGGGGCAGCGTGGTGCTTATTGGATCGGTGACAGACTGGTATATTATTCATCACCTGATGGGGAGAGACAGATGACTCCCTTTATGAGTCCACACATGTGTATCGACATGTTCATTTTAATGTGTGATAAAGAGAAGGGGTGCAGATGTGTATTTGTGGTAGCTGTTCTTACATCTGTGTGCCTCTTTGTACTGTGTGTGTGTGTGTGTGTGTGTGTGTGTGTGTGTGTGTGTGTGTGTGTGTGTGTGTGTGCGTGTGTGTGTGTGTGTGTGTGTGTGTGTGTGTGTGTTGCTTTATGTTCCTACTCCATTACGTTTACAGTTGTTTTTACTCCACATGGAGTAACATCTGTTATGTGAGAGCAATAGTTAATTTTTCTGACTTAACATATGAAATATTTAGTTCCACCTCACCAGCTACAACATTCAAACTACTCTATCTTCACATTATATTTACATACCAATAATGTGCAACAGCAAATACATTTTGTAAGAAATCTCATCCAGTCGTACGTAAAAAACATTAGCACATCTGACAAAATGTTGATATTGAAAGATAAAAAAAAAGTTAATTGAGAAACTATTTGCTCAGTTTTCCCTTTGATATTCACTCACAGCACCTAAAGTATGATTAACATTCTTGTGGTTATTTAAGCACTTGTCGTCTGATTTACCGATGGTATGCATTTAACCAAAACCATGATCTTCCCCTAATATTGAGCTTTAATTTCACCTTTTATTACATTGACATACTTCAGGATATGAATCCCCCAAAGTCCTGTGCTTAAGGGTACTTTTACTGAATATTCAAGTTTATTTGCAGATATAAAACTAGTTTTGAATGCAGAACATGAGTGTTTTTTTACAGGTTGGGAAAGCACACTAATCAGCTTAAAAATACATGAAAACAATGTTAATCGCCAAGTGCAATACAAGCATCCACAACTTTACAAAGCCTGGGTCTGTTTGACTGATCCATTCAAAATCCTCAAAGTACCTGCCACATTTATAACAGTGATCCGAGCAAGAGAGTGTGTAGGGGAGGTTAATTTCCTGCTGAGTTAAGAGAAGTTACTGGACCTCGAGCACATCCTGCACAGCGTGGTGTGTGTGTGTGTGTGTGTGTGTGTGTGTGTGTGTGTGTGTGTGTGTGTGTGTGTGTGTGTGTGTGTGTGCGTGTGTGTGTGTGTGTCCTTCTCTTGTCTCCTCTCAGCATGTAGTAGTGAGTGACAGCTGGTGATTTTAGGCTAACTGTTCAGACCTGAGGAACCCCAGCGTGTAGCTGTAAATAAAAGCTCCTTCTGTTTTAAACAGTGGCTCTCAACCAATTAAGTGCCCATAACTTATGTCCTGCCTACTACACCAACAGCAAACAGACAAAGTTAGGGACTAGCTGGTGGAGATGGTTGAAGATTTAGCAACTAATACCAAGTTTGTATTGAATTACTATAAAAATAATAGTTTAGTCATTGTATGTAATACAAAAGTCATAATGTCATCAATAAGCAATGCCAATAAACATCAAGAACAGCCATAATATAGTAAGCCATAAAAGTGCTAGAACAAAAACTAAGTACATTTTGGCATAAATGTAGTATAATATGAAATAAGACTCAAAATAAATGTTCATGTTGCTTCATGTCTGCTGAATGTAAGAAAAATGTATAATGCAACCGACTGTGTGATATGAAAATGTGTCTGTTAATTCAGCTTTAGAGTTTTCTATGAATCTTACCTTGCTTCAGACACACGTTCAAAATAATTACAACATGGAAGCCAGTCCAAAACGACATCAGTGTACCTGGAGAGTTGTTACTCATTATGTTGCACCTGACTGCAATTAGACTGGATACATCCTACGGACCCACCACCTGAGACTGACACACACACACACACACACACACACACACACACACAGTATGTAAACATAGCAATGGTTCTATAAATGCAAGCGGAGTCCTCTGTGCATAGCATAGCCAATCAAAACAGGTCTCCAGTATAAAAGGCAGCACACCCCGCTACTATAATAATAATGGATTGGATTTGTATGGCACTTTGTATGAGACCCAAAGCGCTCTGACAGGGTTCCAGGTTCCATTCATTCACACACAGTCATACTGTGAACTGTGTAAACTACGATAGTAGCCACAGCTGCCCTGGGGCAGACTGACGGAAGTGTGGCTGCCATTCAGCGCCTCAAACATCAAAAGACCCCTCAAACATACAGCAGTCATACACATTCATACGAGGCAAGATGGGTGAAGTGTCTTTCTCAAGGAAACAACTACACTTTTATTGTGAAGAACGGGAGGTGGCAATCACAGGTGAGCAGAGGGCGTGGCTTAGAGAATTGCAACTGAAATATCGGTTTAGTCTAGTGCAGGTGAGAGTTTGGCAATGAAACATAATATCCGAATGTGAAGATCTTTTAATGCTGCAGCATGAACCATTCCCAGTGGACACAGGAATGACTGTAGAGTCACTGTTTCTGTCGGCACCTATAATGCAGTTGAATTTACTTATAGGTCTGACATCCTACATCCCCCGTTCCAGGTGTCCCCAGACGTTGTGTTTGATCAAAGGGTCATTGTTTTATCCTACATCAATGGGCTTGTCTGGCGACGCCCCTGGTGGCACATGGTCCTACAATAATATTGAGGACAGACAGCCATTTGCCCACAGAAATACATGATTATATAGGAATTTCCCTCACAAGAACAATGGGTAGAAAATGTTTGTTTGAGAGGGCGTTTTTCTTTCTTTTTTATTTTTGGTCTTCTGTGGGGGTAGTGAGAGGAGCTGAGGGGGGGTTTTGACTGGGAACCAAAGGACTAAAGCTTTTTTTCAGGTGTTTCCTTCACCATGGGTCTGTGGAGAAGATAACCTGTGTGGGGACCATAATGATTGAGCTGATGCCTGGAGAGTGAGCTCTAGGCATTATTCCTAATCTAGAAGCTACGCCTGGTGAGTCTGGTTCCTCTGGTTCCTCTGGGACTGTTTTTTTCCCCTCTTTTTTTGGGGGGGGGGGGGGGGGGGGGTTGCAATGCATTGCTGGACTTTGTATTTTGTTTTTCACTTAGGAAGGATATAACTCCATTTTTTTTTTTTCATTGGACATTTTCCCTTTGTGAAAAGGCCCTACTGAAGTAAAGTATTCTAGGCTTGAGTGGACATTATGATTTTTGAACATACTTGGGTTTTTTGTTTGACTAAATGCCTGGATTATTGAACACTTAAGACTTTTGGTGGTTATGCTGAGAGATTCTAATTATTGGGGTTAAAAGCAGAAGTACCTGTTTACCTAACTAGAAGTTGTAAGAATTAAATTAACAGTAACTCACAAACTAAATAATAAATAAAAGTAATAATTAACCTTCAAGATTGAGGGGATTGTTATACCGTGTCACCAAATACTTCCTCAGCTGCTTCATGTAAAAAGGTACAAATAATTCTCTTGGCGGGAGACTTTTAATGTGGAACTCAAAGGAATACTTCACCGGTGGAAATATGAATATGTATTGAAAGTGGGTCATATATGTAGTCGAAATGTAGAATACATTTTAAATTTGGTGCCTTCTTGACTGAGAAAAGTCAGACAGTTTTTTTGGTGCATGTGGATGGAAGACAACAACTCCCACAATGCACAGCTCCGCAGGCCACTCCCACTGATCTGTCCCCACTCGCCAGTTTGCACTCACACATCGCCGTCCGAAAGTCATCAACAAGAGAGAACAACACAGAGAACACTTTTTCAGTCTGACCTGAGCCACACACTGATACTGCACAGTGTGTAGCTCCACTACCATAGTCGTGTGTGTGTGTTTGTGTGTGTGTGTGTGTGTGTGTGTGTGTGTGTGTGTGTGTGCGCACTTTCTTGCTCCTCCAAATGTTTTGGGATTACTGTGAACGCCTGTGCGTATCTGATGTCATTATCCCTAATAGAGAACCACAGGTGGCCCTATTAATCAGTGTAAACACTGCAGCAGACAATGTGACAGACTGGCAGCCCCCCTCCCATGTATGCAGTATACTATATCCTCCTCCAAACTCCTATTCTTGTCCTCATAGATCAAACAGAAGTTGTTGTTCTGTCTAATTCTGCCTCTGATGCCTTCCACTTCCAGTCAGAGCTCCAGTGGGGGATGAAGAGCTCTGCATCCAGCAGCAGCGTCCTCCGGCCGGGAGCAGAGCATCACTGGGAGTCAACGCCACACTGCTGGATACCCAGGCCGTATGGGCCCACTGGAGGGAAGGGATGCATGGGAGAACATACTGCTTTTCTGTCTATGTAATAGTTCTTATTGCTATATGTACAAAATATTATTTTACATTGTAGTAGAAACATTTTTTACTCCTCGTTTAACCCCGTTCTCCAGCTCTGTATAGTTCTCAGTATCTTTTGCCATCTCCCTTTACTTCTCCTTGCATACTTGCGTCCTCTCTCTCCTCTCCGTCTTTCTCTCCCTACAGGCTACGCAGGCCCTTTTCTTATGAGAACCCTAGATCTCAGTCGCAGCTTTACAATGGCTCAATATTGTATCATCTATCACTCTGCATAGAGCTGCGGGCCGCATCAGCCCCGGAGGACAGGAAACAAGATTTATTAAAGAGGACGACGCCCTGCATGTGTGGTGGGAGGAGTGACGGGAGGGAGATGGAGATGCCATTGGACAGAAAGGAAGACTGAAATGTGGCAGAGACAGACGGACAGACAGACAGGGAGTTGAGATGGAGAGAGAGAGGGAATGAAAAAGGTAGACTTGTGTTTTTCCTGGCTGGAGACAATGCAAGGAAGAGATGGAGGCAAAGAGAAATGGATGTAGGAGGAAAAGAAATAAGCAGAGAGAAAGATAGATGACGCTAATGAGCTTGACTGATGAGAGCGTGTGTGTGTGTGTGTGTGTGTGTGTGTGTGTGTGTGTGTGTGTGTGTGTGTGTGTGTGTGTGTGTGTATGTGTGTGTGTGTGTGCATATGCCTTCAGTAATCATCTGTGTCAGTGTGATTGATGACTGACCGCAGTCGCTGTTTAAACATTTAAAGTCTTTCAGGACAGAGGAGCAGGGAGGAGAGCAGGAGAATGATGGTGAGAAGAAGTTAAAAGAAAGATGGAAGCCAGTTGTGACAGTCCGGCAGAAAACAATGCAATCAAACCGATTTCGTCACATCCAGCTCGGACACGGGGTTAACTGTTGAAATCTGTTGCTGTCAAAGATTTCTTTTCACGCTCTGTTCACATTCGCAACCGGGAAAAAAATTATGCAAGTCCCACTTGTTACAATACATCCTGAGTTTGCTTTTAAAGTGTTGTGTTTAGCTAATGATTCACCACATTGCAAAGAAGACAGGCTCTGATCAAAGCCACATTAAGATGTTTAGAGTTACAATTTGAGCTAGTCAAACTAGCTCATGATGCCATGGGTTTCTGAACCTTCCAGTTAAGTAAATATTTAAGTAGAAAGTCATAGAGAAGTACAAAATTGTTCTTTAAAAATCTGCCAGTCACGTTAATCAAATGATGCAGAGCCTGGAATCCAGAATCTACTCCATGAAGGCAACCCTGCTTTAGAAGAGGAGGTGGTATTCTGATAAGGAAATAAAAAGGAAAATCTCTCCTTTTTCTCCCAATGATTGAGATTCATATCACGATTGTCAAGCAAAGTGGAGAGTATATTCTAACAATCCTCTATAATGAGAGTTTCCAGGCTTCGAAGCTACAACAGGCCTCATTTTTGACATCAACGTCAGCACTCAATCACCCATTAATCCACTCTTGGATACGACACTGTGGCGTATTAACCTATAATGTGCTAGACGTGCAGGCAGAAATAAGTGGATTTACTGTATGTATTATTAGCACAGGTACATTACAATTTCATTATGCCTCAAAGGGTTTCACAATCTTTCTAGCACATGATCCCCACTGACCTCCATTGGATAAGAATAAACACCTCAAAATCCCTCCCCAGAGGAGTGATCCAGGTATAATGACAGTAAATTTCAATATTAACAAACAGACTGACTGAATGTTAAGGAGATAAGAATGGATCTGCTGCAGGTGCTGCCAAAACAGGCAACAATCTGGACAGATCCCAAACTATGAACACACACAAGGATTTTCAGAAAAATTTTACATTTTTGAGTTTCCTTTTCTCCACTTTTTGATATTTTTTTTAAAGTTTCACAGTAACATTACTTCCAATAAAATACAACCAAGTTACTCATCATAAGACGTTCTGCCGTTTTAATTGGGACGACTTGGTTGGTAGAAAGAGAGATCTTTATATTTGATTGTTTTATGGTTTGTGTGAACTGCACTTTGGCTAACAAACTTCTGTCAGCAGTGTGAGACGTTGTGAGGGTTAACATCATTTATTTTAGATAGTGGAGTTTCAGATCCGAGGAGAGGTGAAACGTTTTTTGGCAGGAGACGTGTGATCATTCAGTGTTCAGCCAACACTGGTGTTAGATGGTGGACTTTACACAGAGAGCTAACAGGTGTGAGACACGGAGGTGGAAACAGTGGGAGGACTGGAGGGAGAGAAGAGAAGTCACATATAAAAGGAAGAAGAAAGGAAGTCAAAGTTGCCGTGGATGACAGATGGTTTCAGAAAAAAAAAAGTGTTTTAGAGAGAAAAGGCACGGAGGACAGAGGCGTGGAGAGGGGGAAATGGAAAGAGGAAAAAGGAGACAGACAAGCAGTGTGTGTGTGTGTGTGTGTGTGTGTGTGTGTGTGTGTGTGTGTGTCAGACAGACAGTCACTCCACTCCAACAGTCTGGACGCTCGAATGTTCTCAGGCTTTCCAATATAATTCAGCCGTTCCACCATGTCAAGTTCCCCAACGTGACCCTGTAGGGCCTGCCACGCCTCCCTTTCTCCTCGCTTCCATATATGGGCATCCTGTCCCCCAGCAGAGCTCAAAGGGATTATTATGTTTATGTCCGCGCTGCTCCAGTGACCCTGTGACAGAAAAGGAGAGATTGTTCATGGTGTTTCTGCGCTGCTCTCTGTGACGGCAAACCGTCTCCGGGACTTCAGTGTCAAAGTCACAGTGTGTGTGTGTGTGTGTGTGTGTGTGTGTGTGTGTGTGTGTGTGTGTGTGTGTGTGTGTGTGTAGACATAGATAAAGATTCCTTTTTTACCAATTACACAAACAATATTAAACACCATCTATCTACAGGATGGTGAATGATAACAATGACAATCCTTGTGGCTTTTGAGCAGCTTGTTGTATCTGAGGTGTGAGAAATAAACAGACGACACTGCTTTCAAACGAACAGCGAACGCAGATATCGGTAACCACGTACTATTGTATGATTTCAAACCAAATTTGTTGATTTGCCTCATTTTGCGAACAGCTCAAGGTGCTTTGCAGTGACGTACAGTCGTGCCAGTGTCGTGCATTGAATCTGCGAGAGAAAGAGCAAGCAATTGAGAAAAAGAGCAAAGAAAAGGGATGCTTGAAAAGAGAAAAAGGAGTAGACTGGGAAAAAGCAAAAAAAAAACACACACAGGGTCTTTAAATTGGTGGGTAGAAAAGCGGCCTGGCATTGGAGCAGACACGCCCCATCACACAACAGTCGAGACATTAACTTCTCCACTCTCTCTGTTTACCCCCTGCCATCACTCTCTCTCCCTCCCTCCTTCCTTCCCTCCATCTGCTCTGCCACTGCACCTGGCCTCTTCACTTTCTCTCACTCCATTTCCTCTCTTTTACCCCCATTTTATTCCTCTTTCTTCTCTGTTCATGCCATCTCCTCCTCTCCCTCTCTCCCCTTTGTGCAACTGAATAGATCTTTCTCTTCTGCGCGTCTTCCTCAATCTGTCTCTCCTCTCCATCAGACAACATCTCCATCTCTACTGGAGCTTTCGGCATCCACGCCTTCTCCCTCTCTTTCGGTCTGGCGTTTCCTTTTTTACAGCATAAAAAATAATCTTTGAATCTTTCTCGTTTCTCAAATGTTCAGATTTCTTTCTTCCTTCCTTTCCTCCCTCCCTCTATGGACCACTCTTTGTGTATTTGCACCCTCTCCCGCTCTCATCCAGTGGGCTCACTGTCTCTCCATCTTGGCCCAGCATGAGTGGGCCACGTCTGGGCACAGAGAGTTAGGAGTCTCCAGAAAACCCTGGAGGGTCTGACACAGCGGCCATATGGCAGAGCACTGAGACGGGGAGACACAACACGGTCTCTCCACCAGACGTCCCGTGTGAAGGAATGGATTGTGTCCCCTGTGACAAGTGGGCATGTCCACCACTCATTAGTTTCCCATGGAGAATTGATATTATTCACAAAGCTGCTTGACCCGTCTCGGATCACAACTCTGACCGCATGAATAGGTGGATGACATGTGTGTGGTATGGGAGTGCACAATTAAGAAGAATTAAGAAGGGGATTTAGTAACGGGAGCTAATGGGAAGAGGTATAAATAGCACGACACTTTCAGAAGCATTTCACGCATCATTTCTGCACATTTTAAGCTTTTTGTATGTCGTGAACACCATTCTTATTCCCGATGCACGGTCTAGGCAAAACTGAATTTTGACTCATCCATCCAGCCCGTCCTCCCTACACAGACTTTCTTGCTCTTTATACAACATAACCTGACTTCAGGAGCACTTTCTCTGAGGGTCTGCCACAGTGTGAGACCAGGCTGGTTGTGTGAATAGTTGGAAATGTGAAGGTTTCATTAATTATGGCTGAAATAACCACTATTGCTGCTTTTGTACATGTTGTGGACGTCGCAGATACACCGACTAATCAAACAGCGTCCTGTCTAAGTTCATAACATCACCCAGAGGTGCTTGTGAATTTGATAAAGCTGGATTATCTGTGAATAGCAAGACACACATCTGCTTTACTTCCACGGTATGAACCCCCCACCCAAAAAAAACATGTTGTTGTGATTTAATTGCAATAAATGGATAAAAAGGATGCCAGAATAACGACATAATGACGAAAATTTGTAAAAAGTCTGAAATCATGGTTTGTTAGGTCTGTCAGCACGCAAACAAGTTTTAAAATTCTGTTTTTCCTCAATCGGCGGTACAGTAGGCTATGCTAACACTGTAGCTGCTCCATAAACACTTAGATTGTTACTTATGAAACCTATAAATCTTTGCCGAACCAGAGCCGTTGAGCCTTATTGTCTTACTTCTGCTGTGAGTTTTGTTGCAGATATAGTGTCAGTGTGTTATCCAATAAAAAGTGTTGTCTTCTCATAGGACAGGAATACTGGCAAAATTCCTTACAAGTCATTTTATTATTATGTAATGAAGATGCCGATGATTTCATTAAAAGTTCAACAGTTGTTTTCCAGAGTTTTTAATTAAAGAGGTCACCCATCGTATTTCTTTCCTTCATGTAACCAATCAGGTTCTTTGCTCTCTCCTTTGCTGTTTTACATTCTAGTAATGTTTGTGTTTCATGCAGTCTGCTTACAGGCTTTTACAAAAAGGTTGTCACTGAGAAAGATTATGCTATATAGCCTACTGTATGTGCACACATATGTAATATTAATAGTATTGAAAGCCTGACATATGATGCATTGTGTTGCAGTTTGGGAAAGTGAAAAAGTTGCGATTGGCTTTTTTGGAATAAGACAATCAGTTTTATTCATGCCACTGATTCTGCCCATTCAGTGTGTTCCTCACCATTACACACACACACACTGACTAAATTAAAAAGATTACTCACTCTTGACAATTTTAGTGCCCCTTTTTATGACTGGTCCATCACAGTCAGGGTTCGTGTAAAAAGATAATGTCTGTGTCCAGCACGAAGCTTGTTTATCTGGGTGTTTTATGTCCTTTTAATCTTTCTCTTACTGTAATTGACAGCTGGCTCGGTCTGCTGATTAAATACATCACATGGAAAATACATCAGTGGTGTGGCATTCATACTCACCTTTCAGATCATAGTGTTCGCTCTCAAACCAAATTAATATTGTGACACCTGCAACTGCAGGTCACTTAGCACCATTTGTTTTTACATTAAGGATAGCTTGTGTTAATGTAAGTGCATTAATTTGTTGTTATGTTAATAATGTTAATTTGCAGTGATCAAATTACCGTTAAGATCAAAACAATGTTTAATTGTTATAGATTCGACAGTAGAGGTGACACAAAATGAAAATGGAGAGAGATGGGAAATGACATGGCACGAAGGTCCACAGCCGGACTTAAACTGAGATGTTGGGATTCACAATCAGCACTAAACTTACTGAAGGTCCTGCAGGGCTTTATTTTGTGTGTGGTATTTGCAAACCTGGTGTCACTTCCAACGTATCAAATACCAACTAACTCCAATATAAACCCACCCACCACATAGACCATCAGAGCAACAGATGTAGCAAAGAGTGAGATCGTCCATAAAGCAGTAGGTTGTGGACGGTTTAACAACTTAGTCCAACTGTTGGTGTCCAGTGCGAAAATGTTGATATTTTGTAACCTCAATCTTTAGCCACGTAAGTCGTCTGTGTCTTCAGTCACGTGACTTTTCATGAGTCGGCCGAGCGACTCCTACTTCTAACTAAGAGTCTAAAACTAACTTCCTGTGAACTTGAAAGTTTATTTTTAAAAGACACAACGCATTTAACAAATGGAAGCTGACACGCCGTGTGGCTGAGAGTGTCTGAGTTTGAAGCTCGGGGCCTCTGAGCGAGTGTCAGTACTGCCAAAGAGTACAGAAAACATATCGCACTAGTAGCACTGTGCAGCACCGTGAGAAATGTAGACAGTTCAAGGTTGATTCTGTGGAGGAAACGCTGTGATAGAAACTAATGCAACAGTGAATGTCGGCTATAAATGCATGCAGCAAACGTTCCTACACGTATTGCCCTTGGTGATTAAACCGGCTCGGAAATCCCTGACTAATGTTGTCTATGCAAACACATTTGCATTATGTAAAATCTATGTTTATGAGTGTTGTTTTGAGACTTGTGTGAGCTCATATTAGTTTGAGGAACAAAGCGCTGAGTTTTAACTGGGGCATCTAAAAAGAAAAGCAAACACATGACAAGGACACAGCACTGTCTTCCAAAAAAAATAACCTCACAAACAAGCAAACTCAACACATCTACTTCCTCTTTGAGCTGAACAATCAAAGCACAACGCGTCTATTTCCTGAAACGCACACACAAGTTGAGACTGACTCATCCTCCACGAGTCTGTATTTCTCTTTGTGGGTCTAATGATTAATATTCTCTGCTCCTGTTTTCTAGGAAAACCTCTGTAGATGTTCATTGAAAAGCAAGATAAAGGTTTGGTGACAATGCGACAACGTTCATAGAAATGTGTGTGTGTGTGTGTGTGTGTGTGTGTAGGATGAGTGGGCAATTACTCTTTGGAAGTCCTTCCATATCCTGTTGCGTTTTTCAGTCAGAAAAGTATATTTTCCTTTCCTTCCCCCCATATAATGTCACGATCGCTTAAATACGGACAATGGAAAACAGTTCTGCTTTGTAGAGGTGAATATGTTTGCAACACACATCCATGCATTTCTAAAACGTTTCCTTGTCCGACAGCCCTGGTTAGTGAAGACAGAACCTATTACATTCCTAGTTCATGAGGTTTTAAGCACAAAAACAACTCCACACTGATCTTCTGGTAAGATTTGTATGGACTGACTCACAATCATTGTACACTGTAAGTGTCGGTTATTAAGTCAGACTGTATTACAAGGTAAACGTTAAACATAAACTCCAGCTGAGGCTGACTGGAATGTAATTAGTTCTGTAATATAAGTATTGGCCAAATCTTGAACACGAATATCCGTAGAAAATGCCATAGAAATAGAAGAATTGTCCTAAGTTCGACTAATATGATCTTACATTTGCTTCCAAAAACTCCTTGATGACAACGCACACTGTAAAATGACCAGAGCTTGTGGTGATCCATAAACTTTTTATGAAGTTTCCACACCTGCCGGAGCCATAACCTGTTTTTTTTTTGTTTTTTTTATCGCTGTCTTTCACATCCATTCCAACTTTATAATTGCGCTTTCATCTGAACCGCTGAAGCTTTCTGTGAACAAACACTTGAATGTCTTTTAATGAGCTGTTGCTGCACGATGAACCCTTGAGCCCCGTTTCCATTGTCATTATTATTTTGAAAAGCTAAAACCGAGTCAAAAATCTGAATATAACTTGCTGTTGTCTGGGCAGATGGCGTCTCTATGGCACATTCACAGAGAGAGACCCTTCTGTATTTAGGCCCGGAGACTGACAGAATTACACTTCACTAATTAACTTGAATAAGGCAGCTTGACACTCTGTTGCACTGCTATCAGTCGGTGTGTGTGTGTGTGTGTGTGTGTGTGTGTGTGTGTGTGTGTGTGTGTGTGTGTGTGTGTGAAAGAGAGAGTGCGATGGAGAGATGAAGTAAAAGAGTGATGGAAACAGTGTGGTAATGAGTAACTAATCATCACTTACAGTTTGAATTGGTGGAATAATAACATCTTCGGTTGAGCACATGTGACCCATTCTGTCATTTGAGATATTGTGTGTGTGTGTGTGTGTGTGTGTGTGTGTGTGTGTGTGTGTGTGTGTGTGTGTGTGTGTGTGTGTGTGTGTGTGTGTGTGTGTTTGCATGGACATTATTTGTGTCCATAGGCTTGTGCATCTTTCCCTTCTGAGTTAATTGACGCTCTGCACAGACCGCGGTTGCCTGTCTCAATAATGGTTGTTATGGAAACGCTGTTTGGTGTGACGGATGTGTTTGTGGGAGATCAGGATGCGGCAAACCACGAGGGACACACACGGATTTGGAGGAAGCACCGGCAAATAGATAGCGGGACAATACAAAGAATAAGTACACAATACAAAATCATCACGAGGGACGCGGTGGATGAACACATTCATGGAATAAAAAGGAACCACTAAATGCCAACAAACTGGTATGAATATTTCAATCTGCATGATTATTCCAGCTGATTAAACACTGAAACTTAAATAAGGGTAAATATTATGAATCCCATCATTACCCAGTGCAATTGAGAAAAGGTTTCTCCTGTCTTTCTGATTACTTTGGGAAGTTAGCTGCAACCCTCGTCTCCTGAAAAGAACGTTCTAATACAACCAAACTGCATTCTGAATTCTGTTTTGAGGAAAACATATTTTCTCCTGGATTACGGTCGCAGTTTGAGATGCTGTTAATGTTGTGAATTGAAACAAAACAAGAAAGGGAACAAACCTATGGTAATGTTCAGGAACGCATCATGGTTCGACTTAAAATAAGTTGGTTGGTTAAGTCACTTGCTTCATGCATTTCTTCTTGGTGAAAGTCCTGGGTTTGTTTTACAACACCGATCACCCCAAACGCTTTCCTACCTGGATTTAAGCAGCCTTTCATTAGAAATGTATCTGTGGTACTTCAGAAACAAACGCAATCTGGGCAAAATACGTTTCCCTGGAAACAGAATTGAGAATGTCGGTTTTTGTCGAGGCTTGTTTAGGCTGCTCTAAACTATCAGTAGATTTGGCAATAAAGCAGTCTAACTTGAAACATTTGAACTAGAAACAATATGAGCTCAGAACTACTTGATAATCAATTCTGGTAGTTAAAGAATTAACTGTCAAGATGGAGGAGCTAAATTTAAAAGGCTTAAGTAACAACCAGCACCGGGAGACAGTAGACGGTCAACAAACATTTGGCCACAGCTCGTTTTGGAAAATTGGCTGCAGCTGCATTTTTTGGGGTCGTTGTCTATTTCTGTGCTCCGTTGTGTCCTTTGAGTCTCAGCCCAGATTTGATTGGGCCAGACAGGTTTGGTCCAGGTTTGCCTGGCCTGATTTCTCCTAATTGCTTTGGGCTTGATCTGGCCACGTTTCATTTTATTCTGCCGTTTTTTAAAACATTTTCCCTTTTGTTTAGAGTGTGAATGTGACCCCCCTGGACAACGCCGGCACATTCACTGACATTCTAGGAGCTTGTTAGTCCACTCTGGCTTACACAGTTGACACAAAATCAAAATGTTTTAGCTTCATAATCACTGCAGGGACTTTGATCAGGTTGAAACAGAATCCAGGTGCATGTGGAGCCAGATTTGGGGGACCCAAACAAACTACAATTACCCATACAACCCATTAAAAATGATTCCGTTTAGCAAATTTCAACTGGACAAGAAAGTTGATTATTCATTATCATCTTTCAAATATCTTTACAAATGTTCCAAGAATATAAATATTTTTTATTTAACAATGCATTAATGCATAAAGAGATTAATAAAATGGAATGAGTTAAAGCTCTAATTATTATGTTTAGTTATTGTAATAGTTACATACAGTGATTGTTTGTGGTTTGCTGGCCCGCTACAGAGTTCCCTGTGAAAACTAAAGCATGCAGCATGCATGCGTGTGCGTGTGCGTGTGCGTGTGCGTGTGCGTGTGCGTCAGGCTCGGTAGATGTGAGGTCTCATCGGCATGTGGGATGATTGGCGTCGCCCGTTTGGGAGTCGTTGATAACACACAGGAGGGCGACTGCCACAGACGAGGTCTGTCAAGCTGTCTTCCTGTCTTTCTCTCTCTCTCTCACACACACACACACACACACACACTCTGCTTTCTCTCTCTTTCACACAAGTCAAGTTACATTTATTTACAGAGCACATTTAAAAACAAACAAAAAAGTTAAATAAAACAGGAATGATCATATAAAAACACAGAGAGGTAGCAACCACTGCTGTAACGGTGTACTGAATGAGTACAACCTACAATCAAGCGTATCGGACGTGTTTTTCACCGTTCCATCTCATAGAACGGATTCACTCTCATGGTTATCTATGCAGATGTCTGCCCCGGCTCTGTGCATGGCTGAGTCTCAGTGCCGTCTCACGGGCGTAACCTGACATCAAGCCTTTATTTAGGCTTCATGTCTATTTTCTCACCAATACGTGTTAAAACATCAGGTTGATGCCCCAACCACGGAATAACCAACGCATCACCCAACCACCCGGTGCTTTGTCATGTCCTTCAGCATCAGAGTAGCACAACACGTCGAACTATGATGCTCCACTTCAGTCGCAGTAAACGCGTAGTAAATGTTGGGAATTCAAACACTGCTGGAGTTTGGCAATACACTCAACTGTGTTATCGCTAGCAAGCCCCACCAGCAGGGGGCCGGTTTAGAGTAGTGAGTGAGGAATCAGCAGGAGACGATGGCATCAAACGGGCAAAAAAAAAGGTGGGTTTTTTTTTTGAGAAAGTGTGAGTCAACGCAACCACAAGAGGGCCTTGAGCATGCAGCCAGAACCCGTCACCCAAAATATTACGCAGGTTAGCTGCATCAGAATGCGAGATTAGCCATGGACAGACAGAGAGGTGCATATTCACTCATGGACGCAGCCTGAATTTCAAACAAGCTGCAGGCGAGACAGTGCTGACTGGGTGAGCCCAACATAGAGAGAACTGCTGTGGCCGATGCAGGAGGAAATAAAGTCTCCAAATCTTTAAAGGGAAGGAATTATTTTAATTATGTGATCTAAGAGAGCTACACCTGACAACTGAGTTGCTTTATTTATCACATTTTAAAACAGAATCACAGATACGAGAGAGATTTGTTTTGTGCAAGACTACATCGATGAGAGGCCTGAGGGCATTGATTGTGCTCGGTAGTCTGCTGGACCCAAAATTAGTTTTACACTGCATGGATTACCAGGTTTCATCAGGAGGTACAGCGGGGTGTCGTCGGCATAGGACACATTCTACTTTCTGAAATAATATGTATATCCTGCTTCCTTAGGAAGCATATAAGGGAATTAGAATTGGGCCTAATAAACACACACCAGCCTACACAGAATCACCTTGCTTTCAGGCATACAGGCCCAAAATCCCCACTGAATCTTGACACACACCCTGCCAGGCCGGCCATTGAACCTGGCATGCTGATAACAGCAACAACATCCCTCTCCTCTGCAGGGATGAGACCGGCTCATTCAGATGTACCCTTCTCGCTGTGGATGGCTTGAAGAGACCCGGCTGACATTTGAAAAGGTGTATTTCAATGAAGACATTGAGAATGGCAAAGGAAGTGGCAGCCATGTTCACATTGTGTACGTGGTATGCAGCAGAGCTTTGGTTCAATGTGGAAGAGGGATTTCAGCGCTGTACCCCGGCCCCCCTCGTCAACATTGTTTGCCAACAAAACGTGGAAATGTTTTTGAGGCACTTTTATAGTATCTTCTGTACAACACAAGACAACACAGCAGTGTTAGTTCAAAGATGTTGACCATGTGAACAATGCGAGGCAAAGGAGGACGTAGCATTTGTTATAGCACTGCAAAACCTCGGGAGGCAGGAGGTTAGGATGATGTTTGGTGTACGAAGGTTCTGACTGGGTCTCCTACCAACGTTTCCACATACTGTCCCCTACCAACGTTTCCACATACTGTCCCCTACCAACAATGTTTCCACATACTGTCTCCTACCAACAACGTTTCCACATACTGTCTGCTACCAACAACGTTTCAATATACTGTCCCCTACTAACAATGTTTCCATATATATATATATATATATATGACTTTATTCCAGACACATGAAGATCCATAGTACAATAAAAATAGACTCAATATAAAAACAACAATATACTGTCTCCTACTAACAATGTTTCCATATATATATATATATATATGATTTTATTCCAGACACATGAAGATCCATAGTACAATAAAAATAGACTCAATATAAAAACAACAATATACTGTCTCCTACCAACGTTTCCACATACTGTCCCCTACCAACAATGTTTCCACATACTGTCTCCTACCAACAACGTTTCCACATACTGTCTCCTACCAACGTTTCCACATACTGTCTCCTACCAACAACGTTTCCACATACTGTCTGCTACCAACAACGTTTCAATATACTGTCCCCTACTAACAATGTTTCCATATACTGTCTCCTACCAACGTTTCCACATACTGTCTCCTACCAACAACATTTCCATATACTGTCTCCTACCAACAACATTTCCACATACTGTCTCCTACCAACAATGTTTCCATATACTGTCTCCTACCAACAATGTTTCCACATACTGTCTCCTACCAACGTTTCCACATACTGTCTCCTACCAACAACGTTTCCATATACTGTCTCCTACCAACAACATTTCCACATACTGTCTCCTACCAACAATGTTTCCACATACTGTCTCCTACCAACGTTTCCACATACTGTCTCCTACCAACAACGTTTCCACATACTGTCTGCTACCAACAACGTTTCCATATACTGTCCCCTACTAACAATGTTTCCATATACTGTCTCCTACCAACGTTTCCACATACTGTCTCCTACCAACAACGTTTCCACATACTGTCTGCTACCAACAACGTTTCCATATACTGTCCCCTACTAACAATGTTTCCATATACTGTCTCCTACCAACGTTTCCACATACTGTCTCCTACCAACAACGTTTCCATATACTGTCTCCTACCAACAACATTTCCACATACTGTCTCCTACCAACAATGTTTCCACATACTGTCTCCTACCAACAACGTTTCCACATACTGTCTCCTACCAACAACGTTTCCACATACTGTCTCCTACCAACAATGTTTCCATATACTGTCTCCTACCAACAATGTTTCCACATACTGCCTCCTACCAAGAATGTGTCCATATACTGTCCCCTACCAACAACGTTTCCACATACTGTCTCCTACCAACAATGTTTCCACATACTGTCTCCTACTAACGTTTCCACATACTGTCTCCTACCAACAACGTTTCCACATACTGTCTCCTACCAACGTTTCCACATACTGTCTCCTACCAACAATGTTTCCACATACTGTCTCCTACCAACAACATTTCCACATACTGTCTCCTACCAACGTTTCCACATACTGTCTCCTACCAACAACGTTTCCACATACTGTCTGCTACCAACAACGTTTCCATATACTGTCCCCTACTAACAATGTTTCCATATACTGTCTCCTACCAACGTTTCCACATACTGTCTCCTACCAACAATGTTTCCACATACTGTCTCCTACCAACAACGTTTCCACATACTGTCTCCTACCGTTTCCACATACTGTCTCCTACCAACAACGTTTCCACATACTGTCTCCTACCAACAACATTTCCATATACTGTCTCCTACCAACAACATTTCCACATACTGTCTCCTACCAACAATGTTTCCATATACTGTCTCCTACCAACAATGTTTCCACATACTGTCTCCTACCAACGTTTCCACATACTGTCTCCTACCAACAACGTTTCCATATACTGTCTCCTACCAACAACATTTCCACATACTGTCTCCTACCAACAATGTTTCCACATACTGTCTCCTACCAACGTTTCCACATACTGTCTCCTACCAACAACGTTTCCACATACTGTCTGCTACCAACAACGTTTCCATATACTGTCCCCTACTAACAATGTTTCCATATACTGTCTCCTACCAACGTTTCCACATACTGTCTCCTACCAACAACGTTTCCACATACTGTCTGCTACCAACAACGTTTCCATATACTGTCCCCTACTAACAATGTTTCCATATACTGTCTCCTACCAACGTTTCCACATACTGTCTCCTACCAACAACGTTTCCATATACTGTCTCCTACCAACAACATTTCCACATACTGTCTCCTACCAACAATGTTTCCACATACTGTCTCCTACCAACAACGTTTCCACATACTGTCTCCTACCAACAATGTTTCCATATACTGTCTCCTACCAACAATGTTTCCACATACTGCCTCCTACCAAGAATGTGTCCATATACTGTCCCCTACCAACAACGTTTCCACATACTGTCTCCTACCAACAATGTTTCCACATACTGTCTCCTACTAACGTTTCCACATACTGTCTCCTACCAACAACGTTTCCACATACTGTCTCCTACCAACGTTTCCACATACTGTCTCCTACCAACAATGTTTCCACATACTGTCTCCTACCAACAACATTTCCACATACTGTCTCCTACCAACGTTTCCACATACTGTCTCCTACCAACAACGTTTCCACATACTGTCTGCTACCAACAACGTTTCCATATACTGTCCCCTACTAACAATGTTTCCATATACTGTCTCCTACCAACGTTTCCACATACTGTCTCCTACCAACAATGTTTCCACATACTGTCTCCTACCAACAACGTTTCCACATACTGTCTCCTACCGTTTCCACATACTGTCTCCTACCAACAACGTTTCCACATACTGTCTGCTACCAACAACGTTTCCATATACTGTCCCCTACTAACAATGTTTCCATATACTGTCTCCTACCAACAATGTTTCCATATACTGTCTCCTACCAACAATGTTTCTACATACTACCTCCTACCAAGAATGTGTCCATATACTGTCTCCTACCAACAATGTTTCCACATACTGTCTCCTACCAACAACGTTTCCACATACTGTCCCCTACAAACAATGTTTCCACATACTGTCTCCTACCAACAACGTTTCCACATACTGTCTGCTACCAACAACGTTTCCATATACTGTCCCCTACTAACAATGTTTCCACATACTGTCTCCTACCAACATTCACTACAGCTACTGCCCTTAGCTTAGACCTTAGTAAAGCTCTTGTTATCCGTTTTTGGACCTCAGTATTTCTAAAAGCCACGATGAAAAATTGGCAGAGACCAGGGGTTTACGTGATCTCACTTCTGAATGATCCAGATACTCACACACAATGAAGAGTGGAAGCTTTTGCCTAGATTTATACAGGATACAGGATGGAACAATATAAATAAATTTACTGTATGTCTGAATTGTGTGTGTGCTAGGTGAGGTAGCGCACACACACACACACACACACACACAAAGAGATGCTTACTGACACAATGCAGCCCTTTAGGGATCAATTACCGCTCACTCGCGTCTTTATCATCTCAAAGCTTTGACTATGAATACCTCGGCACACCGACCAGACACAGACACACACACACACACACACACACACACACACACACACACACACACACACACACACACACACACACACACACACACACACACACACACACACACACAGACCAAGGCTATAAACCCATTTTGATATTTGAGGTGTATAAGCTTCTTTTCAAAATGCCCTGTCAGAGAACACTATCTCCTGCAACAGCTCGCCAAATAGCACAATAGCCTTTATTGTAATGACTGACAGAAAGAATCTCATCTCTCTCTGTGTATGTGTGTGTGTGTGTTTGTTAATAATCAGAGTTGCGGATTGGAATCTGCTATAAGCGTGTGACAGAGTGAATGAGAGAGAGAGAGCGTCTTTTATTCATATCACAGTTTACCTGTTGAATCTTCCATTTAGCTGAGACCTGAGAGGTGTACCAGGAAGCAAGTTCTCTGGCTTTGGCTTGACAAAGTGTAAAGCCCCATTCAGAGATAATAGGTACCAGTCGGTAGTCATCAACCGTCTTGGTTAACCCAGGTTTTCTTCCTCATGGCTCTGTGCTTGAAAGGGGGCATTTGGCACAATTATGTAAATTAATATATTTATTTTACCAAAAAGACACCCTGTGCATAAACAATGCTTCTCTTTCTTCAGTAATGCTTCTCCCTGGGTGCAAGATAAAACACCGTAAACCAATAAGATGAAGATGCCAGCAGACACCAGGGTGCTGCTATGCACACGATTTTGTTGGAAAAAAAAACCAAAAGAGAGCAAACTACGCGTTTAGCATATTGCTTCATCAGATTTACTTCATGCTTGATTCACGTGACTCATCAGGTGCTGCTTAGCAAAGAATCACACAGTCCATACTCAGCTCTACACAAGTCAGAAGCAATAGATGGGCAGTTAGGTTGCTAGTAAATGGATAGGCATATTACAACATAACAAAAGAACTGTGTTCTTGCTCAGATATTCTGCATCACCAACTGAATGCATGTAGGTTCCCGTGGCGATGCACAGTTTACGCTGCTGTAATTGCATGGTTTCACTCTGTGGCATAAATAACGTCACGACTCAAAAAGTTTGTATTTATAGCGCAGTCCCTCGGCTGAGAATCTGTATCACTTAAAGAGAATTTTGTCTAAAAGCTGAAGAGAAGCCCTTAACAGTTCTTGCACCGAGGTCCAGGCACGCTTATAGCAGATTCCAATCCACAACTCTGATTATTAACACACACACACACACACACACACACACACACACACACACACACACACACACACACACACACACACACACACACACACACACACACACACACACACTTCTCTTCACTGTCCAGATGCTCCACCATTTGTTCATCTTTTGCATGATGAAACGTTGGATCCTGTTTTGATCCTTTTATCCTTCAGCAACAGGAAACTTGAGAACAGAGTCATGGAGGCAGATGCCGGGGCAGGTGTAGAGTATGTTTCATCGGAACCTGAATTTTACCCAAAAAGTGAAACAATCTTTTAATTAGGGGGAAAAAAAACGCTAGCTTGATAAAGTTTTCTGAACTTGGATGTGAGATTTAAGTGGAAACTCTCCCTAAGCAGCACGACTAAAATGTTCCAGTGTTAAAGTGTGTTCAGGCAGAGAGCAAGCAAAGGTGACCATTATACCATTTGTACAGATGTCCCTGAATCTGAATTTGTTATTGGGTGAAGTAAAAATAATCTGATGGAAAGAGATATTTCTTCTAACCAAAGTGAATTGTTATAATTCAGGAGGGGGAAAAAAACATCATAATATTAAAATCATTGTGTATGCCCAATGATGAGTCAAAATGCCCAATTCTGTTTGCAACATATGACTTTGATTTCTCTAAATAGTCATTTTGTTTACTTTTGAAAAGCGATCGCTATTCTATAGTCACCCCCTACTGGCCATCAGCGGGCAAATTCTCTGGTTGCAGAAAGAAATCAAGCTTAGCCAAACCACCCAATCAACAAACACCCATAAAATGACAATTTGGCCCATATAAAATTAACCAACAATAAACATCAACAGCCATCACCCTAAGGACCATAGCAAAGTGTTGTCACACGTTGGGATGGATAAATTAGAAAGATAAAAGTGACATTCATGGGAAGTTAGCTATCATAAATGCCGGTGGTTAGCATCTTAATAAACTAGCAAATTTGCTAGTTTTAATCTCAGAATATTGCCCACCTCTATCGGCTCCATTTTTTCTCCGACAGTGGCCCTAATACGCCGTCGTAGACTTCTAACTAGATGCATTACTTCAGTAAAAAATCTAAACATGAGTTTTTGGTCTTGAACACATAGTTTGTTCAAAGTTTTCTTCAAATCAGGATGATGTTCATGATGACTTGTGATTGACAGACGGCTACCACGGCGTCACTACTGTCACTGGCACACTACCAATGCAGTTAGCTACTAATATCACGTCAACTCTTAGCTGTAAAACGTACCTTTAATTATCTTAGCTCATCTACTGTATGTTGCAGCAACATTAACTAAACATGGCAAATAACATTACATTGTTTGCTAGCCAAACATGATTAAGTACAATGCAGTACAATAGTCACAGGTCTGTAGTTTCCGATTTGGGTCTTTCGGCTGCCGACAGTCGATCTACATCCCTCAGGTTGGCAGTCCTGCTGAGAACCTGTGCTTTTATGACCGAAATAACGCTGTGGACATGCAGAATCACAAACACATGATTCTTAGTGTTCAAGTAAGTTGCGAGAACATAAAAAACTGCTGTCCTTTCCCCCAAAATGTATTATTTATCTGAATTTTTTTTATCTTGGTTTTATTGACTCACCTTTTTAGCCAATGCCAGACCTATTTATTGCAACTAACTCATTTGTTTTACTTGTGCATATCTGTCTGTATGTACTGTAACCTAGTATGTTGTGTCTATCGTTGTGTGGTATGTGATCCTGTCTGCAACCAAATTGCCCATTTGGGACAACAGAACTGAACTGAAAAATTCTTAACAATTTTGAGGAATTTTGAGAACCATTAGAAAACGAAGTGTTATTACTAGGATAACAAATGCAAGTTGGTGCTACACTAACATTTTATCTTTTCATTTCATTTCAGCATTTTGGGAAGATCGTTGCAAAACTTTCTCATTTCAAGTCATCACTTACCTTGTTTGTTGGCGTCAGCAAAGCAACACAACACATACAAATGGAAAACACAAACATCACTTCCAAAATATCTAACAATTTGGGACACGGACACCGATCTTTAGATAACATCATCACGCTCCTATTTTCTCTGAACATCGAATACCGACACAGTTTACACTGTAGTTAGCTGAAAGCCATATAGACATGAAAGGGTGCCTTAGGTGTTGGTTTCAGACGTGAAAGGGTTTGTTAAAAACACCTGCATGTTGATGTTTTTCTGTTGTATCTTCTGCTGTTCCTCGAACCTCAATTTAATTAATCCCTCTCTGCCAGCTGGTCCTCAAGCTAAACAAGGCTGATATATATATATTTTTTTTTTAAAAAGCAGCTCTGATGCATCTTTTAAAATAATATAAAAATGTAAGGAGAGGATCAATCTTTGCTTTAGTGAGATCTGAATTGGTGACATCAGGGCAAGGGCCCCGTGCCAAATCTCCATGGATCCACCCAGAGCTTTGAGCATGCTTAAGCAATCATGACCTGGCATAAGGTCCATGTATGCAATCAATTATTCATTTGGAAGGTGGGGGGGGGGGGTCGCCCCATCTGCTGAGGGGAGCAGTCCTGGCTGAGTTATTGAGCTGTATGCTGTCTGCTATTTAATAATGGTCCAACTATGCATTGCTCTGTAGCATGGACCAGTCACAGTCGATCAATATCAAATCACTGCAGTTTGAAATGTAAAACAATGGCAAGTGAAAAATAACAGAAGCCTTTGCTTTCATTATTGTAATGATTGAAGATTTTCTAACAGGATGCAACATTTCTGTCTTTTTTTTTAAGCCAACAGTCACTGAACTGTGGTCCATAACAAGCTTGTAGAAGTTTACTTTTCTGGCCTCAAAGGCATTTTGCGTGTTGTTGTGTATGAAGCAGCTGAAGAGATGACCTAGAGTTAATTTGTAATAAGCGACTTCAGCTACACAGAAGGCGAGAACCACGCGTAAACAAGCTACTGTAAGCATTACTCGTTATTTAACCGACGCGACCTGCTGCAGGCATCGCTCACATCACATCTGAATAACATTTCTACCTGAGAAAATGAGACACTAATTTTATGCATTCAGTTGGTGCTGCATCTTTTGTTATATGTTGATCAAAAAAATGAATTAGCTGACACACTCACTACACTTTGTAGAGGAAAACTGCAGGTCTCTTTCAACGAGCTTTAAAAAGCTCTAAATAAATGATTGAAAATTGAAAATAAAACATTTTGAGTGTGTGTTCAGGATGTTACCACTTAGTGTGTGTGTTGCAATGTGATAACAGATTGGGTAATGTCTCACCTTGATTATTAATGTAAAATATAAACAACAGTCCCACCTTAAAAGGGCGTGTCCACAATCAAAGACATGGACTTTTTCTTGGAATAAGCTACTTCCATACAGTTGCAACATTTTTGGATGCGTTACAACTGAGATATTAGCAGTATGGCATGAAGAACACCAGAAGTGTGCAGCCAAAAGGTGGAGATCCAACGTGAGAAAGATGGTCGTGTGCCGCCATCCGGTGGTGAGTTGGTTTAAACACATCTAAAGACTGTTCAGCAGCTGGATAATAATGAATCACTGGGACTAACAGAGCTGACATGTTAACAAAACAGTCCGACGGCTCATCAGAGTGAATGTCCTTTGGATGAACTCTTAGTTATATGGGATTAAAAATTCATCATTTAAGACAAAGAATATTAGTAGGCAAAGACTAGGGTGCTAACACTGGATGATGTGCTTGAAGAGTAGGCATAAATTAAAACCTTGTGGGAGCTGCAATAGCAAAAATAAATAGCTATGAATAAACAGTAAATACACTCAGATTGAGTCTATCACTTTAAAATCACTTTGCACACCGGCTTCTGCTGAGTCGGTTGTGATTGCTACATTTGTGAGACAAGAGCATGACTTCTTAGAGAGCTAGTGAATGTAAACAGGACTTGACGACCACATTTGGTTGTCAAGGTCAAGGTTTCATAACTGGTTTAAGGAGACAAAAATCACATCTGGTCGACAGTAGTAAATCAAATTGACAGTAAAAACAAAAACGGTTGACTCCTACTGTAGCAAAGCTTTACTGAATCATGGTCAGGTATTCCAGAAAGAAAGTGTATATAAAATTGCAGTTGAGAGATCACAATGTTTTTCCAGTCAGCTCCATCAGTAATGTGTTTTCTACTTTTGTAATTAAAAAACACCTCAATTCGGAAAACCTAACTGTGTAGTAACAATACTGCCAACATAATTTCCCCCAAAAATAATATATATATATAACTCTACTTCATATCTACAGCCAGCAGATACAATTACACTGAAAATACAGCAAATCTGTACGCTACACATGTAATATTTGAACAATTACACCGAGTAGTAGCAGAGCTTCTTAGCGGCTAAGAAGACATTGTAAAACAGTCACCTTCCCTTGTGCAAGACAGATAATGAAATCACCATCATAATGACAAACCTACAACATAACTTAAATGAGAGTTTAGCCTTAGTGGTTACAATTCATGGGGTAATGAGATTTTTTTTTTTAAATGTCTATCTTTTAAGAATCAATGTGATATACTTCATTAATAACTCAGAAAATAAACTTTGCTTGTACAAAATCAGTTTTTCAGATATTTGACAAGTTTTCCCTCCAGTTATAAACTGTATTAAGAAGTTGTAAAAGAAAAAAGTGGCATCTCCAGCATTCTCAGATGAGACTATTTGAATACATTCATTTCCTTAAGGCAGGGTAGTAGCTACAGTGTGTTAATAATACCAGGAGCCATGTTCTGTAACAGAGTCAGATTACTGTCTAAAATTAACTCAGACATGCAAGTTCGGTAATCTAAAAACGTAGGTTTCAACAGCATGCGAGTCTTCAAAGTAAAAATGATCGTGAATGAAAAACTGTCTCAGGTAGAGGCAGTGATTTCAAGTTAAACAAAGTATTGGTTCAACACTTTGATCTGCCACTCAAAATCATGATAATAGTATATACAAAGGAACATAATATAGAGGGTCCAAGTAGAGACAAAGATCTAACTTCCATTAGTGGTGTTCAAAGCCTCATTCAGATGGTACCCAAATGTGTGAATTCAAAAGGAATGCGATCAGAAAACAAACAAAAGAGAAGGATAATAAAAAAACAAAAGTGGTCGTCTCTATGGTCAATGCAAAAAACATATTTCAAGGTCCAGTGTTGCAAAAAAGTCATCCAGTGAAGTTTTTAAATCCAGTGGCTGTCGAAAGACAAATTTCACATGTAGTATTGACCCATTTAAAAAAGGTTTGTAGCGTGCTACGACGACAGTACAGAAACATATCCACGATTCATGAGTCCAGACGTTTTCATCTCTTAGAATCAACATTTTAAGTAGTTGTCTGTCTTTTTTTACTTCTTCACTCAGTGTAGTTCAGTGCAGAGGCGCTACATGATGTGTGATCCGTGCGTGAACAGCTCAGAGTAGCAGGGATCCAGTGGTGTGGAAAACCAGGGATAACAGCACGATTCAACACAGGGGGAGGAAAGCAGCGCTAAAAGAGACAACCTATCCTTTTGAAATCAGTAATGCTTTTATGTACCTTACAGTGTTTTTAGTGCGTCAGCCCCAACCTGACCTGAAGTTGAGTAAGAAGACTTTTCATCACTTGTCGTCTTCAAGGACATCTCATTGTAGACTTGCTAGTTACAAGTTTTGGTTTACTGGATGGATTCAGTGAACTCATAAGAGATTCACAGGTAAGATGCTCTTAAGATGTTAATAATGGAGCTATATGTATATGCTAGGCTTTCTGTCATGTTATCATGAAGGGGCTGTCATCATAATCTTATTAATTTCCTGTGTTCAATTTCTTCAGTCGGTTTGTCAGTGTGGCTGCAGTTGTGTTTGTGGTATTTGTAAGCTGCCTCTTCCCTGGTTCCTCTTCGTCCTTAGTGTTCCGCACATCCGGCCCAACTTGCTGGTGTGTGGGTGGGTGAGGTGTAAAAGCAGTCAGGGAATGTTGTGATGGTTGCTCCCGATTTCTCCATCAGAGCTCAGTGGTCAGGAGACCTCTGGGTTTGGCTCCGTCCCCTGAGGCTGGCTGCTGACCCACAGTGCTGCAGGATGCAGGTAAAATGACGGCATCAGAGATGGATAAAAAAAAAAGTATGATGAGGATGAGGAACAGAGAGTTGAAATCATCATCATCATGAACATTTCTAACACAGGTTCTCAGTTGTAACACCTAGAGTCACAGCTTTTAAAGCTAGGATTGGTAATGTCCTTCAAAAACATTTTTGTTATACTTGTTGATATTCTCATGACATCCCGACAGGATGTTCAAGGTTTACGTCCATTGTGATACGTTTCCTTTCATAATGATAATTTTGGGGCAGTGGCTTTGGAGGGATGGTCTGTCAGTGTTTACAACTTCTTTTTTAATCTAGCTTTATTAATCCCCCCCCCCTTCTCAACGATACCAACCCTAGCTTTAAACAATTTACAATAAGAAAAAAATGTGTTTCAGGCATAATTCGATTTTTTTTTTATGACTTTTGATGTGTGTGTTGGAAGAAGTACTCTTACTTTTAATGAAGTAAAAGTAGCATTGTCTTAGTGTAAAAATACTCCATCACAGGTAAAAGTCCTGCATTCAAAATCTTTCTTAAGGAAATGTACACAAGTTTTAACATCAAAATGTACTTAAAGTAAAGTGCTCATTATGCAGAATGGCTGATTTACAGCCAGTAATCCATCCATAATAATAAATCCTAGTTTATTAGTTGAAACATTTTTGTATTGATGATCGGAGTCTGCAAAGTAACGACTGGTGACTCTTCCAGGATGATCGACTACTGTGTTTTACAGAAGAAAACAATGTTGAGCCCTCAATGTGAGCATTTCAGAACATAGCAACACCAAGCAAGAATGGCATGTGATTCAGCTCATCTAAAACTCTTTTGCATTGGCATTTCAGCTAAAGGGAGGTATTTTCCTGCTTGATCAGCAGGGGGCAGCATCTACCAAGCTTGCTTTAAAAACAGCTTAAAAGTGCGGTTGTTTCAAATCTCAAGAGTTTTACCTGGAGGAGATGGTGTTACGCGTGTGAGCGAGGTGAGGGAGGGCTGAGGTGAGCGCTGCTCCCCCATCTGCAGGGAGAAGAGGGTTGACCTTAGCAGGGGGGTCAAGGTCGAGTAGGCCGTTAGTAAAGACGCCGGGAGGCTGCATTAGAAGGGGACGAGGGAGAAGGAAGGGGGTCATTCTCTACATTGCCTCTACATCAGCCAAAGCAAACAGCAGCTATGCAAGAGCATATGGATAAGTGAGCCCTGAATCACAAGTTTCAGGACATTCAAATAAGTAAACACACACGGAATCAAACGTTTCATAACAACTCGTGTGGAAATAGGCAGACAATTGAACAGGAGAAAACTTTGGGTGAATACAGAGATTGAGCACTCACAGCCGTAGGAATGATCCAGCGAGGTGTGATGACAGGCTTGGGCTGCTGCACTGGTGGTAGCTGAAGGACAATCAGAAAAATATTGTCATACTACATTTACCATACTAATTTATGGCAGTGCACCTTATCACCTTTGATCACTGATAAATGATAAATCATTACACCAATATATTTTTCAGGAATTGATTGAATTACAAAGTTCTCCACAAATGTGAGGACTGTGATTTACCACAGGAGTTGGATCAGTGAAATCGATCAGGTTATCAGTGTTTTTCAGGTCAACTTCCTCTGCTTTAACCTGCATAAGGACAAAAACATACCAAACCATAACTTGTAAACAAAGAGCCGACACAAATGATATATTAAGACAATGCATTTTACTTTGCCTTCATCATTCATCTAACATTGGGGTTCTTGCTTTGGACAGAAGCAGTAGCCATGTTGCTTAAATGTTGTTGGTAGTTGATAGACTACGAAAGCAATCTGGTTGTCTTTACGACAGCGACACCAACAATAGTAGCACTAGGAAACGCTGGGCGTGGTTGCCACTGAAACTGAATTTCACAGGGAGCCATTGAACTACACATACAGTGCACTGTAAGTCAAATAGTACAATTAAAATGTAGATCGCCTGGTATAGTCAACTTTCAGTCTGTCTTGAAATAATAAAGCTGGACATTTTCATGCAAGTCAGATCAGATGGATTGTAGGCTGGACGTCTAAAAATGGCCCGTACTCCATAATATGGAATGACATCACTGTTATGAGTTACCTTTGGTGCCATGGCTTCGCTGGCAGACTCGGAGGGCATCTTGGGAACAAGGCTTACATCTTCAGCTAGCCTCTCAGCACTAAAGAACGAAAAAAGGACATAGAATTTCAGGTTTTTATTTTTCACGGAAAAATGTTATAATAATAATGTTGTAATAATAATTCATTAATTAATAATTATTAGTGCTGTCAACATTAACAGTTTTTTTTAATTATCCCTGTAATTTGTCTGCGTGAGAAACATTAGATGTGGCGTGTGCTGCTTTGTCCTCTGACAATGCAAACAGACTGGTCTGTCTCAGTAACGGGCTGAATGTAAAGGAGGACTAAGCTGACTTGTTGTTCTATGGAGTGAAAAGGATTTATCATTCTGACTTCACAGCAGATTATTTCCTTGTTCTTTTTTCCATATTTGCATGTTCTATTGCGGACCGTTTTGAAATGTTCTGTTATAAGAAATATGCCCTTTTCAAGCTGACAGTCAATTTTGATGGCCTTGATGGTTTCTTTGGAAATCTGTAGTTCACATGAGAGAATCTGTGCTTAAAGTTAAAAAAAAGCTGCTATTTAACAATAGTATTTGAATTTAAATACTTCCTTTGTGTTGATTCTACATAAATTCCACCATTTTACATTTAAATATCCATTATAACATACTTTATTCTTAAGAAAGAAAGCAATTAATTGCGATTAATTATGGCAAATTGTGCGATTAATTAGTTAATTTTTTTTAATCGATTGACAGCACTAATAATTATACATTTAAATTATTTTTGATTGATGCTCTGTGACTGACTAATAGATTCAGTGATGTATATTTTTAGCACAGCATAAGCACATTCTCCAGACTGTAGAAGATAAAACAGCCCAGATGGCACAATGAGCCTGAGGCCTTGCAGCCATTATGAATTGTCAGGTCAAGCGTCTCCATGCGTCTGTATTTTGTGTCATAAACACTTATGTGTAGAGACGCCAGCAGTATTCAGAGAGAACTCAAGTCATGTGACTCAACACACAAAGAACACACATGTTCACTGCTCAAACATACCAACAGATGTCAGTAAAGACCGGCAAGAAAAAGAAAAACATTTTTTTCCCCAAACGATTATTGTGAATTGTATATTTTTATATCCTGTAAAGTGGCTGGTCTACATAAGATTATACAGTGAGAATACAGTAAGTGGGCGGTTTAGTTGATGCCACTGAAGGTAAAGCAGGCGGGCACCGTAATCTAAATGCACCCTTGTTTTTACTCACTAAACCCCGTCTGCATACCCTTACTTTACTATTTTCTATCCTGCTGTATTCATTCCTTCTAAAGATCTGAATAGACAAAGCTTATTCTTTCTTCCTTCTCTAATCTGGACATTGTTTTTTGAATCAAATGTAGGTAACAATTTTTACTAAATGTATTGTTTGATTTATAGATAAAAGAGGAGAAAACAGATATGCGTGTCCTTATAGAAGGATTAGGAATCTGCAGCAACTGTAAAAGAGTCCCTACCCTGCTAATCCATTCCCGCAGTTTTCTTCAGCCACAGTGGGAATAATGACTACATGTATACTGAATTTACCTGGCAGACAAATTAAAGCAGCAAATACATACAGACACACAAGACTGACCTGGCCCCTGCTGATGAGACCAGTGAGGCTGGTTTGAGCAGGTCCCAGGAGTCTTGGACATCAGGGCGACTACTGATGGACAGAGAGGAGTTACTGCCCAATCGCCCAGTACGCACTTTCAACCTGGAAGCAGACAGTACATGTTCTTGTTTTGTATTTATACTTATTACTATAAAACATTTGGGGGGGGAATTACATTTAAAATGTTTTTTTTTTCCTAAAGTGACTCATTCAACCCGATCCACTGACTGCTAGATGATGACGGGGATTTGCTTGACAATCTGTGGAGCCCTGCTTGTAACAATGAGCTGCAGGTGATGTAATGTTTCTGAGCTTCTCTAATAATCCTCATGAATATTCAAGTATTGATTAGGCCGAGCAGCAGGGAGTGCTGAGATTGGCTGAAACAATGTGTTGACAGTTGGCATGACTAAGGAGGAACAGGAGGAGGGAAAAGGCCCAATTTCCAGACAATGGAGCTTTTCTCCTGACTGACTGTACTCATAAAAAAGGACAGGAGATGTTTTGAATGCTGAAAAACTTAATAAAGAAACAAACAAATATTTTTGCAAGGTTGAATACATTTTGCAGAAACTAGGGATTTCGATGCCTTAATCGCTAATCGATCAACCACAAGGACATTTTTGACAAGTTATTCATGTTGGTCTATAGGTTAATTTATGTCCATATGATAACCAATTAAGTTGTTCAGACAGGCTGCACTGTACCTGCACCCAAAAAATTAAAGGAAAGACATTTACAACACAAAGACTTTATGGATGTAGCGCTTTGAAATGCAGCGATAAAGCTCCTTGAGTCAGTGGAGTCGATTAGAAATATGTATCTAAAGACTGTACTTTTGAAAATGAGTTATTCTAGTGTGTAGTCATACCTGGCAGAGGCCTCCTGCAAGTTACAGTTTTTATCTCCAACAATTATGACATGTTCCTCCACAGATCCCTACACAGAAGGAGAAAGATAGACGATAGATGAATTAAATTTCCTGAACAAATTAGAAACGTCCAAAGGTAGGTCTACCCAGTACTAAGAGTGCACTTGTTTAAAGCATTTCAGCTTCCCACAGCCAAGTGTTCGACCGATGACTGGAAAAACAAACTCACAAACAATAGAGCAAAAAAACGCTCTCAAGAAATATTTTTTCAGTGTTTTGTTAAAACTAAGTTCTACACTGGTCATTAGCATTTAACACCTTTCACCAGTTTAATGGTGTGTGATCCTCACCTTGAGGGCAGCAGCCTCAGCTTGTGCTTTCAGGATGTTACTCTTCAGATCCTCTGGGATGCACAGTGGAGTGACAACTGGACTACTGCCTGTACTGCTCAGACCACACTTCTCCGTGAGCTTCACCACATCCTCCTGTTGGAGCAAGGTCGGGTGAGGAGCACACATCCCAAACACAAAAGAAAGAAAAATATGGTTATTACTTCTGAATAAACAGATATCGCTCTCACTACTTTCTCTATGCTTGGACCAAATACAATGTGTTACTAGTCTTTATCTGGTTTTTATGGTCCTAGGATATGAGTAGAAAATTAACATATATTCGAACAAAAACACCCACCTGATTGTTCATGGCCATATTTACATTAACATTATTTCTTGGCGTGCTAAGAAGCGGACTGCTCTCCAACTCCAGCTGCTTAAGACGAGATGCTGCATCTAGAGAGATTAAACAACGTTGAACGAACCCATACAACAGCAAAGTAATTCTTCAGTGCATGCACATTATGGATGACAAGACAAAGATTTCTTCTTTCTGTATACTCCTCTTGAAGTTCTCTTTTGTTTACTGACCATTGACAACATCAGCTCTGGGAATTGAATAAATGTTAAATAACAGACAATAGAAAAGGTGTGCCAGTGTCTCATAGTCTGACACATTGTCACTATACTATATTATCCTGCCTGAGACATTTTCATCTTCGTGCTATGCTAGGTTTTCTGTAGCCTCACCAGTGAGGTTGAGGGGATCTTCCCCGCTGACAGCGGGGGTAGCATAGGCTTTGCTTGAGCCGGCCTCATCTGTTGCGGTCACTGTGGTAACGACAGGAGCCCTGAGGACGTCATCAATGCACGTCTCCATCAGGTCAGCAACAATGGGCACACTAGAGACAGACAAAAAGGAGAAGAGGAGGATATAAAAGGAAGATGGCAGTTAAAAAAAAATCATGTTAAAATAGAAACAAAATGGAGATAATACAAGTGTTATATTACACAGCTTTACAACTTACTTGCGGCATCCCAAAGACATAGAAGAACTCTGCAAAGAGGTCAAAACTGGCCCATGGTGATATATCAGGAGACAATTTAGAACAACTTCCCACAAACAAAACAACAAAATAATAAATATGATAGAATGTTGAATGAAAAGCAAATTGTTTAGTTTCACATGTGTTCCAGTGGGTTTGACACGTAGAAATTCATCCACCACATTTATGATTTGGAATAGATATTAAAAAATTATTGTTACAAAGTACAAAGACAATAAGTGTTCTTTCTATGATAATGATATGAGTCATGTGTGTCCAGATAGGAAGACACTGGAGAAAAGGTCTTCTCAATAGGTCAAGGAGCATGTGTAAGTCCATAGAAATAAGTCTGCAGAGCAAGCAATAACTTGTGTGGGGGAGAAATGTGGTGTAGTATTCTGAGAATTTGAAGCAACCTGAAGCAAAACATTTGATACATGGATTTCCGTGGAAGCTCTTCCAGCAGCCCAGTAATTACCTCATATTTTTCTAGCCTGAAGACACAGTGAAACATGAGAAGTATATATTACTTTATACTGCCTGCAAGAACAGCAGCGAAAGCAAAACACAAAAGATGTGAAGAAAAGTACAATGCTTTGCCTGAGGAGTCACAAACCAAATGTATATAAATACTCCCACATGTGAAGTAATCCATGAGGGAAACACAGAGGATGCATCCAACCCTCGAGTGGGCAATGAACACAATGTGTTGTTTTACACTGAACACATGCACAATTGAGAGATTTCTTTGGGAGACCATTTTAACTACCTAAAACTTTAAATAATTAAAGTAGCAACCAACTTCTTGTCATGTTCAATTCTGAAAAATAGCCGAGTGTATACATTCCGTTAAATGCTGCAATTCAATGTCAAGAGCAAGAATTTATAACAACATTTTTAAATGTAATTTATTGTGTGTTCGACAGCTAAGGCACAACTTGGGTGACAGTAAAAGAAAATACAAAATATCAGTACATTTTCTGTACTGACCAAGAGCCAAAAGCCTGGTAATCCTTCTGTGTGTGTACTGTACGCAGTGTGTCTACTAAAAGTAGCAAAGCTATGACACGCACAACACTACATACTCTTCAATGTCAACACTAACCCTGTCATTTTTCTCTGAATATATTTTAACGAACAGTTGAGAAAAATATACATCCTTTGGTCAAAGCTATGTAAACATTTAACTAAATAATATAATTAAATTACCTTCATTGGTTGAAATGTGCAAGAAAACATTTTACAGTGGTATAGTTCATGTAGGCAAGCATCCAGTGATTATCTACTTCAACACACAGCTCTATAAGCCAAGGCCACCATTAGCTGGGTCATATATCAACACCCCCAACTGTCCCTACACCACTAAAGCTGTTTTCACACAAACAAATAAACATAAATAATTTCCATTTGATTTTGATTCACTTTGGAACATTTTAATGGAATTATGCTGGTTTCATTTATTGCTATAAGTTCGAGGAGTTAAGTCCAGCACCTTTGACAGGAAGGAAAGTAAACTAAACTATGCTAAGAACCTCTCAGACAAATCTCTATACACTATTGACCTTACCCAATCATCTTTTAAAACACAAGCCGCACATCCATAACATGTGCAGAACAGATTTAATATAGATACTTTCATAAAAATCATTAGATGCAATCAATTAAGATAGCAACAGTGTTTGAAATATAACAACACAAAACTAAATTTGAGAGAAAGAAAAAAGGCGCACAAGAGGACTTTGTAAAACCCTCCAGGCAGTAACTATGTGACTTATTGTTTCCTTGCAGAGTCGTGAGTGGAGTTGAATTCCTAAGCCTCACATAGATACCATCTCACCCCAGCCAGCCAGCTTCACCATGAGGTCAAGAGTGAAGGACAGAGGAAGGAAGGGGGTGAGGAGAGAGAGCACGAGAGAGACAAAGGAAGTGTAAATGAAGGTAACAAATTAAAAGTAAAATAGGAGAGAGGCGGAGCACAACTTTTCAGAATTGCCACTAGAGCAAGGGTCAAGGCGAAGTGGAGGAAATTGACAAACATTGAGAAGAAAAGGGCAGTATCTAGTGTGATGGCAAACTTGGAGAGGTGTCAGACTGTGAGGGGTGTTACCAGAGTGAATATGTGATCATTTGAGTGGTTTGTGTTGAGGAACGTTTCAGTTAACAAGGCATGTTTCACACCAAATGTTTCCTTCCATGTGGCACAGTCACCACCACAAATACCAGACGTTTATCGTGGGTGAGTCACTGCTGAGGCATTCCCATTTATTAGTGTGCTGTCCAAGTCAGTACAGAGGGTGAGACCGTTGGCAGGTCCTCGGATCTGTCCAACTCCTTGTGTGGAGCTTTGATGAGACATGAGCAGGAAGGGTGTAGGGAATAGGAGACCTGAGGAGAACAGGGTGGTGGGGGAAAGACATGGGGAAGGGGGCAACCAGGAGGGGGATGTAAAGAGATGGGGAGTGAGTGAGAGGGAGTGTAGGTACACCAAAAGCAAGACTAGCCAAGGAGAGGAAGGGAAGCATCGAATGAAAACAGCAAAGAGGAGAAGGTTTAAGGGGTACAAAGTAAAAAGTGAGACAATTTGAGGCAGCTGATAATGAGTGAAAGAGAAGGAATAATTATTGGAAGTGTAGTTCATATGGACTCACATGCAGGCTAACTTTGTAGTCTGTCCTTGCATGTATCAGTAACAAGGTTCCTTGAGGATTGCCTACTGTCGTGCTAAGAGCTTTTTTATATTGTCATAGGAAATAATTTCATCTTAAACTAGGGAGTGGCAAGAAAAACCCTGCTGTGGCCAAAAAAATGATTTATTTCAGTGAACATGAAACAAATCAATAAATGAATAAGGCATTCACGGCAGTGATAAGCCACGCAACTTATGGCCTATTCGTTGTTCTTAAGTGTTGTGCATGTACACTTAGTTAAGTGAAGTGGAAAGGGTGTCTCTGGAGCGTCAGTGACCTGGCTTTGCACCTCTAGTGCCCGAGGTCTGATGGCGTATGTCAAATCTGAGTTTACATATTAAGTGCTAGAGGCTCCGAGCTGGAAGCTGTTATTCATGATGCCAGTTTCACTGGAAGCATAAGAGGCAAGGGAGCATACAGTTTCCCATTACAACTGCAAAACACTGACCAACTTGATGATCCCTGACTAGATTTACAGCAGATGAACTTCTACAGACCTTTTTTTATTTTCCTTATACTCTCTCAATAGAAATAGGGAATAAAATGTGATGCATTTATTCAAATGGCTCTAATCTCAAAGTGATCTACTTTCACTTATGATAACGTGAAAGAGAAGAAAGAAGTAGAGAAGTGGAGTAGCTTACAAGAATGAGAGAAGACAACAGATACAGACTAAGCACTACATGGCAACTTAAAACAAACTTTTTACTGATTCCTCAAAGTGAAACTTCTAAAAATCCTTAAACATAACCAATTAAAATAGTTTCATTTGTATTGTTTAACATTACACTTTGGTTTGAAACTGTCCAGTGCTGTTGCACACATAGAAAACATTATTGTAACGGTTGTCTTACTTACTAAAAAGATATATCTATGATCTGTCATTATGTATTACATATTATTTGGATTATATCATCAGCATAAAAGGCATATCACATCACAAATTGACATGTATGAGCAATAGATAGACATTAGTATGTATTCTCTTTTGAGCTTAGAAAATTTGAAGGATGGCAGATGGATAGAGGAGATTGATAACTTTAGCGCTCCATGCAAAATTCACAGTGCATTGGACTTAAAGCCGGGAAGAATTGAGTGGGAGGAGAAAAGGTAGAAAACCAGGGATCAGTCTGAAGTATTAGTGATACAGTCTCTTTCAAAGCATCCTCCTACTTTCCACTGAATTGTAAACCGTTACCATGGATTGACAGAATAAACAAGAACTAATATTGTGTGCTGATAAAATACACAAGAACTTGAAGGGCTTGTGTCAGTGTTGAAAAAGCAAGTTTTTTTTTTTTATCATTGGCTCGACAACACTAACACCACTGAGTAAAGTGGGCCTGTACCTGCAGTTGTGTTAAACCTAATCTTGTTTAAACACACTTAAAACAGACATGAACTGGGAAGTAAAATATCGGAAACCCCCACGTTATCCAGCACAAAGCGAATAGTGCGTTTTAAAGGGACATTGCAAAAAAAAAAAAGGCTTTGTTGTCGTTTAAACTTTGAGCAACAAAGCCTGAAAGAGGAGGCTACAGCATAACTTGTGTTTTAAATCATCACTGTCTATGCACTGGCCGTGAGCAAGATGTCTGTGAATCCTTTTTCAGGGGAAAAATGGAGAAATATTCCCCTGCTCTAATTCTAGGCAATCCTCTTTGTACAATTAACCAGAAACCGGATCAGACTGAGCTGCAAATCTGAATGAGCTTTGTTCTCCAGAAGCCAGAGCAGTCTGATCACGAAGTAAAAGTACCTGGAAAACTACTACTACACTGGAAAAGAGACACATATTGGCAGGTAATGTTTTCTTACTGTCTCGCCATTTCAATCCTGAAATCTTTTCAGCAAAGTCCTTAGCAACACTAATTATGTTGTCGATAACCCGGTTGACAACTCACACTGGTCCTCAAATATTGTTATAATAATATTATCTAGTGGACAATTTAGATGGTAAAAAAGGGTTTAAAGCACAGTAGGTGGTTCACATGCACAGCATGACTGAAAGTGACTGAAAATATCTACAAACCAGAATGCACCAAAGACTTGAACAGAAAAGATCCAAAGCTGAAATCATATCACTGATTCAGGATACCAAAAACTACATCCCAGCACATCACCCCAAATCATAACATCGCTTCCTGCACCGATTAGGTTGGCATGTCATGCTGATCAAAAGTGGAGAGACAGAAAATCACAGGAGATAATGCTATCGCAAGAGAACCCTTCTCCAAAGCCAAAATCACAAAGGCCACCACTGCAGAGCGATTAATTGGTTAAAGCCAGAGCAATGGCGAGGTTCAGAGTTTGATCGTACCTACCTGGCCTGCCTCCGGACAAGACCAATGTGTCCTCAGTACATGTTAATACTGGAACACACAGGGGGGACATTGCAGGTTTATAAGAGAGCAGGGTGCATACATATTTGTATGAACATTTGTTTGCAGACCGACAGAGAGACAGAGAGAGAGACAGACAGACAGACAGACAGACACACGCGCTTCACACAGCACATGAAAATGTATCCAAAAATACCAAATTTACAGTAAAAAAAACAGACCTAGTGGATATTTATACACGCTGTTCAGACTTCCTTCCTCTGACTGAAAAAACGCTTCCCATAAATACAGAACAACAGAGGAAGCAACAAGCTATGAAATATAAAACTACAAAAAACAATACAAAAGGAAGTAAAGGCGGGGTAGGGCGGTAGTGAGAAGAGGTCAGCTGAGTACTAGGATAGTTTATGTAGATCATATTAAAAGCAGGAGAAATCCTCACAGGAGTAAGTCTCTATTCCCTCCCTACTACCCGTCTCTGTTGGCTACTTGCTCTCTAAGTTATTTTTTCTAAACTACAGTCCACCTTTCTTGGGCTTAAATCTGCCACCTGTCTGAATATTGTACTGCTGCATTAAAGTCTTTTGGTATGTGCTGCACTCTACTAAGACACACACACACACACATGCATGCATGCAGACACTCAAGCGAACACCCTCCTTCATGGCATTGCAAATGTTACATGTACATAACCTGAATTTTATGCACACTTGCAAAACACAGCAGGGATGTGAAAACAGGGAAATATAAGAGCTAAAGATGAAAGGAAAAGTAAACATACAAATACTCTCTCTTTCTCCCTCCCACCTTCTTTCCTGCCTTCCCTGGTCACAGCAAGACAGGGTCAGTGGATAAGCCATGCTAAGCTACTCTCGTGGCATTAAGACTATGAAAGACACACCCAGCTATCCAACCACTTCTTTCAGCACCCAACAGGGATCAGTAGGCCACCCCAACCATTCCCAACCTGGTCATCATCGATGAGCACTGCTGTGAGCTGCTTCTGGGATATGACAAATTAATTGGCATTTAACATAATAAAATCACTCCACTCCAAAGAACAGACTCTGAACTCGGGGACCAACCTCCTCTTTTCTCCTCCGGGACTCCTGGGTAGAGCCTCAATTTCCATCGGCACACAGGCAGAAGCAGCTACCGGGCTGACCACAGGCACAGATGACCAGGCACCTCTATTGGGAGAAGCCTGAAGGTGAAAAGGACGAGAGAAAATATTGTGGTGGCACAAAGACGGATGAGTTGAAGGTATATAGAATATTGAGAAAAGGAAGAAGGAATAAAGTAAATAAGAAAATGCACAGTTACAATCTCTAGTCATGAAAGCATACAAGTATTGTTGACTCTACTTGATGTCGTATGCTCTGCGTTCCTGTATAATGGATGGAGGATTGAAATACTTACAGCACTAGTGCTCCTCACCTTGATGCCTTTGCTGGAGCTGACTCCGTTGCCTGAGGAAAGATACCTGAGCAAAGAGAGACATTGAGATTTTATTCAAAGAACAAATAGCAAAAAAAAAAAAAAAAATCTAAACATTGTATGAAGATTGACCTATGAACCATATTTTGGGGCAAAGCAGATGTCCAATTAAGTCAAATTTATGACATTCCCATTATGCTTGTTTTAAAGCATATTTAAAGTCTACCAGGTTGTCCATGAGTCATTTTGCAAACCCCCATGCTTACATAAGACGGCAATGCTACGTCCTTTTCGACACAGCTTTAAATATTGCATAATATTGTTGACTCAAAAAGGACCTCAATTGTCACAGTCGCGATTTGTCAGGTGCAATAAAATCACAATGCTTTGACTCAACTAGTCCCATGATGGCTTAAAACTAACACTGACATCATGTATTTAGCTCTCACACACAAGCCTATAACAAAAGGTCTGCTACTAGATTACAATTCAAGCTCAGGGTGGAACTAAATGAATTGAGAGAGAATGTGCGAGTCAGAGCACTTCAAGCAACAGGATTTGATAACTGTAGATGCATTTAAATGAAATATATTGAAAATAAATATTTCCTGTTTATCGTAAAATACACAATGTAAAAGGGATTACAAAGCAACAGTTGTACAACAGGTAAAATTAGATACCATTTCTACAAAAATCAACGAATGTGTATATGATTACCCTAAAATAAAAGCTGTACAACAAGGAGAGGAGAGATAAAGTAATACAATTAGGCAATAATACAATGCTATTGCTTAAATATCAGTGTACTCACTCCTGGGGATGGAAATGTCCTGTAAAAACAACAACAAACATAAAGATAGTGTGAAATTCAGGTAGATAACCCTAAAAATGCAAGGGTTGTATGTTTACATCATGTAAGATATTTCTATTTCTGCATGCAAGGGTAATGTCTCACAGTATACGTGTATATACTATGCATACATGTGATTGCATTGCTATATAATGCAACGTATTTAACGTTTTGCTATTGATCGTTATGTATATAGGCAATATATACACATAAGCTGTGAGTGGGTGAGTGTTGTCCTCACCTCTGTTCTGCATGGTTCTTCTGGAGTAACGTCGACTGGGCCTTCTCTCAAAGGAGGCCGACCGCCTCGCTTTACTTGCCTTGGTTGTCTGATACTCTGTCTTTCCACTGGCCACACAAACACAAACATGTATTTTCACACTTGAAGGACTTCTGTTTGTTCTCAAACAATGAAGTAATGGTAAGCCTGATCAATACAGGCCAAACCATTAAATACAAATTAAACCTTTTAAAACTATTTTTTTTTGTTTTGGATAAATCAAATTGTCCAAAAAAACAAAAAAGGCACAACGATGACCCCTTCTGAACTCTGGGCCCATCCAAGCGATAACCTATTAACAACAAACCCGGTCACCTCTGTGTAAAACCAACATTACTGCCAATGCTTATCCGACTGGGTAATGTTTAAACACACACAGAAGAGAACTAGCTGGCTAGTGCGGCGTGTTGACATTGAGTGCCTGACTTGTATCACTGAAAGTATTTGTGCGTACACACGTGGGGTTCATTGTATGCAGAGAATGATACTGTGCGTCAAATTAGGACCGTCTGTTGGTATGTTCAATCAAGTCATTAGTGCTCAGGAAGTGCAGACCGCAACACACTGGAGTGCTGAACACTTTATGATACAGATTAACAGAAAGAGATGTCAAAGTGAACCAACCAATAGTGACCTTTCTGTATGCTACAACTGCTTGTAGAACTTGTTAGTGCAAGGTTGTTCTCGATTCAATTTATTTCGAGACTGGCGTCAGCAGTGATTGTTTTAAAAGGAGTTGAATATTTATAGAATCATTTATTTTCTGTTTCATACTTGGACTTAATTTAATTTTGAAAAATCTTTGAAATCATTTTTTCCCCTGTTAATAAGGAGAAGAAAATTCTGGGATTTAATGTAGTTTAACAATAAAACATAAGGTGAATAATTTTGTATGAGCTGTTAACCCCCAAAATGCAGTTTTGCAGGATTAAACATAGGTCAAACTAATTTTCAACAAAAATCCGTTTTTTTTCTATTCATGCGCGTTGAATCAATGATTTTTTTTTTATTGCCAGAGACTTTTAAGCCCCTTGTATTTCATATAAAAGAAAGGACCCTTGTGTACCCACCCACTGAGACGAGAAAAAAAGTGGCTCATCCAAAGCATCTTTAACCCTTTGATCGGCCAGGACATCGGTATGTTACCTGTATCTAAAACGTGATCCCATGCGTATGAATCCAGGGCGTGCAGAGTTCTTGTGTACCGGCCCTCTCAGCCTAAAGAAAGCATGGTGTTCCACAGCACATTTCCAGAGGTGTTTGCAGGCCTTGGGATGGTCCATCCTGAAGACAAAGGTGTGCTCCTGTTCTTTGCCCTGAGGAGGATTGTTGTAAGGTTATTTTGGTGATACAGAGAATGGGATAAGTTTTCTGTAGCATACAACATGTCATTTACAGAATAGACCACACGGCACAAATTCAACACTTGAGTCATTTGAAACTCCTGCAGTCCTAGCAGACATATCTTCAGTTGAGTTCATGTGCTAGCTCTCACTTGTGGAAGGAGGAGACCAATGTGTGATAAATGAATGGCTGCACTGCAGTGTACAGGCACTACCTCAGTTTATTTAATTTCTTCCGGATCTTTTAAATCTACATCCTGCCTTAAAAGGACCCCTGACTATCTCACCCTACTCTATACAGAGTAGCATGTCCAGGGAGCATTGAGAGTTTGCTGATGCACAGCCTTCAATTTAAGTCTGTGGGAAATCTTTGCGTGTGTGTTCTGATGCAGCCTTATAAAACCTAACAGGAAACACCTAATGCCTACAGACTTTTCTGTGCCAGTAATGCAAGTAAAAGAGAGCAACAATAGGTATGTAAAATGTTACTGTATGGTTTTCAAGTAACAGATCCACAGTAAAACCTGCTTTGTTTGTTACTGTTCAGCTGACAGAGTGCCATATTGTTGTTCATGACTGATCCCAGGTCCTCTCTCATGCCCTTTTAGGACAAATCAAATTTTTTTTACAATTTATAGGATGTGGGGTCTTCCCAAAGTCCTCCAATCGTTGTGACAGAAGGAATTTATTGCCAAAACACAGTGACAGAAGCACACACAAGCTAACAGACATGCCGTGTATTCTCAGAATTCCAACGAGTCACCTGTCCTTAGAATTCTTTTCTAATGGGAAGATACGTTTTCACTTCCTCAAGCCACTGTTACAGAGGGCAGACAGGATTTCAATCTCAAAATGCATACACCGCTGACAAGAGCCAGCCTTCTCTCTTTTGGGTTCATCTCTGATGCTCTTGCTTTGTGTGTGTGAGATAAACAAGCATCTTGTTAGAGTAAAGCCCTGTAGTGAAGAGTAGCGTGCAGTATCTAACTGTTTAGGACATAGCATTGTGTGTGTGTGTGTGTGTGTGTGTGTGTGTGAGAGAGTGAAGGAGTCCGAGAATGGTGCATACCAGAAATACCAGAGGGGGCAGACTTCTTTATTAACCTCACTCACAGACCTCCAGGATGGACATAAACAGACTCTCCTCCTCTCATATACACTAGCCTCTGGGTAGTACAATAATAAGCCTTGTTTCATTTTGATTTGGAAGCAGCCTCCTTTTGGGCTAAGGCATTGCTTCTGACAAAAGAGGAATATTTCTTGTTTGTACATTTCTTTAAAGTGTGGCAGTACATTCATTATAATGAGGTACAGCATGTATGGAGAACTGCGATTGTGTCATTGCTATATAAAGTGTGTGTGCGTGTGTGTGTGTGCGTGCTCATGTTCACCTGGTCATCATCCTCCACCACCACAAGCGTCAGTTTGCTCTTCTTGAAATCCAGACAAGTGATCTTGGGCCTACACCAGTTAAAAAAAAACCCACATCCAACAAAAACACAGAAGAAGAAATCATGAGACCACAAAGGTGTTTCTATAAAGCATTGCAATACAAATTTCAGTAAATTAGGATATTAGCACTCATACCAAAAGAAGAGGCCTATCTTGGTTTCTCCTTCAAACACAAGAACTCCAGTGGGTGTCAAACCAAGGCTGTACTCATTACCATCTCTTGCCTACATGACAGGCATGAAAGGAAAAAGAAAGAAAAAAAGTAACACCAAATGAGACAACATTATGACCCTCTCACATATGTATGTTATGCACAATCCTTCCACTTCCCTTCAATCATGAAGGACACTTGTGATTCAGGATATACAGGACAAGCTGGTGAGAAAGAATGTGTGTCAGTTACCTTGACCATATGCATGTCCACTCCATACATTTCTAGCCACTTTGCTTTATTCAGGTAGTTAATTTCAGCTTGGGCTGGCATCTGACCTCTGAAGGAAAGAAGCGAGAGGGAGAAAAAAGATAGTAAAAAATGTCAAAAAATATTACTGAAGCTCCAAGCCGGAAGGATGAAAAAGAAGGAATGTTCAGTGTTGCCATGCAGTCCCCGGCCCAGCCCAAGCCCACACAGCACACACACTACAGAATGAAGCATATACATTCATTACCATCTGCTTTATTTGGTGACTTTAAAAATCGTACCTGCACTCCTTCCATCCGTTGTATATCGCTAGCTCCACGTCCTCTGTCTGGCCGGGGATGAAGCGAAATTCTGACACAAGGTCCAGATTATGTTCTAATGGGTCACAATCACCTAGCTCAGCTGAAACACACACAACACACACACACCACACACACACTTTAGTAGTCCCAATGGCAATTTTGTAGAGCACACTCACCTGCATGTGTGTGCAAAATGTTATGTCAGTTGGAGTCACTGTGTGAGGGGCGTGGCCTAAAAATATGTTAGGTGGCGCTAGCAAGCCTACTTTTTTGTGGCCGAATACGAAACCTTTATATTCAAAAAAATGTTCACCAGTTGACATGCGCACGCCAATTTTTCTCAACTTCTAAATATGATAAGGCAGCCAAAAAGGCAGTCGAAGCTGCGTAAGAATAGTTAGTTACACAATTACAAGAAGGGCCTTCACAGCCCGACGTTGACGCTGGCTTGGACCCTAATAATAAAGGAAAACGAAGGCAGGAAGTTCAGCCGAAGGAAAGAGAGAAGACAGAGAGGGTGCTGGATTAGGGGGCCTCCAAAGAGGATGGAGCACTAATGAGCTGGCATTTACCCCACAGTGACTGTGTGTGTGTGTGTGTGTGTGTGTGTGTGTGTGTGTGTGTGTGTGTGTGTGTGTGTGAGAAACAGTTGGTGCACGCAATCCATTCAATAAACATCTCTAATGATTCACACTTTGTTCTTTTGAAGCAGCCCTCTCTATAGTGCTCTTGCAGTGAAATATTGTGTTTCTAACAATTAGAGACAGTAAATATATTATTTCTTACGCTTTATCAGTATAGAGTGTCTCTCCATTTACATTGTGTTTTTAACGTTATAATGTTCCAAATATTTTATTCAGTCATGGAACCTATTATTTGTCAATTTTCTAGTGAAAGTGTAAGTGGCAATAGGCAGGAAGAGAACCCCAAATATATTTTTCCCAACAACATCGTTCCGGTTCTCCTTTTGGAATCTGTAGCAGTAACCCTAACCCCACCCTCCTCCGCTGGTGCCTCTTAATGCAATTCCAAAGTTATTTTAAAAGTCAGAATTTTTCACTCACTATATGCAGTACGGGAAAATCACATCTCAGACACATGTCTGAAATCTCATTCATTTTGCTGTTACCCAAAGCTACAGCACTCTTTGTTTTGCAGTCTTATTGTGTAGCGGAGGGATTTGTGTGGCTCAGCTGCCCATGGCAGCTATGATGCCAGGAGGGTTAGTCAAAGAGGACGGTGATTCACAAAGACAGCCATGACTGGTTCAAAAAGATCAAGACAAACTCTTGTGGAACAGGAACACATGGTCCAGTCCTGCAGCTGGGCTATTGAATATATGGCTCTAGTGAGCCTTATTGAGACGCAGTTCAGATGAGATGAGAAGTCGGGACAGTATTTTATGGCTTCAACGGTTACAAAGCAAGTGGGGGTTGGGAGCAGTTGGGCAGGTGGTAGGACTGGAAGAGATTCAAGCTATGTGGACGAACATTAAGTAGCACTTAGGGTCTTATAGTCACTGCAGATTTTTGGTATGCAAATGTACTATGTTCCAAACAAAACCTGCTTGTCTGACTCTCGCCACACTAACTGGTAGAAACACATGCTAAATGTTTGATCCACAGGCCTTTTGAGGCTATGTGTAGTGAACACAGTACATATCTCAACTCTGCAAAGGAATGTAGGGCTGCCACAATTAATGAGTGTAATCTATGACATTGGCGCTGTAAATGGGTCAACATCAATGTTTTAAATTGATACATGTTTTGTTTTTAAGAAAACATAGCCATAAAGTCGTCTGCCTGTTACTTTAGAAATTCCACTGTTTGAAGGGAAACTTTTCATCTGCTTGTTGGCTACTGCCTGGTGCCAAAGCTACAGTGACACAAACCCGCTGATGCATGCTGTCTTGTCAATAAATGCTAAAGATCTGGATTACAAAAAGGGGTTAGTGTACTGTAAGAATTGGGGAACATATTTTGATACTATATATATATATATATATATATTGACATAGCCTACAATTTGCCAACATTTTTTGGATTTAGTTTAGATCAACACAGAGTTGAAGCACACCCAGGACCCTTGCTATGCTTACCCTGTAGCGAGAAGGCGGCCAACTCCACTGCTGTTTCAAATGGACATTCTAGCCTGAAAATACAGACATGGTAAGAGTCAAACACTAAAACACTGCCATAGGCCATTAAAATCCCCCTATGATGTTTACTGAGTCAAACTGGCTGAATACTAATAATATGAAGTGGTAAGGTCAGTTAAATGACAGGACATTTGCTGGGCTACTTTATTATGATGAATAAAATGCATTACTCAACAATAATGACTGTTAAAGGGCCAGTAAAGCATTGACTCAAGTGCGGAGTGAGTATTTCCCCCTGTGAGAAGCCCTGGACAATCAGACTGGAGAACTACTCTGAATGCGTTCATAAGGTGGATAAATGTTCCTTTAAGTTTTATGAAAAAGGAAACCATTTTTAATTTCCTAGTAGTGTAGATCAAGCTTGTTAGTTTTGATATGCTTCTACATCAATCATCTACTAGCAGCACCAAAAACGTAGCTGTAAATACATGTAACTGACATGCTATCGCCAGGTATTTAATGTTACGGCACGTTCACCATCTCTTCGTTTATTTATTTGGAGTACTACATCAAATCCAGCGCATAGTACTTCATTAAGGTGGATGGCACTTAAAAGTAAAATTGCAGGAAAATACTTACTTGCCACTGAGGACGTCTTGCTTTAACTGTAACACAAATAGGTATCTGAGAGAAAAACAAAAGAATACAGTTTAATATGGTGATGGGATGTGACCAAATTCTGCATCTTCATAGAATATGTTACAGAAACAATAATTTGTCTTTATAAACAAACAGCACTTCTCTTTCACACACAAACCAAACAAGCAAAATAACTTACTTGCATAGCAACTGCTTAAGGCAGGAGATATGACTGAGCAAGAAAAATGTCAGGTAAATATTGGAGCATGAACTCACCTGGTGAGCTCCTCGTGAAGGTTGTTTGGTTCTGAGGAGTAAAACTTAACTCTCAGGTGAAGGCAGTATGGGGGGCCGACTAAAAAAAACGGAAGAAAGAACATGACAGCAGAGTAAATATTATCACTTTTAATAATTATATATTATGCAATAACAAAAATACCAGGGTGACATTTTGTGTCATGAACGTTTCCAGGTGCACCGCATTCAATTACACTTAACTTGTTGGTCATTAAAAAAATATTTAGTTACACATACCATTTGTCTAATAATACAGAAGTGCAAAACAGAGCATTTGTTTTTATAGGATGTTTTAATAGCAAGCAATTATTCATGTTTTGGGAGGTATACTTACTTTTCACTTGTTTTTTTATACTTTTTGTAACATCAAGCCAGTGCTGAAACAAAATAAAGGGATAACAATTAAAAAAAAAAAAAAAGTGAGCGAGGAGCTTCAACAACATAGATATGAGGTTAAGAAATAAGTCCATTTGCTCCCCAACCTTTATACCTGCCATTAATCAATTCACAAACAAACAATATTTACATGTGCAACTGAATGACTGAACACAAACTAAGTGGACAGTTGCATTAGTGAGAAGTTGAATTCTGGGAGGTCCTTTGCCAAATGCACACAAACACATCCACATGAACACAACACGCATGCTAAAGTCAGTGTTCTGTGGTGTAATTCTTCTTGGAAGTTTAGGCTCTACGAGGCATGAAAAATGTCAAGGAGAGGCAGTAGTGTTGGTGTGTGTGGATGAACGTTGGAGAGATAACACAGGAACTCGCAGCACTCTACTCTCCTCTCCCCCACATTCCTCATCCTCTCTCTCTCTCCCTCTCTCTCTCCAGTTTCTCCCCAGCGTCCCTCCCTTCAGTTACATCCTCCCACCAGCTTTCCCTCCTTCCATGGCCTTCACAGAGTATCAGCGTGAAGGAACTGGGTCAGTGGCAGACCAATGACATAAAACAGTTCGTCTCAGTCAGACCACAGCTTGACTCTCAGAACTGACAAGAGTCCCATAACCAATCCCATTAGCCCATTCACAGGCAAGAAAAAGTTAAAGCTTCCAATGGGTGAATAGTGTTTTGGACTGAAGTCTTAAGTCTGGCTAAGATGACTGGAAATGATAAAATGTAATATAGCAGTACTGAACACATGGATACAATTCTGGTGTCAGTCGCAGGAATGACATTAATGTCCAACAACACTTATTTGTCAAAATGTTTCAATGTTTTTCTTTTTTTAAGAAATCAAGCAACCCACAGTATGGCAATATAACAGCAGTATTTTTTTTTCTTTTCCATGAAACAAAGGGTTCCAGTCACATGCGAATGTTAAGTGCGACTAGAAATGTTCCTTGGTCACACCAGTGCATCTGTCTGTGAAGCGTAATGTTTTTTTCCCCACCAGCGAAGAGGAAATACCATGGTCTGAGCCAATCAGTAGCAGGGTAGAGGCGGGCCTTCGTCTCTGACCCAGTATTATTTTTCGCTGAAAAATAAAACAGACCGAGTATATAAGCCTTAATTTACTACATGTGAAACTGTAGCTATCCTGCTCTTCCTCGAGCGCCAAAAAATGAAGAGAACTATAGATTTTTTTTCTCATAACAAAAAAGGTGTTGTGCCCGTAACACCTGTCCTAGCACACACACAAACGACATCATCCTCAGAGTTAACCACTTCACCACATGTCTCCCGTCGTGCCCTAAGAGGTCCTGTGTCTACGACGCTGAGCCAGTGTCGCAAAGCGGGCAGTCTGGTGGTCGTAGTTTTAAGGACCGGTCGTTTGATTCGGTCTCTGGTTTGTTGCAAGGGGTTAATCCCCCAACTCAGTGAATTAACTTGGTCCAAAATAACTGACTCTCTGTCAGACCATCATCTCTACGAGCCAGAGCCCACCACCAGGCCAAAGCATGTGTGTTTCTGAAGGAATGACGTGTCCAATTTCCGTGGCACAGATATGAAAAAACAGCCAAAATGACAGAGCATGGCTGGGAACGATGCATTTGCTGTCGGAGCATCTTTGTTCCGAATTGAAACGTTACAAAAAACAAACAAGAAACACAACAACTGTAAAAAAAAAAAAAAAAAAGTTGGTCTGGAGCCCTGAAACAATTCAAAATTAGGGGTGGGTAAAAATATTGATACAGCAATATATCGCGATACTTTGATGCCCAATACAATATCGATTTTTCAACTCCTAAGATCGATTTAAAAAAAAAAAAAGACGCGTACCACTACCACTCCGGTAGGTGGCCCGAAGAGCCGCAGTCGGCAAGTCTGGCAGATGGAGTTGACTCCATCTGCCCGATTTCGAACGTTTACAACACTCACGCCCCTCCCCCTCTACCACAGAGCTCCTCCGCTCCCTCCCATCGAGTGCTCGTCAGTCCACGTGCACCAGATTCTGTGAACGCACCCATGTCTTCTGTCATCGATAAACTGCATGGAGTTCACGCTACTACAGAGGTAGGCTATGCTACGTGTCCAGAGGGGCGTTTTAAATGCTAGTTGATGCGCCGCTTGCCACTATTGCACGCTTGGTGGGCTGCCACTAGGAGGATGATTGAAAGGTGCTCACCTTCATACAATCATGCGCACACTTCATGGCTGCTTTCAACACTTTCACTGGTGGCCTTTCTGCTCGGGAGTTCACACAGACCAACACGGCAGCTCGTTTGGAAACTTTCTCTTATTTTATGAAAATAGTTCACCGAAATGTGTTCCAGAAAACATTTAATGCGAGAAATAAGCTAGGCAGTTGCTGAATTTGTCTTTATTTTAGATTGACAACATTCAGTTTAAAAGATTTCCGAGAGCGTTCGCGAGGCAGAGAGTTGAGCGGCGCGTCAGCATGACTAGATAGCAACTGCTAACGTCATTTAGCGTATGCCTAGCTTGAGGCGTGTGCCTGTGATATGGGGGGGAGGTGGGATCTGTGGCGTGTGCACGAACTGTGAACTGCGCTGAGTGGACAGGATGATACGTGCGCGGTTGTTTACACATATACCTTTACATTATTTTTATATGACCTCTTCAGTTCAGTGTTCAAACAGTGACACAAAAGGAGAAATATTATTTATTATTATTATTATTTTATTATTTATTATTTTGTACATTGTCACTCAAAATATAATGAATTTTATCCTTTTCATTATATTTTCAATATTTATTCCAGTGAATTTCATGGGAATTGATAAAATGGAGAGGCTGTTTTGAATGAAAAGGTTTTCACTCAATTTGTCCTCTGATCAATATCATCTGATGTACATATACAGGTACTTGTGTTTTAATCTTTATTTATATCGTTATATCGTGATATCGTGATACGTATTGTATCGCGAGGTTCTTGCCAATACTCACCCCTATTCAAAATTATAAAGCATTACTGTTTAACGTGCATCTCCAATCTTACCGGCACTTGTGCAGAGTCCATGAAGCGCAATCCAAAGTAGTCTTTTTCTATGATGTCCAGATGGTACATGATCTGGTCAAACAACTCCTCGCCTTTTGCTTTTTTCTGATCAGGGAAACACAAACACACAAACAAACAGAGGACTTAGTTATCGGAGTGGTAAAATTGCCTCCTCGAGGAGAATAAAGAAAACACAAGTTATAAAGTTGTGGTGATGAAAATAAATTTACAGTGTAAATGATGATGCACCATCAGGAACAACCCAAATACTAAGTAAGGAAGCAATGAAGAGGCAACTGGAATCAAAAACCTCAGAATAAATAACACAGGAGTCTGCAATATGAGTGTGCTTCTCATGTTGTTTAGGGTGCTCAGTGTGTCGAGGGATCTTCACGCCAATCTGAAATGAGGCCTTCTGATGTTGCATTTCTGCTCTGCTCAAAATATTTTTAGTTGCCTTTAATCTGGGATTTATCCTCCTCCCGAGTCGAGAAACGGTGTGGTTCTCCCCTCTGGTAGACCCTACATATCTGGTACTTTGGCTCTGTACAACAAGTGTGTGCAGTGCCAGACACGAGAACACTTTCTTCCTGCAGGCAGTCATTCTGATCAATTTATACCTATTTGTTTCACTACTCGATTACAGTCCTGTCTATTCATAACCTTTTTTTGTCTAGCTATTGCCTTTGTTCCAAGCCGTTATTTCTATTTCTGTGGAAGTACGTTGAGAGAGATGCAAAAAAACAGGTGATTCTGATTCCAACTCATCTGAAGAAGCTCAAAAGCTCATCCTTTTTTCCTCTGGCTTGAACAAATGTCTGGGCTGTTTTAATGGCACCTCCAACATATCGTTTTGAGCAGAGCTTAGTTTAAGTATAAATGCTCTGATTTCTGTTTCATGGATTTCAATAGAGAGATATGTGGAAATATTAACATGAAGTAATTTGGAACAGGTGTTGCCCTTTCTGAGGATCGTACCAGTTACTGCCTGTGTTCTGCCTCGGACTGGGAGATCTCTCTCTCACATGTTCAGTTTCTCTCTCTCTCCCCCTCTATCTCTCCCTCTCTCTCTCTCACACACACACACACACACACACCTTACAAACCCGCCATGAGGCACAGCGACAGGGTTGCCATGGTGGACTGAAGTGCCCCAGACTGCCGGGAGGAACAGAAGAAGGTGAGGTGGCTGGATACATCATGTGATATGGCTCAGTGGGCGCTTTACTATGTCAGGAAAAGATCACGCCATCTAAGATCAGATTGCAGCTGATTTTTTTCTGTTTTGCTCCTTTAATCAATCATTTCTTAAACCGTATTTGTTCTAACACCAGCACCCCCACAAACACCAACTACAGTTTAAATGTTTTCATTAACACCCAAAGTGTGTTGAGCCACTAGAACCACAGCGTCCATTATTCATCGCCTCCTTGAGACATCATCGAAATCATATGATTCTGGTTAATTGATTCAATTCAATCATTTAAATGTAAATTAAACTGAAGGTAAACGGAAGGTCAACAACATTGATGTTACTGGCCCGTTAGTAGTCAAGTCCAAAAGGTTTCCCTTCAGTTTAATGACTAGCAATGGGCATGCTGCAAGCTCAACAATACGATTCCTTTTCCAAATTAACAAACATGGTTTCATATACTATTAAGCTCAGTTCACTTAGCTTTAAAGGAGACATATTATGCTCATTTCTGCTTGTTGACATGGGTCTTTGATGTCTAAATGGAATGATAGTAACATGCTTTGGTCGAAAAAACGCGAAACGCCAAGACGCGCAGCACGCAAACCAGCCGGGAGACAGACAGCTGAACACGGCCGAACTCGGGCCACTTGTGCCCACAAGGCTGTGTGAAAAGCCCATGCACCTCACCCAAGCCGGACTTCTGCTCCGTCCGTAGACCCGTAAAACACTCGGACGCGTCGCGGGGATTCCCGCAGGTAAATAGACACAAGAACCCAGCCGAACTCTCGGCCCTGATGCCCCCAGACCATGGTGAAAAGCCCGCGGTCCTCACTAACACACAGGCCCGCCCAGGTCCACAAGAGTCCACACAGGCGGACTCTCCGTCGAACGCGAAACGCCAAGACGCGCCGCACGCAAACCAGCCGGGAAACAGACAGCTGAACGCGGCCGAACTCGGGCCACTTGTGCCCCCAAGGCTGTGTGAAAAGCCCGCGGACATCGGTCAAACACCGGCCCGCCCAGGTCCACAAGAGTCCACACAGGCGGACTCTCCGTCGAACGCGAAACGCCAAGACGCGCCGCACGCAAACCAGCCGGGAAACGGACAGCTGAACACGGCCGAACTCGGGCCACTTGTGCCCACAAGGCTGTGTGAAAAGCCCATGGAGCTCGCCCAAGCACCGGCCGGTCCAGGTCTGCGACACGCCACAATTACGCACAGCGAAGCCGGACTTCGGCTCCGTCCATAGACCCGTAAACCCTCGGACGCGTTGCGGGGATTCCCGCAGGTAAATAGACGCAAAAACCCAGCCGAACTCTCGGCCCTGATGCCCCCAGACCATGGTGAAAAGCCCGTGGTCCTCACTAAAACACCGGCCCGCCCAGGGCCACAAGAGTCCGCACCGGAGAACCGGGAACTCTGCCGGTAACCCCCCCGATTATAGGCTCAAAACCCCGGCCGAACTCTCGGGCCTGACGGACTCATGGCGAGCTCCAGACGACCCCGGCACCAGGCGGCCCCGTGGACCCATATGAGGACCCGTGCATCCGATGACAGAGCAGCAGTGCTTGGCTTTCGGCTTGTACATGGTGGCGGTTAGGCTGTCGAGTACAAGTGAAGCGAGTAAGAAAAAATGGCGGATCCTTGTTCAGGTAGCCGGCGTAATGTGGGTGGGGATATGCCATGAATATGCAATGACTATGCAAGAATATGCAAAAGACCGGATTGTGACGTCACAATACGGTCAAAATCCAAACGGCTCGTTTAGAGACTAAATTCCTGACTCTGCCAGTTACTAAATATTGACTTAGTTGTCAAAACTCATGTTTAAGGGGTCGGGAGACACCCCGGATACGCAAATATACAAACTAAAGCAAGGAAAAAGTCAGTTTTGCATAATATGTCCCCTTTAATGCATAGTGATGTCCTTGGCATCAGGACTTAAGCATGACTTTTCCATTTGCAGCATCACATTTCTGCACCTTTTCAGGTACATTTTACAAACTGTGCCCTGTGCAAACTTTTGCCCACAAAAATCAGGGACAACATACAGTGTATTAAAAAGAAACAGGTCTCACTCTCCCCATCACACAAACGCACTCCCCAAGAGGGCTCCTGGGCAGCTCAGGGGGGGCTGGCCCCATACTAGCTGGCATAGTTGACCAGGCAAACCCCACCCCTACAGTACCCAGGGAGAGAGAGTACAAAGGACTCATTGTGTGTGTGTGTGTGTGTGTGTGTGTGTGTGTGTGTGTGTGTGTGTGTGTGTGTGTGTGTGTGTGTGTGTGTGTGTGTGTGTGTGTGTGTGTGTGTGTGTGTGTGTGTGTGTGTTTGTGTGTGTGAGAGAGAGAGAGAGAGATACAGCCGGCAGTATTGTTCGGCAGTTTGCAGTCTTTATGCCTGCCTGTGAGCATACAACTCTGTCTCTCAGACACCATGTCTCAGGATGTTTAAGTTACATTGACGTATTGAGATGATTCTCTCATCTATGCCACTTCAAATCAACGTAATGTCGTAATGGATGCATTTTAAATGGCCAAAACATATTGGCTCAGAGAGATGGAAGAGTAGCGCATTTTAAGAATGGAACTCATGTGGTTTGGACTATTTGTCCAACCTGATTGTTCATTTAAAGAATGGCTGTCCAAAATTAGAATAATACCCCTTAATCTATAATTCTGGGGACACTGTTTACCCATTACACTGCAAAAGATGCATTAAAGAAAGCTTTAGTCTATCCTGAATGATGCATCAACTCACATTCCCATTAAAGTCATAAAGTCACTGTGTAACTCTGCAAATACCATTGATCCAGTATTTGCGGTGATGTGTGTTCACCTTTTGTCATTTACTGGAGAGTATTGTCCCTGCAATGCATCAGCTCCATTGCTTGATTTGAATTTTAGCAAACATTCAAATGCTTGGTTCTGGAGTATTCTTCAGTGAGTCCTGATGACTGCACTGAACACAATGCCACACTTAAAACACTTCAAACAATTAAATGTGCTGTTTGCATTTTTTTTAAAACTGCTGTCTGTTAACTACATTGTGAAAATCAAAAAGAGTTAAAACAGGCACAGTCAAACAATGGATGATGCATCTAAACACGGCTGCACATTCACCCCAGTGAAAGTTGTTCAACCATTGCAAAGATGTGTACAATAGTTGTGGGAATCTTGTTCTCACGATTCGATTCCGATTCTTGAGGTCATGATTCGATTCAGAAATGACTTTCGGTTCAAAACAATTCAAAATAGATTTTTGAATTAGTACATGCTCCCGGACCTACTCCATTTAAACCGATTACAATAATGTAAATACACAAAGGCAAATCGAGGACCAAAGACTACATTAATTCATGCTTAACTTGCACCAACTTTTAGTATTTAAAAAGAATAATTATTGACTTAGAACCAGAAGATAAGAATTGCAATTTTTACATAAATACATTTTTTAGCCCCCTCCCCCTAGCGGTAGAGGCAGTTTAAATTGATTTTAGGAAGAAAAAAAAAGAAAAAAAACAGATCTTAAATACAAAAGTATACTAAAAATATTTTGTCAGGAATGATTACAATCCAGTTCACTTCACTTAAATGGTGTCCAATTGACCTTATGATTTTATTGCATATCATTTTCAACTTTCCAATAATGAGCTGTACTAATATCAATAGAAATCCTAATTTTTTGTAAAAAATAAATAAAGCTTGCATGTGCTTTACTTTAAATCCAAGCTTCTATGAGAGAAGGGGAGGTTGGAGGAGTTGACAGTGTGGGTGGCAGAAGGTTAGGGAATGGGGGAGAAAGATGAAGAGAAAACACCAGGAAGTACAAGGAAGTAATAAATTAAAAAAGGAAGGAATGTGAATCATCAGGGCATTTGGAATTATGTTTGGACATGGATGTTGCCAAACAAAAGGTATCCCTCCGGAGTCAACTTTGGGTGGCCTTACACGTCGTGACACACACAGCTGGAATGTCAGTAAGGCATGGGAATGAGTCCTATTCAGTGTGAAATTGTGGCCTTCTATTTACAACCACCTGAAGATCTAAAAAGAAAAAAAGAACTGCACCATTTAACAAGGGGTCCCCCAAATTAAGTTGAGCTTGAGTTGAATTAAAAACAAGATAAAAGATTTTTTTATGCATTTTGCAGAACAATACAACATGAATCCAAACTACAAGTGCCAGCCCCGCAATCCCTTAAGGCTTTTACACCATATGCTTAAACAAGGTAAACTGCCAGCAATAGACAGGAGTGTGCTAAGTTTAACTTTTTCTCTGACTCCGGTGAACTAAATGATAAGCGAGGCTGAAACACAGACAAGCATCGATAGGAACAATGTTTCCCTGCACATCTGCTCAGCTTCCCTCTCTAAAAGCTATCCGTCTAGCTGACATTTCCCCAACTGGGTTCTGCTGCAAGGAAGAAAATGCATTTTTCATCTTGATCCTCTAAATTAGTAACCCCACATTATTCATGAACATAATACAAATAAATAAGGTCTTGATGTATATATTCGGTCCTAAATGTTTAACTGCTGTAATATGTCTGTACTGCTTCAAGCAGCTATGGTAGATCCTCCCCAAGAAGCTCAGGGAAACCAAAACATTGAGCATTACAGTGTTTCAAGGGTGATACAAATGTTCTGCCTCAACAATGTGGTTAAACCCATACAGGCTCTAGCATAATGAAGGGCTAGAACCCTAAAACAACCAAGGAGAAACTTCTTAATATATCTTTGTCAGGGAAAGTTGAGTCGTTTCCCGGTTGAGTTGAACTGCTGTCTGTCGTTACTGCAATGAGTCTGTAGAAGGCAAATGGAGCAATGCTTCTAACTGGGCTATTGTTAATGTCCTATCACTCAAAGATAGATAGATAAGCCAGAAGGGTTTGGAGAGGCTACCTATATCTGGGGGATGGGAGGCACAAAAAGCTCAGTCTGAAAGCTAACACAACTTAAGGCTGGGGTTCTTCTGGAATGCATTCAAAATCCAATCAAATTTTTAAAAATGTCTTCAGGTGCACGCAAACAAATGCCTTAGTTTTAACACACATGCTAGTTCAAAGTCAATTAAATAAGTAATTGTTTCTGTACAAAAACAAGAGATATTGCAACAAAGAAAAAGAAACAGAAAGAAAGAAAGAAACAGAGAGAGAGAGAATATTCTACTAGCATAAAAAACTCAATGCACTTAATACTGAACTGATAGGAAGGATTACATATTAATAATTTGGCAGCTCTTATGCTGACTCAAAAATGTACAACATCATTTGTGAGACGTGCTGAATACAACAGGTTTAGGCATTCTTGCTTAATAAGCTGGTAAGGAATGTTCAAATGCTACTTCATTGGTTTAATGTATCTAATTATCACTGCTTGGTCTCACAGCCAAGAAACAATCTTTATGTCGAGAATCATCTCTTTTGAGGAGGAGAAATAAAAAAGGTAGAAAGCGTGTTGTGAAAAAACAACATTTGGAGTTCTTATAAACTCATAGGACTAATGAGAAGCGATATAGTTATGACAATGAAGTGATATTCTCTTACTTGTAATTTACACCAGATGGATAGATATCAAGGATAAGATTGACACAGGACAGTTAGATACCCGACTGGCCTCACTGGAGTGCTGCCGATGTGACACATGGAATGCCAGTGAAAACACAAAGTAGCAAAAATCTGTGATTCCATGAGGGAAATATTTGCCCTCATTTCTAAAAATGATACATTAAAATTACACGTTTTGCCAGCAGAAGCTTGGAGCAAGTTAATACAAAGAAACAAATAACATGAGAAAGATGAAGAAGGGTGAAAAACAGAAGAGAGAGGAAGAAGTGGGGAGTGTGAATTTCTGTTTTGTGTCCACTTGGTGATGAGCCCTACATGTCATGTGATGCTGTCATGTGATTAAGTGTTTTCTCCAGAGAGGATCATGGAATTACAGGTGATCAGCAAAACCACACACATACACACACACACACACACACACACAATATGCCCTGCTACACAGTTAAAAAACATGTCAAAAGAGCGAAAAGAGCTCAAAACAGAGTGGGTGGCCATAAAAAGAAGGGCTAGAAAAAGCAGTTATTTATTTTGCATTTTAATGCCTGAAGTTTTCCATCCTGTAAGATGTGCTGGCGAAGGACTTAACAAGGCAGAAATTCCCTTTTACTACTTCCAAACTATATACTCTATCTTCTTGTGCACCCATGAAAAGTTCTCAAATATTTCCACTGGCTGCATCCCTCAAGTTGAACGTTAATTCAAAAGGTCCTTGCAAAATTGTGAAACCCTACTACTCATTAAAATCAAGCAGAGAAGAATGCACAACGTCCAAAATGATGCCTGGAGATCAACAAGTAGCTGGGTGGCGATCGTGTTGACACCTACACTGTGGCATCACGAACACATACGACCTGAAAGGCTCAAACCACAGCAACCATCCTCACCGGCAGGTCAACGCTGACATCCGTCCCGTCCAGTAAGGATACGCGGCAGGTGATGATGGACTTTGAATCCCCAGCAGCAGGGATGTGCGTCGTGGCACGCTGGGCCTCCCGTAATCGACTTTTCTCTGCATGTTTCCGGATGGACCGTCTCCCCAGCGTCCTGCGCAGGAAACTCAACATGATGGGCAAGAGGGGAGGGTTACACTGCCGCACCTGTGAGAGAGAGAAGTAGGAGATATTAACACACGCAAGATGTTAATTTTGTGTGTGTGAATTGTACAGGCCTTCAGAATTGTTACACACATTAAAAAAATATCGTGCAACCTATGAAACATTCAAGTATGTAAGGTGGAGAACAGTTGTGTAAAAGGATTATATTGTCTTGTAGACTGTGTTGTGTATTATAATGTTTTGTTGTAGACCATTGTAGCTAACCTCGGTTATTCATTATGGACACATAAGCTGTAAACTGACTGTTGACGCTACAGCTGACAAACATTAATGTTGGCTAACCAAGTCAGCATCATTGGCTAGCGAAACAAGTAAAAAATTTGATATTTGCTATGTAATATATACGTTAACGTTAAAAAATAATTGATAGGGTATGTATTTTTGACGTAAATGTAATTGTGACCTTGGTTATCAATGATAACAGTAACGTAAACGGTAACGTTTGCTACTGTAACGTTAACGTCAAACTAATGAGGATACAACAAAAACAAAAAAAGTTTAACTTTAGCTTAGTTTAACTTCACTGCGTAACGTTGACTATATTTGACAAAAACAAAAAGTAAAGTACGGATAAACGATATATTTGTAACAGTTAAATTGAATAGATCAATTAAAAAAATGTATTGTTAGCTAGCGTGTGGTGGATTTCAAAGATGTGCACCGTTACCTAACGTTAAATTAGCTCGCTATTTGTGGTTGCAGGTCAGTCAGAAAAAGAAACCGCTATGATAAACTGTAAAAAAAAAAAAAAACACCTTAGAAAACCTAGAAAATGTCTTCAGACGACTGCTGAAGTAATATTAATAAAACAATTAATTAAACCGCAAGATTCACAATTGTATGCAGTTGAGGCCTGATGTAGCGTCACTGGCGTAAGCAAAAGGCAACAGGTGTGCGTTTGTTTGATAGCACGCGCTAACCGCTAGCAACGAATGCAGGTTACGCACAGGACTCCGACCGCACGAGCGCGTCCCGTACAGCAAAACAAACGCCGCCTTTTGCTCAGAAAGCCGTTTTGCGACATACACTTGCTCCGCGGCCACTTGTGGATCCGTGGAGATATCTGGATAAAAGCATACTTACAAAAAGAAATCCTCCTCGTGTGAATTCACGGTGAAAGTACGTCCGCTTGCATTATACAAGACTAAACGGCAACCTTGTACACTTCCATGGTTTGTTTCTCTCTCTTCTTTTTTTTCTACCCCTGCTGGATAATTTTCTCTCCCAGGTCCCAACAAAAAGTAGGGGGCAAAGCTTTCCTCAGGATGTGACGTCACGATAAATCCCTAACAAAAATCAGCATATTTAAAGCGACACACCTTTTCGTTTGAGCTGGCATAATTAACATGACTCTTTGTGGTTTTCTTCACCAAAAACATTTAAATATTGTTGCCCTCATTATCATTAAAATAGTTATAATTATGATTGTTGCAGTTTATATTCAATATTTTCAGCTACGGTGTAATTATGTAATACAAGGCAAGAGAAAACAAGGGCCCTAATCAACTATATAAGTAACGTTGTATTCTGTCAAATATATAAATAACCTTTCATTTGTGAAATGGTTGTCATACCATTTAAAACGCACAGTATGACGATGACTGGCCTCATCGACATTTATTATTATTTTTTGTTATACAGCCATACTGTTGTCACGATTAGACAACAGCGCACCCTTCTGTTTAGTTTTGGAACAATGGTTTAAAAATGTGTCCAGAGATCAGTTAAATCTGTTTGACCTGTACTTCATTTAAGGGTTAGAGGTCATAGTAGTCGAATAGTGTGTAGAGGCAGTAATTAAAAGGAACTGGTTTCCTGCCCATGATGTTAATTTGTCTTTTTGATGATTTAATGCATACCAGGAGTAGGGACACTGCTTGTCAAGTTTATCCTGACTCACTTACCTTATTGGTGTTACTGGTGTTATTGTTTCATTCTGAAGAACATGTCTCTTAGGTTTGCCAACAGGAAATCCCCAAACCTGATTCTTTGTGGGAGCTACTCTATATACCATTTTTTTTAAAGCCAAAGTATTTTCAAAGTATTAGAATTAATATCTTAGATAGGCTTCAGGAAGAAATAATAACCACTGTCAATCAATTTGTTTAAAAAAAAAAAAAATTCTTCCACTAAGGGAAGTTGTTAGTTAGTAAAGCTTTTTACCAAATTGAATCATGGTACATTGTTTGTAAAACAATGTCAAAAGCTTTACTGTTTGTAAAACAATGTACCATATTGGATAAGGATTTTTGCATTTTTGGTATTCACATGAAATTGAGTTATGGTGTGCAGTATGACTTTACATTGAACTCTAAAGAGTGTTTTTGGAAACACCTTTCTGTCTTTAAACTACTGTGGATTTATGAACTGCAATACTGTGTGCCTATGCTCTACCACACAATGCTAGTAATACTAATGCAGCAATGTGCTGGTATATAACCCAGCTATGAGTGTCTTATAGATTTCAGTCTCCTTGAATTATTACATCTACACCACTTTTAAAAAGCCCAGTGGTATTACCTCAAAAAGTATGGCAACCCTCCTTTGAGTGCTGCATTTACACCAGTGCTAAAACTACTTGTTTGGCCCCTTTTAAAAAGGTAAACAGTAGATTTATCTTGTTCTGCTTAATGGGTTTTTTTGAGCAGCTAATAGCTCCCATTGTGGTCTAGGGCGTGTTGTTATAAAAAGAGACGGTTACATCCAAAGTACTAGTTATTCTTTTAAATCACCTGACATTATCATTTATCTTAAAAGGTCGGCATATTTGTAGTTTGTTTCCCTAGACACCTATTACTGTATAACCTACTTTTCCAGTATTCATCTCAGAATCTATTTGCTATTGACCTTCTGTCACTGCGTTTATTTATTTTTCTTTAAAACCTGCCTTTACAGAGTTTTGGCACTTTGGCAAACCTCATGTGACTGATAGCTTTGCTCTATTGAATCACCAACAATAAAAATATTAAATAAATGATTCTGGTCAAGGCCTTCAGCATTGGTGCTGAAGACCTTGCTTTTCATCTGCTTCCTGCTCACACTGACATTGCCCCTCACTTTTACAGTGTGGAAAAGCAAGGTGATCTGAAGCCACGTCTCCATGCTCCAACAGGCCAGCTTTAATCGTTCACAATCAAGCTTATGGACAAAGCACTGCAAAACCATGATACCAGAAAGAAACAAGCAACTGAGGACAAAGGTTTTTATGACACAGGTAGGAGTTAACCAAGGGAATAATACGGTAAAACATTTGTCATTATTTTGTGTTTCATTATATATACACTCGCTGTTATAGATTAAGTCTCAAACAAAACAAAAATGTTTTTGAAATATCAGTCTTGAAATACACACCATTTGTGTCACATTTGAATCATCCAAAAGTGAAAAGAAAAAATCAAACGTAAAATAAAAACAAAATCGTTCAGCTCACAAATGATTTTCCCTTTTATTTTAAAGATTTTTTTTCATATACAACATTGTATTTACATGGTCTAGTATTATTTACACAAAATTAACAAGTGGCACTGTGTAGTTAGGAGTTCTTTTCTTTTTTTCGTGTTCCCTACAGATCTTATTTTTAAACCAACTAAAATGACAAATTAAAAGAAAAAAAAGAACAACTCAACTGGTTTATGTCTCCAACTTTTTTCTTCTTCTTTCCAGTAGCACTACCTGCCACTCAGCCTTCTACAAAGTGCTGTCCTTTCCCTACCCAACTAGCCGTTTGAATCTTTACAAAAATACAATTAACCCAAGCCCTTCCCGTGTCTGGTCCCCTCCAAACTACCTTTGATCAGTACCCTAAACGCACAAACAGTACCAAACATGTGTCAACAACAAAACACTTTGAACACAGACAGCTCATTGCTGTGCATTTTGTGCAGATGGAAACTCTGGCAGCCCTGATTTATCAATTATTAACTTTTCATTATGGTGACCCATGTTTTACTTTGTTAGAAATGATAGTTTTTTTTAACTCGTCATTGATGCCACTTTATCATGAGGCCTTCGGCGTTAATTAAATTTCATTTGGTCGGCCCTGCTGCTGAATACAAAAAGAAAATGATGACAAGAAGCCATTGAGTGATCAACTGTTTCTCTTTTGATTATAAGCTCATGTTGGGTCTGCCAATAAAAAAATTATAAAAACTGTAAACCTGTTATTCAGTCAGGTCAGTCATTCAATGGCTACCCTTTGTGAGTCCTGTTGAAAACGAGTGTGATACTGCAGTACTGTACGCATGGTATTCTGCTCAGATGTGTCATTTTGCATTGAGGCCGTGCAGAGAGAGTGGGATCGGTGTAATACGACCCAACAGAGAGGCATCTGGGGAAGAACAACGAGAAGAATGGACTGCGGATGCTGCGTGGGCTCTGCTCAAATAACTGATGTTTCGTGACAGAAGGAGTTACGCAGATTTTGGGAGAGGTACAAAAAAAAAAAAAAAAAGAGAGAGAAAAGCTAGGCTCTTTTTGATCCCACCTCTCCTTCTGGCAAAAGTATGATTCAGCTGTTTAAAAGGGAGGTACAAGCATGGTTTGAAATGTTTCACAGGCAAAGATTCAGCCTGGTTATTTGGACAGACAAAAAATGTACTCTCCAAGAAGGCTCCATCTGAGTTTCTTCAGAAAAACTTGAGATCAGGTTAGATTAGGTTTGTGTCTTTATGGCACAACCCTTCATTCCAGTTATCGGACAAGCAGGCTTAGACCAGACAGCTAACAAACTATATGTTAGAAATTGAGGAGGGAGAGGTACGAGAAAGATAGATAAAGACAGAAATCTGAGTGCACACACACTCACAGCAGTAGGGTTTTTTTTTTTGTTTTTTTTTGACAGCAGGTACCGAAGCAGCCAATAAGAAAAATATCTCAGATTATGAAGTTACCACTATGTAAAGTACAATGGCAGCTTAACCTTTACTTAGACAAACAAAGACTCAACAGGCAAGTTGATGCTGGGTTTTGTGAATTAAAAATACAAATCATCATTTAGTCTCTTATCACTCATTAAAACATCAGCTCCATGGCTTAAAAACAACATGTGCCTTAAAATGAAATACCACTGGGAAAGACCAATAATAAACAGGAAAGGTATTGGTTGAATGTTCTGTTTGTGCTGCTTCTTTGAACTGTCAACTGTTCTCTGGCAGACAATCAGACAAATTTAGAAAAAAACTAAACAGCAACGGTTGGTTTAAAGCCCCACTCCAGTGACCTCTGAACCTCACTGAAGCTTCGTAAAAAAGGATTCAATAAGGACATTTCCTTTGTAAAACAAATAGCTAGTATTACTGAGTGCAATGCTGTGTCATGACAGCTCACACAGAGTGATGACCTCCCAGTATCAACTGAAAAATGTGTAAGGAGAGGGTTTCCAATGTCTTGTCACTCTGAATTATTTAAAAAAATAACTGTGGGGAGGTCAGTGGAGGGAGCCTTTAAAGTCATGATATCTCCATTCACACTAAAGGTTGAGATCAGTTCACTGTCAATTCTTAAAGCAAAAGCAAATACCGATTGCATTACAATTCCAGCAGTTTTCATGAAATAAATGATTCTGGTGTATGACTTTTTGGTGGTACTATCACTGCAGTGACATACTGACCTGTGCAAAGCAAGCAGGTGAAACCAATCAGAAGGAAGCCAAAGGGCTTCACATAAAATGAGGATTTGTTGTTGGTGTCTGGCTCAAGGACACTTCAGCAGGGACCCAGGTTTTGATTTAAATTGACTACATGTGAATTTTGCAGGAAGAAATGAACTGACCTCAGCCTTGTTTCTTAGCTTCATCAGCCACAGCAGCTGGGAAATAGCTTAGATTGTAACTCAGTGAGGTTGCATGTCTGCTGGGGCCTCTCTTTATGACACTGTCTTCATGTTCTTGTGTTGAATTAATGCGCTGTTGAGCATTATGTATTGTGACGTGAATTTTTCATTTAACCAATCAATGCTGAAAGTTCAAATGTTCTGCCATTACGTCTTTCAGTGGGAGGTCTGTGTAGTCGTAGTGTAACAGAAGCCACTGAGACAGAAGTGAAAGAGAGGTGCCCAGCAGACACTGAGGGTTATAAACCAGTTATGTTCTTCACCACGCCAAACGTTGGCCGCTTAAGAGCGCATGTGTCTGTAAGTTCAATAGCACAGCACAAAGCAGGATCAAAAAAATACAACTTGCCACAGCATTGAACAAGAGGTGAGACACAAAGTGCTTTCAGCTGTCCATCTGTCAGTCTGTGCTGTCAGAAACTTAGACGAGAAAGCTGAGAAAGATAAAACCAAGTACAATAAATTAAATCAGTCCCCACCCCCCTCCATGAAAAGCAAAAAAAATAAAAATAAAGAAGTAGTTAGAAGAAGAGGAATCGCACTACTTTACTACCTAAGATTTAACCAGGAAAGCATGAAGCTCTAGATTCATACAAACACACATACACATTTTTTTTTTTTTGTTCAGTGGACAGGGTTTGACACAAACTAAAACACAATAAATACTCTTTCTGAGGAACAAAAGATAAGGTATATCTCTTTATCAGCTAAAAGGACACTAAAAAAGGCAGGTCCGTCTGGCAGACTCGCTCAGAAGGGGACAGGGTGACCCTTTGCGGAAAAAAAAACTTTCCATACGTGGGGCAGCCCATCCCCTTCGTACTTATGGCACTACAGCAATTCCCCATCCACATTTTCTTCTCTCGTACTTTTATCTTTTCATTCTTTGCAGACTTTTTTTCTTTACCCTGAACATACAATATCCCCTAATGGTACCTATTCAACCCAGCTGGGTTTCTTTTTTAATTCTAGCTTGTCCATGACTATCACGTTTGTTCGTTTGTGTGTCTTTTTTCCATTTTTGTCAGCATAAAGTGCAACAGTGCTTTTGTTCTCTCCTGCGGCCACCTGGCCTCCTCCTGGTAACCCTGATGACTACCAAAGGTCAAAAGTCACAGGTTTGCTGGCTCAGGGTCAGGGCTCATGCTGGTCTCGCTGGTGGCGCTTACAGCACTTGCAGCACTTACAGCACTTGCAACACTTGCAGCACTTGCAACACTTGGTTCCTCCACTTCTTCCTCGTATTCATCCTCCTCTTCTTCCTCCTCCTCCTCTCCCTCTTCTGTCACTTCCCCCACATCTAGCACCTCTACTTCTTCGTCGTCGTCATCCTCTTCATCCAGACCTCCTTCCATCGACTCCACTACAGCCGCCTCCCCCTCTTCCGCTGCTGACGTCTCTCCTCCTTCTCCTGCTTTCTGATGCTCCTTCTTCTCCTCCTCTCTCTCCTCGTCCACCTTTTCTCTTAGCTGGTAGACGACAGTCTTGAATGGTATGACGAGGCCCTCCTCGTAGACTTTCAGGATGGCCTCACATACAAAGCGGTACTGGCTCTGATAGAGAGATAGATAGATATATTTTAACTGATTGTTTGTAGTTGAAGAGGCTAGTTAGACAGACAAAGGGATGAGTCTACATACAGGTGTTTGTATCATCATGGCCCTCTGGTCTCTCATGGTCCTGACGATATCTAGAGGATACACCGGCTGACCACACTCCATTAGACACAATGCTGTCTCCATGGTGATCAGAACCCCTGTCCGACCTATACCCGCACTGGAAAAAACACGGATGGCAGAGAATTAGAGTTAAACTTAGACACATGCCATTTAAGAAGTCAAAACGGCATTTCTTCAGACAACATCAATAAACACAAAAAACATCATCATAACATCAGGCAACACACAAAACAGTCCGGCTTTGGCACTTCAACTAATTAACATAAAGAGCAACTGACCTGCAGTGTACCACCATTGGCTGGTCCTGTCCTGCCCGTTTGGTCCGTACCAGAGCCACAAAGTCGAGGAAATCAGTGGAGTCATCGGGAACGCCATGGTCTGGCCAAGCCAGGTACTGAATCTGGGTAAGCTCTCTCTCCTGCTCACTCTGAACACAAACGCACACAGAGAGGGAATTATATCACATTATATGTATATTTACATGTACTTTTCAGGAAGGCTTCTTTTTATTGGAAACAAACTTGAGGGCATTCACTCCCACCTCAGTCAAGACCCACACTTACTAATGAATTATTCTCAGATATCACTCATCCCAAAGTGTACAAAGGTTATTGTATTTCATGTGGGCGACCTCTCGGCATGTTTCAGTGAGCTCTGGGGAAACTGCACAGCACCCCGTTTGTGTAATTATAGCCTTTAAAGGCGTTATGAAATGGGCAGTGTGAATAACAAACAGTGGTTTTATTCTTTCCACTGTGCTGGACCACTTGGTGATTCACATTGTGCTTTCCCATTTTATCAAACACTACGCAATATTTTCTTCAGCTCTTTAGAAAATAAGGTCAGTGAGATTTAAACCCAACAGGGACACAATGATGACAAACTATGACACACACACACACACAGAACCTACAGCAGACAACTACTGACCACTGTTTCATGTGCGACTTAGAGCCCCCGTGTTCCTCTTTAATAGTGCCTCGCTGCATCGCCATGGTAACACATCTATCTCCATAGCAACAATCACAGGCAGAGGAGAATACTAATTGCCTCCTCCTACAGCCATATATTTCAAAGGTCATGCTGCATGGACAACACACAGATAAGTAATCAGGAAAACCCAGACAGCTACATGGTGAGAGAACAGTAGGAATAGTTGATCTGCCACGAGTTAATTTTCTATTCCATTTTGTCCTAAACACTGGCATTGTATGTCCCATACGTTACATGACACAATGATACTGAAGTAAGGCTGTAAGCATTTTTAAACTACCCTCGTCCCCATCTCTGTTCCTCTCTCCCTCTGGTTGGTGTCTCTCCCTCAATCTCTATTTCAGCTGCAATTGTGACTGACTGGGGTGATTGGGTTGTCATGGTAACCAGCTCCCAATACGTGGCCCGCATGCCGCAGCGGGAGCCAGAAAAAGAACAGCCCACACTGGTCACTATGGCAACACACCTCTTCGGGGTCCTTAGCAGCTCATCCTTCCTGAGACACTGGTCCCTCGCTTTGATTGGACCCAGCGTCTCTCTCCGTCATGCCGCCAGCCTCCTCTCTAGCCTGCTTCGGTACGCTCTCTTGTTCCTCTGATTTGGTCCCAATTTTCCTTCCTTGTGTATGTTTCCTCTCTTGTGTGTATGTGTGTGTGTTCCTGACTTAGGCTACATCCAGGGACATAATTCAGAATAAAAAACAATTAATTGGGGAGTGCTTGTGCAACTTGGGCCAAAAGATGTGGTGCAACTTTGGAAAAAAGCTGATTTCTGGGTCAGTGGTTAGGGTTTCAGTAAGTCTCCAGGAAATGAGTGTGTGTGTGTGTGTTTACCTGTGTGTGCATGAGAGTCATCTCCCGGACAAGGAAGGCAGTGTTGCCCTCTTCATTATGGCACGTTACTGTAAAATCTCCATAGGTGGCGCTGCTGTCTGGATTGGGCCAATACTGGTGACACTTCACCTGTAAACACAGACAAAGTATTCTCTTTACAATTGGACATTTAATTGACACAACACATCACAACTGTTATTCTTAGCTCCACGGTCAGAATACCTACAGTTAGCCATGTGTTCTTTGCTATTATGTCAAGTATACAATCAGTCCATCTGGAATAAAAAATCCTCCAATAGCATGTTTAGATGTTGATTCTTAAAATGTCCTGTCACTGGCCATCCTTTTGCAACACTTCTTCCTAATATCCAGAGAAAATAGCAAACAATGCACATTTGAAAATTAAACTAGTTTGAAGATTAATGGATCTTAGTTCTATTGTTTTCACAATAACACGTTACTCACTTTGTGTATTGTGTACACATATACACTCTTTGTATGAAAAGACTCAAGTTGCAGAATCCTGTGTTGTAAGTGAGAATATATTTTGACAAAAGAATTGAGACAATACGTTTCTCACCTTGATGTGCATTTCATGATACAACAGCCATTACTTTGGCACTGAACAGATTCAGTATCAGCAATGGGGATTTCTACAAACTTGGATTTTTCAAAGAAATGCCACATGTGCAGTTTTAGAATTAAATGTTTTCAATGGATTAGATGACAACAAAATACGTTTTTTCTCAACATACTGCAGACATGTGATTTCCTGTCCTTGTCTTTGAAGAATTCGTCTACATACCCGTCCTCTCTCGACTTGTGTAGTCAGCATGACCACCATAGATGAGCCCTGCTCCCAAGTCATTTGCCAGAAGTCGGGGCAGGTGTTCGGCAGGGGGCCCTGGCATGCAATGTACCGGTTTATAAGACTGGAGGCTGGAATCTCCATCTACAGGGAGAGACACACAGATTTTGAGATAGAGACATTAGTTTGCAAGGATTTCCCTTCATAGCTTCTCTTGCTAAAATATTTTCTCACAAAAAGAGTGTTTGTGTGTTTTCAGCTGCACAGAGAGCTAAATGTTCACAGGTTAATCTAAAAAGGTACAATCAATTCAACTAACATTACGGTGACTAACACTTTAAACGAATGCCATGCAACATCAAAGTTACAGCAGCACAGGGTTAAATGAACCGAGAGATATATTAAAAAATAAAATTAGGTTTTCAAGGAGGATCGATCAGAGCAGTCAAATTAATGTGTTTTTATGGACACTTTTTTTTAACCACACAATGGGTTACAAGTGAAGTAAAAAGTACTATAACCATCAGACCATCTCTCTCACTAAATTTTCAACTTTCGTTATTGCACATTGCTTACAAGATGGATAGCCAAACACTTCATATACAGCAAAGAGAGAGAAACAATCATTTAACTGAAATGCATGTTTTAAAAATCCATCTTTGATGCAGTTTGTGAAAAGAACCTGAGAATACTACCCCCCCGCCATGTCATCATTTTCCAACTCACAAAGTTCTATCGTGTTCTATACAGACATTACAGGGCATTTACATAACAAAGATCCAAGTCTGACTTAAAAAATGGCATTACTTAAACAGATGTCTGAAAGGGGCTTAAATGCATAACATCCATAAGGTGCTGATAGCTTAACTGCCTGACTGAAACAGACAACAAAACAGGAACTCGCAATGTTATGCGCTTGTAAAGCTCATGTGGTTAATTCATTCACCAGTGATACGACCGTAGTTTTTCAACATGTGTTTTGATGGTTAGCCAAACAGACCACCCACCACGCCTCAGACAAGCCAAACGCAGAGATATTGACGGAGAGATGAAAGGGAGAAATTAGGAGATACAAACTCACATTGATGTAATTTGCATTGATGTAGTCATCTGAGCTTTTCAGAATGACCCGCGTGGCATCATCTACAGACGGGGAGAGAGAGAGAGGACAACATAAGGGGGTGAGATTACAGACGGATAAAGAAAAACGAACAATTGACATATGGTGAAAGAAAAGACTTCAAGAATCAAAGACATTGTGAAGGGAGAGAGAGAGAGAGAGAGAGAGAGAGAAAGAGGGAGAGAGAGAGAGAGAGAGAGAGAGAGAGAGAGAGAGAGAGAGAGAGAGAGAGAGAGAGAGAGAGAGAGAGAGAGAGAGTACAGTAGAGAAGGAACATTGTCGGTACATATTCAAAAACACAAGCCAAAAGAAATAGTCAACTGTGTGCAGTCACATACACGGAGAGATGTCTCTGTAACGATTTTTGGAAACGTTCTGAGGTAATTTGGCACACAGCATGGTCATCCCCGGCCTCTTCCTGTACAGTTGCTGAAAAGGAGGGGGAAGATCAGTAAACACCATCATTTTCCCTGTTTGTGATAGTTCTAATGTATGAAACTACAAACGTGCTTTACTTTTGTGCAATGTATTTGGGTTAGTTATTTATTAATTTATTGTGTGTATTTGTATCTAATGTTTCTCTTTAATAAAAGGACAACACTGAGTTTAACAGGAAGCTGTTACATAATGGTCAGGGAATTACGGATATGTGAAGGAGAGAAATGTCTAACGCATCCTTAACTAAATTAAACCCATCATTCAATTCAAAATCATTTAAATTAGACTCTGTGTGAGCATATATGCACAGTATCTATTCATGTGGGTGTTTATTCATTTGTCTTTCTTCTTACATCAAACTGAGCCAGTATGGCTCCACCGATCAGGCCTTCCTTCAGTGTGACCATAGTGTCCCTCAAAGCATGCTGGTCTAGCAGGGCGGGGTCCTGAGGAGACTTCTCAGGGATATACTGAAAATCTGGCTCCGAGTCCACCTTCTCCTCCACCACATCATAGATGGCTGAACGGGACAGAGAAGAAATATGTAACAGCTTATACACACACACACACACACGCAGCTGTTTATGGAGGTCGACGCCCGGAGGAGTTGATTTGCCTTTAGGTACTTGACATCCAAATGCTACAAGTCACAACCGAAGGACTGCACCATAGGAATATACAGCTCATCCACCTGCAAATATGTATTTGCATATACATCAACAAAACAGAAAAATAAAATAATGTGAACTGACAGGCATTTGAGTCACTGCTGCAATCTACTCTGATGTAAAAGAGGATAGAATCCATAAATCCCTTCTTGACCCAGTTAAAATACCAAGAATTCCCATCATCTTTAAAAGCTCCCCTCCTGCTTCGCTGATGATGAAAATGATCTGCCACCTTTCTGCATAGTGATTACATGGCTAAGATGTAAAGGAACCAAAAAGTACAACTTCATTGCATCTCTTTTAAAATCACAGTACAACTGAGAAGTCCAGAAAAGAACAGAAGAATCAAGACTGGCGACCAGATATGTAGCTGTTAATCTTCTACACATCTTTGCCTAGTTAACACTTTATTAAAATGGGTTGCACCACACAACGTTCTTACGTAGAGATTAGCTGCTCCTAAATGTTTACACTCAGTAACTGCCAGATGAACACTGCCATTCAAACATTTGGAAACTCCTGACACAAAACCTTGATTGAGTCAAGTCAGATGGCTGAGAGAACTACTCTATATTTTTCAATGGCCTTTCATGGTCTTTTGTAGAAAGTCCTCTTTACAAATAGATGTCATTTTGTATAAAGGGTTTGTTTTGTCCATGGAGAATAAAGTGCTGTACAGTGGTTCAACCAGACTGAAAACTGAAAGAACAGAAAGAGACAAAGATACGGCTGAGCAACAGTTAAAAAAAAAAGAAAGATAGAAGAAATCCCCAGTCAGTGCTAAAAGCTTGGCATCAATGTGTACAGACTCAAATAGGACAGAATAGGAATAACTAAATGAATATTCTTTAGCCATTAACGAAAGAAAAAGAATATAGATACACAATATAAACAATTTTATATATATAATAAAACATTATTTTGTTTTATATTATATATATAAAATCAAACAAAAATAACAGGAATAGCTTAAATTTAATACAGTCAAACAGTCAAACGTAAAAAGAGATACAGTAAATCCAACCAATGCGAATAACTCACCATTCGGCCTAACCAATAAGATGAGTTCTTCAGAATGGCTCTCACAGCTGGCTTTGATGAACATGACCACCTGGTCATGGGTGTGGTCAGAGATGTCCCGTCCATTAATTAAGACCACCTGGTCACCCTCATTAAGGCGAGGCACACACAGGTCGGCCTGAATAGAGATGGAAAGAGACACAATGAGAACGGTGATAATATTATTAGTAGATTAGTAATGTCTGATAAAATATAAACAGGGTAGAAAATGTCTCTGATATGAGAATGCTAAAAAAATGTCCATTTGTGAGGGTGCATTTGTTTTATTACGTGCTTAAACTCAAGTGTAAGAAAATACAGTAGTGGTCATGCACTGACTATATGTGGTGCTTGTTGACTTACTGATGTTCCAGGAGCCACTCGAGACACAATGATGGGCATCTTCTGGTCAGCTCCACCCTGGAGACGCACAGACAAACACAGATCAGATATCAGCACAAAAACCTTCCTTTCTAAGGAGTATGGCATTGTTCATGATACACACAGACAAGTAGTGCCAAAGGTTTTGACGACTAGTCATAAACAAGATGGAAAACAAAGAAAAGATAAATGAAGAGATAAACCGAGGAGCCCTATTGTGTCCCAAATAGTATCAGGTCTCACCTTGACGTTGAAGCCAAAACGTCCATGTTCATCAGGTTTCATCTTGATCAGGACCAGATTATCATGCGGGACAACTCCATTTAGCTGTGAGAGCAAAGTTGACGCACGTGAATCAAATTCATCAATCTCCTCTGGAGCACAGGGATATCGGCTCCAGCTCCAGCAATAAGCATTATTACTTGGTTGATAAAGTTGGTAAACTTTTTACGTCGTTCTACTGTTGTATTAGGAATATATTCACACTTGATTGGAATGCTAACATCTTCAATATAAGATCAAGATTTAATGTGGAAAAAAATATATGTTTGGCCACTAGGGGACAGAAAAACCTCAAAACAATCTGACAAAACAGAGAGAAAATTGTTTTGCAGAATGTGAATGGAAAATATACTTTGAACCTTAAAATGCACATGAAGATAAAACAATCTACTAAATGAAATCTGATGACACAAGTTTAGATGTTTTTCTTTTATGTAACTGGTCATCATACTAACATCTCTAAATAAATGTTGCCTTGTTTTGACGTACTGACCGTGGTCTTATCAGCATTGACCGGTACATCGTACATCTCGTTTAGGTGGTTGTCCAAGAGGCTCTGCTGGGAGTGGGCCTGGATGATCTGGCTCAAGGTCTTCCTGCTCAGCTGCTTGGGGGGCAGAGCTGGAGGTTGGCCATCTAACCCCTCTGGAGACCTGAGGAACAGAAGAGAAAGAGAGAGGGGGAAACAGAGAGAAGGAGACAAAAATACAGAAAAGGGAGGGAGACAAATGTTTCAGATTAATGTTGAAAGGTTTTTTTTTTGTGAAACTTGTATTACAAATGAATCTCAGAATGTGCTAAGCAAAATAACTGCTAACAGTTAGAGCCTGGCATTTTAAATAGGAAACCAATGGCACAAACATGCAGATACAGAAAAAAACAAGATGAATGGTCTAGCTAAAGATTGTCCTGTTTATTAAAGAGGTGTGTGCTTTAGTAGAAAAAGAAAAAAAGGATGAAAAACAGATAAATGGGAGTAAAAGAGAAAGAGATTGCAAGAGACAGCGAGGTTTAATAGCACTGTGTTAGTCACAATGCATTAACCTCAATAAAAGGGCTGCAAGAGGAAGGAAAACACCCCCCGTCATCATCCAGACAATAAAAGGCAGCCAGTGTGTATGATGAAACAACACAACCAGTCAGGTAAAGCTTTCAGCAGCATCATGGCTCACTCTCTGGGGGGTCGAAGCAAGTCGGTTCATTATCCGTCTGTATCTGTAAATGTGTGTGAGGTTGTGTGCCAGCACTCCTCAGGGGCGACAGCACCAGTCAAAGAGCATTGCCTTTGTTTTGACTGCTGCTACTGGTGCCACTTTGTGCCTTAAACACACAGGCGGACACTAACATGTATTATGGGTCAAAACCAGGTCAGGCTTTCAGCAGAAGTGCAGTGCACAGCAGGCCTCAGCCAAGACTAGACTTCCTTCTGCATTACTGTGTTTTCTCAACACGACACAGATGAGTGAAATGGATATGAAAGTATCTTCATACCACAATGTAGCCAAGGCCCTGGGAGAGGGACATTTAACCCTTTTCTACACCAGACATGACTACGCCCTGCTTTTTAGTTTTCCTTGTGTCAGATGCTTTCATGGTGACCAAATCCTAAAAGTCTTGCTTTTTTTAAAGGTGGTTTGAAAGCCCTGACTGAGGCACTGTTCAATTTGTTCACAAAAACAATGACAAAATATGTTCGTCGATGTTATATTTGTGTTTGTGTGTGTGTGTGTGTGTGCGCGTTACAATGTATGATATAATTGTACCTTTTTGTTCCCTGACACCGTCAAGGAAATATAGGCCCTGCATTTTGAAAAGCATCACTGTAATGTGCCGTGGTTAGCTAAACAGATAATTGTCGCTCTACGCAACTAAAAACAGAACATTATAGAGAGAGTGTCTGAGGGTTATGGCTTTGTTGTATTGCTGATGTGAGGAACTGACACAGCGTATAACTGTGGCCTGTGGGGGAGAAAGCACATTCTAATTTAGTTGTTTTTTTTTATTGGAGGAAAATCTTGGGAGGAACATTGGGGAAATTTAGATGATGGAGCTGAGCGAAGTGACAGACGTGAAAATACTGGAATAAGTTTCAGTTACGTCAGCTAAGACTGCAAATATACATTCATTGTATATTCATCTTTAAGATAAGGGATGCCTGAGTTTCACCAAAACATGCAGACTAATCTATTTGGGGCAAATAGGTAGTTATTACATAATGGATTTAAAACTGATAGCTCCACAAACCTGACAACTGAATCACAATTGGAATCTTTTAAGAAGTCGCCACAACATGGTTTTGGAAAGACGTAATTCGGAGCCACGGAAGCAAAGAAAATACGATAAAAAAAAACATGAATTTGTTTTGTTTTTAAAAAAAATCAACTTTTGGAAATTCTGACCAGTTAACTATTTTGGGAATATTTGCAGCCCAAGAAATAGGAGTATTAACAGTTATATCTTTGATTAGGAAGGTCCATCCCACTCTCAGATCTGAGTCTCTAACGGAAATCTTTGAGAAATTCTTAAATTAAATCATTTCTTTGGCCTAAAGTACAGATGTGCTAATCTTCTCAATGGAGTGGGGAAATTATTCAGGCAAAAAAACTTGAAATTGTTCAGGGAAAAGTTCCCTCTTCCTGCCATACAGTGCTTGTCCAAATGAACTACATTTACAGAAGTAATCAAGTCAAGATATGATGATGATCAGTTTAATTGTATCATCATAGTGAATAGTTTGTGCTCCAGGCTGCATCTGGTTGTCTACAATAACTGCATACACAAGTAGAGCGATTGTCACATGGGCTTGAAAAACCTGATTCTTTTGTGTGCAAAAGACATGAAAACGTGATATTTCAAACACGTCTGTAAACAAACTGACAGAGAAAAGATGTTGACACCGACCGGCAAAATATGAATTGTAGTAGTTTTACTTAAAAGTGAAAGTTCATTGTTATTAAACATTTTAGGAATTCTTTTGGCAGGAAACGCAATGTGCAGTTTTCAATACCTGTTGTGGGTGTAGGGACACTGTACTGACTATCATGACGGACAAATCACTTAAAGCCAATACGATGATATGCACGGCTAATGTACGTGTGATGTCTGAGGAAAAGAGCAGGCGATTATGTCATCTTTTAGCATTGTTGCACAGCCAATAACGTGGCATGTGTGTGTTAAACCTTGAAGCAGCACAACTGTCACTGTAATGTTACTTAACCACTGATTTCCAGCTGAGAAATGTTCCTTCTCTATTCTCTCGCTGTTTGACTCTTATTGTTGATGTAAAGTTATCGTCAGCTCACGCACTGGAAATGCAAACGCCGACTGTTGACTGGTTAGCTCTCATTAACTGTAACAGTACTGTAACGTTAGACAACTGCTAACTTTAACATTAATACCATCAAGCAGACCTCATTGACTTGGGTTAAAAATATGCAGTCATTTTATAATGGCTGGTCATTGTAACATAACAGGGTATTTTTCTTTCAACTCACGTCCCAAATTTGTGCCAAAATTAAGTTGCATCCTCCCCAAGACTGTTTTTTTAGCCCTAAAACGTAGTGCCTGACTCTTTAAGCCACCTCCAGAAAAAGAAAGGTGGATGGAGATGCTCAGGTGTGGGGGAGTAGATTCTAATGAGCTGCATGTGACGTATGAAGGGGAGCCACATCACATGGTTTCTGTTTCAGTTTTAAAAAGGCACTCATAACTAACTTTAATTTTACTCATAAGCTTTCAAGCTTTGAAACAGAAATGTGGAACTTTCTAAGTTCAAAGAATTCACCAGATATTTTATAATGTGTGAGCACAATAAGGACACGCTGAAAACTAACGCACACATGCACTAATTCCTTGTTCAGCCCTGTCGTATAACCTCTCCGCCCTGCTACCCGCTATAAACACATTTTACAGGCTGTTTTTCAAAGGGTTCATCTTTCAGCGGGGCCAGCTAAGTGACATTGGGAGAGGGTGTGAACTGTTGGAAGAAGCCACAGGCACAGACATTTAAAAACCAGTCAACTCAGCAGTACAGTCAGACAGAGTGGCACTAACACTGTTGAGTAAAATTAAACAGCAAAATTAAAGGGGAGCTGTTGTGGGGGGGTGCTTAATTTATGAGGCAGTTCATGTACATTGAAATCAATCAAGTCAAAGGGGGGCGTCAAAAAGGAAGAAAGGAAAGAAGACATGGAAAACTGCAAATATAGCGACATCTTTCCCCCACAGAGACTTACGGTGTGGAATCCAAGCTGATGCTGTTGGCCTGCGTGGACGATGCTGACTTGTGATTGGAGGAGGAGAAGACAGGTAGGCTGGGTGAAGCGTGGATCACATGATCGACCAGGTGGCCAACAGACGACGGGCGTAGACGCGTGCCTTCTTGTACAAACAGTGAGTTTCTGAGGAACAAACGTGTACAAAGAAGACATATAATCTTTAACTTAGGAATACACATTAAATTTGGGAATGTTGTATTGTTTTTTTTTTGAGAAATAATAATCAGTTCACAGTTCAGAGGGTGGGTTGGGCTTCAGAGACTTGCTCATGGATACTTCTGCAGCATAAATGCTTGCCCATACAGTCCTAAAATTTCTACTTCCGCAGCCGACAGCCTGCCTACTAAACAAACAAAGCTTACCTTGTCAGATTTCAGGTTTCCTAATAAAGTGAACTACAGACTATGTTAACTACACATGACACTATTTGTACTTTTTCTGGAAACATTAATAATAATAAAAAAGCTTTAACTGTAGCTTTAAAACTATACTTCCCTTTTAACTTTTGCCACAACTGCCTCACACGAAGCTGTAGTGAATCTCAATCTGGTTGGAACACTGAAACTCACTGATTGGGTGTCCCGGGTGGCGAGCGAGTGGGCAGACTCTGGGTCTCCAGTCTCTCGTCTGATAGGCTGTTCCTGCTGACCGACTCCCAGTCAGTTCCACCCACCAACTTCCTGGCCAATGGCTTGCTGGGAGATCTGTGTAGACCAAAACGTTAATTTACTCGATTCCAAAATAAAAATACAATAAAAAATGAACGCAAGTTCCTGCAGTGTTCACTGAACTAACCAAGAAAGAAATGTCTATTACCTGGCAAACACTCTGTCCTTAATGCCTTTCTCCTTTCCGTACTGCACAGACTGCACCTCCGTCCGCCCGCTGCAGACAGAAACAACAAGAACTGTCAGGGGACGGTCTTGGAAAATCAAACTTTAACTGGAGTGAAACAGGCTGAAAATGTTTAACTCTTGTGTTTAGCAAGGTTGAAAATATTAATAGTTCCAAAGCTAGGTTTACTTTTACTTGCTGGATTTTATTCAAACAAATCAGTAAAAGTAACACCAGTTTTAACAGTTGAGCGTGCAAAATATCCAATATAGATATTTTATTAAATGTTAATAACATGTTAACACAAATGTGCAATTCAAAACAGTATCCTTGCTGAAAAGTCAGTTAATATCTTAACCATGCGAAATCACACACACACACACACACACACACGCAGAGCAAAGTTCGCTGAGGTTACATCATTGCTCAATAATGCATCATAACTCACAAGACCTCCATCTCTAAGTTCATCTCTCACTCGCATAGAAAAAGAAAACAGTCAATGACGTGTTGCCACAGGGCACAATACAGTGCTGAGTCAATAGTTAGTAGGAGTGATATTATTTTGATCACGAGTCCCCTTTCCAACTTTAAAATCCCCAAAATGTACAGTACGTCACCGCTGTAAAGATGTTTGTTTGAGAGGTGCACATGGACACCATGTATAATTAAGTTGTGGTTTTCGGGGGGGAAAGAAAACATGACAGGCCAACCCAAAGGAGGAAATACAGATAAACAACATCCACAAGTCTGAAGCATTGTTGTCTCGTTTTTTTGACAGATCCAAATGTCAATATGCCCAAGTCTGACTTTCCAGAAACTCTTTGTGTGGCTCTGTGGATTTACATGTGTCTCCTCTTGCTCTTACCAGTATCTGAACTTTGAGCCCAGTGTGAAGTAGTGAGTGAAAAAGTTCTTCTGTGGTGGGATGGGCCGATCCAGCCTGAAGAAGGTGTGGTGCTCCACACAGGCCTTCCACAAGTTTTTACAGGCCCGATAATTCACCATGTTGAAACCCAGCAATGTTTCCCTGGTCTCAGTCTGTGTGCAGGGAGGGAAGGACAACAGTTAGTGGGCTGTCGAATAACACGTTGGCATTCAGCACGTGAGGTGACAGAGTGTGACCAGAATTCAGTTTATCGGAGTCCAACAGTAGTGTAATGCAAGCATACATCATGCAGGAAAGATTATTATAGACACTTTCTTTTGCCTAACCATTTGAACTGTTTATCCAGTACTGGTAGTCAACCATGTCAAATGTTTATCTAATGATTTTAGCTAACTATTTTAACTGTTTATTTAGTATTTTTAGAGAACCATTTCAACTATTTATCCAATACTTTTAACTAACTAACTGCAACAATTACTTACATCCATCTAATTCAATCATTCCCACTACCTTTCATTATGTAAAGGTGTTAAAGCTGACTCAACATGTGGATATATTTTCCAAATCAAATCGTGGCTTCCAGCTACATAATCCGTCAAGCTACTCTACTCTATTACCATGGCAACTGCAGAGGTACACTTGGTTGGGAATCCCAACATTTTAAACTGCTGGGATGACTTCATGCCATTTATTTCATTAGGAAGTTCATTTAACACGTAAACGAAGGTTGTGTGTAGATAAAAATATATTTACATAAAAGAACTTTACTTTATGAAGAATTGATATTTGTAGTAGAAATACTCAAGTTGACAGTGGCAGGTCAGCCATCTGTGTTATTGTTTGTTACATTGTGAATTAAAAGATATCCGCATATCAAACAAGGGATGCAGGACACAGTAGGGGATTAGATCAGAGTCAACGAGGACAAAGACAGCAGGAGGTTAATCCGACACTGATTGCACACAGTGGCTCAGCTAACATCTACAGTACATTTACAGTATATAAAGTGCACACATTTATAGCCAGTATGTACAGAAACACACACAAGTAAACTGCTTCATCTGTTCAAACGTCCCAATTGTGGAAGGGAGGTAGTGATTAAAAAGTGTGTGTGTGAGTGAGTGCGAGCGTGTGTGTGTGTGTGTGTGTGTGTGTAAACCTACCGCCTCTCTTCTTAGCTGGATGAAGAACTGTTTGCACTTGAAGGAGATTTTCACTATTTTCAACCTGGAAGAAGGAACAGATAAAGTCAGTGTTGCCGCAGGTAATGAGCCTATCACCTGTATTGAGGCAATGATGTTACGTCAGTCATTGTATTTATGTCAGTAACAGGCCTGTCCCAATACAAAACAGTGTAGCAATCTTTAACAACATTAACATAGTATAAAATAACGCTAAAAATGAATACAATGTAGTGCGATGCTGTGCATTTACTGTAATGTAGATGTTCTGGGCATAAAAAAATGTTTTTGTTGTGGGCATTTCACTAAACATTTAAAAAATGCATTCATTCATTGTGCTTGCTGAAAGGTACTCCTCCTGAAAGCCATGGCCAGTAATTGTCATTATATTCATTAATACACTAATATAATAATTTAGACTATTTTTTAGACATAATATTGAATTTCCCTGCCCTTGTTAGTTGTAGACAATCAATTAGCACTGTGTTAAACGTAACTGTGTTGCAGTGAAGAAAGCAGCACTGTTTCCGATTCTTGTCATACTGTCTGAGTAAGAAACCAAATACACTGAAAGCAAATAAAGAACGGCTCTATTTTCAGCAGCATTCTGGTTAATATTAACGTCTTTTATCACACCATTGTGATTCTTTCTGTCTGAACTCCTTAACATTTAATTATCACTTTTGTCACATTTAAATCATTTTAAGGCTGGGGAATCTATTGCTATTTCTGGAAGCCACGTTAAAACAACGCGACATCGGTATGATACCGACTCAAATATGCAGATCTGGTATCATTATTTTAATAAATAACAATTCAGTACACTTATATTTATGTTGTTGTTTTTTACATATCTTGTTTTACAAAGCAATGTTTTAATGAGTATAAACACACTTCTTTTCCCAATGGTTCAACGATGCCCATGTTTTCTCAGAAAACTGTGTATTATCTAGTGCATTTTAATATATATATATATATATATATATATATTAAAATCAGAAGACCACACGCACGTCCAGAGTACGAAATCTGCTGATGAGCAGCAGCAGAGTAACATTATCCCTTCTTAGAGCTCTGTTGCTGCCGTGACTCATTGCTCACTGCTAAATATATTTTACATACTTACTCACACACACTTGCATGGACAAACACACATACACACATGCTTAGCCAGAGCTGTGAGTCATCCCCCATCTTAATGTGGCTCATTTGTCAGGCTGCTGTGAACAGAAATAGGAAAGAGGAGGCAAAAATCTAAATGTCTTTTTTCCCCCCCTTTCTAGACCCTTTCCTACTGTATTTTACTGTTCAATTCATAATAAGAAGACAGGAACAATGACGAGTAGAGAGGAGAGACACCAGGAGAAGTGACGGGACTTAAGCAGTTGTAGAAACAGTGAGTCTTTGTTTAAGAGAGGATGAAGAAGGACAACATGAGGAAGAGAGAGAGAGAAGAAAATCAGTGAGTATAGGGTTGACACTGTTGACACGCTCCCTCTCCCTCTCTCTCACACATGGTAGTGGACAGCTGTTGCGGACGCCACTGTTGGTCTCTAAATTTAGCTCAACTGACGGGATATGCAGACACATGCAAACTGTTTTTCTCTCCATTCAGGACGACCTCGCATTGATTTACATTCATTCCGCGGAGACTTATCCTCACCAGAAACCAAGTCTTTACCCTAAAAATGTCATGGCTCGGCCCCAAATGGCAGGCGAGTCCCCCAGATTTATGACTTACTAGAAAACCCTTCCTTCTACAAACCTGACATGAGCGCACACTCAAACTCATCTTATCACAAACATCTTACTGTTGTCAGACATCCACTGATGTTCACACACTCACACACTGACCATGCGTGTGTGTTAAGCCTACACACGAGTGAATTATCTTCCGGAGTTACAGGGATTTGAGTAGTTACGATCCCATCCCCGGCACACATTAACATTTAGTCTCCCACAGTGCATAAGAAGAGGATGGGAGATTTCCAAGAATCAACGTTTTGGAGAGAGAACGAGAGCAAGAGACAAAGAGTGATGAGAGTAAGTGAATTAGATAAAGAGGTAAAAAGAGGACAAAGAGAGAAGGAGTGAGAGCAGATTTGATGCCTATAATATTTCCAGGAAACCGAGTTCAACACAAAGCCCTTCCCCTAGAAATCTGGTGGAATCATCTGCATAATTCTAGCAAAGATCAGCTAGGCTTAAACGTTTATACTCTATGTCAATAATCACTATAAGAGGCTACCAAAATGTTACGCAGCACATTTCCTACTAAAAAGGGTTCCTGGAAGTGGTTCAAGTGAAGCTGGCAGCTAGTTGATGGACAGAGAGGTGGGTTTTTGACAAGAACATCCACAATGTTACTCCCCAGCTCAGGGGAAACAACAGAGATGTGCTCTTAGTCTTTAGAAACCAAGCCAGCAAAGACTCAACTTTTCCAGTGGAGCTGGTAATAGTGACTATGATTTTAATATGACAATATCAATGGAGGAAGTTCTAGTAGCACTCTGTTTTCCATCCACAGTTCAACTTATTCATACCTGAGAGCTGCTAGGTTTTCTTCTGTTGGCTACAGAGCAGCTTCCAAGAAACTTGGGCTTCCAGCAACTGTAACTGAAACCGTTGAACTGCCCACAAGCTCCTTTCATGTCTCATACTTTCATGCATGTACTTGTTACGTTTCATCTCTCTTGTTAGGCATTTTTCCCTCCAACCAACACACAGAACTGAAACTGTTTAAAATCTGAGCGTGCATTAACAACTCTCCCACTGCCCCAGATCTCCAAGGTGTCCCACAGGGTTAAGAACTTGGTCTTCTCCCGTTCATCCTCTACCTCACGTCAATGATTTGATCTGCTTTTCATAGTATTCTACTTCCACTATGGCACCAATTATGAAAAAAAATCTCTTCATGCAATTAAATAATGCATGCAAAAAATTTCTGAAACCGGACTATGTAAAATCTGATACAATTATCACTGCTCACCAAAACCACTCACAACTTCTGCCTCGTCATTAGTAATGGCACAAGAATCGTGACTGTAGTAAAAAAAATGTTTTACAGTATTGCAGTAGGTGCTGGGGATCAGGGCTCAAGACTGAAGGGGTCCAGGAGACAATGTTTGTACTGTGTACAACAAATCTGCGTTGGATTCGGTTAAAATTTGTTTGGTCCAAGTCAATCTTTCCATAAAAAGTTAAAAAGTCTTAAATCAGCCGGCTATTTCTTTGTGAAACACGAAAAACAAAGACAATGCTGGATGTTAAGATCCTGCTGGTTTACAAACCACACGTAGTGGCACAAGCCTCTAGCACAGTTTCCCCTTTGATAAACAATGACAAAAGGAAATGCTCTGATGCATGTGGTCTTATGCCTTTACTGTAAATGGTCATATACACATTTACAACCTCGGAGTAATTTTTGAAAGTAATATCTCATTGGAACCTCTCAGTGACATATGTCATTTTATGTTTGTGCACGCGTGTCACTCACCATGGGAAATAGTTGATCCGTATCCTGTTCTTGTAAATCACAATACCAGCCGACATGACGCCAAGAAGAATCTCCGTGTTGCTCTGGTCCTGAAGGGAGGAAAACAGCGTGTGAAGAACTGAATGCGTGAGTAATGAAGCAAAGTCAAACAGACTGACCTCTGAGTCGACCTGCTTCAAACTAAGAATAGAGGTGAGATAGAGAGAAACTCACACAGAATCTGTGTGGGACGAGAGTATGTGGTTGGGATGAGGTCAGAGTCCAACAAACATCTTCAGTAAATTATAAAAGACCTTCCAAATGTTTTTTGATTTTGGTCCTAATTGAGTATCCAATATAGAACTTTAATTGTATACAATACTGCACTTGCAGGTGCAATGTGATAGTGAAGATAAGAGAGTGCTGAAACACAGCTAGTGACCCAAGGAATGGTTTACAGGTTTACATGTGTAACCTTTTAGTCCTATGGAAAAGATTATTACATAAAAAGCAAGGCTGTTCTCATCCCAAATGATGCAAAGCAATGCTTATCTCATTGTACTCTCAAAATAATCTGCATCAGATCCCTTTTCTATAATCGCTTTCTGACCTAAAAAACATCAACAACAAAAAATCACCTCATGAAATGCGAACAGGTTAAAAGGCAGGAAGTTCACCGATTTGATTTGTGTCTAAATTTGAAGTTTAAGTCCCAATCTGTGAAAGGGTATAAACCATAGTAATAGAATGAGTGTAGAACGGACATTCAATCAAACCTAGGAGGTTTGTCAGAGCGACGGCCTTTTTATACGTATCAATCTGATCTCTCATTCCAGAGAGAAATTTATATACACTGATACGTCTAACTGGCCGCATAACTTTTGCAGAGGAAAAGTCATTAGCATGGCTACATAGACAGCCCCACGGAAACTCAAAACGTATATACAGCAGTCTTTGACACACCAAACCAGACAAGTGTAAACACTCAAAGAATAAAACCTCACTTACCCTTGCATAGTGAAGCTCTACCCCGTAGAGCTCCAGCACACGTGCTGTGTTCAGATAATTAAACTCTGACTGGGCAGGAGATAGACCACTGAGAGAGAGAGAGGAGGGGATGGGTACAAAGACAGGTGGGGAGGTTGTGTGTTGGAGCAAAGGGAGTGATGATGACAGGGGTAGGTAGAAAAGAGAGAGCGTGTGGTCAAGGGACATATGGAGAAGGAGAGAGAAAGGGAAGGGCACAAAAAAAGAGAGCAATATGAATGAAAAGGTCAGATCAAATCTGGCCTATAGATTTTACTGCAACAAATAGTCGGCCCTGCAATGACCTAAGATGAACAAGCACTTTATTTGGACCAGGGCTGTACGATATGAGGGAAATATTCAATATGCGGTCAATATATTGTTGAATAACATGATAACACCATTACTTTTGAATGAGAACACAGTTCTGCCTTTCTCTTGCTTTCACTACACTGCTAAAACATAACTACTATAACACAAAAAATAATTAAAGGAAATTATTCTTTTATTGAACAAACTGAATATTGAACTGAACACAAAAGGGTAGCAAAAAGAGAATACACCTTTCAACTAACTAAACAATGCCTACATGAAATATCTGTTGAAGGCCTTGAATCCAATTCATTTTAAGCGTTTTTCCTGCCACGTGCAAGGTTGAATGCATCAGTTCCTTTGTGTGTTTACATGCATTTGTGTGTGGGATCACTGCTATGCTGTGCTAGTTTGTGTATCTCAGCCTACCTGTGCTGCTGGTGGTGTTTGGCGACCTCTTTGTGGAAGTCTTGCGGAGGGTTGGCCATTAAGCAGAACTCCGACAGATAGCCTGCTGTATGCTCCGTTTCACTATAGTCCCCCAGCTCGGCTATACAAAGAAAAACAGATATGTCAATGCATCAACTGCAGGAGCCAGCCCCAAAACAGCAGACTGCTCCTTTACTGCACAGCAGAGGGAGTGGGTGTGGCACCGCATGGGAGAGGGTGATAATTGGCGACATCTGGAGAGAGGAGTCGGATCACAGAGAAGAGTGGCAGTGAGTGCTTTTGAGCCAAATCTGCCCTACAAGCTCAGCCAGCTTAGATCCGTTTTGAGTCTCATCTTTGAAAGTCGTAACAAGCTACGGGTGTGACGGCGATCATCAGCAAACACAAAGAGCGAGTTGGATCGTTTCTTTCTCACCTTTTTTACAGTATCTAACTACCAAACAAGAAATACACCTTAATTTCCCTCATTACCCATCTACCCATCAATATGCCCTCTTTAACTCTACACTACTTCAAAAACACCAAACGGACTGTTACATTTTGTTGAACAATAAGATGCATTTTGTCCTGCATTTACTTTTGATCTGATTCGTTTTGTTCTTCTTGAAATGCAAAAACATGTTTACGGTGTGAATATGGCCTATTAAAGAGAACCATTTAGCCAATGCAGGCCTTATCCATTCTCACTGTCCTACATCTTCAGGATACGAACATTCGTTCCATCTTTTAACTTAAAATTTGCACTCGTTAATTCACCTTTTTATGTCTACACTCTCTCAGTCAGTAATCATCTCACACTTTTCAATCTTTCAGCTGTCTTATTTACTTCGTGTTGTGCATTTGTCTACATTGGATGGCAAGAATCACAATAGTGAAAAAAAGAGTTCATCTTCACACCTTAGCTGCAAATTTCTCACAGCCACTGACAATTCACTTCTCTAAATAGCGTATTATTACCACAAGCACCAGGACATACATAGTGTTACGATGTCCTTGCAGATTTTCAACACAGCTAAAAGTCGAGGTAACCTTTTATAATAGTCACCAACCAGTCCTCAATGTGTGAAAATACCAAAATATCCTCACCACAGGACAAAAACAGATGGTAAGACTGTGTGTGAATAAAGCAAATATCTTAAAGAACATGTTGAAAATGAAAGTATTGATAATTTTTTCTTTTCAAATGAACGTATTTCCTTGAACAGATGACAAACGACAGTAGGATTAAAAGTAGTTAGTTTTGCCCAAAGATGAAGAAAGAAGTGGTTATAGATAGCAGACATAAAGACTAAGAGTGAAATGATTCTCAGACCTTTAATAGATTCAGAGCCCTCAGAGACAATGAGCTCAAAGCTAATCTCCAAAGCCATTAGATCACTAGCCAGTGGTTGAAGCTCAAAAGCATCAATATACTCAAGTAGTCCCCGGACTAACCTACTAGCTGGTAGCCTAAGCATATTGACCAATGAATCAATTCAAGCTCACCCGCTTATTGATGTGCACACGGCTCCAGGGAGAAATATATGTACAGTCAATAGTTCACATTTGAGAACAGTGGGCTAATGTTGGTTTTACTTTATGCTACAGTTATTACTTTAACAAGGGTCAATATTATCCAATGAAGCTCAAAGACAAGCTGTCAACCTGCTCTCTCTTTATATATTCATCTATCGATGTGAAGTCCATACTAGCTTGAGCTCAGGCTGCTTATAATGATGCTATTGACGAGGGAAGCACAATGAGGACATTCAACTCTCAATTTGCGATGATGGATTAACTTGCATTGTGGGCAATTTAGTCCAAGTGTGTATGCGTACGTGTGTGGGCGTGTGTCCACCACTTTCAATATGAATACATTAACAAAAGCAACACTATGCATCAAAACCTGAAACCAGCTTGAAAGACGTGGAAGTGTTTAGTGATGTTACATGTTTGGATATTTTAAAGCTGCAGTTTTGAGCTTGTGTATCGTAGCTGTTTCTATATACAAACAAACCAAGTTATTTCAAGATGCTTTGCCTTGCGTCCAAGGAAGGGGTCCCTATGGTGTTCAGACAGTATTTGGTCAATTTTAAAAAAGAATTTAGGTCTTCTGGGTGGGATTTGTGGTGTTTTGAGAATGCAAGCTTTAGTGTGGGATTTAGAATGATCTGTGCTGGCACTTGGGCCAAGCTAACTGAATTAGCTGCATAGCAGCTGCATCAAGCCGTTTTCCCCAAAGCAAACATTTATCTTCATAATCTGGGCTGGCACTGAGCAAAGTGACAACATGGACCTAGCTACAGTGTGTGTGTGTGTGTGTGTGTGTGTGTGTGTGTGTGTGTGTGTGTGTGTGTGTGTGTGTGTGTGTGTGTGTGTGTGTAAAAGCAGTAGTGTCATGATGGCGGTAGTCTAGGCCAAATCTCTTCTCTGACCTATATACTCTAGCAGTGCAAATTCCTCACAAAATATCCCAGAGATGTGGGTGACAGAAAGGGGGGGGGGGGGGGGGGGGGGTTGTGGGGTGTCGAAAAAAAATAAGGGATAAGCAGAAAGGGATGAGACAGACTAAACAGAGATAAAAGAAAGAAACAGACAGAGGGCAAAACAGGCTGCATGAAAACAATGAGCAGCAGTAAAAGAGAAAGAGCGAGTGACACAGACGGACAGAGCAGCATGTCAGGAATCATTATTCTGATGACTGAGGGGCCCAGTCAGCCTTTAAACCGAACGCTAAATCACAGCAGCACAAGTCCATTTGCCAGTGTACCATATTTGGCCAATGAGGAGGATTTCTTTTTACACGTCCCAACTGTATAAAACAAAAAACCTCAATCACATTGCATATTTATATAGCTGCAAATAACATCAAATATCACCACACTTGAATGTTAATTGAATCATAATGGCTTCAGAGCACCAGCTATAAATGCACTGAAGCAACCGCAGTCATTACATTTAATAGCGTGTGTAGCTAAAGGGAGGCCTAATGAATTGCCTTTCCATCGTTATATAGAGTGGATGTATCCAGGGAGCTCTACTTACATTGAACAGAGTAGGACGCCAGCAGTGCGGCTGTGTTGTGTGGACAGGGCAATCTGGAAGTCACAGGAACACATTTGCAGAGACAAAACAAAGAGACATACAGATGGTCAGCCTTGGATCAATACAAAGGCGCAAAAGAGCAATTACTCATCCTCTATGACAGCAATATTGGAACAAAAAGGAATTCATTTTTATTTGAAGAAATCAAGAGAGATAATTTTTTAGAAACAATAATGTGCATGAGCTTGTGTGTCTGTATACACTGCTAAAAAAAATGAAGGGGACACTTCCTTACCTCACAGTATAACACAAAGTCAGCAAAACTTCAGGGATATAAATCTGTCCATTTAGGAAGCAAATGTGGTGCAAAAGCAAGACAACCCCCAACAAGGGAACGGTTTTAATGTGGTGGTCACAGACAGTTGCTCTCTCCTGCTCCTTCCTGACCGATTCTTTTCTAGTTTTGTGTTCCTCTAGTGTTCTTGTCACTACTTGTAGCATGAGGTGGTACCTGCAGCCCAATCAGTTTCGCAGGTAGTCCAGTTCCTCTAGGATGCCACATCCATACGTGAGGTCACAAGAAGGTTTGCTGTTTCTCCCAGCACAGTCTCTGGAGCCTGGAGATACCAGGAGACCAGCTCAACAGGAGGAGCACTACCAGAGCCCTACAAAACCACCTCCAGCAGGCTACTGGTGTGCATGTTTCTGACCAAACTGGCAGAAACAGACTCCATGAGGGTGGCATGAGGGCCCAACATCTTCTAGTGGGACCTGGTCTCACAGCCCAGCACCATGCAGCTCCATTGGCATTCGCCAGAGAAAACACCAGAATGTGCAGGTCTGCCATTGGTGCCCCGTTCTCTTCACAGATGAAAGCAGGTTCACACTGAGCACATGTGACAGGTATAAAAGACTAGAGACGACGTGGTGAACATTATGCTGCCTGTAACATAATCCAGCATGACCGGTTTGGTGCTGGGTCAGTGATGGTCACACAGACCTCCATGTCATAGCCAACGGTACCCTGACAGCTGTAAGGTACTGGGATGAAATCCTCAGAGCGATTGTTAGACCTTACACAGGTGCAGTGTGTCCTGGTGCAGGACAATACCCAGCCTCATATGGCCAGAATGTGTAGGCAGTTCCTGGATGACAAAGGCATTGATGCCATCGACTGGCCCTCCCTTTCCCCTGAACTAAATCCTATTGAGCATAATGGCATAACGTAGACATTATGTATCCCTGCACCTGACGCCGCCAAGTACTGCCACAGACTGTTCAGGAGCTCACTGATGCCCTGATCCAGGTCTGGGAGGAAATTCCCCAATACACCATCCACACCACACTTGATGTGTTCATCAAGATCTGATGTGTGATTCAAGTGTCCCCTTCATATTATTGTGCAGTGTATACAAACTCATATGTCCTTTAGTCAATGCCAATGCAATAATAACACATATATCAGCAGCTCTTCATGCAACACTACACAGCAACATCTAAATCACAACTGAACACATACTCACCTTCCAGTTACTATATCCTGCTTAATCTGAAGATAATATTGATACCTGAGGGAGGACAATACACTGCATTAAGATAAGAGACCAATGCACCATTACCTCTGTTTAAATTGAATATAATATTATGTAAATGCAAACATTGCTGGTCAGATTATAATTTCTATCAATATTTCTGATGGATGTGCCCTTTATAAAAAATGAATGGACACCATTTAGCAGAGGCTTTTGTTTAATTAGTAGTACATTTAAAGCCCATTTCCCATAAGAGGAATAATGTGATGGAAAATAAAGGGCTTTTCTTGTCATGAGCTTTTATAACTAATATGAATGGAACCAATTTATACTCATGTATACTGTAAACTGATATTACAGTAGTTCTAGTTAAAGAAGATTAACTATGTGAAAATATCACCCAATTACTAGCAATACTTCAAGGAGCCATAACAAGCTCTTGTTATTATCAGTATTACTTAGGCCAGTGTTGCCGTGTACTACCTTCACCATCAATGTCATAAACAGTCTACCAAAGTCGTCAAAAGTGTGTTTTTGTCGTGACTTGATTGAACAATACAGCGGATCAGTGTGTCAGCTCCAAGGCTCTGTGGTCACTGTTACAAGCTGTAGAAAGAGTGTTGATGAGGCTCAGGGAGCGAAGCCACGACAGAGGCTGAATCAAACACCAGGCGGGATACAGTGATATGGCGCTGTGACACCTCCTCTGCATGTTGTTTATATAGAACGCAGTGTTGCAGACCATATGTTAGCAGAACTGTGGGTTGGAGTAAACATTACAGACTCACTGTAAAACAGTTTTCTTGCCTTTAATGAATGAGAGAATTTCTGGTCCCAGGAATCTATTTGCAATGATGAGATCCCATGAACTCTTATATATCATTACCTTGTTTACTTAAGATCCACAGAAAGTAAGTATGTTTTACAAATATACAATATTTTCTTTCTTGCATTATGAGCTTTTGAACATTATTTTCCCCATTTTCAGCTGCGTGTGACACTTGCACACTACTCTACTTGTGGCAAATGTATAAATTGTTTCCTTAAGTAACAGGTACCCAGTAGTTTAATCTATTAACACATCTGCTCTAAAATAATTCTACACGCACATGTTACTGGATGTTAAGCGTGTATATGTTCCTGGATACTTGGGTTGGAAAGCTACACTCATGGCTGCACAGTCGCTGCCATGTGCCTCCTAAAAAATGTAACTTCACATGGGGGTTTCAGAAGTACTTCGTGGGGACAAGAATTATGATGTGTTTGGATTATGTTATGTTTAATCCTACCGATTCTGATGCGACTAGTGATTGTGGAGAGTGAATACAACAAGAAATATATTGGAAAAAAGACTAAGCCATGATCCTCCTGCTCATCGAGATCACTGCTGAATGAAACAACAAAAATACAAACGACTGCACATCATCAGTCTCAGGCCCATCACATGACCTTGATCATTTTTCTGAACTGGATATTGCCTGATGTGTTTACATGTGCGTTTGTTTGCATATGAATGTCAACAACATTTAAGCAAACATAGTGCCAGAATAAAGAGCAGGGTTTTCCCTACTATAGAGCCTGAAAGTACATTTTATTTATCGTTTTGGTTTTATTTATTTAGGATATTTGAATCAAAAAAATAATTGTTCTTTTAAAGGGTGCACTTAAATTATTATGCAATCATCATTATATCAGTGGGGTGAAATGGTCTGAAAATGAAAATAGTACTGTTTATGGAAATTACTTCTGGGACAATATATCATCCAAGAAAAGTAATTCCAACTTTCCTACCATCAGCTGTTTCACAAGTTGAATGAAACGGTGTAAACTGCTGTGGGGAATATAATTAAAGCACGATGAGGCCTGATCATGTATAATGTGATGGTATGGTCTAGTGTTGCAGTTGCAGTATCAATGGAAGAAAAGCTAAGTCTCCACCAAAGGTATCTGGATAGATCCCCGTTAACCTTTCACATCATGTATTAATCCTTTTTAAAAAAAAGTTTCCAAAATCACAACCATCCATCCAATACTGAGCATTCACGTAGCTGATAATCAGTATAGAACAGTTGTTTTCTCTATAAAATGAACACTCTTACCGTGTGTATTCTTCCTGAAGTTTACTGGGGTCTGTCACAAAGAATTTGACTCTGAAGCTCAAATTATATGGAGACCCTCCTGGAAATAAGGATGACAAAGAGTTAGAGGGGAAAACGCAACATATGGATGTGTGAGTGGATACAAACTGTAAGTGCAATGTAAGCATCTATACTGTAGGACTGGATATATATTTAAAAACCTACATTTCTACAAGCTGTCCAACTTCTTGTACTGTGTAAAATACAATATCCTGTGGGTGGACCTCAATGAATCAATCACTCAGCACAAAACAAGAGTTGAAACACAGTTCAATCATTGCTTGAGGAGGACTGCATTTCTCACTAGAGCTTTTTAAATCTTCTACGTGTTACAAATTCTATTACAGGGGAGAGAGTTGAAACTAAGTTTAATAATTGCTGGCAGCAATTTTAGAAATTTAAATCAGAGTGTGGACAAGATACTTTTGCTTGAGGTGGAGTGTGGCTTTTTAACCTTCACTGGGCTCGGACTGCACACTACTGCTTCAAACCACCAGTAGTTATTGCGTTGGACTTGAGTGAACTGTCCCATCTTTACGACTCTCTGTTGATTCCTCAAATTGACCTGGACTTGTTAGTTTATGTAGTATGTTGTGGATTTCACCTACTTTTTAACTGTTTCCTGACGGGCTTGTTGGGATCGAGCCAGCGCTGTAAAATATTAATTGAGAGACACTTAGAGACACCTTCTATAGCCTGGTTACACAGCTTAAATAATTAACCATGACACACACACACACACACACACACACACACACACACACACACACACACACACACACACACACACACACACACACACACACACACACACACACACACACACACACACACACACACACACACACACACACACACACACACACACACACACTTGAACACTGTTCACAAGGACACTAGGCTATATACACTATGCACACTGACATGCAGTGAATGTACCTTCTAGATAGTTATTTACACATTTGATGTGTGATGAGTATTTTGACACTGATCCAAATGCAGAGCATCTCTGGAGAAAAGATCTTGCAGAAAAACATGTATCCTCATGCACACATGCACATTACAGGTCTGAAGTTGATGTGTTTTATGGTTGGAACATCCTATAACTCGTCATGTTTATTCACTCACAAACACACAGATAGACTTCTATAGATTGAAAACATCATACTGACTGGCGCATCTAAGGAGTCATCAGCCAAGTGCAGGCCAAAGTAGTCTCTCTCAGTCAGCTCCAGGTGCTTAAAGACAGCATCCAGCAACACCTGGCCATGATCCGACTTCTACAGGGAGAGACAGAAAAATCACAAAGAACACGGATGAATGAATGAATCAAAAGTGTTGACTAAAGCAAAAGGAAGAGACGGACCAATGGGCCGCACTGCTTTACACAAAGATCTCTGAAGCTCATCCTCGCCTCTTTGCACCTTCTGAACTCCTCTGTGACGGTCAAAGTTCACAGGAGAAACCGTGAGGGCATCTGAATAGAAATCTAAATAATTCAAATACTCACATTGCTACAGAAACCTTTCACCGGGTTAAGATTCACGTGTGACTCATCCATGTTAACCTTTATTTAATATCTCTCTAACCACATTGAGAGGAACATGTATGAGGTATTAAGTTGATGCATGCCTGTGGGCTAATGTCGCGTATTTATCTATTTCACTACATGCTTTGTTCAGTGACCGTGCAAAATCATCCGACATCAACTTACATGGCCTTAAAAAAAACATAAATCATTGTAGGCATGAAAATGTTACTTAGAAAAAATACATTGAGAGGGTTTTAGAGCCGCACTGACACTGACTAGTAATATAGAAATGTACATATCAGCTTGTTTAAATGTGATCTCAGATCCCTCATTGAGTAAAAAATGCAGCTCAAAGGTGAAAAGTGTAACAACAATCTAACCTTTTTCTGCCTTTAAATAACAAATTGCTACTGAGGAACACGTGGCATTGAATAAAATAATGCAAAGCATAGTGGCAAGAACACTGACACCACTGTCTGCCTGTGGTCAACTCTGCACAAAAGAGATGAGGAGGAGAAGAACATTTAAAACGTTCAATTCAAATAAATCGGTGAATATGTGTTTTTTTAATCTGTACATTCTGCTTTGAACAGAACATGCTCAGTGCTGGTTTGTGCTGTATGTTATTCACTTAAGTTATGGACAACAATTCTAATAACCACTCTAATGAATGCCAACAATGTATATTTTGGATGTCATATGCTTTATTCACTTTCAAAACAGATGTACTGTTTGATAATTGCAATGGAACCAGTCGGTAAAATAATAACGGCATGTAGGAGAAGAGACTTAAGAATCGAGATTGTAAAAAAACAAGGAATTTCTCTGAGAGGCTAAGAAAAAACGGACAGAAATGGCTGAGGAATTATTTATGAAACAGATCATTAATATCACATTTCTTCATGAGAGAGTAGGAAGGGTGAGAGGATAAACTGTGGGACCACAAGTGGAGCAGAAATTCACACCTGATCCTGCCGTTACTTTTAGAGGGGGAGAGAGAGGGAGTGTGAGCGTGTAACTCCATCAGATCTCCCATGGGAGAAGACAGACACACACACACACTTTACTCACATATGCTGGGCTATGAAAGTGTGTCACCAGGGTAGAGGGGAGAGGTGGATGAGAGCCGTGTGTGTGTGTGTGTGTGTGTGTGTGTGTGTGTGTGTGTGTGCTTGTGTGGAACGATAGGAATGATAGTTGACATGTTGACATGGCAGCCCTCTAGGATCACCGGCAGCCTTTTAGCGCTCTGCTTGTGTGTTTGTCTGCTAGCAATCTACCGCTGTCAAAGCCTTGTTATGAGTGAGTCAAGCCCGATACCCTCGGTGCTCCCCTTCCTGCTCACTTCCCTACTGCTTCACTATTACTATTATGTTTGGATGATTTTTTCTATAAAAAGAAGAAATCTGTTAAAAAGATCTCCTAATACTGTACCTTGGAAGTATTTGGCAGGCAATCTGACTTAATATGATTAAATTAACAAACAGACTCACTGCCCGCAGTCTCTCAAGGCAGACCAAGTTGGCGGAATCAGAAAATGTTGAAGTTGTGTTGTCGTCGATAAAAACAGCTCACATTGGACTGTCATGGGATATGGTCTGATTGTCTGGGGATGTTGTTTGAAAAAGCTTGTCAAAACGGACCAACCAAGCTTCAGGGTCATCACAAGTACTTGTGTGGAGTGAAAACATCTGACTAGCCGTGTACAGACAATCCCTAGTTTCCTGAATATATATGTCAAAATAGCTCACAACTAGTCTGACCCAAACAATTTACAGGCTGCATGATTAACAAAGTGACTGAGAAGTGTAATGATTCCACCATCTGACCGGTTTGCACACTGGGGGTTGACTGGGGTCAAACAGACAAAATGAGGAAGTGAAAAAAACATGCAAGCATCCCCATGTGAGGCTATTCGTCAAATGCGTGAGTGTGTGTGCGGGTGTGTGTCCACTGCTTCCCCTTTGTATGAAGCTTTTGAAGCTGGATGTGAGAGCCCTCTGTACACTTTTGTACATTTATATATCAATGTATTTGTGTGCTAGGCTAGCCTCTTCCTGTATTCTTAAAGCATGCAAACCAAATGTGTAATTCAAGTGCAATAGGAAACAGCAATGCTTTGTTAAAACAGAACTTGCACACACGCATCATGTCGACACATTTCACACGATTATTTTGCCCGCAGTTTTACACAATAAATGACAGCAGCAAACTCCATACTGTGGATGGTTCATGGCCTACATACTCCGCGAGAGAAATCATCACAAAGAGTAACAGAACACTTGATTAAGGAGAGACCAACAAAGAAAAACAGAGAGAAGGAGACCAACTGAGAGATGGTAAGAGGAAGACAGAGAGTCATAGAGGCACATAAAGAGAGAAGAGAGAGCGAGGAGGGATAAAGAGAAATGGAGTGATTGACGAAGCGGTTGAGCGAGACAAACGCTCTTTGTGTTGATCTTCATCAGTCCAGCAGCACCACTGACTGAAATAGTGTCTGTGTGCGTGAGAGTGAGGAGAGAAGACAGAGACGTCGTGATAGAGCGCAATCAGAGCAAAAGAGACTAGCTGAGAGAGAGTAGAAGAGAGATGCTCCGATAAGTTTTTCACCCCGAGGGCTTATCTAAAGAGTTGGAGGGGAAAAGAGCCCAAAACATCAATCATATTGGGCGGACTGAAAACTCAAAGTGCCTCTGGAGGGCAAAATCAGTGCTCTCTTTATGGCAATTTAACTAAATCTGCAAACCGTGTCACATTTCCTTCCTTATTCATTTCCTTCCACAGGAAACAGCTGAATGTGCGGCATGTATGTGTTTGTGTTAAACAATGATGGAAACACAGGAATGAGCGAGGCAACGTGTCAAGACAGGAAGAGAATTAGGTGAGGGAGGAGTCAGTCACATCCACCTCCGTTTCTCTCTGTACCTAACCACTGCATAAATATTGACCCGGAGACATGAATCCACCAATAGCGTTCAATAAAATGTACAGAGGCTATACTATCATTTTTGACAGGAAACAGCACAGCAGGGTTACATGTTACACCTGTGATGTAACTGAATCCATTCATGGCCCAAAACTACAATTACCATGCCAACCGGTCAAGTCCAAAATGATCATCACTTTAAAATTGTATCTGATTTGATTGGGTCTTAAATTCTCCTAATTAGCATATAAATTGTTTTGTGACCTTGAACTTTGACCACCAAATTCTAGTCAGTCCAGGTGGACGTTTGTGCCAAATATGAAGAAATTTGCTGCTTGATACCATAATCACTGATTTACACTCACATGCGGTCAGTTAATCACAAAAATGTTCACGGAAACATCTGAGATTTAATGATTCGATATAATCAAAAGATTCCCTGAGCAGCTACTGAATAGACCTTGTAGTGAGATGGCTCTCTCAAAAGCCCATTTAATGATTAAATCCTGTCTTCAGACAACATCATCTTACATATATTTATTGATACAATATTGGACAGAGGAAATAACTTGAGTAGCGAACATTCAACCGCACTACTAGCAATTTCTGTGGGGATGAATCTCCTTCTCTATCTCACAGCCACACCCATCCCACAACATAAACACATGTTGAGCCATTTTCACACAAAGTCTAACTCCAACGCATAATTATATTGAACTCATTTTACAAAAACACACAGAGCAGCTGCACACTATATTTTGGCTCACTCAGTGCGAACTGTATGAGCATTTCATATTTAGGACTGTACTAAAAGAATAATGAGATACTGGGATCATGGGTCATTGGTCAGCTAAAGGCAAGATAATGGAGTGTGGAAAAATCCAGCTAGTTTCTGCAGTGTTGAGAACAATTCACATGGAAAGCTTTTACTTTTGAGATAACGCTCCACATTTATCACTCATCAACGTGTGTTTACAATAATCAGGGCTCCAGACTAACTTTATATGCACTGCACCAGCACATCATTTAGGTGCACCCCAAATTTTTTCGCAGCGCCTTTTGGCACCACAATAAAAAAAACATTATGCAATTTCTTTATAGTTCCCATATACACTGTTAACTTCTGAACAATTAGGTAAATTACTATAAACAGGGATAGAGATAAGAAAAAAATGTTTAAAAATGAATGCTCTTTTTTGGTGATATTATAAACACAGACAAACACACTAGTTTAATGTTAAAAGGAAAATTAAAAATTAAAGTAAGGTATTTCACCTACAAAGTTGCTGGTTAAAGTTAGAGAAATAGCCTGGTTACTGGCAAAGTAATTAGTACGTAAATTAGCAGTAAATTACATCTTTTTTTCAGGATTCTTTATAATTTGCCTCCTGCTGCTCTACTTGCTCATTATTAACAGCTACTTCATCACCAACTAGTTCCAGCAGACAGCTGAATGTTTATGTGGTGTGTAGTGGTTACTATAGCTACTGCTACATGCTTCTGACCCTCCTTTTGTATTTGTACGAAGGTGGGTCAGTAGTGGGCTGGGCTTCTTTTTTTTAATTGATTGTCATTTATCAAGCTTTCAAACTACACTAGATTCTGCTTTCAGTTAGGGACTTCCCGTCTATAAGGATCATCAGTACAGGCCCTCATGTGCGCCCGCCCCCTGCACCACGGGTGCTCCAGTTCCCATGACAATAAGCAACTGCTTCTGGATTTTCATTCTCCGCTAGAATTAAGGCCAGTCAGTCCAGGGAGAGGATCAATAGAAGTATTGTTGCTCTCAGGATGGCTTGTCTTTCCAGGAAGCTACTGCTGCTGCAGGAGTCTGATCAATGACACTGACAGAGAGACTGACAGAGACCCAAGTCATTCATTCAGCAAGAGGCGTGGAGAGAGAGGGGAATGGGGAGTCTGGAGCAGGAAGCAGGGAGTGAGAGAATAGTGCAAGAAGAAATGTCATGAAAGAAGATTTTATAAAAGAGACTGTGACATAGAGATCCACGGTAATGGCATAAGTGATTATCCATCCATGAAGAGAACATGATGCATGATGCAAAATGAAGTTCACTGACCTTCGGATTGAACCACTGAATTTTCCCGAAATTGTTTTATGTACACGGTTCCTAATATTTCATTCCTCTTGGTGGGAACCGCAAGAGTGTCGGGAAGTGAAACAAATGTGTTCCTCTCTCTCATAATGAAACAAAAGTAACATTATCATGCAACCGCTCGCAATAGCAACGTCATAATGTGCATAATTGTGTATTCCTCTAGATATTATATGCATGCATATACATGTTACGTTGACACACACGAGCACAGACTTCAGCACCAACAGGATGTGATCTGTCAGAGAGGGGGTGTTAGAGGAATTGTATTTTCTGACTCACAAAGGGAATTTCCCTACGAGTGCTGTCAGAAGTCTAGTCTGATCAAACGCAATGACAGAGAGAGGCATAAAGACAGAGAGAGAAAGAAATGCGTTTTCACGTGAGGTGACAGACGACTTGTCAGTCACAAGCCAACTTGCATACACACATTCTGTCTTTTCTCACCCCTCAAGGTGTGACTTACCGAATGACGGTAACATACAGCCTTATCAGCTACTGCTAGAAGCCAGTGTGATAAATGAACTTTTAACCATTTAAGTTTCATCACCATATAACAGGAAACAAATACTTTTAGGTATTCTGCAAACATGCAGAGACACAGAGAGGCCTTTCCCCACCTAATCTGAAGTCAGTTGGGCTTGAGGTTGGTAACTGTGGGGGAGACATGAAGGGAGGGAGGGTTCTGAGAGGGAGGAAGGGGAGCATGATTGGTGCTGTCATTTCTACTTTCTCTTTTGGAGGGGGGTTGCTTGGGTTATTGTATTATTTTGCTCTTCAATTCATGGCTTCATGAACATCCCTTCAAGGTTTGGTTTTAATTAAACGTTTTAAGAAGGGTATCACTATTACCAAAACCTGGGGTATGATCATGCTGTAAATTTAAAAATGTCGCCATGGAGTTGGCTGTGGGTTTTTTTTGTGCGTATTATTTGTTTCTTTCTGTTACATACCTACAGTATGTAACAGAAAGAATTTTTGCATTTGCCATATCTTATTTTAACCAAGTCAGTTTGTAACATTCTAAAGCAAGATACCTCTAGGCAAGGGGGAGTGGTACTTACACAGACTTTGAATGCCTGGACAGTGTTGTCCAGCAGCAATACGTTGCACACAACCTGTGTGTGCTGCCTGTCTCGCTCCAGCTCCGTCGCCCGGACATTGTAGGATCTGCCAGCAGGCAAGTGGAAGCGCGCGCTCATCACGCTCCTACCAGGGTCTGCAACAAACCAAACACAGTCGAGAGACACAAATGATGAGTGAGAGAAGAGGAAGGTGAAGAGAAAGATGAAAAAGCAAAAAAAAAAAAGAATAGGAAAACAAACTGAGCATCATTATATAAAAGCTTGTCAAGTACACTTACTGTAGAACAACTTAGTTGTGATAAAGTAAGAAAGAAACCCTCAATCTAAAAAGAATGAATACGCAGACAGAATGAGTAGAATAAGCTGATGTACAGTACGACATAATGTATTTAACTCACCACTGCCTTAGTGAAGGCAGCCACACAGTAAGGCAAGCCTGTACAAGCATGGTGAAGCAGCAAAGACTGACTGCTTCATGAGAAAAGAATGTCAATGAGAAGGCAAGCAGCCGATTCCCAACCAGGGGATGTGGAAACTACACAGCAGCCGAGCACTAAATCACTCAAAAGCTACTATAAAATTAAATGAGAAAATATAACTGGGCAAAATAGCGTAACATTTTTTTGCAATCCTCCATCATGTGAAAATGTGACTGTGTTTGATCTTCATTTGAAGTGAAAATTGCAAGTCAAAAGTCAAGTCAAAAGCCAACAATCAAGCGATCTAGTCCTTTCAGCTGCCTCGTTTGATACGTGGAAGCATTTGTATTTGTATTGCATTTATATTTTTCTCTACATACGACAACTTCAAATGTGTGACGTACATCTATTCAAAAGGAATTTTATCAATATTGAAATTTTCATAATGTACTCATGCATGTCTGGAGTGCCAGAAGTGATCAGTTGGTAAATGATGGCAGCGCAAGCGGTAGCTGAGGTTACCCTCTCTGCTCATCAGCGGGAATAAATAACAATAATTCAATCTGAATCTGCTCCATTTACAACAAACCAAAGCCCCTTATTACTGAGGCCACGTCTGACTGCCTTCCTCGTCTCTGTAGATTGCAAACTGCTTCCGTGGCTTAAATCCAAGTTTACACAGATAAAAAATGGCCTCATATACTTTGCACTATAGCTTCACTCTGCAGCATAAGTGAGGAATGTTTTACTCAAAAATGTCTGAACTTCAACTACAGCATAACCTACTATTTCCTCATAATGGCTTATCGCAGCTACAAAAGAGATATAACATGTAAAATTAGTGAGCTTTAGAGGTGCTGCTAAGTGGATTTTGTAACCTCTGAAGAGAGCCAGACTAGCAGTTTCCATTCTTTGTGCTAAGCTAACAGTCTGCTGACAATAGCTTTACATTTAGATTCTTTGTCCTCATCAAACGCTCAGCAAGAAACTAAATAAGCATACTTCCCTAAATGTCAGAGTATTCCTTTAAAATAATTTGTGTACGGTACAGTTATATTGAATATTCAAAATAAGTTGTTTATCTGGTATATGTAATTTACAATTGCATTCATATTTCATAATAAAATGTACTAATAAATTGTAAAGTATATAGCTATTTGATTAAATTACAATACTGGCTCACATGACCATGTGTATACACTGAGGGTTTCACATGCCAGCTCTCTCTGTTTTGCTGTAGTTGCAGCAGTGTTTTCATTTTTCTTTATTTTGTTGGGTAACATATGTCGTTGCAGTAGGATTTGTGCCCTTCCTGTCTACCTCATGCTTCCTTTTTTATTCTTTGGTGATCCGTCTTGACAGGAGACATAATAACCCCACAAGGGTCATGACCTCGTCATCAAGGGCTGAGGTATTTGTAACGATGGCTCTGTGCGAGTGGTTGTGTGTGTGTGTGTGTGTGTGTGTGTGTGTGTGTGTGTGTGTGTGTGTGTGTGTGTGTGTGTGTGGTATATATGGAGGGCCCTCTGCGTGTCTGAGCTGCTTGTCACTACACATCAGCACAAACCCCCATGACCACTGGCAGATGGTGTGCACAAATGTACAAATGTATAGTTGAAGAGGCCGCCACTATAACAGCAGAAACACAGCCTGTCTCGTCACCTCCAAGAACTCAAGTTCTACTTGCAACCTTAATAGTTTTTTTAAAACCTTTAGGTTTTAATATGCACACAGAATCACATTTATTTTATCAGTTGTGTGACTGATTGTCTAACACTTCTGAGACAGGGCCATATGATGCGAGGGAAACATGGGACATCCATAACGGATATTTGTTCATCTTTTAAAATATCTCTGGAAAATGAATAATCATAATCCTTAAATATTGTGTAGGATGACGCTATGAACATATTATTTTTAAAAGGAGCCCTCAAATGGTTTCAGACATGATGTCAAGTTTCATGACTGAGGGGAATACTTCTTAGCTTGTGAAAAGTTCTGTCATCTGTCGCTCCTGTGAATACCTGTGATGATGTCAGAGTTATCTCAGTTGTGGTTCAGAGATTATGAATTTAACTGGAAAGTTTACAGTGTTCCTAACAGTGAATTATAGCACCAACGCACCTCTCCTGAAATCAAGACCTCCCACAGGAAAAGAGCAGAGGCGTTACATCACACAGCACACATAATGAGTGATACAGTAGTTGATGTTATCATTTAGTAACTAAACTGATCAGAATAAGTGATGCATCCGTATCTGTCTGATTCAGCTCAGTAGGTGACTTACTTACAACCTCCACTGACACCATCCTGAGAGAAACCCAGGCCTGTTTAACAAACTTAGTGCGTGGAGTTTGAAAGATGCAGGAATTAACCAGTCAGGGAGGCTCCATCAAAGAGATGCCACTGAGATGCATTAGTGTAGGATCCAGTGGTTGGCAGAAAGCAGGTAATATCTAGCCACGCATGATAATCGTCATGCTGTAGGTCATCCTGAGATACATTTTTCTGACTGCCAACAGAACACACACACACACACACAAATCCATGCAAGCACACAGGGAAACATGCATATTGACGCATGCACACTGATGCAAGCCGAAGCACTGTCAGCTTGGGAAACGGAGCGAATTGACCAGCGAGACAAGCAGTTAAGAGTGCAGAGGCCAAGTCATGCAGAAGGAAGGAAGGAAGGAAGGAAGGAAGGAAGGAAGGAAGGAAGGAAGGAAGGAAGGAAGTTCTCCGATCAGGAGCTCACACTGTGGAACAGCTACAGGATACATAGATGATGAGGTCTGACACACAGACTCTCTCCACTGGCTGCCTCGCCTTCCGTGCTCTCTTCCTGTCCTAACATTTTTCGGTACTGGATCGTCTCTGTTGCATGCAAGCATTTCATTACAATCCCCCCACCCCCAGTAACACCTCCGCATGTGACTTGACTATCTATGAATTCTATGAAAAAATCTTGGATGTGTGCATCTTCTGAAAACACTAATTGCAAATATTGTCACACTGTTATCAAGGTTATTCGATAAAATACATTGTGATATTTTATGTTGTCAAAACAGTTTGTTGGTAAGCCTGCCGCAAACTCATGTGAAAGACTGCACATCTAGCTAAAATATGAAGCTTTGATCAGATATATATAGTCTGCTTTAATGTAATGTACTGTTTGCTCTGCTCTTCTACATAATGCCACAAATAAATGTGTCCTTGGTTCTGTCCTGCTCTACTGTATTCTTTGCTGTCATATTCTATTGTAATCATTTTCTATTCCCAATGTTCTACAATTTTCTGCTCTGCTGTGTTTCTTTTCAGTTTTGCTCTGCAGAGCTGGACAGGGCAGCCACGCTCCCCTGAGAGAAGCCTCCGGAACTCCGGAAGCACGCTACCATTATTGCTTCCTGTAGTCAGCAGAGCTTAGAAACAGGCAGGAGCGTGCGTGTGTGTGTGTGTGTGTGTGTGTGTGTGTGTGTGTGTGTGTGTGTGTGTGTGTGTGTGTGTGTGTGTGTGTGTATCTTGACCCCTAAAGCTTCCCTCAGTGGTGGGCTCCTCTCGCTCTCTCAGCTTATTGCAAACACAGACGGTCCTGGAGCCTTCCCGTCACAGGAATACACACCCTTCATATACACACACATTGTATGAACACATCCGCTGCAAATATCAACACTCACATACAAATGATCCAACATGAAAATCAGGTTGCATATAGCTCCGCTGAATCCGGACACATACGTGCACACAAACACAGAAACGCAACAATAAAAGTTATTTTAACAATACCTAATGAACTACAATTCTTCCAATATACAACTAATTTATTTTGACAGAATAAGAGCATTCAAGGCAAAAGGTTCACAACAGGCAACATCCTTCACCAGATCCAATATGGGACAAGTAATGAACTTCATTTGCCCCATACATTTCTATTTACACCCCACATTTCTTCAAAAGAAATTCAAGACAAGCTATGTATGGCATTTCTTTCTATTTGTGTTGCTTTAAACAATTGAAACAAGAGGCAAGCAGTTAGGAAATCCCGTAGGAATTATTCATCACCGCTCCACGGTGTTTCATAGAGCGGAAACTAGGCCACAGACAAACAGGTGGTCAATTACAGATGTGTGCCAGTGTGTGTGTGTGTGTTTGCAGATAGCCTGGGACTAAATGATTGAAAAAAACTACATTAAAGCCCTCATAGATCTCTCTTTCTGCGTATGACATGAATGAAACATGCAACATATATATATATATATATATATACACACACACACATACACATACATACACACACACGCACACAGTATACATTTGAATAAATTCAAAAACAATGACGCATACTTGGTATTAAGCTAGGAAGGCCAAGATCTCGTCTTAGCCTAGAAGTAAAAAACAATGAGTTCTTTCTTTCCTTTACACCCATCTATCAGCTTTCTACCTGCCCCCCTTTTAACTCTACTGCACCCCACCCCCTCTCACACCCAACCACCCCTCATGATCCCTTTAATTCTACTTATTTTATGTAGGGCAACAACAGCACCAGACAGTGTTGTTTTGTGTGTGTGTGTGTGTGTGTGTGTGTGTGTGTGTGTGTGTGTGTGTGTGTGTGTGTGTGTGTGTGTGTGTGTGTGTGTGTGTGTGTGGGGTCAAACAAAGCATTTAAAATGTGTGTGCTTGGGGGGGAGGTGGGGTGCCAGGGAAGTTGCAGCTTCAGGAATGTGGGCAGCAAATGACCCCCAAGACCTCCTTAAGGGATAGCCATATGGGGCCCTGGCTGATGGTAAAGACATACAGTGCAGCTTATAATCTGATTGCTAACGTCTATGGGAAGAAAGAGAGGAGTTGATTCTATTTATTTATTCTAAATTATTGAGAAAACTGATGATACAGTTGAAATGTTCGTCTTGGCCTACTGCCAACAGGAGCACATGCAAGGACAACTGTAACATACAAAAAGGTATGATTCATAATAAATTCATAATTTTAAAAAGGGTTGGTGTAAAAGCATTGTGCAGCAGAACAACCTTCGCATTCATCCATTTGAGCTACTTTCTAAGATGTTTCTTGATTCAAGTTTGAGTTACTGCACACACAGCCTCAATTTCAATTAAGTGGTTTAGAACAGTGTTTCCCAAATTTAGTTTCTGGGGACTCATTTTTAAAAACAACAAACCATCGTGACCCAATTCACAATAGGCCTTATCTGTAAATCGTGAGAAGACGGAACATGTTGATTTGTTAATGAATGATCCTGACCATATTTTTCTATTCTATGTTTTATGCTTGTGTTAAAACCTAAACACAATTTCATAAATGAGTTCAAAAGCTACAGACCCACCTGTGGGTCAGGACTCATTCTTTGGGAATGATTGGTTTAGAAAATGCAAAGTTCAAGTTTTAAATAGAGCTATAGTAAATAAGTAAATTACTGATGATTATGAGAGGAGAATGTGAAGTCAGGTTTCCCAAACCTTGTCTTACATTCACCACAATTCAGTTATACAGACTTGCAAACATCTGCAAACCTCAGCTTGAACTTCACTGAACACTTGTAATATGTGCACATTGCACAAGTAATAAGCCTGTTGAAGAGCATGAATGAAAAGCCTGAGTCAGATTATTTGAAAAACCAGACATCCCAATTCAGTTATGTGCCGCTTACAGCCCTTTATTTTCAATTTCATCATAAAAAAAAAAATGTACAACAGTGAATAAGAATGCTGTAACTTTCACTGTCCTTTCATGAGATGAAGCCGATTTAAAACAACAAACAAGTGTCCTAACTATTGTCTCCTAATCTACAAACAAGGCAGCGTATTTGATAATTAAATCTGATCATCACACCGGGGTTGGCGATATCTAATAAAAAAACAGGGGATCAGTATTAATGCTTTTTAGTCAGCCCCTAATGATGCTACATTGTGAACAACAAATCTGATAAAACGCATGCCTCTTATATTGTAATTCTTTCCCATGCATTATGCACACACACGCACACGCACGCACGCACGCACACACACACACACACACACACACACACACACACACACACACACACACACACACACACACACACACACACACACACACACACACACACACACACACACACACACACACACACACACACACACACACACACACACACACACACACACACACACACACAGTCCTGCGAGTACACCCTAATTTGATGAAATTGTAGAATTAACAGATCTAATATTGACTGGACCACAACATGGATGTAATACACTGCTTCTGATAATGACTTTCCATTTTCCTTGTTTTTCCAACTCCTCTGCTCATTTTTTCTGTCAGTATATGGCCTGTGAGGCCATTATGCAAATGATAGTCATCAGTGGCAGGGAGTAGCAATTTACTTTACACACATTCACACAACAGAGCCATTCATAAAAACCCGACACCTGTCACGGAGATTCCCACTGAATGAAAGATGCAGATTGTGGAGTCAGGCATCTTCTTTTCCGCTCCTTCTGGTCAAATGTCATCCCTCATCTCCTCTAGATGTATCCGACACGTCCTCCCACCATCGTTATATCCACACCTCTCCTTGCCTCTCTTGCCCTTATTAGCTTTTATAATATGTTCCTCTAATCTCCTCGGTCTTCTGTACACCTCTTTGTTAGCTAGTCCCCCCCCCCCCCTCTTGTTTTGTATTCAAATGTATTTCTACCTTTCATTTGTCCCTCCCCAACATATCTTTCCTTTAGACAGGGAGCAACATTAATGCACATGGATATTGAAATAGCATTATATAATTCATTATTTATATTTAATCATTAAGCAGATGATCCTGAATTGCTATTTTTGTCCCTGTTGGAAGGAACAAAAGTTGCAAAACAATATGTTTGTATAGGGAAAACACTGTACTGCATATGGATTTACAACTGGACAGAAAGTGGTTGCAAATGGTAACAAGTGGACAAGTTGGGCATGAAACAACTACACTCATCCGCCATATAACTGTTGAAAACACCCTCCAGCTAAAAGCACATTCCTCTAATATATGTGGCTTCCAGAAAAGTTTACCCCTGGCAACAACAAATGCTCAAATAGCCAAGAATATTTAGATGGTTTACGTGACATAATTCACACTTTTGTGGCTCACAATCTCTTTCAAATTTTGCAAAACAGAGAAATAGACTAACAAGCCTGTTGTGTACCTACAAAAACAGCATGGAATGTCATATTTCCACTAATGTGCTCAGTTACTGTCCCTTTAATCTAAATAATCAAGAAACAAAACAGTCCAGCTGCAGCAACATTCATCTAAACACCTTTGTCTAATTACTTCAACAACATTAAGATCATAACTGCAGTAAGCACCACAGCACCCACAGTAAACACACCCAGAATGTCCTCAGGGCATGTAAAAGCGCTGGCTGACTTCACTTAATGTTTTGAATTTACATATAGCACAAATGTCACTGTTGTGGCTGGACAGCAGTGGCGGTTTAATTTTTTGTGGCGCTATTTAGACATTTATCTGGAACAGCAGCAGTTTCATGTAACATCCGGCCTTTACTAAAAGCATTCATTCACAGTGTTCATGTTATGTTGTGAATGAAAGGTATTTCAAATAGATAGCTAAACTGAACATACAGATTGACAATACGAGTCGAGAGGGGTGGGACATTGTTACATCATTTATATAACAGGGCCCTCTCTACAGTAACACACACACACACACACACACACACACACACACACACACACACACACACACACACACACACACACACACACACACACACACACACACACACACACACACACACACACACACACACACACACACACACACACAAAGAGAGAGAAACAGAGAAACAGAGATGCAGGTTTGATTAAAAGCAGCACATTCCCATGATTTTTTTTTTCTTGCTGATGCTGGCACCTTTTAATGTTACCAGGGGTCGTGTTCTGAGCACGCTGCAAATTTCCATCCTCATCCACCTCAACCCTGCACATTCCTGCCCCACCAGCAGGGAGGCCAGGTGTTCTCCACCATGCGCACACACCCCCTGCTGCAAGGCCGTTATGCTGCTAAAGGCTAAGTTAGCAGCATTATTTACAACTCGACTACATTGCTGCGGACTACAGCCACATTTTTATGTTTAGAATGGAAAACCAAGTGAATTACTGTCATTATTTCGAGCAACGTGCATGTAGTGACTAGTTGAGGTGATGTAAGGTGAATCAATAGGAATCAAACTTTGACATTTGTCCTCTTTCACAACTCAGAAGCACTCCGCTTTAGCCCTCTATTTGTACCTGCAGCACATGGTGTTACTCATTTGACGAAAGATCTATCTGGATGATATCAATTCTTTAACCACCACTCTCAGCAAGTTCGTGTTTAACAGTGTGTAGGATCAATATAAGCAGTAAGTTAATCAGCCTCTCATCACTAGAGTTTAAAAGCTCCCTTGACACCACACACCATAAAGAACAAACACATGCGCACAAGCACAGTGCATGCATATTCACGTTGTGAGAGAGCTGATCTGGCTCTTTTGCATCTAAATTGTTGACGCATATGCAAACTGTGTGTGCATGTGTTAATATCTATAGTGCCCTATGTGATCCACACATTACGCATATTAATAATACATTGATTTTTTTACATGCCTCTATATTCATTTACTAGAAGCATCACAATGTTCCAGCCCATAATCGGCTGAAAGCTCCAAAATAAATCAATATTTTTTTTTAAATGATACCTCAATACATTTATCAGGTGTGGAAGATTAAACGGTTTTTTTTCACATGAAAATATTTTCTCAGTGGTCTTTGTCAAACTAGGTCAAAGTCTGTGCATCAGGGCACGGGGATTTCCTTGAGTTCCTGAGTAGAGCATCAACAGTCCAAACATTGGAATTACACAGCTTTAAGCACTTTGATGCTGATCATGTGAAAGCAGCGGCAGCTTTTGCCTTAATGCACCGGGGCACTCGTACAGGTCTCACAGTGAAAGAACCTGATTGTCATGAAATATGAAAACTATTCTAACACACTATTGTGCCTTGTAATCCAGTGGAGTAGAGTGCAAGGCAAGTTGCAATGAACAGGGTGGACTAGGACTAAAATGAATTGTTGGTTTAGTAATAGCATAAGAATAAATAGAATAACATAGTCAGCGAAGTTACTTTACACTGTGTATTTTCAGAACAGGCCATAATTGTGCAGCCCTATATTAAGCCATGATTTTTGGCAACACTGAAGTATTAAAAATCTGTCCACCGTCTCTTAGATAGAGAAAGGACAGCATCATGTAACAATGTCATGATGACTACATGATTTACTTAAGCCCCTGCACCCTCAGGGTAAGCATGAATAAGAAGCTATAGCTGTTCAGGCTGTGATACTCTGCACAAAATCCATCAGAAATCAACCCATCAAATACCTCATTAATTACCCATCTCGCTTCACACTACTTGAGCTACTTTTTTTACTCTTTTCTGAGAAATACAATTAGACATATGGTTGACATTTAAAATTAGAGATTGGCAGCGGGCAGTTGAGGAAGGAGTACTCGGAAAAGGCTATAATCATCAGCCTAATCCTTTCAAGGCGATACAACACCATTTTTCCAGGAAATTCTTTCTGTTACCGATCGGAGCTTTACTGAAATGTGTCCCTGTTCTAAATGCTATACCGAGTACCGAGTTCAGAGTTCACATTTAACAAGAGGTCTTAAGGTCTGCAGAATAATTACAATACAGCTGAGATTTAACAAACTGAAGAAATGATGAAGAGATAGAAAGATACAAATTGATACACAAATTAAACTACAAACACATGCAAATGCCACAAACGGGTGAGGAAAGAGCGCTTTAATTCGCTGCCTGGATGCAGCTACAGGACAATGGACACATGTATATTATTACACCTAACCCTGTCCTTTACACAAGTGTAAATTGAAAGCTGAGTGGTAAACACACATTATCCAACAATGCTGCGAGGAGAAATCCCTTTAACGTATGGCAATATACGACCAAACATACAAAGGTCCACGCACTTGGTCTCATCCACACCTACACCCAAATGTCCACTTAGCCACACTCACGCACAAGTCTGCAGCTTTAAAACATCTGAAAATGAATTGTCTGATGGTGCATAATTCAGGAAACTCAAAAGCGCAAGTTTAACACTGTGCCACACCTCTCACATCCGCCATGATTATCTGTGACGTTCGTCATCTTTGTAAATCAAGATTACTTCAAGAGTAAACTCTTTGAAACAAACGATCTTCTGCTTATGAGTTGAATACTGAAGATAGAAGACCTATAAACTATCCAAATATAAAATCAATAAACTTAATAACCTTAAGGTGGATTCATTTCTATAAACCAATGAGTAAAACAGCCAGAGGACCTGCTGCAATGCAGGCAATTCAAGAGGAAACAGCCATTTTAAGAGTGGAGACAATGATTAAAGAGTTTGATTGAATGTATTATGTAGCTCATGTAACCAGAAGCATGTGTGTGGGAGAGGTGTTAGGGGACGTCTCTGTACCACTGGTTGTAGGATGAGGTGAAGATGGAGAGATGAAGGTGGGTGGAACACATTGTGGTTGGTAAACAGGGCCAAAACAGGAAAGCGTGGGCCCAGCTGACAATCACCTCACAGCCTGTACAATGTTTGAACGCTGTAGAAAATAAGGTTTGCTCCTGGTGAAAAACACTGAGACAGCAATTAGCTGCTTTTCTTTAATGCCCTGAGGTATGAAGGCTGAATCCCTTGATCCCTTCCAAGCCCACAGTTTGCTTCATACATAATACCAAGGTGCATGCTCATGTTTGAAAATCAAACAGCTGATACAAATCACACACCATCCTCAGGCTTTTATGTTTATCGCTGCCAGCAACCCTCAGCACAGTGCACCGTCCAAGTCCTCACACAGGAGTGACTGCATGTTTCTAATAGAACTGGCACAGCTTTGATACTGTATCAGTTCGACAATGACATACTGTAGCTGACCAAACTCAAACTCAAACCTGCCTGACACTGGCCACCGCAATGTGCTGAATGTCTCGTCTTACTGAGCATGAGGTTTTATGTTAATTTAGACGATCACGCTGTTTAAAATCAAATATTAATAATCAATGCCTTGTGTTATATACATGTTCAAAACATACCAAAACATCAATGCCTGCCTTTCCATATGAGTATATTTGCAAGTACAATTATATTATCCTTGTTATTATTGCATTAGTTATGGCATTTAGGACATTTTCAACAATTGCTATTAGAATGATCCTATGTATTCTGTAGGGCTGGGTTACAAAAATTTATTTTCTGATTAAAATCGATCTTCACTTGAATGATTCAATATTGATTCATAAAATCCCCAAATAGCTGTTTTAAAACATTCCTTTTCCTGTGGATGCGTGAAGAGTAGCGAACCTCAGTTGAATGAAAACACACCATGAGCCGCTCCACCAAAATCACCACCAAGCAGCTCCGGTTAATTTAAGAAATGGGGGGGAGACAGTGGTGCCCCTGCAGCCGTACATATACACTATGATGCATAAGTGGTTTTGATGTTGTAATGTCTTGCTGTGGAGTAACAAAACATTAGACGTTTAACGTTGCACAAAATTCATGATACCATGGTTTTTGGGTTATGTTTCAGTACTTTCAGTACAGCTACAACAGGGAAAACAAAGAAAATGCAGAAAATAACTTTTGAAATGTATAAATATTCAACAGTTGCCCATTGGCCAAAATGTTTCCTTTAACAGTTAAGGCACTCAAATACTGGCATATTGTCAATAAAATAAAAATAACAAAAATGAATCACAGAAATGTCTGATGTAAATGTAACCCAATTTCCCCCTGGGGATCAATAAAGTATTTGTGATAGTATAATCCTACATCATCAGACTCCGACCTGTTGATAATTCCTGAACTGGCCTGCAACTGATACTCATTGTTTAGGCACAACAGACTGACTAAAAGACACATGTGAAGGCACATTGTAGTCGGACACTTTGATTATATGCTTTAATTCTGTATTATCTCGGATAGAGTGTGGTCGCAGCATGTACTGTACATCGATAAATACCCTATAGCATTATAGATTGCTAGGTGTGAATCAACAGTGGGAGGAGCCTGAGAGCTATGGGGTCTGTTTATGTTTAGTTAGTCACACATTCAGGTGATGCTGTCGTAAATTAAATGAAGAGTATCCACTAGGGATTCAAACAATTAATCGATTATCGATTAATTGTTTGAATCCCTAGTATCCACAGATGAATCCGACTACAGTTTAACGGTGGGCATTCAGTTGTACACAAAGTGTGGGCTAAACTAGCATGCTACAGCTGACAGCAACTGGTGTGCCGACAAAACTTCCCGGGTAAAACTTGCACCCCAGAATATCTGTTCGTCGTGTGTGAGTAGTAGAAACAAACAGCCGTTTGGATCACAGGGCGTACCGAGCGCATGACACATACCGAGCCGAACAGCCTGTACTAAAACTGTGCCCTGCAAAAACCTGCAAAAGTAAAAGTATTGCCACTGCTTGCAGTAGCCAAACGCTTAGCCAATGTTAATCAGTTGCTAGGTTAATGCTAAAACATGCACAGATTAATAGTCATGTAATTAATGTGTCCAAGAAATGTATTGTCCTCTTGCCATTAGCTTCCATGCTGGCATAGAGGCCGAGAGAGAGGGAGAGAGAGCAGGCAGAGTAGCCATGAGTCAGCCAGAGCCAGCCCCCTGCCTCTTGCTGAAATCAGAGAAACCACAAGAATGTAACAGCTTCTGTTATTATCCATCCCTGCTGCCTAGCTGCCTGATAGCCTGCCCCAGAAAACAGCAGGCTGCACATTTCTCCCTCTCTCACACTCACAATCCTGTTCTCAGGTTATGATTTCTGACACACGCAGATTCTGGGTTAGGTTGTCCATATTGCTTACTTTCTTTCAGCACACACAGATACTAAAGCCCTATATAAGCACACAGAGAGAGAGAGAGAGAGAGAGAGAGAGAGAGAGAGAGAGAGAGAGAGAGAGAGAGAGAGAGAGAGAGAGAGAGAGAGAGAGAGAGAGCAAAATCCCATAGACTGCAATTTGTTTTTCCAACAGAGAATTGCTGAAAACACAGAGATTTCAGATACTTAGAAACATCTAGACCAATACCCACTTAAAAACCAAGCTGATACAGTACATAACTAGCCAACAGACACACAGTAAAATCTATCAATAGATTGTAAGACTGACACACTGATAGATCCAATATATTCAGCAACTCCTTGTGTTACAGATCAATGCTTTAAATAGATGTTTAAACATGTAAAGAAACAATAACCAATAGAGATGTTGATTTGGATATTTTTTCCCCCTGACGTATAGTCAGCACTTGTTACCATTCATGCATTTTAGTGCTTTGCATGCAGGGGTGCTTTGGTTGAAGTGAACAATCCACCCAGCTACAATGATACAGGTTAACTCCATCATGTATCAACAGCTGCAGTGTTAGCAGCCACGATGTTGTGTGCATGGACACGTGCAGCCCACTTTTCCAGTAAGTATCCAACACAACAATTAGTTTAGGTACTAGATTGGCAGCTGTGTGTCTGCCTGGCAGACTCTGTCTGGAGGTTTCCATCAGTGCAAGCCCGGCCTAACGGTCGAGAGAACATGAGTGATGGTGAGTATGAGTTCAGCAGTAACGTTATAGCTGTGAACATATCAGTGCAGTGTGTGTACAGTTTATTTATGGGTGAATAAATGCTACGACTCCTCAAACTCCAAGTAATGATCCTGTGTCTTGATTGACACCTGCCGATTTAAGTGAAGGGGGTTAGCCCCAAAGTTAGCAACAATGTTGGCTCACACTCACTTAGGGTGGGATGAACTTTAAGGTGGACCAGCGCTATTCTGGTTGAAGTTACAAGCTGCTCCTCTTTGTTTTGCTTACCTTTTTTTATTTGGTCTTTTTCTTTCAACCATTGACAACCATTCTTTCAACTGACATTAATCAGTCAAGCTATTCATCGTCGGTTAACAGTTAATGAATTAATATCCATAGTTACCAGTGACTTTACAATAAGTCTGTCATAATTGCTCCTTTTATTTATATAGTCATATTCAAATATATGTATATTAACTATTAAAATAAATATTCACATTTAGAATGAAATAGCCCTACATTATAATACTTTTTTCCAATATCCTTTCTTTTCATTTATGATGTAGAAAGTCTTGAGTTAAATCATATACCAATGGGAAAAACAAACAAGTGGAAATGAGAAATGTGATGATAAAAATTTGGGATGGGAAAATAAATGATATCGGTATAGGTATATTGTGCATCGCGATAAAAAAATACTACTAATTCAATAATCGATCATGATGAATTTGTAGTTGAATAGTCTAGTTTGATATCATGGTAGAGAAGTACCAAAGAGTCTGATTTTTAAAATGTAAAATGATCAAATTAATGAATGTAATAATGATCATCTTATTTAAGATTGTTTGATTGTTTGTTCCTTAAAATGATGTTCAGTAAAAACAGTTGTGTGTCATGAGAAATATTTATTTCTTCACTTAATGTTAAATTTGATGATGATCAGGATAATATTGTGAATCGCAATTATGTTGACCAAGATAATCGTGGTGTGAAATCTTCATATCTTTCCAAGCATACTTAATATAAAAAATAAGGGAGAGATTTCAACGGGGCAAAATAAAGCCATGGTAAATAGTAATACTGTAAGTCATTGAAATATTTTTGTCCAAAGCAACGTACAATAAGTGCAACAAACAGAAAACTAAAACACCTTTGTCTTGAACAAACTGGTCATATTTATTAGAAATAATGGCCAGTAAGGATAAAAAAGAAAGGAGAGGAGGGATGGATGGATAGTGAAACAAGTCCAAAATTGGAAAAATGTAAGCAGTGTCAAATAAAAACAGAGACTGTTTTTAGACTGCTCTTTAAAAGATCTTGTTTGAGTTGGATAGGGAATCCCTTTGCGCTTCCTCCACGCACCTCCAAGCAAAACAACCCGTGGATAAAACAAGGTTTTACCATCTAAACTGTTGATGTTCCAGAAAAAAACATTGTTATGGGTCACACAAAAACACTGCATGTCTGAAAAAGAGGGCAAGAAACAGGGGGCAAGTTTAGAAATATGTGAGAGTATCTCAAAGGACTGCCTATTTCTGAAGTTTGAAACAGGCTCTATAACTCCTAATGCAACCACTTTTCAGCTACATGCATCACACTGATGTCATCTAGATAAACTCTGGAAAGAAGTAAACCAGGGTTTTTCTTTAACTGAAATTGGTCACTTCTTAACTGGTGATAAAAAAAAAAAACAATGAGACTTTACTAATTCTCGTGAGGGGGACACGGCAGAAAAGAGCAAACCATCTTTGGCTCTAACCCACTGTTCTTAAGCAACTGTGTCCTTTGACCTCCTGAGGTATTCAAGGCTCTTTAAGCAGCTGTTTCAGAGGCAGACCTGGGACACACACACACACACACACACACACACACGCACACGCACACACACACACCGCTCAGGTTGCACAAGCAGCAGGTTATAAAGGGCACCTGGCAATAGGTTTGCAACTCATTGCTGAGCAAATCGCAATGCACCTTTCATGGTGCGGGTATGTCTAAATGTACATAGAAAGGCATGTGTTTCTGTGTATATGCATATTGGGGGACAGCAAGAAGGATGATGGTGAAGGAGAGGACAAGCTAAAACACGCACCAGAGCACAACTCTTGAGTGAAGAGTTAGGAGCCAGCTGTACTCACATACCTGAGGAGTGTAAATGTGGGGGTGGGGCTGCAGAGAGGAATCCTCTCTTTCAGATGACAAATGTTCAGGTACAATCATCGAGTTCTTATTCTCTAACAATATGACAGGGAGCAGTGAGGGCCAGGAAGGATGATGGGCTAAGTTTGAACAACGTTTCATGTATGTATTTAGATTTTACTAAAGGAGTTAATCCTAGGGGTGTGCGGTATGCCAGTTTCATCACTGGGCAATGGGTATCATTGCCCATTGCCCAGCCATGACATGGATTTTTCCAATACCGTCTTTAGTATGATTAACACACACGTTTTGTTTTTAGCACACCCAAGGCCATCGCTGCATCCATTCATGTCATAACCAGTGATCATCAATCATGTTAATCCTTGAATGTCTTTATGTTGTCTAAATCCAACCTCGGCAAGTCTAGCTAAATCTCAAACCCAGTAAACCATCATCTAGCTAGCTTAATCAATCGGCTGTGCTGGCATAATCTAGCCCTGCATTCTCCAGAAGCTGGGTTGGAACGCACAAGTGACTTAAAATAGGGCAGATAGCTATGATGAATTGCAACAGAAATCTAGAGCCACAATTTATGTTGTTGGCTTGTATGGTAGTGGAGTAAAAGGTTGATCTCTCCTTTTTGTAGATATAGGTCTGAGAAATGTTTGAACCAGTGGTCTTCAGAAAAATCTTGCCTCGAAATATTCAGTAAAAACTTAAAAAATATATATATTTCTCAGTTAAGTTTCAGTTTAGTCAGTCGTCACTTTAGTCTGTAAACAGCATTACATTAACTCACAGAAGTAGCTCCTTTTTTGGGATGTAATTCTTCTGCAGTATTACTTTCAGCCATGTTTGCTTTCACTCATGCTTGTCGTTATATGTTGTTGAGCTGCGTGAGTTTCGCTGCATGACGCCTGTGAGCGTACATCAGCAGCAATAACGGTGTGACATTATTACGTCAACCAATCAGAATATCACAATATGATTTATTTTATCATGTAAAAACATATACCGGTATTATCGTGAACAATATGATATGGCCCACCCCTAGTGTAAAGTAAAGGTCATATCACAGATAGAATATTACAGTATGCCCCATGCATTCATTGAATACTGTTATAGTTATATACAAGTTATCTAAACTGTTTAGATGCTACTTCAGCTTCCAAGCTAATGTTACTAAGGTTGATCAATGGTGTTTAACATTATAAAATACTGAAATTGCCAGCTTTGTGGTTGCAGTTGTTACCGTTTCACTTGTTGTCTGAATCATGACTACTTGAATGTAACTGGTGGTTTAAAAGCCTTTATATTTATACAGTGGGAGATCTGTAGCTCCTCTCACTGGCTGGATAACATGCTGTCTCAGCTAATCAAACCATTACTGCCCCTTTAACAGAGAACACCGTTCCCATAATATGTAGTTTCATCTGGTAAGTAATGCATAATCCAGATCCACCAAACTGACCAGCGAGAGCGAGAGATAAGCCTGATCTGATTAAAAGAAAATGTCTAAAATGAAATCTGAATAAAAAGGAGAGCTACAACCACAACAAACTCATGTTCCATGAAAATGGTACTATTGGTTGATTTAGTGATCTATCATGTCACACAATAACATCATCTAAATTGATAATAATAATACTACGGTAACTAAAATTCCTCAAGAAATCTGATTATTTCTACTTATGTTCTGATTAAAATGAGAAAATACTCAGTACTTCTCATTTCTCAAATATTTATTAACAGAAGAGTATAAAAACGATGTGGTTATTATACATAGACTACGTGTTAATTGAATAACCAGAATACATGTTACATTATGATATACAGTATATTGTTATTGACATATGAACTGACCTGTAACTTCATAGAATATTTTGGCCACATCACTCAGCCCTATGCTAAAGGCCTGGACGATGCAGCCACATGACAACATTATTCTTTAGTACCAACCCAAACGTATATGTCACTATTCATATGGCATCAAGATCTGTCGAGGCACCTTCGTCCTGGCATTGTGAAGCTGTGGTATCTTGCACAGAATAAACACAGCTGTGTTTGGGGCTTTGGAGATGATTTTCGCCAAAGAGTTGTGCCATATACGCCCCAGCAACAGACCACTAACTAGCTGCCTTTCTGAGAGCTATCTGGCTGGATATTTATGTGAATGGATGGCTGGCTTGTTGGCTCATTTATCTACTGCCAGTCAGCCAGAAAGTATGACATCTCAGGACAATGATTGTGATCTGAGGGTGCAACCAGTCCGTAAAATGTTAAACATTGCATTTGCGCTGCTCCGTGCCAAATAAGTCATATTTGTTAATGTATGGGGACTATGTGTATGTTTCAAAATGACTTGTTTCTGGTCATTTCCTTTCATGTAATTACTGATGCAAGATGCACAACATTGAAAGAATAAGCTGGCACAAAAATCACCAGTAACTTGGCAACAGTCAGGTCGGTGTGCAGCCACTGTTAACTGCAAATGGCCAAACTCTGTCTATGAATGGCTCTGCTTACTGCGCTTCGCAACTGCAAATAAGACTTGAGCTTTCCAAAGGGTTATAATAGAATGAGCAGGCAGCTGGTCCTCTTGGTTAAACATGAACAGGCTGCTCTTTGACAGGGCTGTCACCAACAGTCAGCACAGGTCACAGCAAGCCTGGTCTCATTCAAATAAACAGGAGGAGCCTAGGAATCTTTAAGGTAAGCAAAGTAAGGTTAAAGAAAACTAATTAATTTGTGTATGGGTGAAAAAAGAATGCACCACATTGACAATGACTAAAAAATACATGATAGTTACACAAGTAAAAATTAATAAATTATAAAAGTTATTTTTATAGCTCTTCTGGCAATAGATCCGAGCCTACTAATTCAAGATACGCAAATACTTGCATTTTTGAAGACTGATAATGTATCTTGCCTGCAGCACCCACACAGCCGTCGTCTAACCAACACTTTCAGTTAGCACCAATACTACGTTGTGTTTAGGTAGGGTGTATCCTTCCAACATTGTTACTAATCAGACATAAGGTGTCAGAATAAGATAGAGAGACACAGGAAGAACAGAAAACTCAAAGCAAAGAGGTGAGGAGGCAGAAACGGAAGCTCAGCGTGCATAAAAGACAACACCAACCTGGACATAATCATCAAACAAAATAGAAATGTTGCATTAAAACATTTTACTTTCATAAGGAAACAGTATATCCCTTCTAAACAATGACTTGGACTTGAGGATATTTAGGCACATAGTGTCCAATGTTCTAACGTTCTTTGCTCTTCTGAGCCCATCCCATCATGTATACACATCTCAGCCTTGAAACCAAAGAACAATGGTCGACCTTTGACTACTTTGCTATGTGGGCCAGTTTATGATGTGTAACCAGAAGGCTGACATCTTTATGCATCTTCTCTCCAGAAACCATCTATACCTGTGGTGAGAGGTCTAAGGAGGTCAAAGTGGACATGAATTTGCTGCACCTCCTAGCTTACCACATTAACACTAATGAAGTAGCCTAATGTTTGCACCAATCAACCAACATATTGAAGATACAGTTCAAGCAATAAACCCCTTCATAACTTATTTAGTTCAGTTGAAACAATAGAATATCGTCAGGTGATGACAAAAAAGGAAGGCCCTCGTTTTCAAGCTAGAGGCAATGTTGACCAACAGTTTCTTAAACCGTTGTCCATATAGTACAGAGCTGGAGGCTATGCTCCAATACTGAAAATAATTTCAACTCAAGCGACGGCTGTGGCAGAAGTGATTAGTCAAACTCTATCTTTTACTTTGTTTATTAATAATATGACAAAATGACAAAGAACTGTTGGAAATTAACAAATGATGGTTAATGACAGTTTTCCCCTGCATTTACATTTAAGCAATTTGCTTTTAGATCTGTGATACTACCTCACTCCCAATCTGTTCTCATAGGATTCCCCTGCCCAATGCTAGCAGGTGCAGATGATCCTCATTACCCCTGCCACACCTGTGTCTTCTCCGTCTCCCAGCATCCATATACTCTCCTCGCTAATTCCCCCCACTTTTATCTATCTGTCCATGCTCTAGGTTTCACACACACGCACCTCTGCTGTCCACCGTGGGGGTGGCAGGTTCAGGTGCGCTGCTCAAGTAAACCAGGGCCTTTGCCACAGGCAATTTAATCCTCACCAGCTGAGTCCAGTCCGTCCACTCCTAAAGCTCAAGGCTTCTTGAGGTTTGAGCAGAGCAAATACTTTTAGAGTTCAATCCAGGATTCTCATCAGCACACCATTTATGAATATATAATATGAATATAAATAAAAATGATTAGCATGCATGTACCAAAATCCATGAAAATCAACTTTGCTCAGCTTTATTTAGTCATGTTTAGATGCCAACAGCGCCACGGCAAAGCCTCCAACCACACTATATGTTTCAGCTATCAGAGATGGGGATGTGCGGGATGGTAAAGAATCTTTAAAGAAGCTTTAAAGAAACATGCCCGGTATCTTTACTAAAAAAAATCATCTGCCTCAGCTTTAATATATAGTGTGGTGCAAATCACCAGCCTAGAATGGTGTCCCAAATAAAATATGTGCAACATGGCGGGCCTAAATCCCGATTTAATTCAGATTCAGCAACCATCAGCCACAGATAAGGATTCCCAAGCATATTCAGGTCAATAATATGCCAAAGACACATTTTAGAGAACGTCCATCTGCTAAGGTTTTTATTCATGTGGATTCCTTCACAAATGGATACTGTAGAAAAGCTATTGTCAAAACAATTGTTGCCGTCTAATCTTACGGATTAAAAACAAAATCTGTAAAAAAAAAATTCACAGGATGTACACAGGATGACATGGATTAGGGTATGCTCCTTTCATGGATCCCTGAACCCCTAACTGAACCCAGTCACTGGATCTCATTCACAATTCCTGCCTTTGCTGCCCCTTACTGAGCTTCCCATTCAGAACCAACTGTGACTCTAAGAGCTACGACTATTACGAAAGTAATGTTGCCGTTTAGGAGGGGAAGATGTAGCTGGACAAACAGGACTGAGCAGGGTCCTTATGATCTGAGCAGGGTCCTGTATGATCTGAGCAGCGGCGGCAGCCTGGCAAGCAGCAGGCAGCAGAGGAACCGACTGCGACCCAAAAGATGTGGCACGGATGGTGGGGGATTACGTCATCGAAAAAAAGGAGGACGCCTCATCACAGCGAACCCATCACATCTATTACTTAACACCGCATAGTTAGCAGCTTTCGCCCGGCAGACATGGGTCCCTTTTCTTCACACAAAAAATGACCAATTACTGATGCACGGGGGAAGTAAAAAAGCAGGCTCGCAATAAGCAGCTTATCCACATATATAGGCCCTCTCGTATGACATTTCCAGAATGTGACACGTACGTTAGAGCAGCTGCAAGTAACGGTGTTTCACCGGTCATTTTAACAATGAATGGCAGAAATCCTGCATCGATTATACCGGTATCTGAAGGGTCCATTTACTGGTGATGCTACATGGTGAAAGAAGCACGCTGGCTCAGTCACAACAACGAAACCGAAACATGGCGATGGCAAATAGCTCAATAATCTCGAATTAAAAGCCACTATGCACGCGTACATGATCAAGGAATGTCACATTTAAAGCCACGTCCGGTAACGTAACTGACGCCGCGCGGCTTCCATTCAACGCCAACTGGCCTCTGTCATTAAAGGGGCTTTTTGTACACTGTATAATGAATGAGTTATGAACGGGTGATTTAACGCAAAAGTAAACGCTGACTGGAGGAAGGTCGACCGGACTTTCATTATTTTAATAACACTTTAACGTTAAACGCATACCAATGCTGCGCACACTGGATTAGCGACTGTTTCGCAGCTGCGTAAAGTAAACGGCAAGATATTGAATGGGCTGAGAAGCAGCTAGCTAACCAGCGAGCTACAACAACCACTGGCTGTCACGTTTATGAGGAATAAAATGTATATTACGGCTTAGTTTTTCCTTTTTGTGAGCCCCCGAGCCAAAGAGACACACGTGAAATAACAAAACCGGCCATTTAGAGAAACATTAGCCTTTTTAGCTGTCTGCGGAGCAACTTGGTTAAAAGTGACAGCGCTAGGCTAGCTAGCTAACTAGCTAGCTAACGTCAGCTGGCTATAAAACTGGTGGCCTGTGAATGAGTCTTTCTTACCGTCATAAACTGCTCCAGGGGCGTCCAGTTTTTAAGGAATATAATTTTTGCCGTGTGAGGAAATGTTTTGAGTAGGGGCGATATAGCCCGAACATCCAAGATCAGTTGACCCGCTGCCGATGAAACCCGAGCATCATCACTATCACCGTCTTCATCAGTACTTTGGAGTCCGGCGCTGCTTCACACACATCCATCCAGCAGAGCGGGGCCTCCTCCGGGCTCGACCATGCGACTGGCTCGGCGACGACGGATAATCCACAAGACAGGAGCCCCCGCAGTAACCATTGGCTAGACACGGCAACTAGCAGTCATTTCAGGTCGAGAGAATGAAAAATATATTCCCCACGCGTGCGTAAAAATGAAGAAAATGCGCTCGGCATAAACGTTACAAGAGAAAACCTTCGGACGACAAATCTCAGAATAGACCGATTTCTTTGCGTTTCTGACTTTCCAACAAGAGCTTCTCCGTCGTTGTCAGCGTCCCCTGGTCTCTCTGCAGCTGCTTTGCCTGCCTGCCTGCCTTGCAGCACAGCAGCGAGCAGCAGAGCGACGTAATGGCGCAGACCCGGCGCAGAGGGGCGGGGCCACGGAGCGGGAGGCGCGCTGTTTGTTTTTTAGCACACCCAGGTAGGACTTCTCCAAGTACGATCTTAAATATAATTTCAAATATTCCCACACTTAGCTGCATGATCGTAACCCTTATAAACTACACGATGGCAGTTAAGTATGTGTCTCAATTAAATTATGCCGTCAAAGCTTGATATCAATGTCCCTGTTACCTTATTCTATGTGTACTGTATGTGTGTATACGGAATGGAGTGGAACAGGCTGTAAAAAATAACATATTACAATAGCTTAAGGGAGTTATTTGCTATTGCACATACAGTGCCTACAACATTAATAATAGATAATGAGGTAATGACAAAGCAGTTTGCATCATATTCTGATATGTTTTGTAAAATCCTTCTGAATACCATGACTATAATTTGAAAGCTTACTCTTTGACTATAGGTCAAACGCATTGCATAACAAATTCAATGTAATACACTCATAAAATAACATTTAAAAAAAAGCCACCGGAATATATAAAATAAAACTTTCTCAACTCTCTTTACAGTGTTTGCAGAGGGTCTCAGCAGTGGGCATTTATATCATTCATCTTGTGGCTGATACTGTGTTTTGAAAACACACTTGGATATTATTTTTAAAAGAGTCATGTCGATATCCTGAGGCTTGAGAATTAAATATCATTCTGTGACTTACAAAATGTGTGCAAATGTGAAATTTATCTTTCAACCCGTTTTTCTTTCTCATCCACTCGCAGTCAAAGCCTGTCCATTCAGACCAATTCAATCTGTAGTCCAGTCATTCATAAGAGCCTGTGAAAGAAAGAGGGTAATGCATTGTGAGAGTGGTAATGTGGGCTCTACTGACCTCAAGTGGCTTGAAAAATAAACAAGAAACAGCCTACAACAGAGCTAACAATGGGCCATTGTACAGTAACCCTGTTTGGCACACAATGAAGAAAGCAGATGAAGCAGAGTGGTGAGAACAAGACAATAAGGCCAGTGTTGTTGATATGTGTAGCCCCAAAACCACTTCATAGTCGGGGAAATTATGGAGTAGACCTACAAATCCACTCAAAGCTTTTCTTTTCTTACATTCTAAAAGCTTCCTTTTTTCACATTTATTTCATCCTTTTTTTCCACCTGTGTTTTCAATATAGCATGATTAGGAGATTATTTTGGTGCAAGAAATATTTAGTTCACATATTAAGCATTTCATGATGAGGAACGCAGGGTGTCAAAGCCCACAGTCTGCTGCATAATTATGGATGTGCAACAAATTCTACATCTTGCTCAAGGGCACTCTGAACCCAAGCTGTCCTGATTAAAAACAGTCCCTTTACACCACCAGTTCTGCCACCTGAATGCTTTTCTGAACATGTTCCTTCATATGGCGTTATATTTGTGCCACATTTATGAAGGAGCAATGTGAGATTTTGAGCGCAGAAAAATATATTTTGCGAGCACAGAAATTATATTTTGAAGAGAAATGCTACGCAAGCAAAACATAATGTCATTTGAGCAGGCAAAAATATATTACTCTCACTCAGTTTTACTCATGCCCTCTCTCAGGGCCGGCCCGTGGCATAGGCCGTAGCCTATAGGCAAATGCTAAGGGCGCCGTCCATCGGGGGGCGCCACACCAGTGCCACAAATGTTTAAAAAAAAAAAAAGTTGGTACAAGAAATAATCCCACGTTAATTAAAATGCAAAGCAAAGCCTATTTAATAGAAATAATATTTGGATCTTGTTTATATCTTTGTGAAGAATGGTGCTGGTATGAATTTGGTCTATTAGAATATGGTTGAAACTTATTTTTCATTTATATACTTCCTTTCCCTGAATGCTTCAGTATTGAAAACCACATGGGCAGTTTGAATATATTTTGTTGCAACTTAAAGGGCCTTAATTCCCCTAATAAGAGAGTAGCCTGTTTGGATCTATTAGCAAGAAACAAAATTGATTTAGCTATGTTTCAGGAGACACATTTGCAAAGAGATGATGTTAACAGAATGGAAAATCACTTGTATAAAGTATGTGCTTCCTCTTCTGCTTTAAATAAAACAAAAGGAGTCATTATACTAATTCGTAAAGCACTACGATTTACCATCATTGACAAGGGAGGTGATGAAGATGGTAGAGTTGCTTTTGTTAAGTGTATTTACAATGAAAGGAAACTGGCATTTATCAATATATATGCCCCTAACTCATATGATGATGTTTTTTTTACTCAATTGAATAGTATACTGGCTGAACTTTCTGACTTTGAGTTGGTAATCGGCTCTGACATGAATGCCATATTGGATCACAAATTGGATAAATCAAGTAAATCTGACTCTAATGTACAAGCAACCAAAGCAATACAGCATTTACTCTCTGACTTTAATCTTATGGATGTCTGGCGGTTACACCATCCCACTGCTAAGGAGTATACTTTTTTCTCAAATAGGCATAAAACTTTTACAAGGATAGATTTTATTTTTATGTCTACTCCCCTTATATCTTTGGTTCAAAACATAGAAATAAAGCACATGACCCTAACAGATCACCATGCATATGTATGTCAATTAATGGTCTCAAATTTGTCTAAAAGAGCCACTAGGTGGCGCTTTGATCTAACTTTGTTACAAAATCAAGATTTTTGCGAACAATTTAAATTGGAACTTGTAGAATTTTTGGAGATGAATCGTCACTCTGTGGATGATGCTAGATATCTTTGGGACTCAATAAAAGGCTTCATAAGGAATTATGCCAGTTCATATTCTTCTAGACTCAATAAAGCCCAGCTTAAGAGAATTGGGGAATTAGAGGCCTCAATGACTGACTTAGAACGATCTCAACAAATGCATTTTTCTGAGCAAACAGCCAAGTCATTAACAAAAATAAAAGTAGAACTTAACTTAATATTAACGCAGAGAGCTGAGTTTGTTATACATAAAAATAGAATGAATAACTTTTTTTATGGTAATCGTCCCAGTCGGCTTTTAGCCAATAAAATAAAAACAAATGATCAGCTTACAAATATAGCAATCATTGCATCAGAAACTGGCTCTATGATATCTGATCCTGATTTGATTAATCAAAGATTCTTTAACTTCTATAAAAAGTTGTACACTTCAGATAATATTGCATCAGTTTCAGAGAAGGATAACTATCTCCAGAAATTAAAGCTAACTTCATTATCAAAAGAAGAGGCTTTTATATTAGGGGCCCCTTTATCACTGGATGAACTTAAACAGTCCTTAGAAAAAATGAATAAAGGTAGGTCCCCTGGAATTGATGGCATACATCCTGAGGTCTATTCAAAATTTTGGAGCATTTTAGGACCACCATTACTGGAGATGTTTAACACAGCTATTCAAAAAGGATGTTTTGGAAGAGATGTAAATACAGCGTTAATAATACTTCTTTCAAAAAAAGATAAGGACCCAACTAATTGCGGTAATTATCGCCCCCTATCGTTACTGAATGCAGACATCAAATTATTTTCAAAGACACTTGCTAGTAGGTTGGAGCTGTATCTGCCAAAATTGATTCATCCAGATCAAAGTGGATTTGTAAAAAAGCGCCTCTCAGCAGACAATTTGCGACGTCTATTGCATATTCTTGATACTTCTGATAATCTATCATCAAGAGCCATCTTGTCAATTGATGCAGAAAAGGCCTTTGATCGCCTTGAGTGGTCTTTTCTATGGTCTGTACTCAATTCCATGGGTTTGGGGTCAAATTTTATTAACATGGTCAAAACTATTTATGCAAATCCTTCAGCTAGTGTAAGTACAGGTAATATACACTCTCCTCCCTTTAAATTAAGCAGGAGCAGTCGGCAGGGAGATCCGATTTCTTCAATGTTGTTTATATTATCATTGGAGCCTTTAGCACAGTCTATTAGGTTATCCCCAAACATTACACCAATAAAAATTAAATCCACTTTGCATCATATATCTTTATTTGCTGATGACGTCCTTTTATTTTTTTCTGATATTAAGTACTCTCTTCCAAGCATCCTTAATATATTCGAACAGTTTAGTTATGTTTCCAGTTATAAGATAAACTGGTCTAAGTCCTCCCTTTTACCATTGAACTCTGCGAGCAAGGACGAATGTACAGATTTCAATATCCCGGTAGTATCTCACTTTAAATACTTAGGAGTAAATGTATATACATCATTACAAAAAACAATCACTAAGAATTATAATAACACCCTAAATATGGTCAAACAAGACCTGGAAAGATGGCAGAAGCTACCTATATTTTTGTCTGGTAGAATTTCAATAATTAAAATGAATGTGCTTCCTAGAGTTAATTTCTGTAGCTATATGCTACCTATGGCACCTCCTCCAAGATATTGGGAGAAAATACATAGCATTATTACAAGGTTTTTATGGAGAGGCAGACGATCAAAAATAAAGTTAACTAATTTACAAAGAAAGAAGGAATCGGGAGGCTTATCAGTTCCTAATTTCAAACTTTACTTTTATGCCCTAACTATCCGTCCTTTGTTAAATTGGTTTAGTGAGAAAACTTCTCCTCCATGGCTTAATATAGAGAAGAATTTGGTGGCACCTGCCTCTTTAAATGATTGTTTGTTTACAGGTCTCTCTGTCAATAAATGTAAACTGGAGTATGGTTCAGTAATAGCCAGTGCAATTCAAAATTTCAGGAAAATAGAAAGAATATATAATTGGACATCTAAATGGCATGCAAGTACTCCACTATTCTATAACATCCTTCTTAAGTCTGGTGGGGAGCACTTTATCTCACCTCAGTGGTCTAAAGCAGGAATCCACAGTTTAGGAGACATTATGAATGACGATGGGTTAAGAAGTTTTCAGGATTTGAGTGAAACATTTAAACTGTCATCAAATTCCTTCTTTTTATATTTACAATTACGTTCTGCCTTAAGAGCAGCAGGTATTTTGACAGATAGGAAACCTCTTTATCATCCAATAATGGAATTATTTAAGAAAATGTCAGGGCTACCTAAAGGACATGTTTCAGTAATCTATAATAGTTTGTTGGAACATATGCAGACCCCTTTAGCGATAACTAATGTGTGGAATAAGGACTGCCCTGAATCATCTATAGACTGGAATAGAGTTTGGAGGAATAATGCGTACTCCTCACAAAATCTAAATAATAAATTAACCAATCTCAACTTCTTATATCGCACTTATTTAACACCAAAACGGCGCTTCCTAATTAAGTTATCTCCTTCTCCAAATTGTAATCTATGTGACTTGAATCAAATAGGGACCTTTTTGCATATCATGTGGGAGTGTCCACCAGTTCAAAATTTTTGGCAACAAATAGTAAAACATCTGTACAATGCACTCGGCTTAGAGTTTGACCTCTCCCCAAAATGTATGCTTTTAAATGATGATTCTGGGCAAAACCTTAACCATACGCAAAGGCTGCTGTGGCTTTCTGCTTGTACAGTGGCTAAAAAGATGTTAGCGGTTAGGTGGCAACCACCGCATGCACTTCCTATACTTCAATGGACTTACTCTTTAATAGAGTTGTTATCCCTGGAGCTCTCTGTTGCAAAAATGAATGGAGCAGGTCAGAGGGTGCTCAATGCAAGGAAGGAGGCACTCGAGCTAGCTCGAGCTATGATTTAAACTTTTATTATTATTTAATATTTTTATGTATCTATCTGAAATATCCAGCACGGTTTGAAAATGAGAGAAGGACCTGTGCGAGGGGTTTGGGGAGGGTTAAGGGGTTAAATAATGTGCAGGTGTTGTGTGTTGTTGTTTTTTCATTGCTTTAGTTATGATTTGTCTCTGCCAATTGTACATAGTAACGATATTAATTTGTCTAATGGTTGGGGTGTGTTCATGTTCTTGGGTATGATTATGGTTACTCGTCTATGTATGTGTGTATATATATGAGTGTGTCTATGTGTATATGTATATGTATGTGTTGCACCTGTATAAAAAAAAAAAAATAATAATAATAATAATAATAATATTTGTAACAACATTATAATAGTCACTTTTCCACCCCTTTATATATTATAGTTGTAAGCCAAAGTGCACATCATTAATGTTAATTAAGCAATATCACATGAGAGAGAATGCTGTTTTGAATATGAGCACTGCTGTGATTCAGTCAAAGATAATCATAAATAACATAACATTCTCTACTGCTACTTTGCATTCTGCTATTCAGCATTTCACTGTAATGATGACAATAAATTTAATCTAATCTAATTTGCATATCAGTTAACATCATACATATATCTCTTTGGTTTTTCATTTATATTATATCATTTCATTTTATTCCTGGAATCATATGTTTTTATTATTAGACTGTAATACTCAATGGTGTCACATACTCCTCTCTTCAGATGCACTGTTGAAGTTTCTTAAAATCCCACCTCTGGGCCATCTACCACATCTACCACTGCTACCTCCGACTCAGCAGCACAACCCAGCCATGAAGCAGGAGCATCTAGCGGTCTTCCTGTTGCCCCCACCTCAGCAGCACAACCCACCAGTGATGCAGCATCAGCAGCACAACCCAGCCGTGATGCAGCAGCATCAAGCGGTCTTCCTGTTGCCCCCACCTCAGCAGCACAACCCACCAGTGATGCAGCATCAGCAGCACAACCCAGCCGTGATGCAGCAGCATCAAGCGGTCTTCCTGTTGCCCCCACCTTTAATATCTTGTTTTGTGCAGTGCCTTATTTATATTGTATTTTTAATTTATTTTATGCAACTTGTTGACACGTTTTATTTTGTGTTTAGTTAGATCTTATACTTAAGACTATTTATGAATGTATGTAAAAATTATTGTATTTCATATATTCATTTTATTTTTTGTATTCATTTATTTATTCATAATTTGTTTTATCTTGTTAACTATTCTGATGTGAATTTGCTTTCAGTTTTATTACATCATTTTTTCTAGTTTTATTCAGAACAATCCAGCCTCCAGGAAACGTACTAGTTTTTCTTTTTGAGACAGGATGGGCCTGTTACACAGGTTTCAATCTTCATGCTCAGGTCGTCTCACTGTTGGAAGAAACTGTCCCCTAACTCACCTGAGTCAGGGGACAGATTGGGACAGATTGAGAGTGCGCGTGCAGCGGTCTGCAGCGCAGCGAGCAAGAGTTTGAGAGAGGGCGTAAAACCTTTTTGCCTGCTCAAATGAAATTATGTTTTGCTCGCGTAGCATTTCTCTTCAAAATATAATTTCTGTGCTCGCAAAATATATTTTTCTGCGCTCAAAATCTCACATTGCTGCTTCATAAATGTGGCGCAAATATAACGCCATACACCGGTCTGCTAGTCTGCGGTCAGGAGTCCTACAGGAGTCCGCTACTGGAAGTTAGGAGTGTGTTCTGCCTGGTTCACGTCACCCAGAAGGATGTTAATATCAGAGGTTTCATTTACATTAACGTTTGAATCGGTGTCCGTGTGCGTATGTGCGCGCGTGCGTGTGTATGTGTGTTTGGTAATTAGACGCAGCCAGGATGTCTAAAAAAAGAAAAGTGGACATAAGAGACTCCTACACCCATCCTGCAACACCTTCACTGGCTCCCAATAAAGCAGCATATCCACTTCAAGATCCTCCTCATCATTTACAAAGCTCTCAATAATCTGATCAATAAAATGTATTATTATTATTGTTGTTATTATTACTAAGCTCAATAATCTGATCAATAAAATGTATTATTATTATTGTTGTTATTATTACTATTGGATTAGAATTGGGTCATAATGTTTTGCTACATGATTTTCCAAAAGATATATTGTGTTATATTTATCAATCCACTCTATAAGCATAGTAATTATAATATCTCCAATAAAATTGTTTAGATCCGTGCCCTGTGGATTTCTGTTTGTAATGTATTGAGTATCCATTTCATTATAATACTCAGATTTATCATAAGTAATTGAACATGCACATGTATTTTAAATTCCGTCAAAGAGGGATGGAGATATGGGGTCCAAATTATTTGACACATCAGTATTTAAAAATCATTTGAAAGTAACGCAATAGTTATATTTTAGAGTAACTTGCCCAACACTGGTGGGGGGGGGGGGGGGGGGGGGGGTGAAAGGCCATAAGCCTCCGAGAAAAGGTGTGCCTTCAGGAGCTTCTTGAATGACTCCACTGAAGTGGCACAGCGGATGTGGATGTGGAGCTGATTCCACAGAGTGGGGGCGGACGCACAGAAGGCCCTGTCCCCAAAGGTCTTAAGTCACACCAGCATCCAGCGAGCAGTTGATGATGGCAGCAATGAAGGGGCAGATAACAAGTAGGCAGGTTTAAATAAAAATAAATAAAAATATATAATTTATTCTTGTTTTTTGTCTGTTTTATATTGAAATATCTAAAGAAAATCATCCCAGTGATACAAACATCCTGTGAATCCAATATTGGTAACGATTGTTTGACTAGGGTTGTTTGACCAGGGTTAGGGGGTTAGGGTCGGGGTTTGTTAATGTATAAGACCTGTGTTTGTAAAGTGACATTTTTTTGGGCCTTTGGAGATTTGCATTAAAGGTTTATATATGTTTGAAGCATGATCAGTAGCCTAATTCATGTGTAGAATGTGGGGATTAAATGTTTCAAAAAACGTTCTGTTCTGGTGATGATGGTTGTTTAATCTTGATGTGATGAAGTTCAACAACCAGAGGAAAGATTTTGTCAGACAGTGATTTCAAGATTTGTGGATCTCGTTGTCAACAAATGAAATTCTGAAGTATTGATCATGAACTATGCTTTTAAACTGTCTATTTTTTGACTTTTTTCATTCACCTCATTCATTTTTTGATTTCTATGAAATAAAGGTGTGTTGTAAGGTCAACAATACTACTGCTAAAAAGAAGAAGAATAATAAGAAGAAACTAAACTTAATATGAATAAATCATAAAGGCCTAATGATGGTTCCCGCTTATGGACGTGTTGTCTACGTGTTGTTAACGTGTTAGAATTCACGTGTGTTTATTTGAACTGGATGGCGTCTATAAAAACGCGTTGTCTACGTGTTGTTTACGTGTTAGAATTCACGTGTGTTTATTTGAACTGGACGGCGTCTATAAAAACGCGTTGTCTACGTGTTGTTAACGTGTTAGAATTCACGTGTGTTTATTTGAACTGGACGGCGTCTATAAAAACGCGTTGTCTACGTGTTGTTTACGTGTTAGAATTCACGTGTGTTTATTTGAACTGGACGGCGTCTATAAAAACGCGTTGTCTAGGTGTTGTTAACTGATAGAATGCACGTGGATTTGAACCGTAACACAGAATGACGTCAGCCACACCTCACAGCCAATAACGCGGGCAGGATTGGAGATCAGATCGCCAGCAGACCCGACCGAGACAACAAGACTTTTTCCCTCGTCCTAAATAATGAACAGATCAACTTCATCTCCTAGCGAATAAAGCCGTCAGTCACTTGTAACGTAAGTACAGAGGTGACACATGGTGACAGTGTGCTGCTTTCACACACAGTCGGATTTCAAACTCTCATCACGTTGATATTATTACTGTTATCTCTCTGAGCACATTTGTCAAAAGTAACATCAAGCAAAACTGCTCAAAATAAGTATTTATCCTGATCCTGATTTTACATCCTACAAAAGTGTCTCAATGTCAGCTTCTTGTCCATCTTTGTCACAGGTTGCACGTTGTCATTGTGAAAATGGATTTTGCCGAAGAATTAGAATCGTACATTAACATGCAGGAGAGTAAAGATAATGAAGAAGAGTTTTCTTCCATCTTCTCTGAACTCATCCAATGGTGGGAGGGGCCCAGTCCTCCATCAGCACCTCCTTCTCCTCCTCCTGTACCCCCTGTCACTGTTGAGCAGCCCAGTGCTCCACATAGCCAGGCACCGGTAAGATACTCAGTAGAGGTTAGGGACAGTTAGCAGAAGAGTTGCATTCAAAAAAGAGGAGCATTTGGTGGTTTTGTACTCTGGTCAGAAGACGTGAATGTGTGATGGGCATTTCTTTGACTGTTTTCTGAAATCCCACAGACCAAACGTTTCATCAAAAAGATATTAGACGGATGAATTGATCATGAAAATCTTCAGTTGCACCTCTTTTGAGTGTTGGTGTTTTATGGCTGACCTTCTTGTCTTCACAGAACCTGCCATACGGAGTCGTGCCGTACCTCCCCAGTGCAGCAGCCAGGAGTTACCCTGCTTCTCCACAAGCAGTAAGACACACACGCACACACACACACATATCATTTGTGTCCTGTAGTTCAAACTCTATTGGAAAACACATTTTAGAAGTATTTAGAAGATGAGGCTGTACAGTCTTAGTTCAGATTAATGTGTTTGTTAGGATGAATAAACAATGTATGAACTGATTTAGGTTTTTATACTCATTTTACATGAAATTGTTATTCATGTATTGTTCCACCAACCTGCAGGGAGGTTGAAAATACCAAGTTTGCTAAAACCTGGTGCACTGCATCTCTCCTTGTTTTCTATAAGGCTAATGTTTAAATAAATCAAATACAATCCAATACAACCGTCAGGATGTCTAAACAGCTGCTCTGTGTGTGTTTGTCTCCAGCTGAACCTTCCAGTGGTTCATCTGCCAGAAGAGGTGTCCAAGAACCTGACTCCTATTGGATTTGCGTAAGTAACACACACACACACACACACACACACACACACACACACACACACACACACTGAGCTTCTGTTTCGTCTTCAAACATCTTTCTATCAACTAACGTGTCTCCGTCTCTCTGTGTGTAGAAATGGAAACGTGCTGTACGGTTACGTCCCTCCTCCCTCTGGAGCTCCTCCTCCTCCTCCTACCTCTGCAGCTCCTCCTCCTACTCCATCAAAAACCTCCTCATCAAAGTAAGTCCACTTACAAAATGTACCATATCCACCTTATAGTGAACTTCTTGCAGCTGTTGTTTGATTGCAGGTCTTATTTGTCCACCAAGATGATTTGCATTCATATTGTTATCAGACTTTTTTTCATGGAACAACACAGAAAAGGATGTCTTGCATTATTCTTGCTCATTTTAACGTTCTCTCTCTAAAGTTGTGCTTTTCTTTCCCTGGTTTTCCACAGCAAGAGAAAGCGTGCTGACGAGGAGGATCGTCCGTACATCAAGAAGCCGCCCAACGCCTTCCTGTTGTTCATGAAGGAGCAGAGGCCCACCTGCGCGGTCGAACTGCAGGGCCTTGGGAGCTCCGTAGTCAACAGTGTCCTGGGGCAGAGGGTGAGTGTGTTTGCTCAGATGCACTGTGGGGGTCTGTGAGACCCCGGCTCTCATTCATGTGATTCCGTGTGCATATTAACACGGCTGCTAATATGCTTTTGTTTATGCGACCTGTAGTTGTGTGTCGCGGTGTGTGCTGACAGTATGTTGTCGTCTCTCCACAGTGGAAGTCGCTGTCCAAAGACCAGCAGGCCAAATATTATGAAGAGGCCGCCAAGGAGAAACACCTCCACGCCCAACTCCACCCAGACTGGTCCTCCACCAACAATTACGTATGTACATTCTGCTGACGTACAACTCATACATATTAAACACCGGCGCACGAGAGCTTGTAAACTAAAAGGCACTGAAAGAGTCTTACGTTTGTATCAGCTCATGGCAGATGGAAAGTCTAATGTGTTGTTTTTTTGTGTAGGGCAAAAAGAGGAAGAGGGACAGGAGCAATGCTTCCAGAAAGGCTGCAGGTAAGTCAATATGTCTGTGGATGTCAAATGGGATGTAAACTGCTTTTTAGATATAATATATCTGCTTTCCTGGGCCTCAGAAAATAATTCAAATACCTATGCAACAGAGGATGGGTCCATACGAGACACGACAGCGTTCGTTTAGCTCAAATAGTGTGGCGAAACGACATGGAGTAACTCACCTCAAATCACCCAGTAGACATTAGCAGTAGATAGCCGAGCGGCGCTCGTCCCTCCCAGTCACCGCAGAAACGAAAACGTTTTCCTCGTAGTTTTGATTTTGTATCCATAAAGAATTGATCAAGCAGTGCAGTCGTCATGTCCGTAATAAATCCATGAAGCTGTTACGTCCATATGTATAACTATGTTACAACATAGCAATGATAGCTTACAGCTAGTAACGTGCCGGGTGCTCGTCCATCCCACTCACCGCAGAAACGAAAACTTATTCCTCATAGTTTTTGTATCCATAAAGAAACGATCGAGCGGTGCAGTCGTCATGTCCGTAATAAATCCATGAAGCTGTTATGTCCATATGTATGACTATGTTACAACATAGCAACGACTGCTTACAGCTAAACAGCAGCCGGGAGCTAAAACAATGCAGGTCTCGCGCAAGTTCCCGTCTCGAGATCGAGCAAGAGCCTCCAAAGCTAGCTAGCTACTACTTGCCATTCTCGCTGTTTTTCGAAACCAGGTGTACTCAAAGTGACCCTCGCACGACTGTAGGGTTGCAAAATTCCGGGAATTCTCAAAAGTGGAAACTTTCCATAGGAATTTATGGGAATTAATGGAAATTTATGGGAATAAACTGGGAATTTTTTTAATTGATGGTTGGCTCTTCAAAGGGGACTTAAATATAGCTGAGGAAAGTTATTTTGTAGCATAATCTTGAAAACAAACAGATGCCATTCAAATACACTTGAATATCCATGCCATTCCACAACCACATGCACAGAGCACACCCGTTAGTGCATGGCTATTGAGACCACACCCCCTACTGGCACTGTGCATGCCTCCATCACATGTACAGAAGATCACTAGAAGACTGGACCACACTTTTGAGCCTGAAGCACAAAGACTATTGAACGCACACATTTGAGCTTCTGGACTAAAGGAAGTGAAGTAAGTTTTGGTGCTATTATGGGGAAATATATTTATTACAGCTCTAGTCTACGATTTGAAAGGTTTGAAAAAAGCATCCCCCCCCGCCCCCCCTCCACACACACACACACACCCCTCCCCTCTGTGCTCCTCCGAGCTTGCATCGTTCTCCCCTCGCAGTCTCCCACCTCCCTCTTATTTTACAAAAATAGTTCACTGAAATGTGTTTCGGAAAACATTTTAGGCGAGAAATAAGCTATGTAGTTGTATCTTTAATTTAGATCGACAACGGTCAGTTTAAAAGATTTTCGAGAGCTTGCGGGCCGACGCCCTCCGTCTCTCGAAATTCGCCGCTCCGCGACGGCATTGCACGGCTTCTTACATAGACAATGAATGGGAACATTCCATTCCATTTTTGAATGAGTGGGGTTGGGAGTATTGAACCTAACATTCCTGTTTTTGACTTCACCCATGAAAAAACTAATTAAAACATGTTCTGTTCTACTTTCAAATAAATCTGTTGAAATATCTGTTGAAAGCATTTTGTATGGATGTTTTCTTATGACTTCTGTTCATATTTATGCTTGGATATAATATATTCCCAGTTAGTTCCCCTAAATTCCCATTAATTCCCATAATTCCCATTATTCCCATGGATAGTTTCCAAATATGGAATATTTCCAAAATTCCCAAGCTTAAGTTCCGGAATTTTCCGCCCCTTTGCAACCCTACACGACTGTCCAAGATTTGTCACTGTACCGGCTTGAAAACAGCTCCAGAGTGAGGATGTCGGGAGACGGCAGTGACAGCAGTCGGCAGACGGAAACGTGCGCGAGACTCGCATTGTTTTGGCTACGGGCTGCTGTTTAGCTGTAAGCAGTCGTTGCTATGTTGTAACATAGTCATACATATGGACATAACAGCTTCATGGATTTATTACGGACATGACGACTGCACTGCTCGATCGTTTCTTTATGGATTACAAAAACATAACTATTGACTGGGAGGGACGAGCGCCATTCGGCTATCTACTGCTAATGTCTACGGGGCGATTTGAGGTGAGTAACTCCATGCAAAAACACACATATGTCGTTTCGCCACACTATTTGAGCTAAACGAGCACTGTCGTGTCTCGTATGGACCCAACCTCTGTTGCATAGGTCTTGGAATTATTTTCTGAGGCCCAGAAGCAGATAAAACTTGCCCCAAAGGGGTTAGCATTGGAGCGAGTCTGTAAGGCTGCCAGGCAGGTACAGATCTCTGGCTAGGCAACGTCAATTTTTGTCTGTTTTTTTGCTTTTAATAAGTCGGGATGACACTGGGGACAACGAAAATGGTGTCAAAAATGACCGGATTGCTCCTTTAATACGTCTTAGTGGATTGATCAGTGTTTTTTTTTGTTTGTTGCAGCTTCTGCATCCTCCACCTGCTACACACATGTGGCGGAGCCCTCCACCTGCTACACACAAGTGGCGGAGCCCTCCACCTCCTCCTACATACATGTGGCGGAGCCCTCCACCTCCTCCTTCACAAACATAGGTGAATTAATGAAAATGTCATTATAGCTTTTAGAGCAGTTGTAGCCTTTTGTTTTTGTTTTTTTTGTTTTTTTTCTCTTACCCTGTATATATTTGTAAATGAATCTGAAAATGCTCCACCTCCTACATACATGTGACCGAGTCCTCCTCCACCTCCTACATACGTGTGACCGAGCCCTCCTCCACCTCCTACATACGTGTGACCGAGCCCTCCTCCACCTCCTATAAACGTGTGACTGAGCCCTCCTCCACCTCCTACATACATGTGACAGAGTCTTCCTCCACCTCCTAAATACGCGTGACTGAGCCCTCCTCCACCTCCTAAATACGTGTGACCGCGCCCTCCTCCACCTCCTACATACGTGTGACCGAGCCCTCCTGCAATTCTTACATACGTGTGACCGAGCCCTCCTCCACCTCCTACATACGTGTGACCGAGCCCTCCACCTCCTAAATACGCGTGACCGAGCCCTCCTCCACCTCCTACATACGTGTGGCCAAGCATTCCTCCACCTCCTACATACGTGTGACCGAGCCCTCCTCCACCTCCTACATACGTGTGACCGAGCCCTCCACCTCCTAAATACGCGTGACCGAGCCCTCCTCCACCTCCTACATACGTGTGGCCGAGCCCTCCTCCACCTCCTACATACTTGTGACCAAGCCCTCCTCCACCTCCTAAATATGTGTGACCGAGCCCTCCTCCACCTCCTACATATGTGTGACCGAGCCCTCCTCCTCCTGCTACATACGTGTGAATGAGCCCTTTTCCACCTCCCGTGTGACCGAGCCCTCCTCCACCTCCTACATACGTGTGACCCAGCCCTCCTCCACCTCCTACATACGTGTGACCGAGCCCTCCTCCACCTCCTAAATACGTGTGACCGAGCCCTCCTCCACCTCCTACATACGTGTGACCGAACCCTCCTGCAATTCTTACATACATGTGACCGAGCCCTCCTCCACCTCCTACATACGTGTGACCGAGCCCTCCTTCTTCACCTCATACAAACATGTGACGGAGCCCTCCTCCACCTCCTACATACATGTGACTGAGCCCTCCACCTCCTCCTACATACATGTGACGGAGCCCTCCACCTCCTCCTACACACATGTGGCGGAGCCCTCCTACATACATGTGACGGAGCCCTCCACCTCCTCCTACACACATGTGGCGGAGCCCTCCACCTCCTAAATACGCGTGACCGAGCCCTCCTCCACCTCCTACATACGTGTGGCCGAGCCCTCCTCCACCTCCTACATACGTGTGACCGAGCCCTCCTTCTCCACCTCCTAAATACATGTGGCAGAGCCCTCCTTCTCCACCTCCTAAATACGCGTGACCGAGCCCTCCTCCACCTCCTCCATACGTGTGACCGAGCCCTCCTCCACCTCCCGTGTGACCGAGCCTTCCTCCACCTCCTAAATACGCGTGACCGAGCCCTCCTCCACCTCCTAAATACATGTGACCGCGCCCTCCTCCACCTCCTACATACGTGTGACCGAGCCCTCCTGCAATTCTTACATACGTGTGAGCGAGCCCTCCTCCACCTCCAACATACGTGTGAGCGAGCCCTCCACCTCCTAAATACGCGTGACGGAGCCCTCCTCCACCTCCTACATACGTGTGACCGAGCCCTCCTCAACTTCCCGTGTGACCGAGCCCTCCTCCACCTCCTACATACGTGTGACCGAGCCCTCCTCCTCCTCCTACATACATGTGACGGAGCCCTCCTCCTCCTCCTACATACGTGTCACCGAGCCCTCCGCCTCCTAAATATGTGTGACCGAGCCCTCCTCCACCTCCTACATACGTGTGACCGAGCCCTCCACCTCCTAAATACTTGTGACCAAGACCTCCACCTCCTCCTACACACATGCGCCGGAGCCCTCCACTTCCTACATACATGTGGCGGAGCCCTCCACCTCCTCCTACACACATGTGGCGGAGCCCTCCACCTCCTCCTACCTACATGTGGCAGAGCCCTCCTCCACCTCCTACATACATGTGACAGAGCCCTCAACCTCCTCCTACACACATGTGGCGGAGCCCTCCACCTCCTCCTACCTACATGTGGCAGAGCCCTCCTTCTCCACCTCCTACATACATGTGGAAGAGCCCTCCTCCTCCTCCTACATACATGTGGCAGAGCCCTCCTTCTCCACCTCCTTCATACATGTGGAGGAGCCCTCCTCCACCTCCTACATACGTGTGACCGAGCCCTCCTTCTCCACCTCCTACATACAAGTGGCGGAGCCCTCCACCTCCTACATACATGTGGCGGAGCCCTCCACCTCCTCCTACACACATGTGGCAGAACTCTCCACCTCCTCCTACAAACGTGTGACTGAGCCCTCCTCCTCCTCCTGCATACATGTGGCGAAGACCTCTACCTCCTCCTACATACGTGTGACCGAGCCCTCCTCCTCCTCCTACATACATGTGACGGAGCCCTCCTCCTCCTCCTACATACGTGTCACCGAGCCCTCCACCTCCTCCTACCTACATGTGGCAGAGCCCTCCTCCACCTCCTACATACATGTGTCTGAGCCCTCCTCCACCTCCTACATACGTGTGACCGAGCCCTCCACCTCCTCCTACCTACATGTGGCAGAGCCCTCCTCCACCTCCTACATACATGTGACAGAGCCCTCAACCTCCTCCTACAGACATGTGGCGGAGCCCTCCACCTCCTCCTACCTACATGTGGCAGAGCCCTCCTTCTCCACCTCCTACATAAATGTGGCGGAGCCCTCCTCCTCCTACATACATGTGGCAGAGCCCTCCTTCTCCACCTCCTACATACATGTGGCGGAGCCCTCCTCCACCTCCTACATACGTGTGACCGAGCCCTCCTTTTCCACCTCCTACATACAAGTGCGGAGCCCTCCACCTCCTACATACATGTGGCGGAGCCCTCCACCTCCTCCTACACACATGTGGCAGAACTCTCCACCTACTCCTACATACGTGTGACTGAGCCCTCCTCCTGCATACATGTGGCGAAGACCTCTACCTCCTCCTACATACGTGTGACCGAGCCCTCCTCCTCCTCCTCCTACATACATGTGACGGAGCCCTCCTCCTCCTCCTACATACGTGTCACCGAGCCCTCCACCTCCTAAATACGTGTGACCGAGCCCTCCTCCACCTCCTACATATGTGTGGCCAAGCATTCCTCCACCTCCTACATACGTGTGACCGAGCCCTCCTCCACCTCCTACATACGTGTGACCGAGCCCGCCACCTCCTAAATATGCGTGACCGAGCCCTCCTCCACCTCCTACATACGTGTGGCCGAGCCCTCCTCCACCTCCTACATACTTGTGACCAAGCCCTCCTCCACCTCCTAAATATGTGTGACCGAGCCCTCCTCCACCTCCTACATATGTGTGACCGAGCCCTCCTTCTCCACCTCCTACATACATGTGGCGGAGCCCTCCTCCTCCTGCTACATACGTGTGAATGAGCCCTTTTCCACCTCTCGTGTGACCGAGCCCTCCTCCACCTCCTACATACGTGTGACCCAGCCCTCCTCCACCTCCTACATACGTGTGACCGAGCCCTCCTCCACCTCCTAAATACGTGTGACCGAGCCCTCCTCCACCTCCTACATACGTGTGACCGAGCCCTCCTGCAATTCTTACATACGTGTGACCGAGCCCTCCTCCACCTCCTACATACGTGTGACCGAGCCCTCCTTCTTCACCTCATACAAACTTGTGGCGGAGCCCTCCACCTCCTCCTACCTACATGTGGCAGAGCCCTCCTTCTCCACCTCCTACATAAATGTGGCGGAGCCCTCCTCCTCCTCCTACATACATGTGGCAGAGCCCTCCTTCTCCACCTCCTACATACATGTGGCGGAGCCCTCCTCCACCTCCTACATACGTGTGACCGAGCCCTCCTTATCCACCTCCTACATACAAGTGGCGGAGCCCTCCACCTCCTACATACATGTGGCGGAGCCCTCCACCTCCTCCTACACACATGTGGCAGAACTCTCCACCTCCTCCTACATACGTGTGACTGAGCCCTCCTCCTGCATACATGTGGCGAAGACCTCTACCTCCTCCTACATACGTGTGACCGAGCCCTCCTCCTCCTCCTCCTACATACATGTGACGGAGCCCTCCTCCTCCTCCTACATACGTGTCACCGAGCCCTCCACCTCCTAAATACGTGTGACCGAGCCCTCCTCCACCTCCTACATACGTGTGACCGAGCCCTCCACCTCCTAAATACGTGTGACCAAGACCTCCAACTCCTCCTACACACATGTGCCGGAGCCCTCCACCTCCTACATACATGTGGCGGAGCCCTCCACCTCCTCCTCCACACATGTGGCGGAGCCCTCCACTAACTCCTACATACGTGTGTCTGAGCCCTCCTCCTCCTCCTACATACATGTGGCGGAGCCCTCCACCTCCTCCTACCTACATGTGGCAGACCCTCCTCCACCTCCTACATACATGTGGCAGAGCCCTCCACTTCCTCCTACACACATGTGCCGGAGCCCTCCACCTCCTACATACATGTGGCGGAGCCCTCCACCTCCTCCTACACACATGTGGCGGAGCCCTCCACTAACTCCTACATACATGTGTCCGAGCCCTCCTCCTCCTACTACATACATGTGGTGGAGCCCTCCACCTCCTCCTACATACATGTGGCGGAGCCCTCCTTCTCCAACTCCTACATACATGTGGCGGAGCCCTCCTCCTCCTCCTACATACATGTGGCGGAGCCCTCCTCCTCCTCCTACATACATGTGTCAGAGCCCTCCTTCTCCACCTCCTACATACATGTGGTGGAGCCCTCCACCTCCTCCTACATACGTGTGACCGAGCCCTCCTCCACCTCCTAAATACGTGTGAAGGAGCCCTACTCCTCCTACATACATGTGACGGAGCCCTTCTCCTACATACATGTGACGGAGCCCTCCTCCCTCTACATACATGTAACCAAGCCCTCCTCCTCCTCCTCCTACATACATGTGACGGAGCCCTCCTCCACCTCCTCCTACATACATGTGACGGAGCCCTCCTCCACCTCCTACATACGTGTGACCGAGCCCTCCTCCACCTCCTAAATACGTGTGATGGAGCCCTCCTCCACCTCCTCCTACAAACATGTGACGGAGCCCTCCACCTCCTCCTACATACATGTGGGGGAGCCCTCCTTCTCCAACTCCTACATACATGTGGCGGAGCCCTCCTCCTCCTCCTACATACATGTGTCAGAGCCCTCCTTCTCCACCTCCTACATACATGTGGTGGAGCCCTCCACCTCCTCCTACATACATGTGACGGAGCCCTCCTCCACCTCCTACATACATGTGAAGGAGCCCTACTCCTCCTACATACATGTGATGGAGCCCTCCTCCCTCTACATACATGTGACCAAGTCCTCCTCCTCCTCCTCCTACATACATGTGACGGAGCCCTCCTCCACCTCCTCCTACATACATGTGACGGAGCCCTCCTCCACCTCCTACATACGTGTGACCGAGCCCTCCTCCACCTCCTCCATACGTGTGATGGAGCCCTCCTCCACCTCCTCCTACAAACATGTGACGGAGCCCTCCTCCTCCTCCTACATACATGTGACGGAGCCCTCCTCCTCCTACCTACATGTGGCAGAGCCCTCCTCCACCTCCTACATACGTGTGACCGAGCCCTCCTCCACCTCCTACATACATGTGGCGGAGCCCTCCTCCTCCTCCTACATACATGTGTCAGAGCCCCCCTCCTCCACCTCCTACATACGTTTGACCGAGCCCTCCTCCACCTCCCATGTGACTGAGCCCTCCTCCACCTCCTAAATACGTGTGACCGAGCCCTCCTTCTTCACTTCCTACATACATGTGACTGAGCCCTCCACCTCCTCCTACATACATGTGACGGAGCCCTCCACCTCCTCCTACACACATGTGGCGGAGCACTCCACCTCCTACATACATGTGACGGAGCCCTCCACCTCCTCCTACACACATGTGGCGGAGCCCTCCACCTCCTACATACATGTGACTGAGCCCTTCACCTCCTACATACGTTTGACCGAGCCCTCCACCTCCTAAATACGCATGACCGAGCCCTCCTCCACCTCCTACATACGTGTGGCCGAGCCCTCCTCCACCTCCTACATACGTGTGACCGAGCCCTCCTCCACCTCCTAAATACATGTGACCGAGCCCTCCTCCACCTCCTACATACATGTGACCGAGCCCTCCTCCACCCCCTACATACGTGTGACCAAGCCCTCCTCCACCTCCTAAATATGTGTGACCGAGCCCTCCTCCACCTCCTACATACGTGTGACCGAGCCCTCCTTCTCCACCTCCTACATACATGTGGCGGAACCCTCCTCCTCCTCCTACATACATGTGGCAGAGCCCTCCTTCTCCACCTCCTAAATACGCGTGACCGAGCCCTCCTCCACCTCCTCCATACGTGTGACCGAGCCCTCCTCCACCTCCTGTGTGACCGAGCCTTCCTCCACCTCCTAAATACGCGTTACCGAGCCCTCCTCCACCTCCTAAATACATGTGACCGCGCCCTCCTCCACCTCCTACATACGTGTGATAGAGCCCTCCTCCCCCTACTCCACCTCCTCCTACATACATGTGACGGAGCCCTCCTACTCCTCCTACATACATGTGACCGAGCCCTCCTCCACCTCCTGTGTGACCAGCCCTCCTCCACCTCCTACATATGTGTGACCGAGCACTCCTTTTCCACCTCCTACATACATGTGGCGGAGCCCTCCTCCACCTCCTACATACGTGTGACCGAGCCCTCCTTCTCCACCTCCTACATACATGTGGCGGAACCCTACTCCTCCTCCTACATACATATGGCAGAGCCCTCCTTCTCCACCTCCTACATACATGTGACGGAGCCCTCCTCCTCCTACATACATGTGACGGAGCCCTCCTCCACCTCCTACATACGTGTGACCGAGCCCTCCACCTCCTAAATACGCGTGACCGAGCCCTCCTCCACCTCCTACATACGTTTGACTGAGCCGTCCTCCACCTCCTACATACGTGTGACCGAGCCCTCCTGCAATTCTTACATATGTGTGACCGAGCCCTCCACCTCCTAAATACGCATGACCGAGCCCTCCTCCAGCTCCTACATACGTGTGACCGAGCCCTCCTCCACCTCCCGTGTGACCGAGCCCTCCTCCACCTCCTAAATACGTGTGACCGAGCCCTCCTCCACCTCCTACTTACATGTGACCGAGCCCTCCTCCACCTACTACATACTTGTGACGGAGCCCTCAACCTCCTCCTACACACATGTGGCGGAGCCCTCCAACTCCTCCTACCTACATTTGGCAGAGCCCTCCTTCTCCACCTCCTACATACATGTGACGGAGCCCCCCTCCTCCTACATACATGTGACTGAGCCCTCCACCTCCTACATACGTGTGACCGAGCCCTCCTCCACCTCCTACATACGTGTGACCGAGCCCACCTCCACCTCCTAAATACGCGTGACCGAGCCCTCCTCCACCTCCTAAATACATGTGACCGCGCCCTTCTCCACCTCCTACATACGTGTGATGGAGCCCTCCTCCCCCTCCTCCTCCACCTCCTCCTACATACATGTGACGGAGCCCTCCTACTCCTCCTACATACATGTGACCGAGCCCTCCTCCACCTCCTGTGTGACCAGCCCTCCTCCACCTCCTACATATGTGTGACCGAGCACTCCTTCTCCACCTCCTACATACATGTGGCGGAGCCCTCCTCCACCTCCTACATACGTGTGACCGAGCCCTCCTTCTCCACCTCCTACATACATGTGGCGGAACCCTACTCCTCCTCCTACTTACATGTGACCGAGCCCTCCTCCACCTCCTACATACTTGTGACGGAGCCCTCAACCTCCTCCTACACACATGTGGCGGAGCCCTCCAACTCCTCCTACCTACATGTGGCAGAGCCCTCCTTCTCCACCTCCTACATACATGTGACGGAGCCCCCCTCCTCCTACATACATGTGACTGAGCCCTCCACCTCCTACATACGTGTGACCCAGCCCTCCTCCACCTCCTACATACGTGTGACCGAGCCCTCCTCCACCTCCTAAATACTTGTGACCGAGCCCTCCTCCACCTCCTACATATGTGTGGCCGAGCCCTCCTTCTTCACCTCCTACATACATGTGACTGAGCCCTCCTCCTACATACATGTGACGGAGCCCTCCACCTCCTCCTACACACATGTGGCGGAGCACTCCACCTCCTACATACATGTGACGGAGCCCTCCACCTCCTCCTACACACATGTGGCGGAGCCCTCCACCTCCTACATACATGTGACTGAGCCCTCCACCTCCTACATACGCATTACCGAGCCCTCCTCCACCTCCTACATACGTGTGACCGAGCCCTCCTCCACCCCCTACATACGTGTGACCAAGCCCTCCTCCACCTCCTACATACGTGTGACCGAGCCCTCCTTCTCCACCTCCTACATACATGTGGCGGAACCCTCCTCCTCCTCCTACATACATGTGGCAGAGCCCTCCTTCTCCACCTCCTAAATACGCGTGACCGAGCCCTCCTCCACCTCCTCCATACGTGTGACCGAGCCCTCCTCCACCTCCCGTGTGACCGAGCCTTCCTCCACCTCCTAAATACGCGTTACCGAGCCCTCCTCCACCTCCTAAATACATGTGACCGCGCCCTCCTCCACCTCCTACATACGTGTGATGGAGCCCTCCTCCCCCTACTCCACCTCCTCCTACATACATGTGACGGAGCCCTCCTACTCCTCCTTCATACATGTGACCGAGCCCTCCTCCACCTCCTGTGTGACCAGCCCTCCTCCACCTCCTACATATGTGTGACCGAGCACTCCTTCTCCACCTCCTACATACATGTGGCGGAGCCCTCCTCCACCTCCTACATACGTGTGACCGAGCCCTCCTTCCCCACCTCCTACATACATGTGGCGGAACCCTACTCCTCCTCCTACATACATATGGCAGAGCCCTCCTTCTCCACCTCCTACATACATGTGACGGAGCCCTCCTCCTCCTACATACATGTGACTGAGCCCTCCACCTCCTACATACGTTTGACTACGCCGTCCTCCACCTCCTACATACGTGTGACCGAGCCCTCCTCCACCTCCTAAATACATGTGACGGAGCCCTCAACCTCCTCCTACACACATGTGGCGGAGCCGTCCACCTCCTCCTACCTACATGTGGCAGAGCCCTCCTTCTCCACCTCCTACATACATGTGGCGGAGCCCTCCTCCTCCTCCTACATACATGTGTCAGAGCCCTCCTTCTCCACCTCCTAAATACGCGTGACCGAGCCCTCCTCCACCTCCTCCATACGTGTGACCGAGCCCTCCTCCACCTCCCGTGTGACCGAGCCTTCCTCCACCTCCTAAATACGTGTGACCGAGCCCTCCACCTCCTCCTACATACGTGTGACCGAGCCCTCCACCTCCTTAATACGTGTGACGGAGCCCTCAACCTCCTCCTACACACATGTGACTGAGCCCTCCACCTCCTACATACGTGTGACCGAGCCCTCCTCCACCTCCTACATACGTGTGACCGAGCCCTCCTCCACCTCCTAAATACGCGTGACCGAGCCCTCCTCCACCTCCTAAATACATGTGGCCGCGCCCTTCTCCACCTCCTACATACGTGTGATGGAGCCCTCCTCCCCCTCCTCCTCCACCTCCTCCTACATACATGTGACGGAGCCCTCCTACTCCTCCTACATACATGTGACCGAGCCCTCCTCCACCTCCTGTGTGACCAGCCCTCCTCCACCTCCTACATATGTGTGACCGAGCACTCCTTCTCCACCTCCTACATACATGTGGCGGAGCCCTCCTCCACCTCCTACATACGTGTGACCGAGCCCTCCTTCTCCACCTCCTACATACATGTGGCGGAACCCTACTCCTCCTCCTACTTACATGTGACCGAGCCCTCCTCCACCTCCTACATACTTGTGACGGAGCCCTCAACCTCCTCCTACACACATGTGGCGGAGCCCTCCAACTCCTCCTACCTACATGTGGCAGAGCCCTCCTTCTCCACCTCCTACATACGTGTGACGGAGCCCTCAACCTCCTCCTACACACATGTGGCGGAGCCCTCCACCTCCTCCTACATACGTGTGACCGAGCCCTCCTCCTCCTCCTACATACGTGTGACCGAGCCCTCCTTCTCCACCTCCTACATACATGTGGCGGAACCCTCCTCCTCCTCCTACATACATATGGCAGAGCCCTCCTTCTCCACCTCCTACATACATGTGACGGAGCCCTCCTCCTCCTACATACATGTGACTGAGCCCTCCACCTCCTACATACCTCCTACATACGTTTGACTGAGCCGTCTTCCACCTCCTACATACGTGTCACCGAGCCCTCCTGCAATTCTTACATATGTGTGACCGAGCCCTCCACCTCCTAAATACGCATGACCGAGCCCTCCTCCAGTTCCTACATACGTGTGACCGAGCCCTCCTCCACCTCCCTGGTGACCGAGCCCTCCTCCACCTCCTAAATACGTTTGACCGAGCCCTCCTCCACCTCCTACTTACATGTGACCGAGCCCTCCTCCACCTCCTACATACTTGTGACGGAGCCCTCAACCTCCTCCTACACACATGTGGCGGAGCCCTCCAACTCCTCCTACCTACATGTGGCAGAGCCCTCCTTCTCCACCTCCTACATACATGTGACGGAGCCCCCCTCCTCCTACATACATGTGACTGAGCCCTCCACCTCCTACATACTTGTGACCCAGCCCTCCTCCACCTCCTACATACGTGTGACCGAGCCCTCCTCCACCTCCTAAATATGTGTGACCGAGCCCTCCTCCACCTCCTACATATGTGTGACCGAGCCCTCCTTCTTCACCTCCTACATACATGTGACTGAGCCCTCCTCCTACATACATGTGACGGAGCCCTCCACCTCCTCCTACACACATGTGGCGGAGCACTCCACCTCCTACATACATGTGACGGAGCCCTCCACCTCCTCCTACACACATGTGGCGGAGCCCTCCACCTCCTACATACATGTGACTGAGCCCTCCACCTCCTACATACGCATGACCGAGCCCTCCTCCACCTCCTACATACGTGTGACCGAGCCCTCCTCCACCCCCTACATACGTGTGACCAAGCCCTCCTCCACCTCCTACATACGTGTGACCGAGCCCTCCTTCTCCACCTCCTACATACATGTGGCGGAACCCTCCTCCTCCTCCTACATACATGTGGCAGAGCCCTCCTTCTCCACCTCCTAAATACGCGTGACCGAGCCCTCCTCCACCTCCTCCATACGTGTGACCGAGCCCTCCTCCACCTCCCGTGTGACCGAGCCTTCCTCCACCTCCTAAATACGCGTTACCGAGCCCTCCTCCACCTCCTAAATACATGTGACCGCGCCCTCCTCCACCTCCTACATACGTGTGATGGAGCCCTCCTCCCCCTACTCCACCTCCTCCTACATACATGTGACGGAGCCCTCCTACTCCTCCTTCATACATGTGACCGAGCCCTCCTCCACCTCCTGTGTGACCAGCCCTCCTCCACCTGCTACATATGTGTGACCGAGCACTCCTTCTCCACCTCCTACATACATGTGGCGGAGCCCTCCTCCACCTCCTACATACGTGTGACCGAGCCCTCCACCTCCTAAATACGTGTGACGGAGCCCTCAACCTCCTCCTACACACATGTGGCGGAGCCCTCCACCTCCTCCTACATACGTGTGACCGAGCCCTCCTCCTCCTCCTACATATATGTGACGGAGCCCTCCTCCTCCTCCTACATACGTGTGACCGAGCCCTCCTTCTCCACCTCCTACATACATGTGGCGGAACCCTCCTCCTCCTCCTACATACATATGGCAGAGCCCTCCTTCTCCACCTCCTACATACATGTGACGGAGCCCTCCTCCTCCTACATACATGTGACTGAGCCCTCCACCTCCTACATACGTTTGACTACGCCGTCCTCCACCTCCTACATACGTGTGACCGAGCCCTCCTCCACCTCCTAAATACATGTGACGGAGCCCTCAACCTCCTCCTACACACATGTGGCGGAGCCGACCACCTCCTCCTACCTACATGTGGCAGAGCCCTCCTTCTCCACCTCCTACATACATGTGGCGGAGCCCTCCTCCTCCTCCTACCTACATGTGGCAGAGCCCTCCTTCTCCACCTCCTACATACATGTGACGGAGCCCCCCTCCTCCTACATACATGTGACTGAGCCCTCCACCTCCTACATACTTGTGACCCAGCCCTCCTCCACCTCCTACATACGTGTGACCGAGCCCTCCTCCACCTCCTAAATACGTGTGACCGAGCCCTCCTCCACCTCCTACATATGTGTGACCGAGCCCTCCTTCTTCACCTCCTACATACATGTGACTGAGCCCTCCTCCTACATACATGTGACGGAGCCCTCCACCTCCTCCTACACACATGTGGCGGAGCACTCCACCTCCTACATACATGTGACGGAGCCCTCCACCTCCTCCTACACACATGTGGCGGAGCCCTCCACCTCCTACATACATGTGACTGAGCCCTCCACCTCCTACATACGCATGACCGAGCCCTCCTCCACCTCCTACATACGTGTGACCGAGCCCTCCTCCACCCCCTACATACGTGTGACCAAGCCCTCCTCCACCTCCTACATACGTGTGACCGAGCCCTCCTTCTCCACCTCCTACATACATGTGGCGGAACCCTCCTCCTCCTCCTACATACATGTGGCAGAGCCCTCCTTCTCCACCTCCTAAATACGCGTGACCGAGCCCTCCTCCACCTCCTCCATACGTGTGACCGAGCCCTCCTCCACCTCCCGTGTGACCGAGCCTTCCTCCACCTCCTAAATACGCGTTACCGAGCCCTCCTCCACCTCCTAAATACATGTGACCGCGCCCTCCTCCACCTCCTACATACGTGTGATGGAGCCCTCCTCCCCCTACTCCACCTCCTCCTACATACATGTGACGGAGCCCTCCTACTCCTCCTTCATACATGTGACCGAGCCCTCCTCCACCTCCTGTGTGACCAGCCCTCCTCCACCTGCTACATATGTGTGACCGAGCACTCCTTCTCCACCTCCTACATACATGTGGCGGAGCCCTCCTCCACCTCCTACATACGTGTGACCGAGCCCTCCACCTCCTAAATACGTGTGACGGAGCCCTCAACCTCCTCCTACACACATGTGGCGGAGCCCTCCACCTCCTCCTACATACGTGTGACCGAGCCCTCCTCCTCCTCCTACATATATGTGACGGAGCCCTCCTCCTCCTCCTACATACGTGTGACCGAGCCCTCCTTCTCCACCTCCTACATACATGTGGCGGAACCCTCCTCCTCCTCCTACATACATATGGCAGAGCCCTCCTTCTCCACCTCCTACATACATGTGACGGAGCCCTCCTCCTCCTACATACATGTGACTGAGCCCTCCACCTCCTACATACGTTTGACTACGCCGTCCTCCACCTCCTACATACGTGTGACCGAGCCCTCCTCCACCTCCTAAATACATGTGACGGAGCCCTCAACCTCCTCCTACACACATGTGGCGGAGCCGACCACCTCCTCCTACCTACATGTGGCAGAGCCCTCCTTCTCCACCTCCTACATACATGTGGCGGAGCCCTCCTCCTCCTCCTACATACATGTGTCAGAGCCCTCCTTCTCCACCTCCTAAATACGCGTGACCGAGCCCTCCTCCACCTCCTCCATACGTGTGACCGAGCCCTCCTCCACCTCCCGTGTGACCGAGCCTTCCTCCACCTCCTAAATACGTGTGACCGAGCCCTCCACCTCCTCCTACATACGTGTGACCGAGCCCTCCACCTCCTTAATACGTGTGACGGAGCCCTCAACCTCCTCCTACACACATGTGGCGGAGCCCTCCACCTCCTCCTACATACGTGTGACCGAGCCCTCCTCCTCCTCCTACATACGTGTGACCGAGCCCTCCTTCTCCACCTCCTACATACATGTGGCGGAACCCTCCTCCTCCTCCTACATACATATGGCAGAGCCCTCCTTCTCCACCTCCTACATACATGTGACGGAGCCCTCCTCCTCCTACATACATGTGACTGAGCCCTCCACCTCCTACATACGTTTGACTGAGCCGTCCTCCACCTCCTACATACGTGTCACCGAGCCCTCCTGCAATTCTTACATATGTGTGACCGAGCCCTCCACCTCCTAAATACGCATGACCGAGCCCTCCTCCAGCTCCTACATACGTGTGACCGAGCCCTCCTCCACCTCCCGGGTGACCGAGCCCTCCTCCACCTCCTAAATACGTTTGACCGAGCCCTCCTCCACCTCCTACTTACATGTGACCGAGCCCTCCTCCACCTCCTACATACTTGTGACGGAGCCCTCAACCTCCTCCTACACACATGTGGCGGAGCCCTCCAACTCCTCCTACCTACATGTGGCAGAGCCCTCCTTCTCCACCTCCTACATACATGTGACGGAGCCCCCCTCCTCCTACATACATGTGACTGAGCCCTCCACCTCCTACATACGTGTGACCCAGCCCTCCTCCACCTCCTACATACGTGTGACCGAGCCCTCCTCCACCTCCTAAATACGTGTGACCGAGCCCTCCTCCACCTCCTACATATGTGTGACCGAGCCCTCCTTCTTCACCTCCTACATACATGTGACTGAGCCCTCCTCCTACATACATGTGACGGAGCCCTCCACCTCCTCCTACACACATGTGGCGGAGCACTCCACCTCCTACATACATGTGACGGAGCCCTCCACCTCCTCCTACACACATGTGGCGGAGCCCTCCACCTCCTACATACATGTGACTGAGCCCTCCACCTCCTACATACGCATGACCGAGCCCTCCTCCACCTCCTACATACGTTTGACCGAGCCCTCCTCCACCCCCTACATACGTGTGACCAAGCCCTCCTCCACCTCCTACATACGTGTGACCGAGCCCTCCTTCTCCACCTCCTACATACATGTGGCGGAACCCTCCTCCTCCTCCTACATACATGTGGCAGAGCCCTCCTTCTCCACCTCCTAAATACGCGTGACCGAGCCCTCCTCCACCTCCTCCATACGTGTGACCGAGCCTTCCTCCACCTCCTAAATACGCGTTACCGAGCCCTCCTCCACCTCCTAAATACATGTGACCGCGTCCTCCTCCACCTCATACATACGTGTGATGGAGCCCTCCTCCCCCTACTCCACCTCCTCCTACATACATGTGACGGAGCCCTCCTACTCCTCCTTCATACATGTGACCGAGCCCTCCTCCACCTCCTGTGTGACCAGCCCTCCTCCACCTCCTACATATGTGTGACCGAGCACTCCTTCTCCACCTCCTACATACATGTGGCGGAGCCCTCCTCCACCTCCTACATACGTGTGACCGAGCCCTCCTTCTCCACCTCCTACATACATGTGGCGGAACCCTACTCCTCCTCCTACATACATATGGCAGAGCCCTCCTTCTCCACCTCCTACATACATGTGACGGAGCCCTCCTCCTCCTACATACATGTGACGGAGCCCTCCTCCACCTCCTACATACGTGTGACCGAGCCCTCCACCTCCTAAATACGCGTGACCGAGCCCTCCTCCACCTCCTACATACGTGTGACCGAGCCCTCCTCCACCTCCTACATATGTGTGACCGAGCCCTCCTTCTCCATCTCCTACATACATGTGGCAGAGCCCTCCTCCACCTCCTACATATGTGTGACCGAGCCCTCCTTCTCCACCTCCTACATACATGTGGCGGAGCCCTCCACTAACTCCTACATACGTGTGACGGAGCCCTCCACCTCCTCCTACACACATGTGGCGGAGCCCTCCACCTCCTACATACATGTGACTGAGCCCTCCACCTCCTACATACGTTTGACCGAGCCCTCCACCTCCTAAATACGCATGACCGAGCCCTCCTCCACCTCCTACATACGTGTGGCCGAGCCCTCCTCCACCTCCTACATACGTGTGACCGAGCCCTCCTCCACCTCCTAAATACATGTGACCGAGCCCTCCTCCACCTCCTACATACATGTGACCGAGCCCTCCTCCACCCCCTACGTGTGACCAAGCCCTCCTCCACCTCCTAAATACGCGTGACCGAGCCCTCCTCCACCTCCTCCATACGTGTGACCGAGCCCTCCTCCACCTCCCGTGTGACCGAGCCTTCCTCCACCTCCTAAATACGCGTGACCGAGCCCTCCTCCACCTCCTAAATACATGTGACCGCGCCCTCCTCCACCTCCTACATACGTGTGATGGAGCCCTCCTCCCCCTCCTCCACCTCCTCCTACATACATGTGACTGAGCCCTCAACCTCCTACATACATGTGACGGAGCCCTCAACCTCCTCCTACACACATGTGGCGGAGCCCTCCACCTCCTACATACATGTGACTGAGCCCTCCACCTCCTACATACGTTTGACCGAGCCCTCCACCTCCTAAATACGCATGACCGAGCCCTCCTCCACCTCCTACATACGTGTGGCCGAGCCCTCCTCCACCTCCTACATACGTGTGACCGAGCCCTCCTCCACCTCCTAAATACATGTGACCGAGCCCTCCTCCACCTCCTTCATACATGTGACCGAGCCCTCCTCCACCCCCTACGTATGACCAAGCCCTCCTCCACCTCCTAAATACGCGTGACCGAGCCCTCCTCCACCTCCTCCATACGTGTGACCGAGCCCTCCTCCACCTCCCGTGTGACCGAGCCTTCCTCCACCTCCTAAATACGCGTGACCGAGCCCTCCTCCACCTCCTAAATACATGTGACCGCGCCCTCCTCCACCTCCTACATACGTGTGATGGAGCCCTCCTCCCCCTCCTCCACCTCCTCCTACATACATGTGACGGAGCCCTCCTACTCCTCCTACATACATGTGACCGAGCCCTCCTCCACCTCCTGTGTGACCAGCCCTCCTCCACCTCCTACATATGTGTGACCGAGCACTCCTTCTCCACCTCCTACATACATGTGGCGGAGCCCTCCTCCACCTCCTACATACGTGTGACCGAGCCCTCCTTCTCCTCCTCCTACATACATGTGACCAAGCCCTCCTCCACCTCCTAAATACGCGTGACCGAGCCCTCCTCCACCTCCTAAATACATGTGACCGCGCCCTCCTCCACCTCCTACATACGTGTGATGGAGCCCTCCTCCCCCTCCTCCACCTCCTCCTACATACATGTGACGGAGCCCTCCTACTCCTCCTACATACATGTGACCGAGCCCTCCTCCACCTCCTGTGTGACCAGCCCTCCTCCACCTCCTACATATGTGTGACCGAGCACTCCTTCTCCACCTCCTACATACATGTGGCGGAGCCCTCCTCCACCTCCTACATACGTGTGACCGAGCCCTCCACCTCCTAAATACGTGTGACGGAGCCCTCAACCTCCTCCTACACACATGTGGCGGAGCCCTCCACCTCCTCCTACATACGTGTGACCGAGCCCTCCTCCTCCTCCTACATATATGTGACGGAGCCCTCCTCCTCCTCCTACATACGTGTGACCGAGCCCTCCTTCTCCACCTCCTACATACATGTGACGGAGCCCTCCTCCTCCTACATACATATGGCAGAGCCCTCCTTCTCCACCTCCTACATACATGTGACGGAGCCCTCCTCCTCCTACATACATGTGACTGAGCCCTCCACCTCCTACATACGTTTGACTACGCCGTCCTCCACCTCCTACATACGTGTGACCGAGCCCTCCTCCACCTCCTAAATACATGTGACGGAGCCCTCAACCTCCTCCTACACACATGTGGCGGAGCCCTCCTCCACCTCCTACATACGTGTGACCGAGCCCTCCTTCTCCACCTCCTACATACATGTGGCGGAACCCTCCTCCTCCTCCTACATACATGTGGCAGAGCCCTCCTTCTCCACCTCCTAAATACGCGTGACCGAGCCCTCCTCCACCTCCTCCATACGTGTGACCGAGCCCTCCTCCACCTCCCGTGTGACCGAGCCTTCCTCCACCTCCTAAATACGCGTTACCGAGCCCTCCTCCACCTCCTAAATACATGTGACCGCGCCCTCCTCCACCTCCTACATACGTGTGATGGAGCCCTCCTCCCCCTACTCCACCTCCTCCTACATACATGTGACGGAGCCCTCCTACTCCTCCTTCATACATGTGACCGAGCCCTCCTCCACCTCCTGTGTGACCAGCCCTCCTCCACCTCCTACATATGTGTGACCGAGCACTCCTTCTCCACCTCCTACATACATGTGGCGGAGCCCTCCTCCACCTCCTACATACGTGTGACCGAGCCCTCCACCTCCTAAATACGTGTGACGGAGCCCTCAACCTCCTCCTACACACATGTGGCGGAGCCCTCCACCTCCTCCTACATACGTGTGACCGAGCCCTCCTCCTCCTCCTACATATATGTGACGGAGCCCTCCTCCTCCTCCTACATACGTGTGACCGAGCCCTCCTTCTCCACCTCCTACATACATGTGACGGAGCCCTCCTCCTCCTACATACATATGGCAGAGCCCTCCTTCTCCACCTCCTACATACATGTGACGGAGCCCTCCTCCTCCTACATACATGTGACTGAGCCCTCCACCTCCTACATACGTTTGACTACGCCGTCCTCCACCTCCTACATACGTGTGACCGAGCCCTCCTCCACCTCCTAAATACATGTGACGGAGCCCTCAACCTCCTCCTACACACATGTGGCGGAGCCGTCCACCTCCTCCTACCTACATGTGGCAGAGCCCTCCTTCTCCACCTCCTACATACATGTGGCGGAGCCCTCCTCCTCCTCCTACATACATGTGTCAGAGCCCTCCTTCTCCACCTCCTAAATACGCGTGACCGAGCCCTCCTCCACCTCCTCCATATGTGTGACCGAGCCCTCCTCCACCTCCCGTGTGACCGAGCCTTCCTCCACCTCCTAAATACGTGTGACCGAGCCCTCCACCTCCTCCTACATACGTGTGACCGAGCCCTCCACCTCCTTAATACGTGTGACGGAGCCCTCAACCTCCTCCTACACACATGTGGCGGAGCCCTCCACCTCCTCCTACATACGTGTGACCGAGCCCTCCTCCTCCTCCTACATACGTGTGACCGAGCCCTCCTTCTCCACCTCCTACATACATGTGGCGGAACCCTCCTCCTCCTACATACATGTGACCAAGCCCTCCTCCACCTCCTAAATACGCGTGACCGAGCCCTCCTCCACCTCCTCCATACGTGTGACCGAGCCCTCCTCCACCTCCCGTGTGACCGAGCCTTCCTCCACCTCCTAAATACGCGTGACCGAGCCCTCCTCCACCTCCTAAATACATGTGACCGCGCCCTCCTCCACCTCCTACATACGTGTGATGGAGCCCTCCTCCCCCTCCTCCACCTCCTCCTACATACATGTGACTGAGCCCTCAACCTCCTACATACATGTGACGGAGCCCTCCACCTCCTCCTACACACATGTGGCGGAGCCCTCCACCTCCTACATACATGTGACTGAGCCCTCCACCTCCTACATACGTTTGACCGAGCCCTCCACCTCCTAAATACGCATGACCGAGCCCTCCTCCACCTCCTACATACGTGTGGCCGAGCCCTCCTCCACCTCCTACATACGTGTGACCGAGCCCTCCTCCACCTCCTAAATACATGTGACCGAGCCCTCCTCCACCTCCTTCATACATGTGACCGAGCCCTCCTCCACCCCCTACGTATGACCAAGCCCTCCTCCACCTCCTAAATACGCGTGACCGAGCCCTCCTCCACCTCCTCCATACGTGTGACCGAGCCCTCCTCCACCTCCCGTGTGACCGAGCCTTCCTCCACCTCCTAAATACGCGTGACCGAGCCCTCCTCCACCTCCTAAATACATGTGACCGCGCCCTCCTCCACCTCCTACATACGTGTGATGGAGCCCTCCTCCCCCTCCTCCACCTCCTCCTACATACATGTGACGGAGCCCTCCTACTCCTCCTACATACATGTGATCGAGCCCTCCTCCACCTCCTGTGTGACCAGCCCTCCTCCACCTCCTACATATGTGTGACCGAGCACTCCTTCTCCACCTCCTACATACATGTGGCGGAACCCTCCTCCTCCTCCTACATACATATGGCAGAGCCCTCCTCCACCTCCTACATACATGTGACGGAGCCCTCCTCCTCCTACATACATGTGACTGAGCCCTCCACCTCCTACACACGTTTGACTGAGCCGTCCTCCACCTCCTACATACGTGTGACCGAGCCCTCCTGCAATTCTTACATATGTGTGACCGAGCCCTCCACCTCCTAAATACGCATGACCGAGCCCTCCTCCAGCTCCTACATACGTGTGACCGAGCCCTCCTCCACCTCCCGTGTGACCGAGCCCTCCTCCACCTCCTAAATACGTGTGACCGAGCCCTCCTCCACCTCCTACTTACATGTGACCGAGCCCTCCTCCACCTCCTACATACTTGTGACGGAGCCCTCAACCTCCTCCTACACACATGTGGCGGAGCCCTCCAACTCCTCCTACCTACATGTGGCAGAGCCCTCCTTCTCCACCTCCTACATACATGTGACGGAGCCCTCCACCTCCTCCTACACACATGTGGCGGAGCCCTCCACCTCCTACATACATGTGACTGAGCCCTCCACCTCCTACATACGCATGACCGAGCCCTCCTCCACCTCCTACATACGTGTGACCGAGCCCTCCTCCACCCCCTACATACGTGTGACCAAGCCCTCCTCCACCTCCTAAATATGTGTGACCGAGCCCTCCTCCACCTCCTACATACGTGTGACCGAGCCCTCCTTCTCCACCTCCTACATACATGTGGCGGAACCCTCCTCCTCCTCCTACATACATGTGGCAGAGCCCTCCTTCTCCACCTCCTAAATACGCGTGACCGAGCCCTCCTCCACCTCCTCCATACGTGTGACCGAGCCCTCCTCCACCTCCCGTGTGACCGAGCCTTCCTCCACCTCCTAAATACGCGTTACCGAGCCCTCCTCCACCTCCTAAATACATGTGACCGCGCCCTCCTCCATCTCCTACATACGTGTGATGGAGCCCTCCTCCCCCTACTCCACCTCCTCCTACATACATGTGACGGAGCCCTCCTACTCCTCCTTCATACATGTGACCGAGCCCTCCTCCACCTCCTGTGTGACCAGCCCTCCTCCACCTCCTACATATGTGTGACCGAGCACTCCTTCTCCACCTCCTACATACATGTGGCGGAGCCCTCCTCCACCTCCTACATACGTGTGACCGAGCCCTCCTTCTCCACCTCCTACATACATGTGGCGGAACCCTACTCCTCCTCCTACATACATATGGCAGAGCCCTCCTTCTCCACCTCCTACATACATGTGACGGAGCCCTCCTCCTCCTACATACATGTGACGGAGCCCTCCTCCACCTACTACATACGTGTGACCGAGCCCTCCACCTCCTAAATACGCGTGACCGAGCCCTCCTCCACCTCCTACATACATGTGACGGAACCCTCCTCCACCTCCTACATATGTGTGACCGAGCCCTCCTTCTCCACCTCCTACATACATGTGGCGGAGCTCTCCTCCACCTCCTACATACGTGTGACCGAGCCCTCCTTCTCCACCTCCTACATACATGTGGCGGAACCCTCCTCCTCATCCTACATACATATGGCAGAGCCCTCCTCCACCTCCTACATACATGTGGCGGAGCCCTCCTCCTCCTACATACATGTGACTGAGCCCTCCACCTCCTACATACGTTTGACTGAGCCGTCCTCCACCTCCTACATACGTGTGACCGAGCCCTCCTGCAATTCTTACATATGTGTGACCGAGCCCTCCACCTCCTAAATACGCATGACCGAGCCCTCCTCCAGCTCCTACATACGTGTGACCGAGCCCTCCTCCACCTCCCGTGTGACCGAGCCCTCCTCTACCTCCTAAATACGTGTGACTGAGCCCTCCTCCACCTCCTACTTACATGTGACCGAGCCCTCCTCCACCTCCTACATACTTGTGACGGAGCCCTCAACCTCCTCCTACACACATGTGGCGGAGCCCTCCAACTCCTCCTACCTACATGTGGCAGAGCCCTCCTTCTCCACCTCCTACATACATGTGACGGAGCCCCCCTCCTCCTACATACTTGTGACTGAGCCCTCCACCTCCTACATACGTGTGGCCGAGCCCTCCTCCACCTCCTACATACGTGTGACCGAGCCCTCCTCCACCTCCTAAATACGTGTGACCGAGCCCTCCTCCACCTCCTACATATGTGTGACCGAGCCCTCCTTCTTCACCTCCTACATACATGTGACTGAGCCCTCCACCTCCTACATACATGTGACGGAGCCCTCCACCTCCTCCTACACACATGTGGCGGAGCCCTCCACCTCCTACATACATGTGACTGAGCCCTCCACTTCCTACATACGTTTGACCGAGCCCTCCACTCCTAAATACGCATGACCGAGCACTCCTCCACCTCCTACATACGTGTGGCCGAGCCCTCCTCCACCTCCTACATACGTGTGACCGAGCCCTCCTCCACCTCCTAAATACGTGTGACCGAGCCCTCCTCCACCTCCTACATATGTGTGACCGAGCCCTCCTTCTTCACCTCCTACATACATGTGACTGAGCCCTCCACCTCCTACATACATGTGACGGAGCCCTCCACCTCCTCCTACACACATGTGGCGGAGCCCTCCACCTCCTACATACATGTGACTGAGCCCTCCACCTCCTACATACGTTTGACCGAGCCCTCCACTCCTAAATACGCATGACCGAGCCCTCCTCCACCTCCTACATACGTGTGGCCGAGCCCTCCTCCACCTCCTACATACGTGTGACCGAGCCCTCCTCCACCTCCTACATACATGTGACCGAGCCCTTCTCCACCTCCTACATACGTGTGGCCGAGCCCTCCTCCACCTCCTACATACGTGTGACCGAGCCCTCCTCCACCTCCTCCATACGTGTGACCGAGCCCTCCTCCACCTCCCGTGTGACCGAGCCCTCCTCCACCTCCTAAATACATGTGACCGCGCCCTCCTCCACCTCCTACATACGTGTGATGGAGCCCTCCTCCCCCTCCTCCACCTCCTCCTACATACATGTGACGGAGCCCTCCTACTCCTCCTACATACATGTGACCGAGCCCTCCTCCACCTCCTTTGTGACCAGCCCTCCTCCACCTCCTACATATGTGTGACCGAGCACTCCTTCTCCACCTCCTACATACATGTGGCGGAGCCCTCCTCCACCTCCTACATACGTGTGACCGAGCCCTCCTTCTCCACCTCCTACATACATGTGGCGGAACCCTACTCCTCCTCCTACATACATATGGCAGAGCCCTCCTTCTCCACCTCCTACATACATGTGACGGAGCCCTCCTCCTCCTACATACATGTGACTGAGCCCTCCACCTCCTACATACGTGTGACCGAGCCCTCCTGCAATTCTTACATACGTGTGACCGAGCCCTCCACCTCCTATATACGCGTTACCGAGCCCTCCTCCACCTCCTACATACGTGTGACCGAGCCCTCCTCCACCTCCCGTGTGACCGAGCCCTCCTCCACCTCCTACATATGTGTGACCTAGCCCTCCTTCTCCACCTCCTACATACATGTGGCGGAGCCCTCCTCCACCTCCTACATACATGTGACTGAGCCCTCCTGCAACTGTTACATACGTGTGAGCGAGCCCTCCTCCACCTCCTGACCGAGCCCTCCACCTCCTAAATATGCGTGACCGAGCCCTCCACCTCCTAAATACGTGTGACCAAGACCTCCACCTCCTCCTACACACATGTGGCGGAGCCCTCCACCTCCTCCTACACACATGTGGAGGAGCCCTCCACTTACTCCTACATACGTGTGTCTGAGCCCTCCTCCTCCTCCTACATACATGTGGCGGAGCCCTCCACCTCCTCCTACCTACATGTGGCAGAGCCCTCCTCCACCTCCTACATACATGTGGCGGAGCCCTCCTCCTCCTCCTACATACATGTGGCGGAGCCCTCCACCTCCTCCTACACACATGTGGCGGAGCCCTCCACCTCCTCCTACACACATGTGGAGGAGCCCTCCACTTACTCCTACATACGTGTGTCTGAGCCCTCCTCCTCCTCTTACATACATGTGACAGAGCCCTCCTCCTCCTCCTACATACATGTGATGGAGCCCTCCTCCCCCTCCTCCACCTCCTCCTACATACATGTGACGGAGCCCTCCTACTCCTCCTACATACATGTGGCAGAGCCCTCCTCCTCCTACATACATGTGACCAAGCCCTCCTCCACCTCCTGTGTGACCGAGCCCTTCTCCACCTCCTACATATGTGTGACCGAGCCCTCCTTCTCCACCTCCTACATACATGTGGCGGAACCCTCCTCCTCCTCCTACATACATATGGCAGAGCCCTCCTTCTCCACCTCCTACATACATGTGACAGAGCCCTCCTCCTCCTACATACATGTGACTGAGCCCTCCACCTCCTACATACGTTTGACCGAGCCCTCCTCCACCTCCTACATACGTGTGACCGAGCCCTCCTGCAATTCTTACATACGTGTGACCGAGCCCTCCACCTCCTAAATACGCGTGACCGAGCCGTCCTCCACCTCCTACATACGTGGGACCGAACCCTCCTCCACCTCCCGTGTGAATGAGCCCTCCTCCACCTCCTACATATGTGTGATCGAGCCCTCCTTCTCCACCTCCTACATACATGTGGCGGAGCCCTCCTCCACCTCCTACATACATGTGACGGAGCCCTCCTCCTCCTACATACATGTGACTGAGCCCTCCACCTCCTACATACGTTTGACCGAGCCCTCCTCCACCTCCTACATACGTGTGATCGAGCCCTCCTCCACCTCCTACATACGTGTGATCGAGCCCTCCTGCAACTGTTACATACGAGTGAGCGAGCCCTCCTCCACCTCCTAAATATGCGTGACTGAGCCCTCCTCCACCTCCTACATACGTGTGACCGAGCCCTCCTGCAATTCTTACATACGTGTGACTGAGCCCTCCTCCACCTCCCGTGTGACCGAGCCCTCCTCCACCTCCTAAATACGTGTGACCAAGCCCCCCTCTACCTCCTACATACATGTGACCGAGCACTCATCCACCTCCTACATACGTGTGACCGAGCCCTCCTTCTCCACCTCTTACATACATGTGACCGAGCACTCATCCACCTCCTACATACGTGTGACCGAGCCCTCCTTCTCCACCTCCTACATACATGTGGCGGAGCCCTCCTCCTCCTCCTACATACATGTGGCACAGCCCTCCTTCTCCACCTCCTACATACGTGTGACGGAGCCCTCCTCCTCCTCCTACATACATGTGACGGAGCACATGTATGTTTTTTCTGTATTTTTTTCTGTATTTTTTTCTGTTACACTGTATATATTTGTAAATTAATTTGAAAATGCAATAAGTTGTAAAATAAATGTTTATCTCCATATCTGTAATCAACACTGGTGGTTGTCTACTTTACCTCAAATCATGTGTTGTGTGTGCAAATAAGAAATAAACTAAAAGCTAAAAAGAGCAGAACATTAAAGTGTAAGTTTGGCGGAAATTGAAAATAAAGCTATTTTCTGATTGAAAATACATCAACTAAGCCGTGGAGGAAGTAATTTTCGCTCATCACACAGTTCAGAGCTAGCACGGGCGGGAGCTAGAGTCCAAAATCGCAAACAGTGGGTTAGCATGGGGCCTACAGCCACACGCTTTCAAAATCGCATTTTTAAACCACTAACATTGCTCAAAACAGCGCCAAACCTCGTCAGCAGCTTGCTCTGGGTGTCTACACATAAAACGAAGCACCAACAACTCAGTTCATGAACCCGAAGTTCAAGACAGCAGCCCTATCTGAAGCACATAAATGTCACGCGACATCTCACACGGGAACACAAGAGCTAATCTCGCGCGACATTTATGTGCTTCAGATAAGGCTGCTGTCTTGAACTGATTGGAATTGTATACAAACCATCCCGACGTTTTACCCACTGTTATTAACTTATATTTGGCCAAACTGCCACTAATTTAAAAGTATACTCGTTTTATTCTGGGCGAAATCTTCAGTGGTCTCCCTCGTTTTGCATTGCGTTCGGTAATCGACACTTACGGACTATCCTTCGCGAGGAGCTGGCAGGGGTAGAATTGGTGAGTGTTCTTAACTGTCTTCTGTTATAAACTTCGGGTTCATGAACTGAGTTGTTGGTGCTTCGTTTTATGTGTAGACACCCAGAGCAAGCTGCTGACGAGGTTTGGCGCTGTTTTGAGCAATGTTAGTGGTTTAAAAATGCGATTTTGAAAGCGTGTGGCTGTAGGCCCCATGCTAACCCACTGTTTGCGATTTTGGACTCTAGCTCCCGCCCGTGCTAGCTCTGAACTGCGTGATGAGCGAAAATTACTTCCTCCATGGCTTAGTTTATGTATTTTCATTCAGAAAATAGCTTTATTTTCAATTTCCGCCAAACTTACACTTTAAGCAGAATGAGCAAATATGTTTTTACTTCCCATAAACTACAAAGAGGGAACCGACAAACAGAGAGGTTCCTAAAGTGTCATATGCAAAGATTCAGTTAAGCATCTGAAAATTGGAGTACCTGCTTGGAAACCACAGATGTGTACAATATTTGGCAGATATGATTCTTTTAGGTGTGGGGGCAGTCGCCCTACACATAATTGCCCTGACGCATCTCAATCAGTCATCATGCAGCCCGATGGCCAGCAGCATCGGGATCCCGACCCCGAGGACCAGAGTGAGGCTCTCCAGGAGCCCCAGGTGTTGCCAGTGGTGGGCCTCGGCCCCGGTGTGCTGCTCGTGGTCCGAGGGGGGATGGCCCGTCCTGCTGCGGCTGACCTCGGGGAGAACATGCACCGTGGCCACCTAGACGAAAGTCCCGGCCGAGAAGAGCATCCCCACACCTGTCGCAATGAGCTGGTTCTGAGACGAGCGGCCAGACTGCAGACGCAAACACGACGGATCAAATAACGCCCAAGTTGAAACTGTAGGAAAAAAGACCCAAGATGGCTGAAGGGTGCTGAAGGGCGGAGGATGCTGCAGGAGAAGGATTTTAGTTTTTTTTAAATAAATCCACAGAAAAGACAACAAGGAAGAACAGCTTGTGCTTCATCGCTGATGTCACGAGGTGAGTCGAGGATGGCTCGGCTCACCTCTCCTCCACTCTCAGAGGCAGTGTTTCTCCATAGGTGTTTGTGTCCGTATGAGCTTAAGTCAGATACCCTATCAGTGGAAGATTATTTAACTGTAGACTTCCTTTCTGAAAGAAAGTTCAGAGTTAAAGTAGGGCTGGAGATATCCGAAGAATATGACATAGCTAATGGAATTCCCCAAGGAAGTGCCATCAGTCCAGTGTTATTTAATGTAATGATTAATGACAGTTTTATAAATCTAGATTGAAGGATTTGCTCATCCTTATATGCAGATAATGGAGCTATTTGGATTAGGGGGAGAGATGATGCTCTGAATGTTTTTAAAAAGATAAAGGAGGCTATTCTAAAAGTTGAACAATGGTCATGTAATTGGGGTTTCAAACTTTCAACCGCTAAGAGAAGAACAGAGTCTTAGTTTATATGGACAACCAATAGAAAAAGTGAAGGAATTTAAGTACTTGGGGAGATGGATCGATGAAAGGTGTACATGGAAGTTGCATGTCGAAAAACTAGAAACAAAATGCAAAAAAGTAGTTAATTTAATGAGAGCTATATCTGGATATAACTGGGGAGCAGATAAACAGGCATTAATAGATATATGTCATTGATGAGATCAGCAATAGACTATGGATGTTTTGTATATGGAGCAGCAGCCAAATCACACTTAAACAAAATTGAAAGAATGCAAAATAAAGCCTTGAGACTCTGTATTGGTGCAATGAGGACAACTCCAATTAATGCCGTGCTGGTGGAATCAGGTGAAAGCCCACTAGAGTTCAGAAGGGACAAACTGTCATTAGCATACTGGATTCGATGAAGAGGATGTGGGGTTGAAAACATCAAAAGTGTCTTAAACGAATGTTGGGAATATAACAGTTTTAAGGGAAATGGCTTTGGATGGAAGATAAAAGATCAAATTGAAAAATATGGTATTAAAGAAATTTGTTTTAACTCCTCTTTGCCATTAAGTAATGTCCCACCATGGCTTTTCCCTAAAGTTAAGGTTGATTTTAGTATTATGAACCTAAAGGATTGGATGGAAAGGGAAATAGGACACTGTGCAAATCAATACATAAAGAATCATTTTTACAGGTATTTACAGATATTTACTGATGGCTCTAAACGATCGTGTTGGTACAGGAGTCATCCCGCTTTTTCAAATTCAAATGAGCAATAGGATAACAAATCAACTATCACTTTATTCGGCAGAGATGATGGCAGTAATTTTTGGGCTTCAGTGGGTGGAGGAAGTCAGACCAGACAGGGTGGTGATGTGTGTGGACTCTGCAGCAGTGCTATTGAGCCTACAGACCATGAAGTCACTCAGGGAAGATTTGGTATATGAAGTCTTTCAGTGTCTGTTCAGAATTCAGAGAATAGGGATCGAGTTAGAATTCTGGGTACCTGCTCATGTGGGAATTACAGTCAATGAATGTGCAGATAAAGCGGCAAAAACAGCATTAAATACGCGACATATCACTGATATTCCACTTGGAAAAGGTGAAGGCAAAGCACTAGTCAAAAAGAAAATATCTGAATTTTGGCAGAAGAAGTGGGACGAGGACAGCAAGGGCAGAACTTATTATAGAATTAAAAACACAGTCAGAACACAGAGTATTAAGGGAAGAAGTAGAAGAGAGGAGGTGGTACCAAAAAACGCAAAGAAGAAGAAGAAAAAGAAGAAGAAGAATATTTTTAGATTTTTAACAATACTTTATTTACAATTGGTTCAGCAACAAGCAAACAGTTATACAATCAACTCATCAGTTAATCAGAGGAATGATGCGAATTCAATCTCTGTGCCGTTCACCCGGCACAACAGCTCCTCATGGCCCCACTGCTGCTTAAATACATCTATGTTCCCTGTGATCCTGTGGAAGCAGAACACCAGCCTCAGTCTGGCCTTTACGTTGTACTTCCACAGGGTCACAGGGTCAAGGGTCGGCCCACCCTGCAGTTTGTCTCTACGAGTGAGATAAATAGACATTTTGGCTTCTCCAATTAAAAAGTTTAGGAGTTGGCACTTTGCTTTTTCTGTTTTTTTTAAACCTTACTCCACAAATAAAAACAGGAGCAGTAAACAAGACACCAAACAGACTAAAAACATGGGTTAAACATTAAAAATCTCTGCCAATCTTCTGCATTCAATAAAAACATGAAAAATGTTTTCAGTCAACCTGCAGAATGGGCACTCGTTTAAAATACTACGATTAAAAACAGATAAAAAGGCATTAGTAGCGATGGCACCATGTAAAATCCTCCACTGGAGATCTCCGGTTCTCTTCTTTAGAGGAGGTATGTATAGCGTTCTCCACTGTGGGCTCAGCCCGCCCAGCCTCTCAGTCCACACGCACTCTGCTCTGTCACACAGCCGCGTTTTGTGGATAGTTTTTACACATGGTGCCGGTGCAGCGGTCTGCAGCGCAGCGAGCAAGAGTTTGAGAGAGGGCATGAGTAAAACTGAGTGAGAGTAATATATTTTTGCCTGCTCAAATGACATTATGTTTAGCTCGCGTAGCATTTCTCTTCAAAATATAATTTCTGTGCTCGCAAAATATATTTTTCTGCGCTCAAAATCTCACATTGCTGCTTCATAAATGTGGCACAAATATAACGCCATACCTTCAAGCTTCCATTCTATTGATCCATCCATCCATCCATTTTCTTCCGCTTATCCGGTACCGGGTCGCGGGGGCAGCTGCCTGAGCAGGGACGCCCAGACTTCCCTCTCCCCGGACACTTCCCCTAGCTCCTCCGGGAGGACCCCAAGGCGTTCCCAGGCCAGCCGGGTGACATAGTCACTCCAGCGTGTCCTGGGTCTTCCTCGGGGTCTCCTCCCGGTGGGGCATGCCTGGAACACCTCCCGAGGGAGGCGTCCAGGGGGCATCCGATGCAGATGCCCGAGCCACCTCAACTGGCTCCTCTCGATGTGGAGGAGCAGCGGCTCTACTCCGAGCTCCCCCCGTGTGACGGAGCTCCTCACCCTATCTCTAAGGGAGCGCCCCGCCACCCTGCGGAGGAAGCTCATTTCGGCCGCTTGTATCCGGGATCTTATTCTTTCGGTCATGACCCAAAGTTCATGACCATAGGTGAGGGTAGGAACGTAGATTGACCGGTAAACCGAGAGCTTCGCCTTTCGGCTTAGCTCTCTCTTTACCACGACGGACCGATACAGCGACCGCATTACTGCAGCCGCTGCACCGATCCGCCTGTCAATCTCGCGTTCCATCCTTCCCTCACTCGTGAACAAGACCCCAAGATACTTAAACTCCTCCACTTGAGGCAGGAACTCCCCCTCAACCTGGAGGGAGCAAGCCACCTTTTTCCGGTCGAGAACCATGGCCTCAGATTTGGAGGTGCTAATCCTCATCCCGGCTGCTTCACACTCGGCTGCAAACCGCCCCAGGACATGCTGGAGGTCCTGGCTCGAAGGAGCCAACAAGACCACATCGTCCGCAAAAAGCAGGGATGAAATCCAGTGGCTCCCGAACCAGATCCCCTCCGGCCCACGGCTGCACCTAGAAATCCTGTCCATAAAAATAATGAACAGGACCGGTGACAAAGGGCAGCCCTGCCGGAGTCCAACATGCACCTGGAACAGGTCTGACTTACTGCCGGCAATGCGAACCAAGCTCCTGCTCCGGTCATACAGGGACCGAACAGCCCTTAGCAGAGGGCCCCCGACCCCGTACTCCCGAAGTACCTCCCACAGAATGCCACGAGGGACACGGTCGAATGCCTTCTCCAAGTCCACAAAACACATGTGGACTGGTTGGGCAAACTCCCATGAACCCTCGAGCACCCTGCGGAGGGTATAGAGCTGGTCCAGTGTTCCACGGCCAGGACGAAAACCGCATTGTTCCTCCTGAATCCGAGGTTCGACTATCGGCCTAATTCTCCTCTCCAGCACCCTGGAATAGACTTTCCCGGGGAGGCTGAGAAGTGTGATCCCCCGATAGTTGGAACACACCCTCCGGTCCCCCTTTTTGAATAGAGGGACCACCACCCCGGTCTGCCAGTCCAGAGGCACTGTCCCCGACTGCCACGCGATGTTGCAGAGACGTGTCAACCAAGACAGCCCCACAACATCCAGAGACTTGAGGTACTCAGGGTGGATCTCATCCACCCCCGGTGCCTTGCCACCGGGGAGCTTCTTAACTACCTCGGTGACTTCAGCCCGTGTAATGGGTGGATGAACCTCTGAGTCTCCAGCCTCTGCTTCCCCAATGGGAGACGTGTCAGTGGGGTTGAGGAGATCCTCGAAGTATTCCTTCCACCGCCCGACGATATCCCCAGTCGAAGTCAGCAGCTCCCCACCTCCACCGTAAACAGTGTTGGTGGGGGGCTGCTTCCCCTTCCTAAGGCGCCGGATGGTTTGCCAGAATTTCCTCGAGGCCGACCGATAGTCCTCCTCCATGGCCTCCCCGAACTCTTCCCAGACCCGAACTTTTGCTTCAGCGACCGCCCGTGCTGCAGCACGCTTGGCCTGCCGGTACCCGTCAGCTGCCTCGGGAGTCCCCCGAGCCAACCAGGTTCGGTAAGACTCCTTCTTCAGCTTGACAGCATCCCTTACTTCCGGTGTCCACCACCGGGTTCGGGGATTGCCACCACGACAGGCACCGGAGACCTTACGGCCACAGCTTCGAACAGCCGCGTCAACAATGGAGGCAGAGAACAAGGTCCATTCGGACTCAATGTCCCCAGCCTCCCTCGGGATCTGGTCATAGCTCTCCCGGAGGTGGGAGTTGAAGACCTCCCTGACAGAGGGTTCCACCAGACGTTCCCAGCAGACCCTCACAACGCGTTTAGGTCTGCCAAGTCTGTCCAGCTTCCTCCCCTGCCAGCGGATCCAACTCACCACCAGGTGGTGATCAGTTGACAGCTCAGCCCCTCTCTTCACCCGAGTGTCCAAAACATACGGCCGGAGGTCAGATGACACAACCACGAAGTCGATCATTGACCTCCGGCCTAGGGTGTCCTGGTGCCATGTGCACTGATGGACACCCTTATGTTTGAACATGGTGTTCGTTATGGACAAACCGTGACCAGCACAGAAGTCCAATAACAGAACCCCACTCGGGTTCTGATCGGGGAGGCCGTTCCTCCCAATCACGCCCCTCCAGGTAACACTGTCGTTGCCCACGTGAGCGTTGAAGTCCCCCAGTAAAACAATGGAGTCCCCGGTTGGAGCACTCTCAAGTACCCCTCCCAAGGACTCCAAGAAGGCCGGGTACTCTGCACTGCCGTTTGGCCCATAGGCCGAAACAACAGTGAGAGACCTATCCCCGACCCGAAGGCGCAGGGAAACGACCCTCTCGTTCACCGGGGAAAACTCCAACACATGGCGGCCGAGCTGGGGGGCTATGAGCAAGCCCACACCTGCTCGGCGCCTTTCACCGCGGGCAACTCCAGAGTAGAAGAGAGTCCAGCCTCTCTCAAGGAGTTGGGTTCCAGAGCCCAGACTGTGCGTGGAGGTGAGCCCGACTACCTGTAGCCGGTAGCGCTCTACCTCCCGCACTAGCTCAGGCTCTTTACCCCCCAGTGAGGTGACATTCCATGTCCCCATGGCTAGAGTCACCGTCCGGGGATTGGGTCGCCGGGGCACCCGCCCAGGACAGCCACCCAAATCCCACCGCACCGGCCCCTTCTGAACCCTCCTGCGGGTGGTGGGCCTACACTATTCTATTGATCCACTGAAAGAAAACACGGTGGATTGTGGATTCCACTTAGTAGCCACTTCCATGGCACGGTCTTCCTAAGGACAATGATGTATAAAGTCAGTGTATGTCTAGCTACAACACTATTAATTATATGCTTCTATATTTAGTTCAGTCCACAGGGTACGGGATTGGAGCTGTAATTAAAACACAACATCTGAACCTCATTAATATGCAGTCAGATGACCTAAGGGAACCTGGGTTCTATATGATGAGTTCTGAACCACAAAAGCGGCATATTAAGATTATCAACGCTAAATAAATTAGTTATGGTCGTGCACATGATGCGTGAGTAGCCCTGTTATTCTCCTTAAAGGTTATTTGAGACCTGCCCTGAGAGAATAATATAATGTTCTTCATTAAAGTGAACACAACATAGATGATTATTGGTATAAAGAGCACAGGGAAAGAGCTAAAATGGTGACGATCCGAACAAAAAACGTATTTAGTCACCGAGAGGCTGAACGGGGGAAAGTTGCTCGACGCGCTGGCTGTCAACCATGCACTGAATACGTATGTATGAGTTTCGTATTTTATTGTTCCAGTATGGAGCTAGAACAGTCTCATAATTCATAAATGCACACAGAAATTCATAAATGCACAAAAAAGATTTACAAATGTATTTGGGGATTTGTATATACATGTGACTCAAAACACAAATACATTTTCAATGCACACACAAATATGTTTCATTTCATATGTAAGTAAAAAATATTCACATATAAAAAACAAGATTCATAAACATATTTCCAATGCACACACAAATCTAAAAAAAAATCACAAATACATGAATGTTAAAGTATTTGCAATCTTCATCAAATACGCATTTGGGGCTTGTTACATTCATATATGAACTGTTGGACCTGTATTTACAAAGTGCTTTTAATTTGTAAACCTCCCTGCATTTGTGTGTGAAACTTTTGAGACTCCCCTGACGTGACTCTGATCCACAAATGCGTTTTTTCTAAGAGGAGGTTGTCTGTAGCCAATCGGATGTCTCCCTCCTTTACAGCCAATCACGTGAGTGCGTTGCGTTGGAGGGATATGGGTGCTAGAGCCAGAATCGACCTTATTTCTGGAGATAATTTCCCTTCTTCCTGTGCTCCCTGTCTTTATGCTGTATAGATTAGGTGTACAGTTATATAAATATCTATTTTTCTTTTATAAAGAAGCATTTTATGGAAGTAATTTATTCCCTCATTCTGGGGAAGATGAACCGGTGCGGGCGGAGTTGTGTTTTAGACTTTTGGGGGAGACACTCACGTGATTGGCTGTAAAGGAGGGAGACATCTGGGGTGGGGGGGGGGGGGGGGGGGGGGTGTAGTTGCTTCCAAATATACCCACACCAAAACATAAATAGTGCAGATATTATAAGCACTAGTCTGTTCCATAACAATCCCACATATTGTCCTTCATAATGGATGCATTAGATTCTCTAACTTAGAGCATTTATCGTAGTGGCTAAACACTTTAAAAAAAATTACATTTGGGCCGATGGTGAAGATCTGTAATAGCAAACCTCTCTAGTGTTGCATGATAGAAGGGTTTCAATGTCTGAGATACGAAAAATTTACACTGGCTGGAAACAATTTGCCGATGACACAGGGTATTTAATCAAAGGTCCAAAACTAACCTACCAAGGCACGGCTTGATACCAATAAAATGTAGTAAGGAAATATATTTTTTATACTATGGGTAATATCTTGAGCCAAAGAAGAATGACACCTTATTCTGCATGACAAAGACTGTTCAACTATGTCTATTCAAAAACATTTATTTCCATCACAAGCTCAGAACAGTTTTAAAGATGTTTATTTTTACTTTGGTAAACAACCAACCTTAATCTAGACTTCTGTTGGACAATATTTGACACCCTGAAGATAACAACACAAGAGGTCTTGTCATTTCTAATCTTCCACACTTCAGGATTCATAAAATGCACAACATAACATTCAGCACACGTGGGACGACATATTAGAAAGCTCCCCACCACCATTTCTGTTCAGGCTTTTTGCTCTCTCAGCAGAGTGAGGATCCCTGCCCTCCTGGATGTGTACGGTGTGTGTTTCATCTGAAGGATGTGGGCGGGAAACAAATTCCCATTCGGAGCATACATCTCCTCTCCCTTCTGTCCCATCAGGGAACGCAGTGTCATGTTTCGGGACAGAATCTTATTGTAAAACTCCACCCCTCCTTTGGCATAATCACATGACACTCCCGCTGCACGGCGGTCCGAGCTATAGTCAATCCACTGGCTGACAGCATCCGAGGCCAGGAAGTAGGATACGGCACCGAGCCCCAACGCCAGAAGGTTCACACCTCCGCGAATTAGTGGAGGCCCAGCATGGAGCCCAAACACCTGCTTCATTAGCACGCTGTACACCCAAACCCCACCAAGGCAGACCGGGGCAACAGCGGCGCTCACAACAGGTCCTCCAGACTGCAACCGAGCCACTTCTCGTGCTACGGCAAACTTCTGTGCCTCGAGGGAAAACACCAGGGCCTCCTGTAGAGCAGAGCCAGTATCACTGCTCCATTCCACCGTTTTGCCGTTGATAAAAATGGTGCGGTTGGTGATTCCGCTTGGGTCATCAGGAGTGCTGTTGAAGTTTGCTGGGATGCCAATTTGAGCCCCTGTAGAAAGCCAAGGGACACCAGCGGCAACCGGATGAAACCCAAAGGAGGCAAAGGCAGAGAAGTTCTTGGGTGATTTGATACCATAGTCCTTCAACACCTACACATGGCAACACAGGGAGTTTAGATTTTATTTCACTTTTTTATTGTTCCTCCGTAGACTTTGAATTTATTATTGTGTGAAATGCTTTGTGAGTTTTGTGATTTATATAGTTTGACTTCTTTTTACTTCAACAACTGTAAAAACGTTGTACATCCATCTAATGCTAATAAGCCTGACATAACTGCTAGAAAAAAAAAATATAGTGCTTTTGAATACTTCAATAATCGACAGTGAAGTTAATTTCTAGATGGAATATCCTATACAAACATAATTGAGTCCACAACTCTTATAAATGTAACTTTGAAGGTAAATTAGACAACAACACCTGCTGGAAGACATCCTCAAGCTTTTCAGACAACGTGACCGGTTCTCCTTTGGACCAGGCCTGATAGAGCTGACGGTAGGAGATGTCAGGAAAAACATGGTGGAAAATGTTGGCTGCAAAGACCCCGCCACAGCTCACAACAAGCACTGGAGTCCTGTACTTCTGAAGAAGCACTGCATACCTGAGGAAGTGAGACGCCATGTCACGTCTTTGTTTTTTAATTGATTTGGTGTGAGTCGGGTGTCTTCAGCAGGTGGCATCTGGAAGGGAGGAGACAGGCATGCATGAGTATAGCAACAGATGACTTCCTGCTTGTTAAAGATATGCATATGATATGAGAGGGAATTTAACAGAAACATGAAGCTGTTGGCTAGTGTGTGGGTGTGTCTCACTCAAGGACATTTCAGGTGGAGATTTGAAACCTGTTCAATCTGCCGTTGAAGGAATATTCTCTCCACAACATTAGCTTCACCCATATTCAGTCAGCTGTCGTTGACAGGTGCACAAGACAGTCCCTAGCCATTGTTTTCAAGGTTAACTCTGGATAAGATTGGGAAGATAACAGCTGACACAACTAATGCATCATATTGGCAAAGGTGGGAACAGCATCATGGTGACACAGCATCTATAGGCAGAGTGACCAATGAATCTCCTAATCGAGTTGAAGTCCAAATTATCTGGTAAGCTAGGCAGCAATCTTATGTCAATCACTATCTCTGGTCATTCAACGTCGCTTAAAACCAACACAAACGTACCGTTACCCAACTCTATTGCTGCAAACTGATCTTGTTTTCGCTCCACTGACCCCAAAAGGAAATGCTCACATCGGCAGCCGGTTTAGGGTTTAGATCAATTAATGCAAACGCAACGAAAACACCAGCAAGTATCGTCTTTATATCAAACAAAAGGCATCCAACACTCACATGTTCTCCACATATTGGCAAGGACAGCCAGACAGTTCTTACGAGACGTAAAACCCCTGTCCGTAAAGCGATTTAGCGTCGTCGCGGTGTTGTGCGACAGTTTTACGACAGTGTACTTTAATGTCGTCAAGAGTGTTTTCAACCTACAAAATTAGGCAATGAACGCCGAGACCCGAGAGAGCAGATGTGTTAGGACAGCTAGGAGCAAGGACGTTCAAATGAAAGGCAGAATTATTAAGAGGTTGAGCAGAATATTATTAATAATCATTGCTGGAAATAATCATGTAATGACTTGTTATAAAACAATAGCAGATTTCACCTGTTAAGTTTCTGTCCTTCACATAACCAGATAGTGTATATAAAGTTTTATTGTTTCAGTTTATTAAAAAAACAACATATTCCTTTTATACATTTAAAACAAGTGCATCCATTTGAAGTTATGGGTATAAAAAGGTAGTTGTAGTCTGGTAGTAATGTATCTGACCACCAAGGCACAACCACCCTGATGGCACCTTAACAAAGTGCAAGACAAAGAAATATACAAACACAAAAACAGTAACAACAACAAAAAGTATTATTAAATGTTACCAAGTTCTGCTGCAATTCAGGATTACATTTATTTGCAATTTCCATGTGTATATTCCAATAAAATAAGTATATAAGTATTCACAACCTTCACTTATTTAATTTTCCCCAATTGCATCCCAATACATAGGCTACATCACCATCTGCTTCGTTGTGCACCAGACGTTGAATCCATGCTCCGGTGACCTACTCTGGGTCGTCCGGCAGGGGGCGCTGATCTGCACTCGTTAAAGCGTTGACTTTTGACAGGAATGACGTGTCATCATCTCACAGCACTCCCTCTGCGGTTTTGATGGTACTTTCCACCAGGGTATTTACCTCACTGATCAAAGCTGTAATCTTGTCCTTCATCATCGTTTCTTTTATGCTTCTCTTCTTTCTTTGAGCGTTGTTGTTGCCTTCTCCACCGTTAAAATGCAAGGAAAAACCACAGCTTAGGCCTACAGAAAACGTGCTTTATCGGCCGGTCGCGTTCGTTCAATTCATCTGTACTCCCATCGGCTGTCGCGAAAATTGACGCAATGCTATTCGCCATTTTGATGACGTGTAATGAGTCGAGTTCAGCTGAGTTCAATCAGCTTCACCTGCCCTGCTGACACGGTGACGGGTGGGAATATGTAAATGAAGAAAAGGCATGCAAAATAAAAAATGCAGTGCTTTTTTTTTGTCTCATAACAAAAGATGGATTATCTTCAATTAAATAGATGAAAAATAACAAAATATTTAGCAGAGCAATCATGACCTGTCATGAGAGCCATAATGCAGTCTGCTAGTATAGTCCTGTAAAACATGGTGATGACACACGGCAAGATTAACCGCCCATTTGCAAACATGATATCGCACCTTTTTTTTCAGGTCACAGTTGAAACCTATAGGTGAACTTGATCTGCACGGCGGGTGGAGTCGTGGCATTAAGCATGGAACAAATTCTCAGCTTTGTCAGTCAAATGAGATTCAGGTGAAAGAAATGAGGGTTGGAGTGGTGGGGAGATTTGTTTGACGTGTGAATGTGCTTTTTCTCAGGAAATCAGGGATGGAGAGTTGGGTTTATTCTTCCCATTTGTTCCTGGACAAGTAACGAAGCGTAGAAAAGTGTAAAACCTCACTGAATATTGTACTTTATTGCACTTTAATGTAGATCATTTTAAACTACAAATATGTGAATATAGTCATTTTGCTGTATGTCTAGTGTGTGGGAGTTCAGCCTTGGAAATAATTTTAGACATTTTTCAGTTTTATGGCAAATCTCTTCAAGATGACAAATCGTTTACGCTTTGGTTCACAAGCACTGTTTTTATCTATTCCTACTTTGTTGCGTGGAAATCAAGCAAGAATGAGGCCACGTTGTAGCTTTGGATTCCCTTCTGCCTCCAAGTTAAAGTAAAATTAAATCATACAATTTGCGAATAGAATAGAATAGAATTGAGGAGAATAGAAAATGATGGGGAAAAAAGGTCACTAAAGGTAAATATGTATTATGTCATCATTGATTTTTGAATGTATGTATATTATGTTTTATTGGAAGACAAATCAAGCAGAACAGAGTAAAGTTATATGTATCAACATGGGTGGATTGTGAGACAATGGGTCCATGTGTAAAAGGCCTCAACACCTCTTTTTGTTGTTGTTTTGTGTCTCTTTGCTGTTCTTATGCATCTTTTTGCATGTTTTTGTGTCTATTGTTGCCATGTTGGGTCCTTTTTTTGTCATTTTGTGGTTATTTTGGCCCCTATTTGTGTTTATTTTGCACCTCTTTCTAGTCATTTTATGTTGCTTTGAGGTCATTTTGAGTCTCTTCCTGGTTGGTATGTGTCTGCCCGAGGGGTACAGTATTTTGCAAGGTGAAGGCCAGGGGGGCATCTGACAATTTGGGTCCCTGGGCCGGTGCCCAGTCCAGTAATCCATCTGTGACAACAGGATCAATAGACAACAAACAAACAGAACGTTTAGAACAGAACAAATGAGGAACAAAGCAGGTGGAACTTGCCAGAATAACATTAAAGCCGGTCTCCTCCACATCCCTTTTTTTCTGTCGAGTTGCTGCAGTCATCTGTGGGTGTGATTAATAGATGGGGATGGATCATTACAGCCCTATTGGTATTTCCCTTTTTTTTTAGACCTTACTGCAATTAATGTGTGTTTATGCATGGTAAATGTTCCACATTTCTCTCGATCAAGCCAAACATGCACACCATGCATGCAAATTACAAAAAAAAGGGGAAGGGGTGAACATATGCATGGTTGCTGCTGATCTGTAATGAAGTGTGTGTGTGTGTGTGTGTGTGTGTGTGTGTGTGTGTGTGTGTGTGTGTGTGTGTGTGTGTGTGTGTGTGTGTGTCAGTTTCTCTTGAGGAGCTCTGAGACGTCTCTACATTCCTTTGAGCTGTTGTTAAATTTTAATGGTGTAGCTGAGCTTGGTGCTTTTACACAGGATGCAAATGAAAGCTGGAACCAGGAACAAAACAGCTGATTTGAAATGCACTCACTGGCTGCACACATGCAGTGGTGTCGTATACAGGAGGAAGTGAAAGTTGTGCAGTTGCTTGAGACAGTAATGAGAAAACTGTCTAAACTGTCTTTTAGATCTGGTGTATTGCCGTGTTGCATGATCCTGTGATGACCTCTAATTACAATATTTTAGATTGCAGTGTGCAACAGCTGTTTTCATCAACATGGATGGATGTACCTTGGTATATGGTGCTAGTGTTGAAATGAAAGCATAATGCGGTGAAGCTGCCAAACACCCCTGTAAAATAATTTGTGAATTTGTAGATTTCAGCCCAGCAAAACATTATTTTAATTTCAGGTCAGATCTAATCATACAGACCAATAGGTGTGAACACTCAACCATTGTTTTTTCACAATCAAGCCAATTTAGTAATTGCTTTATCAACACATTCATCAAAAGAAAATACAAATAAAATACAAAATAAATATGTACAAGAGCATTTTGAGACACAAGTTACAGAGTTAAGTGTTGATACCCAACATATGTGTAACATATCAACATAATATAGTATAAAATGGTAATGATAATGTAGTATAGGATATGAGATTAAGTATAAGGTGAAAGGTAATAATATAGTATTAGTCAGTAGTACCAGTGAATGAATAGGGTCCTCCTTGTTATTAATTTTTAACAAAAAAAAGCACATTTTATCCACATTTTATTCAAACCTTTATCGCCCTCAGACTTACAGTACATCTCTTCGTTAAAATACAAATATGAAAACTAATGCACTTTATTTAGCATGCAATTTTTAAAAAACATTGATCCTTTTATGGCATACATAATGAAATGTGCACAATGTGGAAGATAAACCATGCAAATTAGAGACATACACCGAATAGATTCATATATTCATCGACATAAAACCTGTAGAGTGATGATGCCTTGATAATACAACCTTGTACACGTAGAAGCCACATATAAGTAATTTTAGGGTAAAAAGGAACAATTAATCACTTTGCTGCATATGTGTGTGTGCACGCACGTGTGTGTGCATATGTATTGTGATCATGTCAGACGGTCTGATTCTAGTGAAGAAACAGCTCCCTTCTGTCTCCATGGAAACAGGCAAGAGGCGATGTAAGTGTGAGTGTGGCTGTGAGTGTGTGTGTGTGTGTGTGTGTGTGTGTGTGTGTGTGAGTGTGTGCGTGTGTGTGAGTGTGTGTGTGTGTGTGTGTGTGTGTGAAGGGAAAGACTCAGAGAGAATCCCTCATTCTATTCTATTCTGAGCTATAAACCTCAAATAAATAAGTGCAGAAGTACAAGGGAGTGTTGTGTGTTCATGACAGTCATGTGTCAGTCCTGTCTCTGAGTGGGTAGAGCAGGTCATCGTGGCAGTGCGACCCCCGGTCCCTATTGTCTGCATGTTGAAGTGTCCTGTGAGACACTGAACCCCATGTTGCTCTCTGGGTGCTTTACAGCAGCCCACTGCTCAATAATACCCAGGGTGGATAGGTCCAATTTTCATGTATAAATTCTAATAATAAAAAAGTGTTTACAACAGGAAGCATTTCCATGTATTCCTCCCCGCCTTCCACACAATTCACACTGGAAGAATCCTCGTGTCTGTGAAAAGAATCAGGAATGAACCAAATTGCATGAGCATTATTTTAAAGCTAATATTGGTGTCAGTGTCAGTGGTGCTCTGCATTTAAACAGCCTGAGGGGACTATATTTTAAAAAAAAATAAAAAAAAAACAGAATTCAAACAAGCTGCATTCCGTCTCATTTTTGTAAAATTAGAGACATGCATGTTCAAGTCAAGTGGGGAAGGAGTCGAACGTTTTCAAGGGCAGCGTCCTGTGTTTAAAGGTCAGGGAGGCTATGGTATTTGCTAGACATTGATGGATAATGGATTGAGTGTGTTTTTTTCCCACATACACATTCCATGTGTGTTTCCATACTGAAACACACACGCAGACGTCACTGGTGCTTAATGACCTGGACACTAAATGTCAATTCCACTTTTCAACGTGGACATGATGAACAATGTGGCCTTTTGATGTCCCCTAAAAGAAAATCAATATCATAATGTTTACAAATGTTGCAAATATTCCTGTGAGAATAATAATTTTGAACATATCATTTGGTCCGGTATTGTTGTGTTCATGGACATTGGTCCTCCTGTGACTGTAAATGTAGTGCTGCCATCAGAATAGCTCCCTCTCCCTGACCCTGCCCTCCAAACGCTGGCAGCTCCCGAAGAAAAATGAGGACTTCAAAGCAATCATTTCTCAAATTAAGATCAACTTGTCGACCAATGCAGTGGAGTGACCTCTCAATGAATAAATAAATCAGTAACGCAGTCAATCAATTCACCACCTCTTGATTGCTTCCTACAAGTCCTCCAAAGTCTAAATCAATATGTTCTTACGTCGAACAGAGCAAGCTTTTTAATCCCAGCTGGATTTACCCGAAAAACTCACGTGTCATCGCTGACCTGTCTTACAGTCTTATAATGCAAAGCCGTATGAAAATTCCATTTCTATGACTCGCCCCACACCAATTTCACAATTTCCCCAATTCAAAAGTATTATCAGCTCCTCTTTACTTTCAAGTGAAAAGCTTCACCTTAGCGATCCCTACCACATCCACACAGTGACCCTAACCAGACCGGATCCTTCTCAGCTTCCCACACATTGGTATTTAATGGAGCACCAAACCAACCCAGAAATCCTGGGACTTGGGGCCGCCCCTGTGTCTGCAGGAGTGGGCCCCCTTCTGACTCTGAATTTAATTGTCGATGTTGTTGGGGGTGCAATGGAAGTTCTGATACTTTTAATGGCTCAACTTGGTTGGCCGACATCATAAAGCATTGGCACCATTAAGTGTGATCTGTAAATCTCTACATGGTTTTAGCTTCGCCCAGACTGAAATATCTTGGATTGGAGAGATTTTGTACAGATATATATTATTCCCAAAAACTGTATCCTACACACGACATGTGAGCAGGAGCAGGAGAGTGAGCGAGGATTGGATCGGAAAATTGATCCAACAGTCGCCATGCGGACCGGATGGCTACTATTGGATCAATTTTGTCTCAATTGACAAATCTTTCAAATTGTAGACCAGAGCTTTAAATGTATATCGGATGCATTGCCATGAAATTCAGTTCAGATGTATTTTCCCCTCAGGATAAATTGTGATAGCTTTAGTGATACCTTAACTTTTCCTCTAGTGTCACTAATAGCTAAATGTGTTGATAAGCAAATGTTGTGTTACCTGTTCCTGCCTTGAAGAAGGTATCTGATGACGTTTGCATTATAAAAAGAATTATTGCGTAGATTTCTGATCAGTCTGTAGTCGCAGCGGTTTTCTCTTTTCTATAATAGCAAATGTTACCGAAGACGCTGGACATGGTAAACATTGCCATCCAACCATCAGCATATTGACACTGTTATTGCAAGTGAGTATGCTGACATTAGCATTTATCTAAGCGCAAAGCATGCTTAATGTCTGGTTATTTACAGAGATAAAACTTATAGCAAGTCCCTCTTCCTCATTGCAATTGAATTATTCACATCTTTCTCTCCCTCTCACATGCACTTACTTAGACACACACACACACACACACACACACACACACACACACACACACATCTCATACTGTTAATGGACAGCTACATCATAAACCGTCTTGCCAGTAATGTGGAATATGTTTGTGTGCGTGTTTTCTTTCCTGAGCATGTGTGCACTTATTAACTACACTATGACAAATCTATCTTTAAATTATGTATCACATCTCATGAGATATCAGCATTCCTTTGTGTTTGTGTTTGCACCCGGGCTTCTGTGGCGTCAAGCTGACATCCAGAACACATTCATCATCCTTGCAAACAGCAGTTCTTCTATGTAGCGACATGCGAGTGTGAAAAAAAAAAAAAATAGCAGAAGGTAGCCGCTGCTTGAATGTAGGCAGACCTTGGAGTGGTGGTGTGTTTCATGACCCCTGCCATATTTGCATTTAAATGATTTATCGATCTGTTACTGAAAAGGTTCGAAAATGAGGACTGTGATAGCTCATCAGTTATTAATAATGAGTGTTTAATCTGTAAAACAAACAATGCAAGCATCCTGAATGGAAACATTTCAAAGTCGAATGAGATGTGCACGGCCCTGTACAGGGGGGCCCAGAATATCATTGGTACTCATCTACTGAGCGTCAGTGATGTTGGTGACAAGAGGTGCCATCAGAAAACCCAAAGGATATTAAAAGACAAAATCCACCCCAGCCACATCCTGTTCACCCTGCTGCCGTATGGCAAGAGATACAGAAGTAGCAGCAGCCCTACCACCAGACTTCAGAGCAGCTTCTAAATTCATCCTGAACCCTTCACCACATTTACTTTTGTTTGTTGTAATAATAATAATAATAATAATAATAATAATAATAATAATAATAATAATAATACAAGTAAAAATAATGTATACGTTTATTCCAAATTAAAGTATAAAAAAGAATCACCTATATAAATTAATACAATGAGACACAACAGTGAACCAGAAGTGTAAATGCAAAATTGTACCAGCTTAAACCTCACTTCTTCAAATGCTTTTAACCTTCACCTGTTGCCAGTACATTGTGTCACAAGCATTCGTGCTCATGGCACAAACTAATTAGAGGAGAGGTTTGTATGTTTACACCTGAAGAAGAGTATGGAAAAAATAAGATTTTGGGCTAATGCTGATTGAGACAAAATGGGTGTTACCAATTCATTAGAAGGATAATTGTCCATGATTCAAAGAAGAAAAAAAAACACTTTCCTTTTATTTATTTTATTTAAGCATTGAACTCCCCTCAAAACAGGCACGGCTAATTTGACAGGACTACCACTTTAAAGAACTCCACTGTATTTATACATACATATATAAAGGAACAGTCCATTTCACCAAAAAGGGGATCTGTCTCACCACGTCACGAGATTTCTCCAGCTAAACACACGAAACGCGTTACGAAGGAAAGCCAACACGTTACTTTCTAACTGCTTTCAAACACACACGATCACATCGCACGGAAAAACCAACAGTCAACGGTTCGGCGTCTTCACAGAAAACCCGGCGGTCACCCCTTTTGGGGCTTTTCTATTTATAGCATCAGCTGTTGCAATACAAAGATATGGAGCTATTCAACGTATTGTTTCGCAGATGTGGGGAGCACACTCCCGTCTGAGGCTCTGAGGCGGTGGTGTTTTGAATCCGAGAGGGAGAGAGGGAGATGAGGAGGAATATGTCGGCGTGAGGACGGTTCTTTGTGTCCAGGATTGCGAAACTCGTATCGGTGAGTACCTTCTTCTTCTTTTCATTTTTTTCTCTCTCTCTCTCTTTTTTTTTTTTTTACTGCTGACAGAAGAGGTCGTGAATGCGGGGCGTGTGTGCCCGCGGACAGCGCAGGCAACGTCTACCGTTAAACGTACAACCGACCGCTCTCCGCATATCAACAATTTACTGTAGCCTAGCTAACTGTCACCGGGTTATTTGTGCTAACATCGGTACACGGGCAGGGGAAGTTAGCTCGTCTTCTAATCACGCGTTGGAACGACTGTGTTCAGTTTGCGGAAATTCCTTTTTGCTGCAAACTTAAAGAGGAGGATGAAGCAACAACCGAAAACCGTTATTTCAGGGGCGGCTACTGTACGGTTTTCCATACGGCCGCTACACGCACGCACACACACACACACACACACACACACACACACACACACACACACACACACACACACACACACACGTACATGTGTGTCAAAAACGACCCGACAACAAAACACGTTGCCTTGTCTAATACCGTATGTCATGATCATTAAATGCCTCCGCTGCACGCACTCTTTTACCAGTGTGTGTTTTTAACCTCACGCAGGGTCCGGCTCTGAAGCAAAGACGGCGTGTGTGTCCGTGTGTGTGTGTCCGTGCGTGCGTGCGTGCGTGCAGAGAGAACAGAGAGATTCTTCATGTATCAAATCATAGGATGAGATCATTCAGAAGCAACCCAGTCTGCAGAAAGACAGACAGAAAGACAGACGCACGCACGCACGCACGCACGCACACGCGCGCGCGTCAATCACTATTAATAGCAAAGTAAAACCACCAGATAATTCGGCTGTCTGGGGACAGACCCCCCTTTATCCTTCCCTCATAACTTCATGGAAATGTGAATCACTGCTGCTGCTGACGTTGCTTGTGAGAGTATAATGGTTAGCTGACTTGTGCATTCACAATTTCCCTTAAGTTTAATCGTGACCTTTAACCAAAGGAAATTACCTTCCGGATGATTGGGAGATGCTAGGTTTCCAAGCCAGGCGACCCTCATGTGTGAGGTTTATCCACGTGTCCAGGCCTGGTAATGTTAGGCTACTCGTTTTTTTAATAATGATTCCTGTGAGATTTGCATGTTGGCCTAAAGTGTAGAAAAGTGGAATTGTGATTATAAGGTATTGCATATATATGACTGATAACAAGGCACGATCCAGACCTGGACGAATAAATCAAAGACACATTATTCCAATCCTAATTGATAAAAATATGTTTGTGGGGATAGTGATTGAGTTAGAGACTAGAGAAGCCAACAACATCTAAAATAGAGTAATTTACATTCCAGTTTCACTTAGGGCTGAATGATATTCAATATGATGATTTAAGGTCTTTAAATGGAATCGTATCATGAGGAAATCACATATCAAGATAATGTGATACTCAATCATGTTGTCTAAATTGATAACAAGCACATGCTTTCTCAAATGTCTCAGAAAATCTGAATGATGAGAATTCTCCCTATGGGAAAACCCTAGTGTAGTTAAATCAAACTAATGTCTCAACCTGATAACTCCATGTGCATGCATGTAAGTACATAGTCAGTGCTGGAAACTATATTGGGTTTTTTTTCTGTAGTTTCACTTGAAACGGTTATGTTCAATAATAGTAAAGTTCTTCTTAAACAAATGAGACATTACTCAGTACTTTTCATGTATCTAGTTCACACAGGAGTATACAAAAGTAGGCTTTACCATGTGGTTGTTTCATGGACTATTTAATTGAATATGGGCTATATTGTGGCATACATATCGTTGTCGAGATATGAAATGACCTGTAATGGCACACAAGCTCTTGTACATTAATTCCTCAGCTTTCTCCCCATCAAAATTCAGTTGAATTTGTTTCATTTTGCTTTGGCAGTGGCACTCATTCATTTATATTGACATTTATGTTGGAGACGGGCAGTACCTCAGATGTAGGACAATCCTCCTGTCAGAAGATCGGTGGTTTGATCCCGGCTCGTCCAGTCTGCATGCCGAAGTGAGATACTGAACCCCAAATTGCCCAGAAGGCTGTGCCATCATATGCATGTGTGAAGACTGAATGTAGTGTAAAGCGTCTTGGGTCATTGAAACGACGAGAACAGCACTATGGCTTATGTTGTGCACCCATAATTAAGTTTAGCCAAAATCTTCCACGTATTTATGTCACTAGTTCCCCAATATCATGTCATTTAAATCATTGATTGTTTATGTACTTTTCTGTTGCGTGATTTGGTTGAAATAATTTCATATTTTTAGGGTATTTTCCAATATCAATATAGATGAACATATGTCAAATTTAATAAATCACGTAATCAATGTCCATAGCATTGAACTGTGTGTCATAGTTCTAATTAATATTAATACTTTCTTTTACTTTATGAGTAAAACAAAAACTTCTTTAGAGACTTCATTTTTAATCACAGCTTCCTAAGAATCGTACATTTGAATAACGTTTTCTAGAACAAAACTACGAGATGATTTCATCATAATATGAATTCATCCAAAGCCAATCAACCGTAGCATTTATTTTTTAACCAGCCCTAAGTGTTATTTAATTATCGCCTTGCCATAGTATTAAGATCATAAAAACCTGTTCAAATACAGAATAGTAGCCTGGTAGTGGTTCACTCATGACATCATGTATTCTGTTTAAAATTCCCAAATAGCCAGAGAAAAATGTATGTGGATGAATGGATAAATGGATGAGGTCAGAGTAGGAAATGCCCCCAGCAAGTCACAGTACATGAGTGAGATATTTGGGTTGTGTGTGTGAATGGAAGCCTTATCCAAAGGGAATGTCTTAAAATGACATCATTGTAATTCATGGATAAGTCAGTTTTCAAACAATGTTGTGAAACTGGACATTCTGGTGAGTTAGTCATTGTTGATGAGCCAAAATGATGTGATCAGCTACACAGCCCTCTGTTTGGCTATTTGCACTCAGTTCTCTCAGCCAAATGTTGCACAGGTTCTTAAAGTTGTGGGCATCAGTTGGAGGAAATTTGATGAGATGGCAGCTGACATTGCTCACCTTATATATTGCAAAGGATTGACAGTAATCACCTAATTAATTCAGCAAACAAATGACTTGTTTGAAAACATCTTAATACAGTATGAATAGCATAGCCTCCTGCTGCTCCAATAGCCATTTGTTTGAAACACTGTCTCAGAAAGGACGATGCCCCTTACTGTGGACCACCATGGGACCTTATTTGGGAAAAAATATGTACGGTAGTCACTGGTGAGAGACAAATACTTTTTTTTAAACGTTTATCAATTTAAAGCTCTGTTCCGTACGTAAGAACGGTACGCTTCCTTGGCCCTGGCACGCTTGGAAGAGGTGGATTTGAGTACATACGGTTCATGCACGAGCACATGCACGGGTACGCAATGTGGACATGACGTAGGCTTTAATCGATAGGCCGTCCCACTGATTATCACTCAGTGTTCAACTCGGATCTCCCCCGCTATCGAGACGATTTATGACTGAAAATACTGTTGATGAGTGTGTAGGACACAGCGGGATTCTGGGTCAGGCTTGGGGCTTCAGACTCGTGGTGTGAGCGCTACCAGAGTGGAACCGGACCGGTACTTTTATAATAAAAATGCAGCTGTGTGTCTCCATTCAAAATCCGAGTGTTTACTAGAAATATGCGCAGACGCGACTTGTCAGTAAAGTTTCACTCATGTTCTCTGTGTTCTCTCTTGTGATGACTTTGAGACGGCGCTTCACCGCTTCTTGAAAACAACCAGCTATGCGTGTGTCATATTATGACGTGATGACGTATGCACAGGAGGCAATGGGGCCGAGGCCCGTTTGGGCTGGAGCAGTGTGAGTGCAAACCGGCTGGGGACCCCTGTGGGGGGGCAATTGTGCCGAGGCACGGTACAGATTGAATGGCCCTTAAGTGTGCGGGAGCTGGAGCAGCCAGAGTTGTTGTTAACCTCCTTCACTGACTATCTGGCTGACAACAAGACAGGAACTTAGCTTGAGTCAAGTTGTAGCATTTATTCACCAACAAATAAGCTGCACACAGAATAAACTGAATAAACGATATTCACACTGTTATGTTACCAATGACTTCATACTCACGTCACACTCTCTCTCTCTCTCTCTCTCCCCCCACGGGACACTCGCTAAAGTTACGTCGTAACAGCTGTAGTACATCGGTGAAACCCTGACAGATTATATCAGCAGACACACAGCTGACAACTTCTCAGCTAAATGAACTGACGTGGTGGAGACTCACTAGACTGTCTGTTTAGCTTCATACTGCTCTGCTGATAACTGATGATTTAACATGTTTGTTCATCAAGCTATTGTTGCAGCTTATTAGGGTCAATGGTGAGAGGTTAATGTCACGTTGCTGCAGTGGTGTTGATGCGGCTGTATCTTAGTCATCTATTGATTGTTCCATCCTCTTTTTAGACTTAGACATCCCATCTACTGAGCCAACAGCGTTAATGCGTTAAAAATGTAGGCGTTAATTTCACAAATGAATCATCCCGCGTTAATGCGTTAATTTTGACAGCCCTGGCGAATATTGCCAATATTGATGCTGCTGGTAAAGAAATGTTCAAGTCTTTTTGTATTTGCCCCCAGCTCACAGATAACCCTTAAGAAAATGATCGCTTTCACTTCAGCTGTCACAGCTGGTGACAAGAACCAGCAACCTGCTTCTCCTAGGTGGAAAACCCAATTCATCCAAAAAGTCAGGGTTTCAGTATTGAGAAAAACATATATTCTGGTCAACCATGGTGCAATTCATAGAGTAGACTATCTAGTTCTTCAATGGTTTTCAAAAGATGAAGTTAAAAATAAAATCAGATCAGCTCTCAAACCAAGAAAAAAAATATGTTTTGAACTCGGTGAACTGGGTCTTAACACCTCCCTTGGATGATGGATGAGTGTTGATATGAACGCTACAGTACAGGCTGGGGTGTGCGCCACTGCGTTCTTCCTTATTCCTGTTCTGTGAGATGTGTTTTGTTCCCATGTGAAGAAGGAAGTCCCTTTATCCTTTCACAAGGCAGCAACTAACCGCTTCTCAAGAGCCCGGAGAGACTTTATGAAGTCATGCTGAGGACAAAATACGAAGTCCAAAACACAACAGCTGCTTTTGCAGGGCTCCAGTATAACTTTTTCCATTGTGACCAACTTTTTCATTTAGGTGCACCTTTTTTCACCGTGCCTTTTGGCATCGCAATAATACACATATACCTTTTCTTTATAGTTCCCAAATGTTTTTTCTTTATTTAAATCTCAACACAAAGAAGAAATCACAATAACCTCAATTGTTATATCAGTAAAATGCCCCTTCTTTGGTGATATTTTAGGCAGTGTTAAATGTTATTATCATTGCTGACTCCTAAATGCTTCAGTTTGTGGCTGCCTGGTGCTGAAACCCTGCAGGGAGGGGAGGGGGCCTGCTCGGCCCACCACGCACTAGGCCTTTTCGATTAATCGATTTTAAATCGTAATCGCGATTATGTAGTTAGGACGATGTGAAAAACGTGAAAATCGTAAAAAGAAATACGTTTTCAAAAAGTTCAAGTTCTGCACTTTATTCATTAATTTTTGTTTAATGGACACACCTTAAGATACATGTGAAAGTGAGGTTTTCCTTTTTTTTTTTTACAAGAGGTCTACAAGAAGATAACATGGAGCAAAGCCAGATGGCAAAAGTTTGTTAATTGTTCTTTATATTAATCCCTTGAGGGATTTTTTGTTTAATAAGAGCAAGGTTTGCACTCAAATCCCAGTGGAGAAATTATTTGCAAAATGTTCAATAAAAAACAGCATATTTGAAATAATTTCTTTGCCTTTTGTCATTTCACAAAATAATCGTAATCGTAATCGTAATCGTAATCAAAAATCGGATTTTGAGAGAAGAAAATCAGGATTTTTTATGGGCAAAATCGAACAGCCCTACCACGCACCTATCACGGGTGCGTGGTTGTGTTTGTCTTTTAACGTTTCGATTCAGAACCACAATGCTCCGACAGCAAAAGCAGCATTCCCAGCCATGATCCGGACGTACCTTTTTGCAATACATGCATAATATTGGCTGTTTAATCATATGTGCCACTGAAATTGGACAAGCCATTCCTTCTGAAAGACACATATTTTGGCCTGTTTGGATGTGGTGGGCTCTGGCTCCTGGCCAAAGAGTCGGTTCTTTGAACCAAGGTAATTCACTGATTCAGGTGAACCTGAGGTAAACCTCCGCAGCGAACCGGAGACCGATTCTTAAAACTACAACCGACTGGACCGCCCGCTTCGCGACACTGGCTCGGAGTCGGATGAGACGGGACCAGGCATCTTACAATGTGAGGAGTTGTGCCTGTGCTCAGACAGGCGTTACCGGCACAGCCCCTTTCTTTACGAAAACATTATCCACAGTTCTCTTTATTTTTGTCGCTTAAGGAGGAGCAGGATAGCTACAGTTTCACACGTCTATATTAAGGCTTATACACTGATTGATTTTTCCCACCAACATTCAGCGAATCAGAATACCGGTGTCTTTCTGGTATTTCTTCTTTGCTGTCTGCTGGTGGGGGAAAAAAACATTACGCTACACAGACAAACCAGCTAAAGGTTAGGCGCAACGGTGCGACCAATGGAAATTTTTAGTTGCACTCTCAGATTTTTGGTCACTTTGGAGCCCTGTTCTGTCATTTTATATGTAAAATTACACACCTATAGAGCAACGCTGGTGTAGGCAGGCATTGTGGACTGTCACTGGTGCTGACTAATATTGCGTGGGTCCCCCTTTTGCCGCCAAAGCAGGATGGACTGCACTAGACCTCTGAAGGTGTGACTTGTTTGTCCAGCACATCCCACAAATGTTGCATCATGATGTCACCTGATCAGTTATTGACACACAACATGGACAAGTAACTCTTATAGAGAGGTGCAGGGATGACATATTTTTGGAGGTCAACCCTGGAAGTAAGCATTACACTGGTTCCCTTGTCAAACAGCCAATGGGATTTTCCCATTGGATTTTGGATTATTGTAGAAAATAAGCTCTGTGGCAAACACAGATGTATCATAGTGCACGTTTTGCAAGCAAGATAATCCCTGAAAATTAAACGATAAACAAACTACACCACGGTCTCATGATCACAATCTACTGATGTATTTTATATCGTAGAACAAAATTTCTTAAGCTTGTGTCAACCACAGACCTTATTTGAGGCACGTGACCAAAAACCCATTCAGAAAACCCATTGAGAAGAGGGAACAAAAATGCTAACTAATCTATGGATAAAGACTAATTTATGCACTACTTTATTATTGTTGCTATTTCATACAGGTACTTGATCATACCAGTGAAGGTTAACAGCTATATTACAGCTGTGTCGGACGTGCTCCATTTATCTTGTTCATGATACATGAGACAGACGTTTTCAGATTTAACCCCTCTGGAGAGGGTTTTTGAAAAGCTAAATTTTCAGGGATGGAAATGCCAGCTTAGTGTGGATGAAAGGCCAAATCCGAGAGGAATGGGTTCAGATTAATTGGCATCAGTTTGAACACAGTGAGTGTTGAGTAAAATACTCTTAAGTATGTCCTCATGTGGCCTTAGTTGGCCCTCTGAAAACATCATGGTCTCCTAAACCTTTGATGCACCTTCATGTTATGGTACCTTTGCACAAAAATGTACTCATGAAAAAATAAAGCTATAAAAATGTGATAAATTATGATTATTATTTCTTTTTTTAAAACCGGCATCGGTCCTAATCATTAATATCAAATTACCTTAATACCCTTAAATTGCCAAGTTTTGTCATTATGCAACTCTATTTTATGGTCTAAAATACACAATAAATGATTTATTTTCAATATACTTCATGCAAACTGGATTATTTATGGTTTGATTATTGCAGCCTGGGATCTGTGAAAGATGAGCAGCAACATTTATTTACATGCATTGTGAGTGCCCTTTATCTGAAAAGGCATGTATTTTCTCCATTTGCAATATATGTTGAAAATGACGTCATCTGGAAGGGAATCCCAGAGCACACACTTAAAGCCACAGGCCTCATGATGAGAAATGAGAAGATGCATCTTTTATACTTTTTTTTCTCAAGTAGGATCAAAAATAGTGATTTGAATGGGTTTCACTCATAACATAACATTAACCGGCCTATTTCAGGACACGTTGTTTACAATAGGCTAAAATGTAAAAATACATGAAGAAACAATATGCATGTAAAAGGGATAAAAAAATGCTAGAAATGAAAAGCCAAAAACACAAAAACGTGCTTGGGTGCATAATGTGCAGCCCAGAAAATCTGTTTCAGCCGGTGCCTTGTGGCATTGTATAGTAGCGTAGGCTTTTATTTTATTGTTTTATGACAGCCAGCCAATCAACTGGCTGAAGAGGCATTTTACCATCAGGAATTTGGCTTGAAAATTCTTTGCCCAACCTGGCTGGCTGACTGCTGCAGCCTGAGCGATTGGCTAGTTGGTTTTGGAAAGGAAGGAAACATCTTCCTTCCCTCCATTGTGCTGGGCAGGAAAGGATGGACTGCAGCCAGCTGACAGCTGTTTCCTGGTGGATGAAGGAGGAATGGGTGCGTGGGTGAGTGGGTTGGAGGTGGTGGTGTCGTGCGAGCAGTGAGTGAATGTGCTTTTCTGTCTGCTTTTAACTGTTGCTACAGTTTAATGAGAACTGGCTATCAGCTCCAACAGCAAGACGGAGTAGATTAGCTTCATTTCATAGTGTATTATAGGTTTCCATTTTGTGGGAACACTAAGGATGTGACTTGAATGTCTTAACCCATTAATTACAAATCACACATACGTTACATTACTCCCCAAGATTTTCAAAAAACTTGCTTTATCGTGAACATTTAGGTATTTTCTTTGCATGATGATGTGGATATCCCATCTAGTTGTATTATATTTCCCACCAAAGAGCACCTGCTTTTCCTTGTGGCCTCATAAAACCATTACATAGCAATACAAGCGATACAAGCAATACATTTCCTTCCTCAAAAACTGTTACAAATATTTTTTTTTATATTACACCAAATGAATAATTGAAATCCATGTGCTAGCTTGCAGTCTTCTTGCAGAATAAAGTGAAACCGCCAGCAGGAATGTGTATTGTCATTCACATGCTTGCTCACATGTGTGTCCTCGTAGGCGTGGACCCACTCATGGACCCACTCATAAAAACATTGCCCAATAGCACTACTGGTAGTCAAAACCTTCACAAGATAGCTTTTAAAGTTAGCTTGATTTGATTGACAATAGGACTTCAACCCAGGTTTTGTGTTGCATTTGTGGTTTGGCTGTTGCTACTGTTTTGACCAAGTTGAACTGTTAATATTTTTTTTAGAGAGAAATAGCAATAAAAAAACAGGCGCACATGGTAAAAAAAATTGGGTATCGACTCAATACCATGTTGTAACATTTCTATCAACCTTGTCCTCGTGTTCCTTTGTTTCCTCTCCCTCACTCTTCTGTTTATGATTTTCTCTCACCCTCCTCTCCCTCTCAGTTCCCTTGCTTCCCTTCCATGCCTCATTCTTTCTGTAGCTGCTCTTTGTGGTAAGCTGTGGTGTGAGCTTTTTGCCACAACAGCATCAGATTGCATACACACGCACATCTTAAAGCTCCTCTGCCATTATCCATTGTTATTATACAACTGTTCCCCCAATGTGTGAACGGATCTGAATATATTTGCAAACGTTTAAATAGATTTTTTTTAATCCTCTACTGTACTTCACTTGTGTGGGAAAAAATACTCGTCTGCTAAAATTCTAGCAAGATGATGGATGTTTATTTTTGTTTTCAAGAAGCCATAATTACAAACTACACTTATCCATCCATGTGGAAGCCGTCATATTTCTCTGCTGTTTCTGTGGTTTTACTGGGCTAGTGAGATGTCATTAGCCTGGTTTAGACCACACCAGGCTCACTGAGGCTTGCTTCACCGGCTTTCCTATACTGTGACATCCACGCTGTAAGAGGCTTTGATTAGAGCTAGTGACGCAAGAATATGTTGTTCTCTATACGGCCCCTTGCCTACAACCCTTCATCTCACATGTTTTATTATGGCTGGTGCTTCTTTACTATAAATATATGCCAGTTTACAAAATATAGGACAGTCCATGACTGTGTTTCCTATAGATGCTTCACAATAAAAGATGTTTTTCCAGTGGGAAGCTCTTAAAATGCAGCAGTAGCCTCAGGAAATGTTTGCTTTGCATTTAGTATCTTAAAGGTGCCGTGTTTCCTGTTAACAACCAAAGTTATGTTAACATTTAGTGTTACTCACCAAAATGCGTTGTATGTATCCTTGAGCTTATTTTCTTCCTCATAAAACATTTACGATTTATAAAATGTACATTATAATCCTGCATGGTTTACATTCATGTAAACTTGCTTGTATTCCTCGCCCCTGTCTTTGGTGATGCATTGCAGCATATCTTGACATGTTACTGCGACCCACCCACGTGTTCAAGTGATCGGGACCATAATACTGTAGGTCAGGGAACAGCAGTACGATCAGCATTCGGGGGTTCGGCTTAGCCTAAGGCATCTGTTCACAGCATCAGATCCATTTCAAGCAGAAAAAGAAAAACAGCTGGAATTGAACCACATGCACTGTAACCAATTTACTACCGCTCAAAAAACAAACAAAAAATTAAAGAAAGAATGATACTTTCATCTTTCCATGTCACAGAACTCTGTGGGGTACTGTGATTTAATTTCTGCCCAGTTTGCATAAATATTCACGTCAATACAGTAATCACCATAAAATACAGTTCCTGTGAAAGCTATTAGACATTTGCTCTGATAGAACTGGCTGCATTAAATGGACTGGAAACAAGACCAGGTGAAACCTAGTATTTGGCTGGACCATGTTGGTCAATGTGCTTAATTGCAAATCAGCCAAACTTCTCACCCTCAACGATTATTTTGTTAAACACCAAACAAAATAAAACCCAGCTCTCTCAACTCAAACCGTCTCTGCAACCTGCAGCCTGTCAGTCAGTCACCAGGGCAACACTGTTGTCGATGACGCAGACAGATCACGTGATTTCCTTCCTGTGGCGATAGCAGCACTGCTGCGTTAGCGCCGCTGTACGTCATACCGTGTTATTTCCTTGTTAACTGTCATAATAACAATTTACGAATACTGGTTTACGGTGTTGGATATACTAATACATGTCACACAGTGTTGGGGTGACTAAATGTTGGTGAGGAATTAAAGGTACAGCCAGTGTCTGAGTGTTGGGTAATGCTATTAAAAATGCTAAGCCAACAAAGACCGTTATCACAGTAAACAGCCCAGATATCTCCAACAACAATGATCCAACGAGCCAATTAATCACAAACATGTTGATGAAGTTTGGGATGCTTCACTTAAAGTGTTGCTGTCTATTAGGAGTGCTGTGGGGGTTTTAACTTTCAGGCTCTGATAAAATGATAAAAATACTGCAATGTCCATCTTCCTTAAAACAGTCTGTGTTTCCAGTCCACCTTTGTTTTCGGCTTGGAAAGCGACATCTTTGCTGTTTGTGGCAAAACAAAGTAAGCGACAGTTCCGCCCGCTTCTTTGGAAAAAAGGCACAGTCAAGGCCAGACATGCACAGCACCATGACCTCTGCCCTTTGCCATTGTATTGCGCGAACAAAATACAATATATTTTTTAAACAAATGTAATTGGATTTTTATTACAAGGGGTAGTTTCAATTAAAACAAGTATAAAATAATAATAATTTAATGTAAAAACCGTAATATTTTTGACATGGGGGATGGGCTGGATGTGGCCCTCAGGCCGCCAGTTTGAGAACCCTGGCTTTAAGGGTGTTGGACTTCCTCTGTGGGCCTCTCTTTCTCTGTTTTTGTAAAAAAAAAAGAAAAGAAAAAGTTCATCTATCTGCTTTGATCCACAACTCCTAGCTGTGGTCTGTGGTTCCCATGGTGATGAAAAAGCAGCTGCAACAAAAAAACATTAACACCTCCCTCCCTTGTTCTCTCTCTCTCTCTCTCTCTCTCTCTCTCTCTCTCTCTCTCTCTCTCTCTCTCTCTCTCTCCCTCTGTTGATCCCTTCCGTCTATTGTCAATCCCCATTTTCTCTCTTTTCCCCTTCCCTCTCTCTTTCTCCTGGTCCTCCATTTCAGCCAGGTGTGTCTCCTCAGCCACCTACTAGCCTACTTCTCACCTTCAACCACCACTGTCAAGGTAGCCATGGCGACCAGCGCCCTGCCAAGTGACAACCTGCCAACGTACAAGCTGGTGGTGGTGGGGGATGGTGGTGTTGGGAAGAGTGCCCTCACCATCCAATTTTTTCAGAAGATCTTTGTGCCCGACTATGATCCCACGATAGAGGACTCGTATCTGAAACACACAGAGATCGATGGACAGTGGGCAATACTGGATGGTGAGTAGAAATGTGCATGTTAAATTAACAGAATAAGAATAAGAATATCCCCATGCTAATCTTCTGTCTTCTTTATTTATTTTGCATTTTCTTTTGGTTTCAATTAAACATATCCATCACTGACCACTGAGTGAACATTCACATTGTTCTTCAATCCCCCCCCCCCCACACACTTTTTCCTTCACTATGCTAACTATGACAATTCCCTGAAATTAATGACATTTAGAAAAGGGAACCGTGGTTGTTGCATGTGAGAGAAATTATGCATCATTCCATGATTTTATCCTTCCACCCATAAAGTGTTCAATTTATGTTGGAAACATATAAAGCTCTGGAAAGAATTAGAAAACCACGTTAACAGTTCTACAGTTTATGGGAATGCGTTTTGTGTGAACTACTGACAGCTAATGACGTCTGCAAAGGCCTGACACAGTTGTTATGTAAGGATAACCTTGGCCTAAAGGAGCGATTACTGGGTCACAGGGTTAACAAAATGTAGTGTCTCTTTGGATTCTGGAAGTGTAGGGGTGGAGGAGATCACTCAAGTTGTGGAGGAAACAAACTCTTATTCTGAAGATTTTTAAATTATTTCTGCCAACTGTGTTAGTTTCCTCTATATCCATTATTAAATAAATATAACAATGCTTGTTAAGGAGGATTTTAATACTTAATAATAACTCTGACTCTTTATGGCAGCTTTAAGAGGCCTTGATGTGTAGGTGATGCTATAAGAAATTAAATAATTGTATGAAATGCCTAATTGCCAATTTGCCAAAAGCATTAAATAATGATGGTTTGTTTATTTAATAGGACAAGTAGTCAACATTTTATAATTCATTACTCATACAAGACATAAAGTACAGTATGCTCAAAGCCCATGTCAAATAAGTAGATCATCGGGGGTGTTTTGAATGAACAGAATCAGAAACGCTTTCATGTAAAGTAATACATTTGTGTTCCTCCATCTTGCAGTGCTGGACACAGCCGGCCAGGAGGAGTTCAGTGCGATGAGGGAGCAGTATATGAGGACAGGAGATGGCTTCCTCATCGTCTTCTCTGTGACAGACAAGGCCAGCTTTGAACATGTTGACCGATTCCATCAACTCATACTACGGGTCAAAGACAGGTAGGTGGGATTGACAAGTGCACTCCTACTGTATTAACTTTATTAACTCTCAAATGATGTCATGTGATTAAATGCAAACCAATCATTCACACTGTTGCTGAAAACCAATGAATAAGGGGGCCCGGTCAATACTTTGAAAAGGTGAAATCTCCCCAAGTTGCCTTGTTACGGTGGGCGTCATTGTGATCTCATCATTCAAATATAATATTAAAAAGCAAAATGCTGAGGCTAGATCAAAAGCAGATATCTGCGATAATATCTGAATGATGCCATCATGATTTTACAATAAGGCAAAGTAAGTAAATCCAAGACCACTGACGGATCACTGACACTAACTTCATCATTCACAAACAGCAACAAGCGCTGCGTGTCCCAGCCGTGTGCGTCACTTTTTATCGTTTTTAAGGCCCTGTGAGCTCCATCATAATATCCCTGAATGCAGTCAGTTTTGAGAAAAGAGATGCATCTGTTCTCTGACAGTAGCCTATAAAACTGAGCTTGAGATGGAACAAAAATAGAAACTGAGCAAGATACTGTGTGTCCATATTTAGTGGTGCTCTACTGTAGCACATTTTTCTACAAGATTTGAGTGTTGCAGAAATCGGACATTTCTAAGACGATTAAAAAAAAGGTTAAATATTATAAAATATTATACCACGAGACACTTTTAAACATTCCTAGAAACCATTGCAAGAGGTTTGGAAATGAATGATTCAGTTATACAAGGATACCTGAGATGTGTGTGTGTGTGTGTGTGTGTGTGTGTGTGTGTCCATTTCTGCTCAGGGAGGCCTTCCCCATGGTGCTGGTGGCAAACAAAGTGGACTTGGTCCATCTGAGAAAGGTCACTGCTGACCAGGGCCAAGAGATGGCTGCAAAACACAACGTAAGTAGCGAACCTCATTGCAGGCTTTTTGCAGTAAACTGTTGGAGTTTCTAACAAGAGTTTTAGCTAACAAAAAAGATCACCTCTGTGATAGAGACCACATCTACGTTGAGCAGAATTTCTTTGTGTGAAAACAATTGTGCTCCCCACATTAGTTTTTTTTACATACATAAAGACCGCTCCTTCTTTGCTCTCTAACATTAAATGTAATCTGGTGAGGAGTGGATAGACATGCCAGCAGTTGTGCTGTATAATCGGTAACATCAACAGTTAAAACGTGTGATCACAGAGTCCTGCTCTCTGTGATCACCTACGTTTTAATGCGGCCAAATCACAATAAAGTTGTGCTTGTTTACATCTCTCCTCAGGGAACTGAACAAGTATGAAAGAGACACCACACAGCATGTGAACCAGCAGTCTTCCCAAAATCCTTATTTCCTAATTGTAATGTCCAGTGACAATATCAATATAAATCCAGGTTAATGACAGAACCTCTGTGTAGTGACATTTAAACTAAACAGTCAGTGTAAAAGTTAGAGGTGATTAAATGTATTTTCAGTGAACACAACATGGCCAATGAGACAGGCAGAAGCATGCAGACATGACTATGTTTACTGTGATCTGCTGAAAGGATCACATCCATACAGAATGCACAAATCTTACTGAGCAGAGTATTTTTACATTCTGTTGTTGTAGTTTGAGCAAAGGCAAAGCCACATGATTCCCTAATTCAAGGTATATGACATCTTGGGAGGTTTTGTATAATGCTTTTCGACTATAATTATAGTAGTATTATATATACTATAATTCTTTTCTATTTTGGATTCAAGGGCCCCTTTTTCAATTTTTCAATTTTGAAGTGATCATTTGCAGCCTGGCCAAAGACTTTCCACACTGACTAGCATGAGACACGGTTGATTCATCATTGTTATTTTCTTGACTACTAGACATGTGTGAGGGAACATCTCTCTCAATCTTTGTGTGTGGTGAGATCTAATTCATGATAGCGGGCAATTACGTTCGTAATTGGTGTTTTCATGGATACAGATTCTGTCATCATGTGACTTTCTACTAGTTCCAGGTCCCCAAAGCAACTTTCAATTATTTGGCTCATAGGTAGCATTTGGTTGGGATTAAATGCAATTATATCACTCCCTACATTGCCTATACTGTATCTGTCTATACTTTCTATACAATATATTATATAGTTATGAAACCAAATGCAATATTTCATATATCTGTGAATGAATAATGCCACTGTAATACCGTTTATGATTCGATTTTGAATATTTCTGCTTGTTTCTTCAGATAACTTACATTGAAACCAGTGCCAAGGATCCTCCAATGAATGTGGACAAAGCCTTTCATGAGCTGGTTCGTGTTATAAGGTAACTCCAGGTTCACTTCTCTTTATTCTCTAATTTTCACAACATGGACAGGACAGGTTTACTTGCAGCAAGAGCTGTTAATCTGCTGGAGGACACTAGTCATTACGTCTAATTAAATAGTCTAAACTCAAAGTCTTACTCTTTTCTTTTCTCAGTGTGTCTTTCATTTCTTTAGGGGTTTGTGGTGTAGAGTGAGTTTTATGCCGGTATGTAAGGGCAGTGGTCGTGTTTGTAGTACAAGTGGAAAAGCGAGAGCTATTTCCTGTCTTGACCCACGTGTAATTTCAGAAGAATCTGATTTGTGTTCTTGGTACGAATGTGGTCATATCCTGTTTTAAACCCTTCTCTTGTGGTCAAGGACCAGTCAGCAACTAGTGGGCATGTCATCACCAGGTTTTGGGGCCTATGTCCTCAGCCATCCATATATACAGCTGTAGGAGCTGTCAATGACTACATGTTGGATTGGTAATGACTCATGAGGACATTTCTTTGTTTTGGTACATTATGAAATTAAGAGGAGAGTCTATTGATGAATCAACACTGCCCTCTTGTGGTCTGACTGATGCACCAGTAGCTCAGGAAGAAAGGGTCCATCCTCTTCGTTCTTGTGTAACTTGAAAACTCACCTATGAAGTGTTTAATGTGAAATCTCTAAGAGGTGACACATACTGTTGATAGGCTCTAAGCTTTGTGTGACATCCCTTAGTCTAGCCGCCATTGTAATTGTGATTTACAATAGTTGATTCTCATTGATTGGTGCTGAAATCACAGACACTGAAAAAACACATCATCCGAATATATATATATATATATATATATACCAGCATATATTTTATATATATATATATTTATAGTTTGTAACCCCCCTTTAAAACCACAACATGTTAGTTTTACACTTTGTTTTTTTTGTACAGATTAAACAATTAAACAATTAATTAGTTAGCCCAATAAGTGCTGGTAGCGGTATTTTATGACCTTTGGACTAGCTGTTTCCCGTTTTTAGTCATTATGCTAAGCTTATCACTTGCTGGCAGTAGCAATGCCGACATGAGAGTGGTGTCAATCTCGTTATCTAACTCTCAAGAGAGCAAATTAATGTATTTCCTAGACTTTTCAATTATTTCCACTTAGAAGATAACCATTAAAATGAATGAACTACACTTACATAAAACCTTATGAGCCAAGTATGAGCTAAAAATGGCAGGATTACTGTATTGTATGGTGTCAGAAAAATAATGGTGAATTGATCTGGATTTAAGCAGGGTTTCCACAGGCCCTTGAAAAGTCTTTAAATCGAATTATCTGAAATGTAGTCCTAGCCATGTCTTAAAGTCGCAGTCGGCAACATTTGTCACTGAAACCGACACTATGCTCCGATAGAAGAACATAAATCATCCCGTTTTAGAAAAAAACATGCCTCTACATGCACCTAGAACTTGTTGTTTGTTTTGCAAAAATCCACCGTGCCTTTTTTTTTTTTTTTTTAACTTCAAATAATCAAATGGTGTTTTGGGAATTTATTTATTTTGATTTTGTATTACGTTTCATATGCGTTCGAAGACAAAGAGGAGCCTGTATGAAGCCAGATGCTGCCTTTGTATATGACGTTTAAATGTGAGACACTAGGAATCAAAGTGTTAGAATCACACATAAAATGTGAAAATCATTGAGGTACACAAACGGCTATCTCTCAGTGTTTTTGGGCAGCTTTCCACGCTTTGGTACCACAGCAGCCATCCATTAGTGTAGTGTAGTGCATTGACTGGAACTGTACGCTCCACACAGCGTTTATTTCAGAAAGCAGAGGAGCAGTGGACTTTAAACACCGTGATTCATGTCCTTAAAGTAATTCTGGGACTTACCTTCATTCATATTAATTTTCCTCACACCTCTGCCAGTATGACGGCAACATACAAATTTGTATTACAATCAGTTTATGTAGTAAAAGTGTTCCTTGTCTGTTTTTCTCTCTCCACACCCACAGGCAACAGGTGCCAGAGCGAAACCAGAAGAAGAAAAAGAAGATGAAATGGAGAGCAGAGCGTTCTGCAGGTTCCCACAGGTTCCACTGCGCCATATTGTGACCTCCCTCGTCCTGTTTATCATTCGTAACACACACACATACACACACACACATCCACATGCACACCCACATACGTTCGGATGTCAGGGAACTCCCCGCCAGTGGTTAACTACTAGAGCACAAAAGGGTTGATAAATGGCTGAAACGGTGACATGTTGGACTCCCCTCACCCTTCACAATGCCGTGGAATGAGCCCTCTCTCCTCAATGTATGGTCCCTTACATCGCCATTCGACACAGACCTACAGTGTCAATGAAGTGCTTCTCAGTGTCATTTTGGATTTCATTTCAAATGTGGCGCTAGACGACAGACTCTGGGGGGTGGGGGGGAGCCAGACATCAGAATCACCTTGATATTGGGACTATTGCCTTCTTGACAAGGGAGGAGAAGGGAGGACCTGGCTCCAAATGGAGCCTCGTTTTTTCAGAGAATAATTCCCAACAACCTGCTGGTCGTCACCTTTCTATCCTCACGCTCCTGCAGTTTCTGGAAGAGAAGCGCCTGTGTGATCTGTAAATATGTTGTCTGTGTTTTCTCTCGTAGAGTGGACATCATAAGGGCACGGTGGACAAATGGTGAGAACGGTGAAAAGAGAAGTCGTATGGTTTGGTTCGGTGGATGAACTGCGAGTTCTGTGAGTGTAGCGTGAACTTTGTGGCCATGTGACGATGTGGTTTTTGAAATGTCAGCTCAGAGAGGATGGAAGGACGTGGCAAATGTGGATCGCGACGTGAAGCTGAGCAAGCGCGTCGCGTCGGATTGGTTGACAGGTGAAAGTCAAAGCTTGTTGAATAAGTGTTTAAATATTGTGATTGTAAAGAAGAGTAAGATTGGTTGGAGTATGTGGTCACACTTTCATGTAAACATGACGGGGTTTATACCAACACTGATGTGTCAGCGGCCATGTTTACAGACACTCTTATAAATGGATTATATTCTCATCATAACGACACACAGTTCATCAGAGCCACTTTACATTAACTGTTATTATTAATTAGAGTTTATTTCGGTTGCCTTTGTCACTGTCGATGGCATGATGAGTGCAGTCTTCATCAGTACTGAATGGACTATAGCCCTGATATTTTTGGTCTTTGTAGTCTTAACAGATCTTCAAAACAAGCTCATTTTCATGTTTTTCTATTTAAAAAATTACAATCATATTTGTGATATTAAAAAAAAATCTAATTACCGGTGGCAATGTTCAAATTCTATGCTGTTTTACAAAAGATCTGCAGGAGGAGACAATAGATAAGGGATAATGAGAGCTTCATGTTTTTGTTTTAGATCTGAAGCAGGCTGGAGAAGCTGATTTGCACTGGCCACTAACCAAAATAATGTGATGTCACTTTATTTCAATCTAGGGGCTTTTTTCAGGCCACACCGCTGAATTCAGGACAACGAGTCATGCTCAATAAAAGGAGAACACTCCTTTAGTTTGGGGATCCACATACTGTAGCCCTGGGGATACATCCGAGTTAGGCAGCCTGTGTGAACCAGGCAGTGTGATGATCCTGGGGCTTAAAGCCATGCTGACCTAGCTACAGACTCAGTTTAGTTGTATGAAACACTCAAAGCAACAAGACATTCGCTATGTTCATATCTGTACGCATGAGGTGGATAGGATTGTACAGTTTAATAACCTATGAAATGGCTTGTACTGTTAATGCACTAAAGTTTCAGTGGACAACTTTTTTTGTCTGGATGAATACCGTCTCTTGAAGGAATACATTTTTGCACTTTTAATACAATTTCTGACTTTCCTATTGGCATGTTGTTTTCTGTTCAAACCTGTAAGTGAAATGAAAAGCATGGTCAAAACGATTTGAATGTGAAATCGAATAACAAAACAGGCAAATAGGCTATTAGTGCTGCGGCCCTGTGTGCCTGCACGCCTGTTACCGTGGCAAACATTTTGACGGAGATGAAATAAATTGGAATTTAATGATTTAAAAGATATTGAAAGAAAAGCTCCATGTTAGTCTCAGTTATTGAATGGCGAACAAATTCACCTCAGCATGAAAAGTGGAAAATCAACCGCGGCAAATAGAAGGAAATCGGTATTGATCTACATCTACTGTTAAAGGGACTTCACAAAGATTTTCACGAGAAGGGCAGAAAACATTGATCATTGAGAAATGAAGCAACAGACTCTGGATCCTGGTTGAGGAAAAAAAAAACAAAGAAAAAAAAATGAATGTGTTTGAAAATGTTGCATCATGTATGTTTGATACCATTTTGTATTATTGATAGGAATTATTGATATGATTCTTGCAAATTGTTTTTTAAACAACTGAATAATTTATTACTGTCTGTTACCTCAGTGTGTCCCAGACCTGGACAAAAATCTCCCTCCCTCCCTTTCTTTTTTTTTCTCTCTATGGGAATCTCAGTGGGTCATCGGCCTTTTGCCTTTGACCCCCGTATGAGGAGACTTTTAAAGTGTTCTGGACCAAGATGAAGAAACAGAGTTTGATCCTGAAAACAAATCCCTAAAAAGCACCTGTTCTTTACTGGAGCTCGTGTGGGTGGCCTCACTGGGGAGGACATGTAATCACACAAGGGTCAAGACAAGGAAAGTTTGTTGTCCAATTTGTAACTTTAAATGTTTCTTTGTTCAATGTGAAATTACTTAAAGGAATAGTTTGACATTTTGAAAAATAAGCTTATTCACTTCCTTGGCCAAAGTTACATCAGTTGATTAAATATTAAGGTAGAAACAGGAGATCGAGTAGAAACATTTAGTCTGGATCTGTCTCAAGATAAAAGCCAACCAGCACTTCTATAGCTCACTCAATATGTTATATTTAATTTGTTTAATCTATAAAAAAGTGTGGGTTAACATGGTTTTATCTGCCAGATTATGAACATAGCCAGGCCAGCTGTTTCCAGTCTTTTATGCTTCCGGACTTCAAACTAAGATTACAGGCTAGCTTCAGATTTATTTTAGATCTCCATCTAATTCTTGGGAAGAAGAGCATATTTCCAAAAATGTCACACAATTCCTGAAAGCAGACTGAGCTCATGGACCAGGCGGGTTTCTTCTAGTTGACTATTTAACTTTTTGGTTTGAGGTCCAAAATACAGTTTGAAATGAGAAAGTTATCACTCGAGAATGAATCATTGTGGCTGGTACAAAGAGACCTGCTGATTTATTGCACCGTCTTCACATTTCAGGCAGACCAAATACAAATGCAGAAAGTGAATATATTGTATCAATTATTTGACCCTGGGTTATATGTGAGCTAAATTGAGCACTTTTTGTTTCATGTATTGGAGAGGTAGAATTCTTTTTCCAAATAGACAAGTATCGTTGAAGTTATGCAATTGATTTGAGTCATGTATGTCCTAAAACGTCGTCCGTCTGTGGCAGTAAGGTTCAACTTAAGGTTTGGATGAGAAAAAAAAAGCATTTGGGTTTGTCACACCCGTTGTGTAATACGTGTTTTTGGACAGGTCTGTTGTGTTCTACCTGGCTGTGTCAGACTGAGGAGCTAGACGAGGCACAAACAAACTGTGGCCTTTTTTAATCTAGCCTCAGGGGTCGATTATATTTCAATAAAGAAATACAAGTATTGTGACTTTACATGTTAAGCTGCTTCATTCTTTCTTCGTTGGATGTTTGGTGGGTATGATATTAAAATGCAGAGCCACTGACTCGCTGCTGAACGGCCCATTTTTCAGAGCCGAAAACCGCAGCCAAGGTGAACACGGCTACACATGTTAAGCGAGTCGTCTTGCTTGTTCAGCAGAAGCCCCCCTCATTAATCTTCAGAGCTGTCAGGGTCCATTGATTTCAACACGGCCAGAATGCTGAAAGGAAAGCATTTTGCCTGATTGATTTCAACCTCTCAGAGGAGGCAGGCCGGGAACTGCATCTCTGCTATTGATTTACACTGCTTTCTTTTCAGAAATTGATTAGGAGAGGTGTTGGACATGAACGAGGGGCAACAGAGGTGTTTGGGGTTTACTTCTAATTTTTAGATAATTTCTAAAACGATCTGACTGTCTTCAGAGCTTAAGATTTCATTTAATCAACTGAAAGAAAACGTAAAGCTTCAATTGAACATTTAAGAGTTGGCACATTGGTCTAATCTAATAAGTGCAAAGAAGTACCAGGATGTAGACAAAAAATGTAACACATTTTCCCTTGTCCTGTGCTATCTGAGTGCACTTTGAGGTTCTTTCCACTGGGGGTCAGTGCTTTGCTGATTACTTATCCTGTCTGATAAGCGCACGTTTGCACTTTAGTTCAAACCATGAAAGAAGAAACATAAACACAAGAGATTGCTTCAGAGGACCGTAAACCTAAAACAATTCCCTTTTTCTGAAAACAATTTAAATCAATGGAATAGTTTTGCATGTTTAACAGAACAAAAACATTTTCAGCAATTGTACAGCACTAGTTTGTTAAGAATACAAAACGTTTATTTAAAAGGAATTTAGCAACAGGGAGGAAAGGCACATAGCAAATACATTGTGACAGGACATCCAGCTGTTGTTGAAGGACAAACGAGAAGAAGACTGATGTTCTTTAGGCCACCCGGAGCTCAGAGCTATGAGGCGTTAAAGTAGCGAATTAATGGTGTTTCTCAGCTGCTGCTGCCAACGATTGGTCACCTCGTTGCCCCGTCACATCAGTGGGTTTTGGCTAGAAAAGTTCACATCGCCTACATGTCAATCTATATAGCACATTCAACGACAGGTGCTCAATGTGTATTTGCACTGTGCTTGGCATCCCTCTGATAATGTAGATGCTCTGGTCAGTTTACCTTTTGATTGGGTTTATCGATCTCTCACACACTTTCTCACAAAGACGTTCAAGCATTTTTCAGGAGCAGAACCTCAACACTAACTACAGCTGTATGCTCATGTATTGCTTTGGCCAGCTGGGCTTTTTAATATGATTTAGTGTTCATGCAGCTCAACAGTGGATCCATCAGTCTCTATGCTAAAGAGTGCATGCATGTCTGATTGTTTGAAGTTTATTGATACAAACATTTTTAGGGAGAGAGCATTGCTTTTGAAGATAACATCATACATTAAACATAAAAAGAAAGATAAATACTATAATGTATGAAGGTCTACCTGAGTGAACTTGGACAGACTTGAGTTAATCAGTCCCATAAAAGGTTACTGCAAAGTATGATCACAGCTGCTTTGACAGATGTGGTATCTTTTCCCAACCAGATGGTTGTTCCATTGTGTTTAACACTCACAGCCTCACATTTAGAACAGCTTCATTAGCATCAGTACAAAAACCACTGTAATTGCTCATGGCAGATGTAACATGTGATTTAAAAGGATTGCTCGATTGTAGTGTTTCTTTTTTTTAAAGAAAGGAGGAGAGGTAGAGAGCACAAATCAAAGTCCATTCTTAGCAACTATAAATGGACTCACAGAGCAATGCACGATAAATACAAAAAGGGGCAAATCAACCACAGAAAAACATAACTGCAAAAAGACCAGAGCAATTACAAAGTTGGACATGTGTAACTACTACAAAGAGACACATAACAACAACACAAAGAGGCTAAATGAAGTATCTAAAGTCTGTTTGTCTCACTCCTTTGCAGGAGAGTTGGTGGGACATTTTGCATGCTGCGGCCACGTTCTCATAATTCAACCATGATCACAGTGATAAAGAATGAGACAGAACAGGCAGGGTGGAGGTGTAAAGAGCTGTCAATCAGAGGCAAGTGAATGAAGAAAAGAGTGAAAAAAGGGAGTGTTCCGGTGCTATTGGATGGATGAGAACAGCTGATAACATGACCGACAGCCCCAAAGAAACACATCAAGGAGATTAGGAGTGAGTATGTGTGAGAGGAGTGAAATCCAGGAGAAAATACTTGACATGCAACAGTATAGTCTCCTCGACTGAATTAATGAGTTTAATACCAAATAATTAAAGCATTGGGAGAAACAGCTTGTTCTCCTGAGATAACAGTTTTTTTTTTCGATTGCTTCACGGCTGCAAAGCCAGCTCAGCGAGCGAAACACTGAACAATCATCACGACAACACACACTGTCACTCAGAACACACTGAGAGGAAAACACTAACATCACACACCAACACACAAGTTACAGATTTTTCAACTTTAAAGTTTTAATAATTTGAGTGTGGCAAGAGAGAGAAGGCATATTAAGTGGAAGTTGACATCTCAGGAGTTATCTGAGATCCAACTGCTGCTGTTGGAGGCGTCTACTTCATCCAGACACACTTGCTCATCTGACTACAAATTCAAAGAGGAAAGTTCCCCAGGGTGCAAGCAACCATTCTCAGAAATCCTCCATTGCCTTTTAGCTACCTTGACACTTTCCCTAGCCTGACTTCAATTAGCAATTCTTGCTTAATTTGGTTGTCTCACTCAGGCTATTTATCTCAGCCTTTCATTGAATAGAATTTCTAAAAGTTCAGATTTCCCTTGTGTGTTTTCTTTGTGTTTGGTGTGTGTGGTTTATAAGAAATAAAACAGTTGTGGAAGTAACTCTCTGTGCACCTTTTAATTAATTTGTTTTTTGGCTTTTGTGCAGACATCAGTCCTCTGCATCACGCCAGCAAATCTGTTTAATGTGTCAGTATACTTGCATTTGCTAATTAGCACTAAACAAAAAGGGCCATGATGCCAAAAGCAGTGTTTGTTATCTTATTTTAAAAAAGTAATTAGTTACAGTTAGCACGATGTTTATATTAACTGATTGAAGAATAAAACACTATATACAGTATTTTAGAACATTTGGTATCTTTGAACTCAATAGATTGCAGCCTGCCATATGACATGCATAGAAGTAAAAATATAGAAAAAACAATTATTGAAAATAAAATGTTCATTGTTTCGTATTCACTGTCTATGAATTTAGCAAAAGTGTTTCGGCATGGGGCAACCCCCCTTCCTCCTCGTATTGGTATTTTAGCAAGGATAGCTCTGAATGACTCAGACGCCACAGTGGACAGGGGTACCATGTTTTCAACAACGTACCTTGCAATCAATGTGTGAAAAATCGAGCGTTGCTTGTTTTAACAGAGCTTAAGTTTAACAGAGATACAGAGCTTATGCTCACGCTAGCTGCATTTGAGCTTGGGGTTGGGTTAGCAGCAGCAGCAACAACAAGTGTCGTGTTAGCACGTGTTGGTGTGAGGTGCTTCATAAGATTTGAGTTGCTTGAGGCAGACGTGTATAAAGTCTTTTTTCCTGGGCATAGCGTGCATGTTACATAAACTTTCTTGCCTCTAATTTCAATGAGCGAGAAGTAGTACCGGTACTTCCAGTTCGAGAACACTACCTTTGAATTTCCCTGGCTCATTGCCATTGTCGCTGTCTTGTTGTGTCTGGTAGTCAGAGCGTGCAGTGAGACAGCGTGAACAGGCCATGATCCGCCCACCCAGCCAATCATCATCGCATTTGCAACGGCATCATTCAACCAAATTGTAGTAAAGCGCCACTTTACATTCTCAGTAACGGCAACGGCGTTGCAACGATGGGAAAGGTAATGAATTAGATTACTCGTTACTGAAAAAAATAAAGCCTTCGTACTCTAACACCATTATTACCAACACTGGCCATGAGGTCCTGGCTAGGGTTTTTTTTGTTGGCAAAGTTGGTCACTTTGTTCCAGGTGAAATATCTCATCAGTAACTGGATTGTTTGCCACATTTATGCTCATCCGAGAATTCATTATGTTGGTGTTCAGTTCCCTGACATTTCATCTTGTGCCAACAGCAGGTTAAAGTTTTCATGTATGAGGGGACCTCAAAACCAAAACCACAACATTTATTGAAATTGGGTTGGCTACAGATATTAGCATCAATGTCAGGATGAATTATAATAGCTTCCCTTAACTTTCCATAAAGCCCATTATCAGGACAACATTTTCATTCATCCAACATTATGATAATATCAGTTTATGACCAAATACCATGTAAACTAATCACATGTCCTTCAGCCACAGCTCTGCTTTGGGTGCAGTGCTAATTAATGTAAGCATGCTAACGGTGAACATGGTAAACATTAAACCTAAATATCAGGATGTTAGGATTGTCATATTGAACATGCTGACATTAACATTTAGCTCAACGCAGATTAGCAGATTACTCAAGCAGCACAATGAATATTCCCTCCCTTTTACTATTAGATTTTTTATATTATATTTATATTTTATGCATATTAATTAGGAGCCTTTATTCGTCAGGCGACATCATATCTTAAAGAGCTAATTGTCTCCTAAAACCCCAAGACCCTCTAGGAACCCTCCAGGAACCACAAGTAACCCTGCATTCCCAGAATGCAGGGTTACTTGTGGTTCCTAGAGTCTGTAAAAGTAGAATGGGAGCCATAGCCGTCTCTCCAAATGCTTTTCTTATTTGTTATTTAACTCAAGCATTACTACAGCTGAGAAGACTATACTGTTGCAAGTTTATGATTATTTTCTCATACATCCTGGATTTCAATCCTCTCAGGCATACTCACTCCTAATCTCCTTGCTGTCATTGTTTGGGGCTGTCAGTCATGTTCAACTGGTCATATCCATCCAATTGCATAACAACACTCCTTTTTTTCTGTGGTCTTTTTGAGTCTATTTATAGTTGCTTTAATCTTTTTATTACTTTGCATCTCTATGCAGTCATAGTTGTGTCTCATAGTGGGTTATTTTGCTCCTTTCTATATTGTTAGAGTCTCTTTGTGTGTTTTTGCTCTCTGTAGTTGTTATGTTTCTTTGTGGTGTCTTTGAGTGTCTTTTTTTTAAATATATTTTTATTTCTCAAAAGAAATGTATTCATATGAACATACGGAGATACTGCTGGTCATTGGTCTTACAGTTTACAATTTTCCTTTTAGCATTATCCCCCCCACCCTTAAGCCCTGATTATGCTTCCGCGTAGTGATCACGCAACGGCCACGCAGTTGCTTGGAGACCGTGATGGTTCTGCGTTGGGTTTACGTGTCGAATGCAATTCAATGCCACACCGGTAGAGGGCGCTATGTTTTTTGTAAAGACTGACCGACCGACCGAGACTCTTGACGTATATCGTCGTTAGCCTCGTTATAGCCTATTTGTTTACTTTCCGGCTTTAAACATCCACTATTTTTCAGAACTTGGTGTTTTATTTCTTTGTGCAAAAGTGACAAGGTGCAAACAATAAAACGAGGTGCAAACAATAAAAGTAGCCAGTTTTTTTTTTTCGATTGCTTCACGGCTGCAAAGCCAGCTCAGCGAGCGAAACACTGAACAATCATCACGACAACACACACTGTCACTCAGAACACACTGAGAGGAAAACACTAACATCACACACCAACACACAAGTTACAGATTTTTCAACTTTAAAAGTTTTAATAATTTGAGTGTAGCAAGAGAGAGAAGGCATATTAAGTGGAAGTTGACATCTCAGGAGTTATCTGAGATCCAACTGCTGTTCACCTGTTGGAGGCGTCTACTTCATCCAGACTCACTTGCTCATCTGACTACAAATTCAAAGAGGAAAGTTCCCCAGGGTGCAAGCAACCATTCTCAGAAATCCTCCATTGCCTTTTAGCTACCTTGACTTTTTCCGTAGCCTGACTTCAATTAGCAATTCTTGCTTAATTTGGTTGTCTCACTCAGGCTATTTATCTCAGCCTTTCATTGAATAGAATTTCTAAAAGTTCAGATTTCACTTGTGTGTTTTCTTTGTGTTCGGTGTGTGTGGTTTATAAGCAGGGTTACTTGTGGTTCCTAGAGTCTGTAAAAGTAGAATGGGAGCCATAGCCATCTCTCCAAATGCTTTTCTTATTTGTTATTTAACTCAAGCATTACTTCAGCTGAGAAGACTATACTGTTGCATGTTTATGAGTATTTTCTCATACATCCTGGATTTCAATCCTCTCAGGCATACTCACTCCTAATCTCCTTGCTCTCATTGTTTGGGGCTGTCAGTCATGTTCAACTGGTCATATCCATCCAATTGCATAACAACACTCCTTTTTTTCTGTGGTCTTTTTGAGTCTATTTATAGTTGCTTTAATCTTTTTATTACTTTGCATCTCTATGCAGTCATTGTTGTGTCTCATAGTGGGTTATTTTGCTCCTTTCTATAGTTGTTAGAGTCTCTTTGTTTGTTTTTGCTCTCTGTAGTTGTTATGTCATGCTTTGTTTTAAATATATTTTTATTTCTCATATACTGCTGGTCATTGGTCTTACAGTTTACAATTTTCCTTTGAGCATTACCCCCCCCCCCCCCCCCCCCCCCCACCCTTAGAGGGATAACCCAACAAAAACCAAACCCCAAATACCCAATAGGATATTGGTTGTGTTGTCCATGGTTGTATTTCTCCAAAGTCAGTTTTTCTAAAGGCAAGAATGAAGACAGTTGATCAAGGAAAATCTTGAAAGATGGAGGGGAATCATTCTTCCAGAAAAAAAGTATGCATTTCTTTGCAAAATAAGTGATCAAAATGAGTATCCTGCATTTCTTTGTGGTAAATATAAACTACTGCTCAAATCAAATGTATTTACAGACTGAGTTAATGAATGGATTGAGCTCCATTAACTTTTTAGAAGATTGCAGTCCAAAAACATGCATGAATGTCCCCTCCACCTTCTTACATCTCTGACATGCTGCTGAGATATCCTTTCATATTTTATGCATTTTTAATGGAGTTAGGTAGGTTTTATGGATGAACTTGAAATCGTCTTCCTTAATTGTATTACTTTTAAAGGGGAAATTAATTCTATTACAGATATTTAACAATGCATTGTCTTCAAAAGTTCTCCCCATGTCCTTCTCCCATAGTGTCTTTAACAACTGAAAAGAAGATTGACCCTCTCTTGTCAGAATATTATAAAATTCACTGATCTTTCCTTTTATTGTGTGTGAGGATAACAAAGTGTCCTCCATTTCAGATAGTCCAAGCCATATTATTTTTCCTTAATGAGGGTGATTGTAACACTTCGGATTTGTAGGTATTTAAAGTGTTTATTGGAGAGGATATATTGTGATCTCAAATCCATGAATGATTTTAACTGCAGATTCTGATTTAACAAATCTTTAAAATGTATAATGTCAGAATTTGTCCATTGACATGTATTGACCAAAGTAATGTGAGTATTAAAGTGTAAGTTTGGCGGAAATTGAAAATAAAGCTATTTTCTGAATGAAAATACATCAACTAAGCCGTGGAGGAAGTAATTTTCGCTCATCACGCAGTTCAGAGCTAGCACGGGTGGGAGCTAGAGTCCAACATCGCAAACAGTGGGTTAGCATGGGGCCAACAGCCACACGCTTTCAAAATCGCATTTTTAAACCACTAACATTGCTCAAAACAGCGCCAAACCTCGTCAGCAGCTTGCTCTGGGTGTCTACACATAAAACGAAGCACCAACAACTCAGTTCATGAACCCGAAGTTTATAACAGAAGACAGTTAAGAACACTCACCAATTCTACCCCTGCCAGCTCCTCGCGAAGGATAGTCCGTAAGTGTTGATTACCGAACGCAGCTCTCGTGTTCCCGTGTGAGATCTCGTGTGACATGTATGTGCTTCAGATAAGGCTGCTGTCTTGAACTGATTGGAAGTGTATACAAACTATCCCGACGTTTTTACCCACCGTTATTAACTTATATTTGGCCAAACTGACACTAATTTAAAAGTATACTCGTTTTATTCTGGGCGAAATCTCCAGTTTCACTTTCACTTTTGCATTGCGTTCGGTAATCGACACTTACGGACTATCCTTCGTGAGGAGCTGGCAGGGGTAGAATTGGTGAGTGTTCTTAACTGTCTTCTGTTATAAACTTCGGGTTCATGAACTGAGTTGTTGGTGCTTCGTTTTATGTGTAGACACCCAGAGCACGCTGCTGACGAGGTTTGGCGCTGTTTTGAGCAATGTTAGTGGTTTAAAAATGCGATTTTGAAAGCGTGTGGCTGTTGGCCCCATGCTAACCCACTGTTTGCGATTTTGGACTCTAGCTCCCGCCCGTGCTAGCTCTGAACTGCGTGATGAGCGAAAATTACTTCCTCCACGGCTTAGTTGATGTATTTTCATTCAGAAAATAGCTTTATTTTCAATTTCCGCCAAACTTACACTTTAAGGTCTGGATTTTGAAAGATTGGAGAATGTATAGAAGTACAAGAGGTAATGCCAATTTCCTTTCTACAGTCTTTCCAGGTTTGTAGAGTATTGGATACGGAGAAACATTTGTCAATATTTTGTATCTTTTCAAAGGGGTTTATAAATAGGAGGGAGATGAGAGGCAGTGGTTTGAATGGTTTTGATTCCATTTGAACCCACATGCATTCATGTCTCTCCATTAACCATGAAATCAGGTTCCTTATTTGGGTTGCACAGAAATAATATTGGCGGTTGGGTAAGCCCAGACCACCCAAAGCTTTGAACTTCATTAGAGTCAATAAACTGATCCGAGGTTTTTTATTCCTCCAAATGAATCTCGAGAGACAGCTATTAATTGGATTGAAAAAGTGTATCGATAAATAGCATGGAAGCATCTGGAAAAGAAAAAGAAATCTTGGGAGAACATTAATTTTAATTACATTTATTCTGCCCAAGAGTGATAATGGCAGAGAGGCCCACTTTGATAAGTCTGATTTAACCTTAAGTGAGAGGGGAGTGTAATTTTCTTTAACTAAATTATCCAAATCTGGAGTAATGAATATACCCAGGTACTTAAAGCCTTTTGGTGTAGAGTTAAACCCACTAGAAGATAGCAATTCTTCAGTTGGTGTCATGTGTAGGAAAAGAGCGTTGGACTTGTGGAGATTTATCTTGTATCCTGAATAGCTACCAAATTCTTTGATTGTATCTAGGAGGTGAGGAATATAATTATTAAGATCAGTGATGTATAAGACAATGTCGTCAGCATATAAGGACATTTTATGTTCATTCGCGTCAATCTTAAAAACCTTGGATGTTGGTGTTGTCTCTAACAAATGCAGCCAGAGGTTCAATCACCATGGCGAAAAGGTGACAAAGGGCCCCCCTGCCTGGTCCCTCTAGTTAAGGCAAAGAAGTGTGAGCAGTAGCCATTTGTTATGACTGCAGCTTTGGGGCTATTACAAATGCTCTGAATCCAGTCAGTAAGGTTACAACCCATTTAAAATTTCTCCAAAACAGAGAAGAGAAAGCTCCACTCAACCCTGTTGAAAGCCTTCTCTGCATCTAGAGATGACAGAAGGCTTCCGCTGATTGTTGATGCAGTTTATTACATTCAAGGTTCTCCTTATGTTGTCAGCTGCATAACTCCCTTTTATAAAACTTGACTGGTCTGGGTTGATTAGTTTGAGTGTCTTTTGAAGGTGAAAGCCACGGGCCCCCTGACACTTTGGGCACCTAGGCCTGTATCCGGCAGGACTATGATCACACTCTTGCTCTCATTCAGACTTATTCACTACATCACCACCAGCACCATTGTTCTTACTTGACTTTCCTGCATCTTTTTGTCTTTCCTCCCTTTGAGTTATCTACGACGGCGTACTATAGGGGGGGGGGAAACGGAGCCAAGAAGGGTGGACCATATTCTGAGAAAAAAAGGTTTAAAAAAAGTTTATTACGATGCTAACTACCGTCATTTATGCTAGCTAACTTCCCATGAATGTTGCTTTTCTCTTTCTAATTACTCCATCCCAACGTGACAACACTTTGCTAAGGTCCTTAGGGTGATGGCTGTTGATGGTGATTGTTGGTTGATTTTATATGGGCCAAATTGTCATCTTATGGGTGTTTATTTATCAGGTGGTTTGGCTAAGCTAGCGGTAGCGTTCACTTATTGTCATAGTAAAGGCAAACATCCGGGTCAAGCAACGTGTTTACTTCCTCTATGACCTATCGTGAGCAAATTTGCCACTTTAAACCTTAACAAATTTGCAACTTTAAACTTTTTTTACACTGTCGTATTTAACCTCTCTAAAATAAAAATAAAAACCGCTACAATCAAGCAATCATTTTATCTACATTATCAGATGGATGCCAATGACATTCAGAGCACAATGTCTGAAATAAGTATTCATAATAAGAATCTGGTTTGCTATATAATAAGAAATAAGCAGGTCTCTAGTGCAAATACACACTGAGAACCTGTCATTGAATCAAGGTTTCAATTCGATTCACCTGCTGTCTTTGTCATACATTTGATTGACACTATGTTTGCAATAGTCAATTAAAATGTTATTTGTTTTCTATCCCTTTTAGAAGTAATTGTTGGAAGCCTTTGGTTGATTGTGTTGCAGTTAAGGCAAGTGTGCTTTTCTTGTTGTTTTTCTTGTTTTTTTTTTGTTTTCATTTTGTATTAGACATTACAGTTATTGTACAAACAAAATTATTAAACTCCACATTTTTTAGTCTTAATACTTATGATTTTACTCAAGTTGAATTTAATGCATGACTTTTACTTGTAATGGAGTCATTCAAATTGCTGTATTGGAACTTTAACTGAAGTAAAGGATCTGAATATTTCTTTCACCACTGCAGGTATCTGGGAACCATGTATTCCACTGTGGCTTAGTCATCAACCACCATGCTCCCCACTTGGGTGCCTCACCTGATGGCAAGGTAGTCAACTGCTCTGGGCTTCTTCAGCGGCTTCTGGAAATAAAGTACCCTGATGTGGACACATTTCTAGACTGCAACTATATTTCTGCAAGTGATACTGGCACTTTTCCTCTCAAAGCCAGTCCTGAATACTACCACCTGGCAATGGGACAGATGGGAATCACAGCGATGATGTGGTCTGATTTTTTTTTTGGTTTGTTCACTGTACAAATGACTACCACTTGGAGCGCATCAATGTTGATGCTTTTAAATGGGAGTCTATGAAGTCTAAATTGGACTCATTCTTGTTTGAGTGTTTCCCACCTGTGCAGATAACGATAACATTGTAGCAGACACTACATAGAGTCACTGTCATAATATGACAGTAATAATAGTAATAATAATAATAATGGTGACAGCCCATGTTGAATGGCCACCATTCAACATGGGCTGTCTAGTTTCATGTGCCACACGGTGTGTTACGGTGCTTTAAGGACAAGCACCCTTTAAGAGAGAGCAGCAGATACAAACAGAAAGACCAGCAACACTGTACAGCATCATTCATGAAAAGCTACTGTATGATGGTCATTGTAAGTTTATTTAATGGAGTGAATATATTTTAAGAAATGTTCACGCATATTGCACAATCTATTTATGGAATAATTTGTAAAAAAAATTCAATTGTGACATTGTATTTTGTGATTAATGTTTATTTTGTAATCCGGTAGATTGCAAAATTGTCTGAAATACATTTCAATATGAAAAAATATTCACACAGTATTATAATGTTCTGAGTACCTATGCACATTTTGCTGAATTAAATTTAAATTTCTCAAATGACAGACCTTCTGCATCTCAGTCACCTATTTTGTAACATACAAACAGAACTCGACTGCTGCAGGCTGTTTCACTGGAGGTATCTGGAGAGCTGGATGTTGCTTGACCTGCAGCTGTATTCAAACATTCAGTATATGTACATCCATGAAGTCCATTGTGTCTTTCTACTGCATATAAAGTAGCACTGCACAAATCAACTTGATTTAATTTGACTGGGACCTATATTTAAGTTGTAATAAGGAGTAAATGTAAGATCCAATAATAATGATTACATAGTAGTGTAATATCAATTACACAGAGACCACAATAATTGGCTGAACTTCCAAGCTTCAGAGAGTGTAGATGGAAGATCATGCAAAGATTTCCTGAGTGCATCTGAACATCAAAAACACGTAGCTGCAGAGTAGGACAAACAACTAGTACAACTACAAACAACTCGACACCCACTACTGCTATTATATTTCTATTATTTACTATGCTACTAAATCTGCTTTATTTTTATGATTATATTGTATCCACTGCTGCTGTTATCTTTAGAGGTAACCATTTTCTACTAGTTATTTTGTCTGCATTTTATTTTTGTACATTTATTCTTTTATTCTTGTTCACGCTGTACATCTACGACTACAACCTTCTGATGGAGTGCTGCAGAGAATCTACTCAATGTTAGTAAAACCAAGGACAAGATTGTTGTTTTAGACAAAAGGAGATGAAGACACACCCCTCCGTCTTCATCAATGGAGTTGAGGTGGAGCAACTAAAAAGTTTGAAGCTCCTGGTAATCAGCATCACAAACATCCTCCACACTTCACTGTATCATTGCTGTTTATTTGTGCGTTTATTTCTTCTTGTGTATGAAATGGGATTAAAGACAACATTTTTCGGTGCAAATTCTACATTTACATTTACATTTCGGGCATTTAGCAGACGCGTTTGTCCAAAGCGACTTACAATAGGTACAAATTTGTCGAAAGAAAGAAACCACAACATATCATTACCGATAAAGTAAGAGCGAAAAAATAGAAACACGTGTTAGGTCCTGGTCTGAGTCAAGTAGTAGCTGTTCAGCAAGTATACCTTAAGTACAACAGTGCTATGATCAAAGTGCTATAGGTAAGGACATGGATATGGACGGCCCTATATCCGTCGCCTCAGGTCCACTGATGCCAACCCCTTCCAACCAATCAGGACCAAGCTCCAGACCTGGGACGACAGAGCCTTTGCTGCAGCCGCCCCCTCCCTCCCTCTGGAATGCCATTCCCAGCCACATCCACAATGCCAACAGTCTTCCATCCTTCAAGCAACCCTCAAAACTCCCCTTTTCACTCTTGCTTTTAACCTTTAAATGTTTAAAATTGTTTGGTTTGTTTGTGTATTTGTTTTGCCTGTTTGCTTGTATTGTTGTTTTGATTTAGTTTGTTTTTGTAAAGTGTGTTTGAGCACCTGGAAATGCACTATATAAAACCTATGTATCAGTATTATCATTATTATATTGAACGTATCCCGTGGTTTGCAAATATGTACAATATCAAATGTTTTTCTAGCAACGGGCTTGTGTGATGACAATTCTGTTCCTTGAAAGGTCTACGTTCTTAAATTCTGGTCAACAGATTTGTTTTCCTGTATGGGGTTCCCTATGAATGTAGCTGGATTGTTAAGGCAAGGCAATTTTATTTGTATAGCACCTTTCAACAACAGGGCAATTCACAAAGTGCTTTACAAGCAACATTAAATGCATTGGAGAAAAAAACATAATAATAATAATAAAAAAATAATAACAAGAATATCAAAGGAATAGAAATTACAGTGCAGTATAAAAAGTTCATACATTGAATTGTTTTCTGAAAGGCAGCGTCAAACAGAAATGTCTTCAGTCTTGATATAAAAGAGCTGAGATTTGCAGCAGACCTGCAGCTTTCTGGAAGTTTGTTCCAGATATGTGGTGCTTAGAAACTGAAGGCTGTCTCTCCATGTTTGGTTCTGACTCTGGGGACACAGAACAGACCTGTCACAAACCATCTGAGATGAAAAAGCAGCCGGTCGCATCACAAATCTCGTTGCGCTGGGCTCTGCCTGTTAATTTCTCTGGGAGGTGATTTACACTTAGGCTTAGCACCAAGTATAGTTATTACCTTGCACACGGCCCTCCTGTTTCTCTGTCGTGCTATAGCAGTGTGTTAGCATTATCTTGCCCACTGTTTTGAATCCATGGTAAAGTGGTGTCGTTCCCACATTGTCCATTTACTTCCACATTCACTTCTAACCTGTGCATTTTAGTTTCCTGTACTGCAATCTTCTGTAGAAGTTTGTGGTAGTCGTCTGCAGTGAAGAGAGGCATCTTGCTACTAATTTCCTTTAGCTCCGTATCATGTCTCCCCACGTAGGAAGGTTGTAAATATGTTAAATTATGGCAGTAGCCTACTATCTCCCAAAAAATGTTGATGTATAAGTGTCCAGGAGCCACTGCTCGTGATTTATCACAAACAAAAAGCAAAAATATCAGCAGGAAATTGCAAGCAGAGTTGAGAGACTGCAGTGTAAGAAAGCTGGAGGGTGATATATTGTTTATTCAAGTTTTAATTTGAAAAAAGTAAAGTCAGAGGAAGGATCCATGCCAGAGACATAACAAACGTGGAAGACAATGAAATGGAAACTCCAGTTGAAAGAGCTTAATTTTTTTGCTGGATCTATGTTGCAATTTATTTTGTGCCTATAAAATACTTGGCCTTAGGCGCCTCAGTCAGCCTATTTCGTTTGGAAACGTGGTTATGAATTTAAATCATTAAGGTGATTAAATGATTTTAACTGGATTATATCTTTAAACTTTAAACAGCAGTCTTATAACGTAGGACATGTAAGGAGGTTAGCTGAGGTCTGATGTCCAATTTAACATCTTGACAACGTTGTGGCCTGAAATCTATTGGTGTTCGAAGGAATCATGCCTGTCATCTCATTTCTGAGAATTGAGGCTGAGGTCTGAAGACTGCCTAAATTAGACACTGTTGTTATAAAGATGGAAAACTGTTTCCAAGACAACCCAGGTAATGACTGATGTTGTTGATGAAAGCTGATGTCTGGTGTATGAGAGCTGTTCATCACATAAAATAATGAATTCAAAAACATACTCTCCCTAAAAATAACCCAGGATGGTATAGTTTGATGAAAAGTGAATAGACACCAAGCTAAATGAAAGTTCTCCACCTTTAACAGTTTATTCTTTCATGTCGGGCACGTAATGTGTCTCATTACCTGCAAAGTCACATCTTTAATTCACAGAGTTTTTGGAGTTCTTCTTTAATATAAATTAATATATTAATAACCATGGGTCTATTATATGACTTAACCCCAATTTCCTTACGCGAAAGTCATTTCATGTGGGAAAAGTCATAACGACAGGGATATTAATTGGGGTCTTTACTGTGATTAAATTAAGCTTTTGATTATAACAACATAGTATCCAGGTATCCAGTATCCTTTTTCTTTTTTAAATAATTTTATTAATTTAATAGCTTGCCCTTCATTCTGTCCTGTAATATATATTTTTTTGTAAAGCCAACCGAGGTGTGAACGAAGATAGTCCCTCATCATTATGCTGGACACAAACAGGACTCAATAGCGCCAGTCAAGACACAGCACATAGGTAGACACACAGGGAAATGAAAATGTCAATACTATGCGTTGAAACTTATTCTCATATACATTCGTCAATTATATTGAAATAGCTGTTGCATAAAGTGCAAAGGAGAAACATGCTGCCAATTAAGCTGTTATCGTTTTAAGAGGGTATGAAAAGAGTTTGATTTTTCAGTAATTTTCCACTACAGCCCCAGGTTGTTTATTGCAATATATTCTAGTGAAGGAACACATTTACATGATAAGATGTTTTGGTATCTGTGAATACTGTCTGATGAATACTGTCTGATTTCATTTACTGTGATTGGATGCCACCTGTGCAACAAGTCCAGTCATGAAATTTCCTCGTTCTTAAATATTCCACAGTCAACTGTCAGTGGGATTATAACAAAGTGGAAGCGACTGGGAACGACAGCAACTCAGCCAAGAAGTGGTAGACCACGTAAAATGACGGAGCGGGGTCAGTGGATGCTGAGGTGTATTGTGCACAGAGGTCACCAACTTTCTGCAGAGTCAATCGCTACAGACCTCCAAACTTCATGTGGCCTTCAGATTGATGAAAGAACAGTACATAGAGAGCTTCATGGAATGGGTTTCCATGGCTGAGCAGCTGCATCCAAGCCATACATCAGCAAGTGCAATGCAAAGCGTCAGATGCAGCGGTGTAAAGCACGCCGCCACTGGACTCTAGAGCAGTGGAGACGTTCTCTGGAGTGACCAATCACGCTTCTCCATCTGGCAATCTGATGGAGGAGTCTGGGTTTGGCGGTTGCCAGGAGAACGGTACTTGTCTGACTGCATTGTGCCACATGTAAAGTTTGGTGGAGGGGGATTATGGTGTGGGCTTGATTTGCAGGAGCTGGGCTTGGCCCCTTAGTTCCTGTGAAAGGAACTCTGAATGCTTCAGCATACCAAGAGATGTTGGACAATTCCATGCTCCCAACTTTGTGGAACAGTTTGGGGACGGCCCCTTCCTGTTCCAACAAGACTGTGCACCAGTGAACAAAGCAAGGTCCATAAAGACATGGATGAGAGGGTTTGGTGTGGATGAACTTGACTGGCCTGTGTAACAGGCATTGAAAAATGGCTTGTATGTAAAACAGTTACCCCATCCCATTTTTTTGTTTTATTACATATAAACCTAATGGTACGAAGTTATATCTTCATGCCACTAGATGGCACTGTTGTGCGGTGGCACCTAGTGGGTTGTCATGGAGACCGTAGCTCAAGAACTCAGAATATAAACGCTGTTTACTTGAGAAAGACATAACTTGTGTTGCTCTCCACTTCCTTTAACCCACAGGTATGTTTTTGAACTGTTTTAACTGTGACTAATATAGCAAACAAATCTGTAAGCAATACGTTCGCTCTTGTAATGCTTGGAGAGCTCTGTGGTGATTTTTAAGTGTTTTGGATGTTGTTGCTGAGGTTGTTGCCGGCGAGCTAACAGAGGCTGCTTGTCGTTGGCCAGCCGCCGTCAGTGAAGGTTCCGTTCTCTTGTCATGTTAATGTTTAAGTGTATGTAAAATGTATGTGAAGTTTTCCTGTACTTTGTATCGTTTTGTTTGTCCAGCCAGTGCTCTGTGCCGACTTATGTCAGTTTCGTTTGTCGGACACTGTCAATGTAGCAGTTATTGCCGTTAGTGTCTTCACTAACGGGCTTGTGTGCGCATGCATGTAAACGCCGGCTGCCGTTCGCGTCGTCAGTTGGTGTGCGCGTTCATGTGAGCGCCGGCTGCCGGCAGTGTCGTCAATTGGTGCGCATTCACGTGAACACAAGACGTGATGTTCGTTCGGCATCGTATTCTATGTGCCACTTTGAAGCATGTTATTAATTTATTATACTATGATGTTTGTTCTGTATTTGTACTGCTGTGAGTTTCATGATCTTCTCTATTTAAAGGGTTCTGTTGTGTGTGAGATGTATTGTGTAGGATATATATTATTGATCTACTTGTGTATTTGTTTTTATGATCTTCCACTGCCATTTACAGTATATATAATTGTTGTTGTTGATATTTACTATAATGATGTTCAAATATTTACTTGATCTTGACCTGAGAATATAAACGCTGTTTACTTGAGAAAGACATAACTTGTGTTGCTCTCCACTTCCTTTAACCCACAGCGCAATCCAGCCTGTGGTCTTTTTACCTGCCCAGATACCCCCTAGGTCTGGCGCCGGTAACAATTGGGGGCTCGTCCGGGATTTAGCATCCAAGAGCAGGGTGAGCGGTCACTGTGACAGTGAGACCAGGTGTCCCAGCTTCAGGGAAGGCTGCTGCGTTGAGCGTCATCCAGAGAGCGTCAGTCACCGGTGAGACATCACGATGGCCAAAGTTACTCCACGGCGGATGCTGATCTTCCAGATCCACAAAAGACTTCCAGCGCTGAATTCCAGTCAACTGCAGTTGGTTGCCAGTTCGGTTGAAGATGGCAGCGAGAGCACTGAGGACTTCAGTGAACCAGAGCTGTATGACTTCATCGTCGACTACACCAAGAGCGAGAGGTTGAAAGCAATGGAAGATGAAGGCATGGCTCAACTCCTCTCCCTCCAGGACCTGCTGCATGAACTGACATCGACAGACGCTGGGCCTTCTGAGGTTCCTGTTTCCACCGTTCACATGGACGGCACAGGTGACATTCACACACACCCGTCGTCCAAGGACATGCATATACACACATCACCCATGGACATTCAGGCACCAGACACTCTGGGGATGCCAGCCCAGCCGAGTTTCGCTGGTAACCGCAGTGTCCACCATGGTAGGTCAAGCTTGTCCTCCAGTGTAACAGATCAGGTTGTAAGGTTGTCTGATGTTACTGCTCTGCTCCCACGCAGAGAGTGTAAAATGCATGGTGGTCAGATATCTGATACAGGTTCTGACATGTCTTTTAAGGGTCTTTGTAAGCAGATTGATACTGCTTCACAAGAAGGGTTTATTGAGGCTGAGGTTATTAGAGCAGTTCTCAAAATAATTAAACCTGGTACATTTAGAGAAATGCTAACTAACCATGATGACCTAACCGTTAATGGGTTAAAAAGGTTCCTCCGCTCTCACATCAGAGATCAAAGTGTAAGTGAGCTCTTCCAAGAGTTAAGCAATGCTAGACAGCACGACAGGGAGAGTCCACAGCAATTCCTGTATAGGCTTATGGGGTTGAAACAGAGAGTTCTTTTTGAGTCACAGCAGCCTGGTGTAGAGTTTAGCTACGACAAAAGGCTTGTACAGGGTACATTTCTACACACACTCTACCAAGGTCTAAACGAGAGAAACAGCTATGTCAGACATGACATCAAAACGTTTGTTACTGACCAGCAGATTAGTGATGACTTTCTGTTACAACAAATGACTAGGTCAATGATTGAGGAAGAGGGGAGGTTAAAGCGACTGGGTGCTGTAGCTAAGTGTAGACCAGTGACGGTAAGCGTTGCTCAACATGACGGTGGACAGGCTGACATGATTACACCGACTCTAGTTGATGCCGAGTTACAGGCTAACCGTGAAGCTATCAGGCAACTGACTGCACAAGTGTCTTCACTGACCAGACACATGACTCTAGTTGACAGGTCGGCAGAACACATGCAGTCTGGCAGCCATAATACCTCATCTAGTCGTCTCCAGCCACTGTCAGTCGACAAAAAGGGTAGATGCCAGGACTGTTTATCAAGCGGAACCATGAGCTGTCCCCATTGCTTTGTCTGTGGCCAGGCAGGACACCGAGCCATTGGCTGTTTACAAAGAAGGTCATCGGGAAACGGGAAGAGGTCACAGGAGAAGGGCAGCCAGTGACCGTGAACAGTGTTATGCCCTCAGTTAAGCTCAAGACGTCAGTCTCACCATGCCTATCAGACCCAAAGAAACGTATTGCACAGCTCATAGGAAAACGTTGTACCGTCTCCTGCAACATCAACGGTCTACCTATTGAGATGCTTCTAGACTCAGGCGCTCAGGTGACGATGGTCAGCAAAACCTGGATAGACAGTGCATCACCCCATGTTAAAATCCAACCACTTCAGTCCCTCTTTGCCGATCAGCCTCTTGAAATTTCAGCAGCAAATGGTACACAAGTTCCCCTGGATGGCTGGGCTGAGGTTGACCTCCAGATTTGTAGTGAGCACCACGGGTCTGTGACAATTAGAGTGCCCCTACTTGTCAGTCCAAGCTGTCACTGTCCCCTGTTAGGTAGCAACGTAATAGCCGAGATCGTCAAAGAGCATGATAACACCCTTAATGTGACTGCGATCCTGACAGATGCTTTAAGTGTCCCCGAGAACACCGTTGAGGCTTTAGTCTGTGCCCTCCAGATCCCAAACACTGACGAGACAGCCTTGTGTACTGTGCGTACCGGCAGGAAAGGTGTCACTATCCCTGCTGGTCAGGTCTACGAAATCAGATGCCGGGTCAGGGGGTTGTCAGAGAATCGTACCATGCTGTTCCAGCCTCTCATAGAGAACAACTGCCCTGAGGGTCTTGAACTGTTTCCTGCTCTAGTTGACATTCCTCGTGGGCCAACAAAATGCATTAAAATTCCCATCCAGAATGCAGCCCGACATGCCATTTATCTCACCCAGAGAACCGCTCTCGGCACTCTTGAAGAGGTGGCTGTTGTGAAACCGACCATGAGCCCTGAACGCACTCAGTGTGAAGTTGTCCAAACCTTTTCAGCTCAGATAAACACAGATCCAGCTACTTACCTGAATGATGAGCAAAACAGACAGACTTTGCCTAAAATCAAAGACAGATGGCACCCCCCTGTTGACGTATCCCATCTGGAAGAGGATGAACAGAGAGTAGTGAAGGAAATGTTGTTCGAGGAGTCAGACGTGTTTGCCAAAGACGATGCTGACATTGGTTGTATTCCTAACCTACAACTTAGAATCAACCTCACAGATGATACACCTGTTCAAAAGTCTTATAATGCCATTCCAAAGCCCTTGTACCGAGAGGTAAAAGACTATGTTCAGAACTTGCTTGACCGTGGTTGGATTAGGAAATCCACCTCAGCTTACTCTTCTCCGGTGGTCTGTGTAAGGAAAAAGGACATGAGCCTGCGGCTCTGTGTTGACTTCCGTGGGCTGAACAGCAAGACCATCCCCGACCGTCATCCACTTCCACGCATCCAAGACCTTCTGGACAACTTAGGAGGCAACTCATGGTTCTCCATACTTGACCAGGGCAGTGCCTACCACCAAGGCTTTGTTGAAGAGAGCTGCCGTCACCTCACTGCTTTCAGTACACCTTGGGGTTTTTACGAGTGGGCACGCCTCCCATTTGGCCTCACCAACGCCCCAGCAGCATTTCAGCGCTGCATGGAAGACATACTGGCTGGTCTGAGAGATGAATGCTGTTCTCCGTACTTGGATGATGTCCTCTGCTTTTCCAAGACGCTCCAGGGGCATGTTGAGGACTTGAGACGAGTGCTGTGTCGCCTACGAGAGCATGGTGTGAAGCTGCGCCCGAAAAAGTGTGAGCTGTTTAAACGCCAAGTGAGGTATGTGGGACGTCTGGTCACAAGCGAAGGTGTTCAGATAGACCCCAAAGACCTGGAAGCGGTGTTGCAGATGAAGGAGAGACAGCCAAAGAATGTGGGAGAGGTTCGAGCTCTACTAGGGTTCTTGGGATACTATCGATCCTTCATCCAGGACTTTTCCAGAATAGCCCGACCACTGTTTAAGCTCCAAGAACAGCCTGCTGAGTCCAACAAGTGTCCTGTTACCCCAAAGTCCACCCAGAAAGGCAAGAACAGTGGCCAGTTACCATCCAGGACACCAGTTCTGTGGACCCCTGAACACAGTGCTGTTGTGTCCTACCTTGTGGACATGTTGATCAAGCCCCCCATCTTGGCCTACCCCGACTTCACTTTGCCATTTGTCCTGCACACCGATGCATCCAATGAAGGTTTGGGGGCTGTGCTCTACCAAGAACAGGATAGTAAACTCCGGGTTATCGCTTATGGGTCCAGGTCACTCACGCCTGCTGAAAAGAATTACCACCTCCATTCAAGTAAGCTTGAGTTCCTTGCACTGAAGTGGGCCATCTGCAATAAATTCCGTGATTATCTGTATTATGCACCAACTTTCACTGTGTATACCGATAACAACCCCCTCACTTATGTTCTGAGCACGGCCAAGTTGAATGCTGTCGGACACCGCTGGGTTGGTGAATTAGCTGACTTCCACTTTACCATCAAGTACAGGCCAGGCAAGGCAAATGTTGATGCTGACACCCTGTCCAGGTATCCAGTGAAGCTCCAAGATGACCTGTTGGAGTACTCTGAGATACTGCTACCTGAGGTTGTGTCTGCCATCTGGCAGGGGAACAAAGCTGAGAGAGATCAGGATGTGCCGTGGGCGGCTGCCCTTCAGATCTCCGCCAGTGACGTTCCTGCAGTGAGTACGCCCATGTTCACACCAGAGGACATCAGAAATGCCCAGAAAGGGGATGAGTCTATTGGCGAGGTGATCCAGTTGAAAAGAAGTGGATGGAATCCTAGAGACAAAGACCAGAGGCCAATACAACCAGGAACACAACGGCTCATACATGAATGGAACAGGCTCAAACTGGAACAAGGAATTCTGTACAGGCAGTCAGGACAGAATCAACAGCTAGTCCTTCCCAAAGCACTCAAGTCAACTGTGCTCAAACACCTGCATGATGATATGGGGCATGTCGGGGCTGACAAAGTCATCCACCTTGCAAGGCAGCGATTCTACTGGCCCTTTATGCAGCGGGACATTGAAGACTACGTCATCCACCAGTGCTCATGCATTAAGCAAAAGCGGCCCGCTGTCCATGAGAAGGCACCAATGGGCTCAATCACAACCAGTGCCCCTTTTGAGCTGCTCTCTGTTGACTACATGCACCTGGATCCTAGTAAAGGAGGCTATGAGTACATCCTTGTTGTAGTAGACCACTTCACCCGTTTTGCTCAGGCCTACCCAACTCGAAATAAATCTGGCAAAACAGCGGCTGAGAAGATCTTCTATGATTTCATTCCACGCTTCGGGTACCCTCAAAAGCTTCACCATGACCAGGGCCGGGAGTTTGAGAACACCCTGTTTCAGAGACTCCAGCAGCTGGCAGGAATTTCTCACTCTCGAACTACTCCTTACCATCCGCAGGGGAACCCTGTTGAACGCTTGAACAGGACGCTTCTCCAGATGCTGAGAACGCTCCATGAGGAAAAGAAGGCAGAGTGGAAAGACCATCTCCCCAGCATAGTCCACGCCTACAATTGTACAAGACATGAGGCAACGGGCTACTCACCTTTCTTTCTCCTCTTTGGAAGACATCCTCAGCTCCCCATTGACCTGATCTTCAACCTTGACCCAGATCGGAAAGCACAGACACGGCAGGAGTATGCCCAGACCTGGGCTTCCCGGATGCAGGAGGCATATCGGATTGCCTCAGAAAACAGCAAGAAGTCATCAGAGAAAGGGAAAAGGCACTATGACCAGGGTATAAGGGGAGCTCTGCTGCAGCCAGGTGATCGGGTGCTTGTCAGGAACCTGTCCGAGAGAGGTGGCCCAGGCAAACTCCGATCTTACTGGGAAGGAAAGACCCACCGTGTCATCGAGAGGCTAGGAGATGGTCCAGTTTATCGTGTCAAAGCAGAAACAGGTGACCAAACCATTCGTGTCCTCCACCGCAACCTCCTCTTGCCTGTTAGTGACTTACCAGTCAGCCATGAGGAACCTGACGCTGGCGTTAGGAAGAAGCCACAAGGACAGAGACAGCATGTGCCGCCAAGAGAAACAACCAAGTCAGACTCCAGCACCTCAGGTGATGAGGGCGAGTGCTCATACAACCTCAGACCATTGCCTGTGTATGAGAGGAAGGCTGTCAAACACCACTTGCCTCAACGAAAGCTACGCAGCAAGCTGAGGGCTGTGGCTCCAGCATATCAGCCGATGAACCGAACGCTGGAGTCTGAGGATGTCTGGCAGGCAGAACCATCTGACCCTTTGACGACAGCAGAGCCGATACCTGTACCACCAAGGGCGGATCCGTCCCCAGCTGTGGAAGGACAGGAACAACAGAGGAATGATGCTGTGGAGAGTGGAAGTCCTCAGGATCCTGAGACATACGTTGTGCCTGTTCCTCAGCCAGTGCAAGTAGTAAAACAGCAACTGCGGAGATCCACCAGACCAGTGAAACCCAGAAACATCTTCATGTATGACCAGTCAGGAGAACCTTCCTACCAGCCCTGGAGAATGGGAACAAATGCCATGTACTGTGTCCCGCATCCCATGCCAACCTACCCAGTGTTTCCTGAGATGTGCTACTACCCTCTCCAAGCTGTATGGACATACGGAGGAATTGACAGTGGCCAGAACATTGAAATGGACAGACAATCTTACTTGCACACTACTTACCTGTGACTGACATTGGACAGATTCACCTCCTGTTCATACTGATGTCCCGTAGATACTGTACCTGACTTTCCGACTGTCGTAGGTACATAGGTAGTTCTAGATGTCAGGAGACATCTTTTAAAGTGGGGGAGAGTGTAACAGGCATTGAAAAATGGCTTGTATGTAAAACAGTTACCCCATCCCATTTTTTTGTTTTATTACATATAAACCTAATGGTACGAAGTTATATCTTCATGCCACTAGATGGCACTGTTGTGCGGTGGCACCTAGTGGGTTGTCATGGAGACCGTAGCTCAAGAACTCAGAATATAAACGCTGTTTACTTGAGAAAGACATAACTTGTGTTGCTCTCCACTTCCTTTAACCCACAGGTATGTTTTTGAACTGTTTTAACTGTGACTAATATAGCAAACAAATCTGTAAGCAATACGTTCGCTCTTGTAATGCTTGGAGAGCTCTGTGGTGATTTTTAAGTGTTTTGGATGTTGTTGCTGAGGTTGTTGCCGGCGAGCTAACAGAGGCTGCTTGTCGTTGGCCAGCCGCCGTCAGTGAAGGTTCCGTTCTCTTGTCATGTTAATGTTTAAGTGTATGTAAAATGTATGTGAAGTTTTCCTGTACTTTGTATCGTTTTGTTTGTCCAGCCAGTGCTCTGTGCCGACTTATGTCAGTTTCGTTTGTCGGACACTGTCAATGTAGCAGTTATTGCCGTTAGTGTCTTCACTAACGGGCTTGTGTGCGCATGCATGTAAACGCCGGCTGCCGTTCGCGTCGTCAGTTGGTGTGCGCGTTCATGTGAGCGCCGGCTGCCGGCAGTGTCGTCAATTGGTGCGCATTCACGTGAACACAAGACGTGATGTTCGTTCGGCATCGTATTCTATGTGCCACTTTGAAGCATGTTATTAATTTATTATACTATGATGTTTGTTCTGTATTTGTACTGCTGTGAGTTTCATGATCTTCTCTATTTAAAGGGTTCTGTTGTGTGTGAGATGTATTGTGTAGGATATATATTATTGATCTACTTGTGTATTTGTTTTTATGATCTTCCACTGCCATTTACAGTATATATAATTGTTGTTGTTGATATTTACTATAATGATGTTCAAATATTTACTTGATCTTGACCTGAGAATATAAACGCTGTTTACTTGAGAAAGACATAACTTGTGTTGCTCTCCACTTCCTTTAACCCACAGCGCAATCCAGCCTGTGGTCTTTTTACCTGCCCAGATACCCCCTAGGTCTGGCGCCGGTAACAATTGCACAGAGTCCTGACCTCAACCCGATAGAACATCTTTGGGATGAATTAGAGTGGAGACTGAGAGCCAGGCCTTCCCATCCAACATCAGTGTGTGACCTCACAAATGTGCTTCTGGAAAAATGGCAAAAAATTCCCATAAACACTCCTAAACCTTGTGGAAAGCCTTCCCAGAAGAGTTGAAGCTGTTATAGCTGCAAAGGGTGGTAATAATATCAATAAGAGTAAAACAAATTCTCAGTTAAAGTGTTATCTGAAAGCACACAGCTAACCAGCAGACACAGAATGGACAAGTGAAGAATTGGATTCATTTTCTCGTAGATTATTCATTTTACTGGCATTTTTGCCCTTATATTATCGAGAGGGACATTGGCATGAAACATTACAAGGAGAGAGAGGGGATGACATGCAGCCAACGACCGTGGCCTGGACTTGAAACTGCTGCAATTTAATAATACATCCTCTACCCTTTGAGCTCTCAGCATGGTTGGATCAATTTCCCAAGTGCAAATGACTTGCTGGCCCCCGCTGACCCCCCTGCTGCTTTGTGTAAGCATCCGGTCGCCTCCATGTTCCTATCTAATACAGTGTCCTGAAGGTGAAGCAGCTGAACTGTTCTGCCTAAAGCCCAACCGACCAGTGAGTTTGGATCAATTTGATTTAACACATTTTTTCAGGAATATCCATCATGTAAGCAAAGTATCAGGTGAAACAACCCGGGACATCACACATAGCAAATAATTCAGCAATAAGGCAGCACTTGCCTAAAGCCAGTCTTCATCTCAACGGATGCTGTGATTTAGTGCTGCAATCGGAAAGATGACTTGCCATGTCCTGGAACACCACGTGCTGAACCCCAACCACACATGAATACTCCAAACAGTAGTAGAATCTCTTCCTGGTGCTCTCTGTTACACTTCCATCATGGTATTTACCCAATTAGAGGCAAAAGGAGCTTTTTTCTCCCAACATTTTGAATCAGTGAACTCTGGTAACTCTGGCGTTTCAGTCCAACACCGTCTTTGTGCTTTGCCGTACAGGCCACGTGTCTCTATACTGTATCGTTTTACTTAACGCACGGTGTGATGTGTGAATTGACCTGTGTGCAGAGACTTGTTGCTAATAGCAACCTAATGTAAGAGAAGTTGTTTTCTGAGCCGCTGACCCGGTCTGTCTCATCACTAATGGCTATTTTTAGATTCATTGCCTGTCCATGAGTGTGAGGGATGTTCCAGGCTGACATTTTAATTTACATTTGTACTCTCTTTGATTTCAGATACAACCATTGTTTTTTACAGAGGTATTCCCAGTATAGTACAACTCACTTATATAGTTCTTCTGGTGAGTGCACAGCCTAAAGCATTTCAGTAAGATGTTCAGTAATGGTTGAACAGAATGTCCTCTACACAGTGACTCAATGGGCGTTGAGTTTTGGGAAGTGAAACAAACACTGGAACTGAATGCCGTCCAACACAGCAACATAGCAGCATTCCCAGCATACATCAGGCCGTAAGCTTTTTGTAGTCATGGAAACAGTGAGGCGCACTGATCTGTATGTATAATTGTTTTCAGTCTAACCCTCCTGTTACCCTAAAATTGTCGAACATTATATCCTTGGGCTGATTTCATCCCAGCAATTTAAAATGTCAGAAAATGATTATACCCAGTTTTATACTTCAGGTAATTTATGTTTCATTGTTCACAACCTAAATAACCCAGTAAATAAAACATACACTCCCTCTGACCCCTTTATGCATCCAGAATACACATTATGTTACTATCGAAAAAATGTCATTGATTGACCTAAACTAAACAAAAGATTGTTTTGGTGTATTTAAAGGCTCTATAGTATTTGTAAGAACAACTTCCTTCCATTTATAAAGATAAACTTTCTATTATCAAGGATAGTAACGTGTCTTCATCCACAGTCACGTAGGAACCTGGAATATAAAACAAGGCTAATCGCTAAACCCACTTGTCCAATATTTCCTGTATTGCTGCTGTTTGTTACGCTCTCATCGGCCCCGCCTTGTGTCTCTGTCATCTAACCTTATGAAACATGAAATGTATTGAGATACATGGTGGCTGGAAATATTGCCCTTCCAGTCTCGGCATTCCAAAGCCTCCCCTGTAAAATTGTGATCTCAAGTATAACCTTCTCACCATTATAGCTCAAATGTTGATTTTATGACATGGCTTACAATGTATCTGATTGGGTCTGTAACCATTTTTATAACATTAGCACCTGGTCGTTCAAGTGGGGAGCTGGATCATGATACTATCCATTTTTGGAAGTTAACACATTTATTTTGTAAATTGTGTCTGCTGATGGTGGAGATACAACCGGGACATCTGAGGGTCTTATCCTCATGCGTCATAATCAAGGTCCTCCTCAACATTCTCCTCTGTCTTTAATAGTCAGTAAATTATTACCTCTGTCCCACAATTACACTTTGTGAATGATTGGCTGAAATGCAAGACTGATGACTTGCATGAAAAATGAGATTATCCACGATATTTTCATAAAACGCCGGAGGAAAATGCATTTTCACAAGATCTGGAGGGAGATTTGATTCTCTCAGTGGCTTGCAAATTGAAAAACGAAACCAAAAGATTTTAATATTCCACTCCAACTTCAGTCATTATCCAGCCTTTAATAGACTACCCTGATAAAAGTTTCACTTCTGCATTCATAAGGAACATTTTGGAGGTGTGCAAGTGAAAGTCAATGAGGTAGGCTGCAGGTATGCATTGATTTGTAATTAAACCATGAGATGATATTTTATAATTCTAGTACCAGCAGGGTTTGGTTTCATTCAAAGTATTGTTCTGTGTCTGCCAGTTTAGGACAAACAGCCTGCCCACAATTAAAATTTCTAGACAGGGGAGTTTTCTACTAGTGGATTCAAGCAACTGTGAGGAAGAACAGAAGAGTGTTCAGCCACATCACAAAACAAACTCTACACTGGGAAGCAAGCTGGCAGGACTCAGTGCCTCATTCAGCTGCCCTCTCATCTCATCACCAGTGAAGCAGCAGAGCAGCCACACTCACTGGGTGTCAGGTTTGAGTAGCAATTTAACTGAGGCAAAATACGAGTTTGCTGGAGAGTTATTCAATGATAGTTACACCTGAAAGCGGCAGTGTATGCATCATCTTTGATATTTAATTTACTGTCAAATAAAAACCCAAACGGGTCTACATGAATTGATTTTAACTTTTTACTTTCTGTTATATTACTTTAAATCTTCATAACATACCAATAGCAATTCATACATTAAATGCTCTGATATATATATATATATTTTTTAAATGTCATATGTGGCCATGGCAGGACTGTAAACACCCCGTCCAATCAAAAAAGTCGGGCCGGAGAAAATAATTGGATGACTTGCCTGTCTGTCAATGCTTACTTCCTGATTGCACACTCTGCCGATCTTGAGCACTCATTGGAGCGTTCTGGGGGAGAGGCTTCAAACAACGATCTGAACGAAGGGGGCGGGACTTTTTCGTTTTGGCGATGCGTTCATAGTCAAAGTCTCTGTGCTTTTCCAAATTACCTACTCTGCCTTTAACTACATCCTGCTACAGGTTCTCTAAGCAATTTTCAGAGCGTAGCAGCAAACAACTATTTGCTATGTAAAGCACATATGTTGTCCTGAGCAGAGAATCAAGTCACTCTCCCCCTGTGTGTGTTGTAGTACGAGCTTCTCTGCATTTTGATTACGTTGCCGGTCACAACACGCATGCCGGTGCATGTTGTTGTGATTACGAGTAGCAGCCTTTTATTCGAGTAGAGCTAAAATGCCTGTTATTTGTTCAGCTCCACTGAGGTAAACAGAATCATTGTTAAAATATCAATGGACTGTCCAAGAGCTGCAGAAGTAATTCCCCCAAAAGCCTCACAGCACCTCTACAGCACCAAACACCACAGCAGCTCTGTGAAGCCATTACTCTGAATCAGAATCAGAAATCAGAAGGATTTTACACCAACAAGGAATTTGCCGTGGTGACTAAGGTACATACATTGAGGACAACAACAATAAACAACAATAAACAAACAGTGACTATACTATAGTATATATAATATATACAATATAAGCAACAGAGACATAAAGTGAGGGACTATTGATAAATAGAGATGGAAGAGCTGTACATGAATGTGCAAAAGATAAAAAACAGAAGATTGTTCAGAGTAATAAAGTGGTGGGTTTGAATGCAAACAACTTCTGTACTGTAGTGCACTCTGCATACACATGTGAGCTTTTGATGCATTTAACACTATAACTGACTCACATACTGAGAGTGTCCTTGATTTCAATTTTGAGAGTCAAATCATCATATTTCCAATATAAAAGGAAGGTCCTCTTAAACAGATTTGAGATGAAATGTGATAACAATATAATCCATTGTGATCTATTGAACCCAATGTTCCTGCTCAACATCCACCAGTAAAATGATTAGTCTTATTAGTGTCGTTATTATCATTGCTATCATTATTATTTGTATTATTAGTATGCATTAATAAGAATGTTATTACCATTGTTACTTGTTTCTACCTGTTAAAAAGGAGTTTTCCCTTCTGCGTGTGTTGGTGATTGTGGGATCTCTGTAAATAAAATCATATGTACTTTTACGGTCTTGAAAGATGTTAGACAACTTCTGTTATGTTTTGCTATATCAACAGCGTTGAATTGAATTGCTTCAGATGTCCAAAGAGCCCTAACACTGAGTGTTTCCAGAGACACGTGTAACAGCCTGGAGAGCAGGCAGCTAAAAGCAAAACAGATGAGTTGGAGTTTGAACTAAATCAACTTTAGAGAGGCTTTACTGGTGTTCACAACAACGGGTTACGTATGAGGGTTTGTACTGGGTTCTAAACAGTACAGATGTTACGCCCATGGCCTCAGCACAAGAGAATATAAGTGGGTGACCTTTTTCCATTAATTAGTTGGAGGAAATATGAGTGCTTGGATGTGAAATCATACATAATCACAGCCTTTTCAGTTTTTATGAAAAAGGGCGCATGATTCCAGCATGCCTTTCTTTTTCTGCAAAAATTACATTCAGAAAGGTTTTAAGTACTGGTTTTCGCTCTTGTTCCTTTCTGTCTCTCCTCTGCATTGTAATGGTTGTCAATGGGTTCATTTCACACCCATTGCATGCTGGGTTGATTATAGCCCACAAATGCCAATTTGACAGCTGCATGACATCAACTTTACAACCTGAACAGGATGCGGCACAGCTTCATTAATTACCTAGTCATTAGACAGGCTCTGCCCACAAGAGTCATGCTACAGTCTGGATAACATAATTAAAGATTAATGCTCAGTGTGCTTTAGAAAGAGTAACGGACCTCTTATAGAAGAGATTAATAGGAATTACGGTTGGCAAAACATGACAATAATGTGTGCATAGTGAGGTGCCATCCTCTCGCATGCCCTCATAAATCACAACCTGTTTAAATCACAAAGCAGAGAGGCTTGTTCCTTGGTTTGAAATGAGCTGCTGCCTTATTCTACCTTGTTACCTTGGACACTTCCTTCAGCACTGTAAAAACTCATCTTAACGGGAGTCGGGATGCCGTGAAATGTCAAGTTGAAAGGATTGTCATGAATAACAGTCTGAACTGTTAATTATTATGTTGTTGTGGCTCCATCCAAAATACCCACTTAAACTCAGCATAATGACAACAAGCACTGACGTGTCCTCCAATAAATGTCAGTCATCTTTGTTCTTCATTTAAACCTAAAGTGAGAAATTTAGAAACTTTTGTCCATCAAAAAAGTTTTTCGGAACAGATTTTCTGCGTTTTTTTGCATCCACCAAAAAGCATTTAGAGAGTTGTTTGACCACTCAGAGCCACCGTAGAGCTCACAAGCATCCAAAATATCAACAGACGAGCTCATCCACCTCGTCACTCAAAGCAATGCGCTATATGATAAACTGTCTAAAGACTATGAAGATGATGAAGATGAAGGACAGATTGCCGAGCAGTTTGGGATCGGGGGACATACTGCAGCCGCTGTTCAGGGTCAGGTGGATCGGTTGGATTGTAGTGCTGCAAACTGGACTATCCTGATCGCGTCCAGGTGGACTTCTGGATGTCGGTGGTCCAGTTTGCAGCACTATTGGGACCACACATCAGAAAGAAGACCACCGATCTTCACAATCCTGTTGTGCAGTTCTTTTTCTTTCAAAAGAGGGGAGATGATCAGAAAATCTTCCTCACTGCTGGATGACTTTAGTTTTGATTTGCAAATCCCAACCAGCTGTCACTTTAAGAGAATAGGTTTCTTTCTTTGCTGATTAGGAGAATTTAGCTTTGAACTGAAGATACTGCATAACTGTGGGATTAAAATACTTTGCATTATCCCTTTTTACATTGGAGTCCTGTGGAGGTTTTTCCCATCTCAAGTGAATGTATACAAAAATGTAGTAGTGTAACATTTGCACAATGAAATGTAGTTTGTAGTCCCATCAGCGCTAAATAAGAAAAAATCAAACCATGTATGGTGTAGGGGACGATAAGGATAAGCTGCTCTGAAGTCTGGTAGAACAGCTGCTGATACTGAAGAGGCTTTGGCTGCAGTGGGTTCTGTCTTTTAATAAACTTTGAGCTCTCTGAAAGGCACCTCTTGTTGCCAGATCACTGGAATGTTAACACAGTATGACATAACATGAAACTTTCCACATTATAACATCACGTTAATGTGAAACGTATTAAGTTATAATGTGATAGGTCTTAGTCTTGGTGGAATCGGTGTGTGTGGACGGTTGTGACCTGTTACGTGATCTGTGGCAGTGAGCGGATAGCAACATGGCCCAAAACACAGACAGTCAACTGTTCATACGAAATGGTGATGTACCAGAGGAGTACTTCTTACGCTTGGAGCAAGAACATCCAAGTGTGATTTTAGGCAGCTGACTCCTTGTAAACTTTATCTTGTTGCTTTGCATCCGGCGTTATACATATGTTGAAACGTTATGACGTTTCAATGACGAATAAAAGAGAAACAGTAATTTGTATGCATTCAAGTATTGTGCCACTGTTTAAGAATGGTGACACACACAAGTTTACCAATTACAGACCAAATTCAATACTGCCACAACTGTCAAAAATCCTAGAGAAGCTATTCAACAATAGGCTCGACAACTTCATCAACAAACACAAATTGTTATATGACAGCCAGTATGGCTTCAGAAGGAACCATTCGACTGCCCTAGCTTTAGCTGAGTCTGTGGAAATCATGACCGACGCTATTGACCAAAAACAATATTCCATAGGAATTTTCATAGACCTGAAAAAAGCATTTGACACCGTTAACCATGATATTTTAATAGCTAAACTGGAGAGATATGGCCTTAGAGGTGTAGCACTGCAGTGGATCAAGAGCTATCTACACAACAGATCCCAATATGTCAAAATAAATGATAGCACATCGACTAGCTTGGACATAGTCTGTGGGGTCCCACAGGGGTCAGTTCTGGGTCCAAAGCTGTTTATATTATACATAAATGATATATGCAAAGTGTCAAATACTCTGAAATTAATAGTATTCGCGGATGACACAAATATTTTCTGCTCGGGGAGTGACTTGAACCAACTTGTGTTAATATTGAGAGGGTCCGTGAGAATAAGGTACTGGGAGTGATTATCAATGACATGTTAAGTTGGCAGCCACACATAACACAATTAAAAAGGAAGTTGGCCAAGAGTGTGTCCATACTTTGGAAAGTACAAAAAATACTAAATCAAAAAGCACTTCATCTGTTATACTGCGCACTAGTCTCTCCGCACCTGCAATACTGTGCAGAGGTGTGGGGACACACATACAGAGGCTCCACACAGCCCTTGTTAATTCTCCAAAAAAGAGCCTTGAGAATCTTACACTACGCCAACTACAGGGCACACACAAATCAGTTATTTATCGAATCAAGAATACTCAAACTATATGACTTAATAAACTATCGCACAGCACAAATGATGTACAAAGCATCAAACAGAACTCCCCCCCAGAACCTGCAAAAATTCTTCATACACAGAGTGAGACACAATCTTAGAGGGAACATGATTTTCAGGCAAAGGAAGGTACGAACTACGTTAAAATCCTTTTCCTTATCGGTCACAGGTGTTAGACAATGGAATTTGTTAGAAGAAGTAAAAAAATCAGCAACACTAAGTGGCTTTAAGAAGAAGTATGTAAATTCAACTGTTGACCGGTACAGATTATTGCATGAGAGTTGATGAAGGTCTGAGGCACGAATCAGCAGACATGGTGTTGTGACGGGATGGGAGCATAACAAATGAACATTCTGTACCCAAACAATAGGTTGGACCTGAGAAACTTGTATGGTATGATGTCAGTTGTACGCAGTGGTGTGGTGGTAGTTGATGAGGTGGGTGTACTGCTAGGTAGATGGGTAGGTTACAGAGGAGGAAGTGGGTATACTCTCCCATATATTCCAATGGCTTTCTGGCTGATAGGTGGGTATACTGTAAACCACCAGAAAAAGAGGTGGGTATACCCCGTATACCTGCGTATACCCTCCACTACACCACTGGTTGTACGTGGTAGGGAGTATCAACAATGTGGAGATGAATTAGGTATACCAACCGTGACTGTTAATCCAACAGTCCACGATGGAGTTGCTGAACTGGTCACTGAATGCCATCGACAGGGTGTTCTCAACACGGCGTGCAGGTTCTGGTGAACCTACGTGCCCGGACGGGACCTTTATGTCCGGCTACATCATGGATGGTTGGGGAAAGTGGAGAGTCATCTGCCTTGCCGCTCTGGATGTGGAGGACGTCGAGGACGTGTACGTGTTCGCGTTCATGGCAATTGGAACGATCGCCTTGGGATGTGGACTTTTCATGCAATATCAGAAAATGAGAAAGATCGCCACTGAGCTGACCAGTCTGAGGGCGGACAACGCCACTACTCGGACTGCTGTGGTCGGGATGCGCTCTGACATCCCCGCAGTTCGCGAGTTCACGGCACTGATGCGAGTTGAAGTGGCCACTAATCGGGAGGAAATGGCGAAGTTAATGGCAGCGAAAGCTGCAGAGGAGACGGATGAATAAAATAAAAATGGCAGAAAAAAAGGGCTCCCACACCATCCCAACAAATAATAGCTACACTGGACTTTTTTTGTTCTCTGTCGATTGGACCCCCTTCAGACTTTGTTACATGATGAGTACATGTTGTTCACTCATGACGAACAAATTTGGACACGTGTGCAGACACACACGTAATCTGTATGCACTGGACTTCAGCTCTCTGTACCACCTACTGCTATAACATGTTGGGCCCTAGTTTCGTAGACCAGGCGCAGTCAGCTTTCAGCGCACCTGCGCCGCGCCGACGGGGTGTGTCCGCCTGGACTTTGCAAGTTTCGTGCACCGCGCAGGCCGGCGCAGGCTCGCGCAGGCACACCTCCCGACTCGCCCACCGGCGCAAGTGGGAAAGAGGGAGGAGAAGAAGGCGTGAGTGGGAGACGAGGAGGAGACGAGGCGTGGACTGGGATAAACACAGCCGATTCAGATCTTCACCAATCAAATGAGCTCCTCTCCTCTCCTTTAATGCGTTAGGGGAGGTTCAGTGCAAGTTCCGTCACTTGACAACCCGATGACAGAAGCAGCGCCGCCGCTGTGCGCGCGTATCATAATAATAACAATGCCGATATTATAAAAAACAGGAGAGAGAGAGGGAGATGTTTTGGTCCGAGAGGCTGAGTTTCCGTTACGCGTGCCATCCGCCTTTGATCTGACGTCAGATGTGACGGGACAATCTATATAGATATAAATTCACGTGTTGATTCAGTTAGTTGCATTAAATAGTGTTTGTTGTGATTATTTATTGCATTTAAATGTGCCTGGAACTGTGGAAACCTGCCTGTGAGGTCTCGGTGACGTGTGCGCACTGCGCGCCGTCAACCAAACTTCCGATCCGCCAGCTGTGATTCACATTGAATCAATGGACTTTATTTACGCCTTGCGCCGAAAGTAGACCAGGTCGGAGCTGGCGAGCTTTCAGCGCAGTCTCGGCGAGGCTTTTTGCCACGAAACTTCCGCTACGCCAAGCTGAATCTGTGACGCCTCCCCCTGCTGCGCCGCCACACCCATCTTGGCGCAGGCGATCCACCAAACTGCCAAACTGACGGTGCGCAAGGCTGCGCGGGTCGAAACTTGCACTGCGCCGGCTGCGCCACCCTGCGCCGGTCTACGAAACTAGGGCCCGTTATGTCAAATGTCACAAGTAAGAGAAAATGTTATGTCAAATGAAAAATGCAAAAGATAAGATAATATTATAAAGACGAGTTTATCCTGTGGGTAATGGGGGCGGGACTAGATAAGCCTTGGCTTCTCCCGCTTTCCCTTTTGGCCATGTGTATTTTACTATTTGAACAAAGATGTGTGATGATGCTGATTTAACTGACATGCCCGAAATAAATAAATAAATAAATAAGTATGTATGCTCTCAGGAAGAGGTATGGCTTCATCAGCTGTGGTGGGTAAGAGTAAGAGGTTCTCTGCCATGGTAACTTTCTGGTATTCTTGCTTGCAGGCCTCCATTGCCTCTCGAGATCCTCTTTCAGGTGATCTTGTCCTCCAAATAGATCAGGGACGGTGAACATGAGAGTTCACTTGGAGTACCTGCATTTCTGCTGTTGTGAATAATATAGATATTCCACATATGAACAACTTGCTGCAGCTCTTCCTGTGGAAGAAAAATACCAGTCAGAACAAAAGTAATTGTTACTTAATGAGATTATTTCATTTGTTATATATTTGTAGAACAGTGGTTCTCAACTGGTGGGTCGCGGGACTTTGCCTGGGCAAAAAAAATGTTAGGACATAGGGCATTTTCCCCCATAGTGCAGTGTTGGTTGTGATCGATTCAGTGACTGAGTATTCTTAGCTAAAGCTACATAATTTAAGTCTTTTTGAAAATAGTTGCACTTTTTTATTTCATGTATTTTGCATGAAAACAATACACCAACTGAGTAGGTTACAAATGGCTGTTAGTGAAGCTCTGATTGTTATAGTATAGTTTTAATAAAAGAGTTTATTTAATGTTATTTAATGTTTATTTAATTTATTTTAAGCCCTGAGTCTGTTTTTGTATTTGCATACTGTGATATTCTGTACTTTATCAGGTTCAGACTGCACCATCTTTTCATCAAATAGAGAGAATAGAGAAGTTGAAAACGTGATTTTGGCTTGTCATTAAAGATTTGATGGTGGGTCCCGAAGCCAGACGAGATGAGAACTCTAGAGGATCGGACTCTTCCATTTAAACAGCTCCATGCTTTTTAAACTCACTCTTAGCGTACGCATAGGTGTGACAATATCATCCAGTGTGTTTAATAACCGCAGAATCTCACCATATATCAACCAAAGCAGGAAGTAGAACTTAATCAAATCCTGTAAGTGAGCCATCCTCAGTGTATTAGTTGATGATATAAGTTATCATGATACAACGTGATATGAATCCGTTTTTTAAAATGTTTCTTCTGTGGCAGCAATTCCGTAGGAATGAATGAGAACTATAGTATGAACAGGATCAGGACTGAGGCCCCATCGGAGCTGAGGTGGACTAGACAGAACTGAGATCTCATTCAAATGATCAAAGTACAGTCATATTACTTTCTTTACAGGTTAAAATACACATTGAGTTCCTCTTTAAACTAATTACAGTTTGGGTTTTTTCTTGGCTCTCACAGTCTCATTTTCAAACTCAAAGCTGTTTTGTTAGAAAAATCATCTTTTGTTGAAATTGTATCACAAATGTACTGTAAAACATACACTAGCTCAGCTTATGTGATACGTGTCTGTATCTATAATGAAGGCATTCTGGGAATTTACTTTGATTAGCAAATTTTACAAGGAAATATTAACCTTGATCATTAGTCTTGTAGTTGTCGCAACTATCCCCCAAGTAACGGCGACATGATCCGTTTGATATAGATGTCAAACACACTGCCAACAGCGATCGGTGGGTGAGAGGAGAGAATGATAATCGGGAATCACGTGGTGACTACTACGAGGTCGCCCCGTTTACGCGCCGTCCACCCTGGGTAGATGGAGAGCGCGCGCAGGCTGAGGGCATTTCCGACAGATAAGGGTTTCCATCAGCACACCTGTCACGAAAACGGACGTGAGGCTCACTTTCCCTCCCCTGTCGGATGTCAGACTGACGGAAATCTCCAGCGGGCAGCGATGATACTGAAAGCGTCTCTGGGCGCAGGAGGAGACGCCTGAAGGGAAAACCACGTGGACTTTGAGATCTGATGGATTCCACTGCCGCATCCTGCTCGCCTGGCTGGGCAGCTCAGGTTTAGACCATAATGTGCGATGGAACTTTCTAATCATGCGAAGCTCTCACTGAGCGACGGGATGTTTATCTCGAGCGTGCTTGAGTTGAAATGTTCATATATTTTTAAAGGGCGACGAACTATGAACATGTACGCGTGGATATTAGTCTTAAACTTTTTCTTGCGCCGGACGCCTGTTGACGCACAGGTAAGGACACATTATGTTTCCACCATCCACCACAACGCTTTGACACAGTCGCTGCTTTTTGTTGCTGGAGTCACATTTATTTTTTTGCCTTACAAAACCCTTCAGCCTTTAAAAGACTGAGATCACCGCATGAACAGAATGTTCCGTAACGTAGCTCACATTAAAGAACACTGTGTAAAGAAAAATACAAGGTATTTACCCTTATTAAGACATACCAAAGAAAAGTGGTCCCCCAGGTGCAATATGAGTAATTTATGCTTCATAGTGACTGCTTTATCTACAGCTATAACAGTCTGACTGAGACCTGTTGATTTCTGTTCTCACATTTGTCAATATTTTGACTGCTAACCATTTTTGTCTGCCACAAAATTAGTGCTCCACTTGCACTGCAGAAAGCCTGTTTGCGCTTATAAAGAGCTTGAATTCTCAGGAGCTGTTGATCCCTGTCTCACTACTGCATGCTTTACACATCATTTGACATGTGTTTCTAAATAAATACATAAGGGAGATTTGGTGACAACCCCTAGAAATAGTAAAACCTAACAACTCATCTTAATGATCAAAGTACTTTTTTTCTTTCATAATTAGATTTCATCTGATTTGTCTTGTCGTAAGCAGTGATGAGCTGCAGGAAAAATGTAAAGGCACTTGAAAGAGTGTACTATGAGCACTGACTGGTGGATGAGTCATGGAAGGGTTATTACTCACTGTGGCTGTTGTATTGTGTTCTGAACAGAGGGCAGGAGAGTATTCCTACATCATCAGCACCATGAACAGCGGCCTCAACACCAGGACCCCTAAGAAAAGGATAGCACGTAAAAAAAAACCCCCACTGCAAGGTTTAACAACATTGTGCTTCCAGAAATAGCAAATCAATGATATAGAATCTGACATTTCCAGATCAGTGTATGTTAATAGGAAAATGTACTTTTCAGTGTAGTGAAGGCTGTGTTGAGGGGTGAAACTTTTTTTTTTAAGTATCATGCCCGGTTGTGCAGCTTACGATTACAAACCAGAGTTTGAAGATTGTTTCTACATATTACGAAGGCACCTTTTGCTAAGACATACATTTCAAGGTCTGTTGATTTTTTTTTTTTTAAATCAAACTGATTCTGAAGCTTCTGAATGGGACATGTGTTAGTTGTGGGGAAAAACAACACAGCAGCTGTTGCTGTTGTGGTCCAACAATTTATTTCTTAAGTGGCTTCATAGCATTGGCACAACCATTATCATTGCTAACTGAAGCTGCCTGCTGTTCTCTGGCTAGTGAAATGGGCCATCCGTCCATCCATTTTCTGTCTGCTAATCTGTCTGCTGATCTCTTGAGCATTGATTACGTTTCTCTGCTGAAACTTTTCTGAAGAGTTTCGAAAATGAGACGTACTCTCATTCTCATATCTGAAAGTACAGACATGAAACACACCGTACTTCTAATGAGATTGGTGGTGTTGCCTGCGGGCCGTTTGCATATGAATAGATCCTTGAAATCTCAGTGAGGAGAAAAAACATGTTTTTAAGTTATTTCCGTTGAAGTTGTATATTTTTTTGCAAAAAACAAACAAACAAAAAAACGATCCATATTCTGGACAAATACAGTTTGATCCTTAACTTACTGTTCATAAATCTCGCTTGGCCCTGGAGTCATTTCAACGGCAGCATTACAGTAAAGTGATTCAATTCAATTCAATTTTATTTATTTATATGGCACCATTCATGCAGGTAAATGCAACACAAAGTGCCGTACAGAAAATACAAATTTAGAAAATAAGAACAAAACAACAACAACAATAAAAACAACAACAACAACAGAAAGAAAGACCCGACCCCCCACCCGGAACACACTCGCACACTCACACTAACATGCACGCAACTCGGGTATGGACACCACACACACACACACACACCCCCACGCACTGCATTGGCTAAAACTGTAGAGACATGGCTCGGCACTGAGACATCGGTGAGTGAAAGGCCATCCACACCATGAGGGACTCTGGTTCCCGTCAGTCGACGGTAAAAGAGATAAAATAATGTAAAATAGAACAAGATAGCAGTAATAAAATAAATAGCAAAAACTAGATAAAAAAGCTAAATAGCTAAGTAGGATAGAATAAAATCAGTATAAACTACTAAAATAAGTAAACTTAAAATAATAGATTAAAACTTGGGGAATAAAATAGCAGAAAATAATAGAAAGTTAATTAAAAGCCAGACTAAAAAGATGAGTCTTGAGCCGTTTTTTAAAAACATCAACATTCTCTGCGGCCCTGAGGTTCTGCGGCAGGCTGTTCCACAGTCGAGGACCATAATAACTAAAAGCCGCCTCCCCGTGTGTTTTCAATCTGACTTGTGGAAAGGTTAAAAGGCCGGTGCCAGAGGACCTCAGGGTCCGTGAGGGTTGATATAATAGGAGTAGGTCAGATAAATAAGAGGGCCCAAGACCATTAAGACATTTAAAAACAAGTAAAAGAATCTTAAAATCGATCCTGAAGCGGACAGGGAGCCAATGCAGCGACTTTAAAACTGGTGTAATGTGCTCCCGCCCTCTGGTCCTCGTCAGCACGCGTGCGGCTGAGTTTTGCAGCAGTTGGAGAGTATGGATGCTCTTTTTAGGAAGACCAGAGAGCAGGGCATTACAATAGTCTAGACGACTGGAAATAAAAGCATGCATCAGCACCTCTGTACTGGCCTGTGAGAGAAACGGGCGGACTCTGGCTATATTCTTCAGGTGGTAGAAACCTACCTTTGTTACATTTTTAATGTGTGGAATAAAACTGAGCTCGAGTCTAAAATCACGCCCAGGTTTCTCAGAGATTTCGATGATTTAAAATTATTTAATTTTGGTAAAAGTTTCTCTCTCTGGCCTTCAGGACCTATGACTAAAACCTCTGTTTTGTCCTGGTTGAGTTGTAGAAAGTTTGCTGCCATCCATGACTGGATATCTAAAATGGAATTAAAAAGGGCATCTAAAGGCCCTGTGTCATCAGGAGACACAGCGATGTACAGTTGTGTATCGTCAGCATAGCTGTGGAAGCTGATGCCGTGCCTCCTGATGACATCACCCAGGGGAAGCATGTAGAGATTAAAAAGGGTTGGGCCTAAAATTGACCCCTGGGGAACCCCGCACTTAAGGTTGTGTGTTTTTGAGGAACAGGTATCCAGACTTACGAAGAAGCTTCGGTCAGTGAGGTAAGAGGAGAACCAATTTAAAACAGCACCAGAGAGACCAACCAGGTTCCTCAAACGGTTTATTAAAATGTGATGGTCCACTGTATCAAAGGCGGCGGTTAGATCTAGCAGAACCAAGACTGTGAGTTTATGATTATCTAAATTGAACCTGATGTCATTTAAAATCTTTAAAAGGGCTGTCTCTGTGCTGTGGTTTGTCCTAAAACCAGACTGATACTTCTCCAATGTATTGTTTAAATATAAAAAGTTATTTATCTGTGTAAAAACCAGTTTTTCTAAAATTTTGCTTAAAAATGGTAAGTTGGATACTGGACGGTAATTATTAAAAATGGTGGGGTCTATGCCACTCTTCTTCAGAAGGGGCTTCACCACCGCCGTTTTAAAGGATGTGGGGAAGACACCCGTCTGAAGAGAGCAGTTCACCATATATAAAAGCTGTTCCTCAAAAACGTCATAAAACGTTTTAAAAAAGCGTGTGGGAATTGGGTCTAAAAGGCAGGTTGTGGGCTTCACTTGGGAGAAGACTCGACCAAGTGTCCTTGCGTCAACCAGGGCAAAAGAGTCCAGAGTCTCCTCAGGTGGAAGCATTGATCCAGGAATGTCGGAGGTTGAGATTTGGTGAGATAAAAGACTGGATCTAATGTTATCGATTTTACTTCTGAAGTGGTCAGCAAACGCCTCACAAACGGAGTCTGTTGGTGTTATTGGTGACCTGTTCCGGTCACCGTTGGTTAAAAACTCAATTGTGGAGAATACAAATTTGGGGTTATTTTTATTTTCGGAGATTAGATTTTTGAAATGTGAAATTCTTGCCAGTTTGATGGTTTTATTGTATGTTTTGAGGTGTTGACGAAATATGTCGTGGTGTACTGTCAGCTTTGATTTTCTCCATCTCCTCTCAGCACTCCTGCACGTTCTTTTCAGTTTTTTGATTTCTTCATTTCTCCATGGTGGCATTGGTCTTGTTTTTATAGTTTTAGTTAAAAGAGGAGCCACTGAGTCAAGTGTTGACCTTAGTTTGTGAATAAAATTGTCAATGATAAAATCACATGGTGCTGGTAAAATTTGTGCAGGAGTGTTCTTTAAAATCTGGATAAAATTTGCTGCCACTTCAGAAGTAAGATGGCGTTTCCTCACTGTTCTCACAGGGTCCTCCAGCTGGTTAAAACTGGTGATATTAAAAAACACACAAAAATGGTCTGACACGGCCAGATCCACGACAGAGGGCGCACCCACAGACAGGCCATAGGTTATGACCAGGTCCAGGGTGTGCCCCCTGTCGTGGGTCGGCTGGCAGACATGCTGTTTAAAATCCAAGCAGTGAAGGAGGTTTAAAAATTCTCTAGATGCTAGGTCTGAGGTCTTATCGATGTGTAGATTAAAATCACCAGTTATTAAAATCCTATCATACTTGGCGTGAATGATGGTTAAAATCTCTGAGAAGTCGCTGATAAAAGCAGTAGGGTGCTGGGGTGGTCTGTAAACAGTCACACAAAGAATAGGAGGGCTGCTAAAAACAAAGGCGTGGTATTCAAATGATAAATAGTTGTTAAAAGGAGCTTCCTTTGGCGATAATGTTGACCTTGTGATCGAGGCAGTTCCCCCTCCTTTCCTGCCCACCCTTGTTGAAAATAAAAAGTTAAAATCTGGAGGACAGGTCTCTGTGAGAACAACACGTGCGTCAGTGCCGAGCCATGTCTCAGTAAGGAGAATACCGTCTAATTTTCTGTCTAAAATTACATCATTTATAATAAAAGATTTGTTAGACAGCGAGCGCACATTTAGTAGGGCCATCTTGATGTCTTCATTGATTGTGCGCTCAGTATGTCTCTTTATGGGGACATTAAAACAATCAGTCGGTCTAAAAACAGTCCTGGGTTGATGTCTGTGAGTGATAAGTGTTTCAATGTGATGGATGTCCTGTGGTTCTGATGGGGGTGGTGATGGGTGGATGTGTGGGCTATGTATGGTGCAGGGAGTGGGGGGTGAGTGTGGGTGGGAGGGACAGCGTGGGGCAGAGTGTCCGTGTGTTAGTCAAGAGGTGGGTGTGGTGCATGAGCGGATGGTCAGGTCAATGTTCACAGATAAAAGCCGGGATCCCTCCTGGTTGGGGTGAAGGCGGTCCCGATTAAAAAGTTGAGGTCGGTTTAAAAAGGCCGCGTAGTTGTCAACGAAAGGGATACTGTTGCCCAGGCAGTATCCCTTTAGCCACAGGTGCAGCTGGCGGATGCGGCTGGTGATGACATCACGATGACATCACCGTATCCCCAAGTGATGTCGTTTTCTGAACCAACCAGACTGATGGTGTTGTTCTGTTATAAGTCTCTAAGTTGCAACAACAAGATCACAAAGAAACAGCAGGACTTGTGTACCAGGGATCCAGGCAGTACAGCGGGCCCCTTCAACCCCTTGTAGGACGCACCTGTGGACATTTGTGTCTGATGATCTGGATCACCTCTCAGCTTAACACAGCAGGAAAGGACTGAAGGGCTACAAGCTAATGGCTGGGTTTCAGACTCTCTCTTGCAAAGTAAAAGCACATGCAGCAAAAAACACACCAAAATACTCTGTTTCCTCAAGGATATCGACTCTGACTTGTCATAAAAACTGCATATTGTGGCTGCACACCCAGCTGTGAAAACAATAGTCCCCATATGGTGAAATTATTTTAAAAAAAAAACAGCCTGAAGTGCTGAAAGGAAACTGTTGGGACCTCAGGGTTTGTGTCTATGAAGCAATTCATGGATGCAGATTGAAATGTTTCTGAACATTCAGATTGGAGCATCCTCTGTTTGGAAACACAGCCACGCACCTCCACAGGGGGTCTTTCCCCCTCCCCCATCTGCCTGCAGGCCTGTGTCACTGAGAGTGACATGTACCTGTGAACTCCAGATTCCATTCTGATTGGTCAACTGCAGTGGAAGTTTTGCTTCCTACCAAGTTGGGATCTCTCTCTTTCTACTGAGATGTTGACCTGACAAGAGGTCTCCTCTTTCTCCTGGGATTCTGCCCGGACAAGTGGACTACCCACCACCCTCTTTGTCCTGGGATTTGGACCACAGGTCTCAAGTCCCCAAGCAGCGCCCTCAAAACAGCCAACAAGCTGGCTGTTGGAACCTGCTTCTGCAACAAAGACAAGAATTCCTAGTCGAGACGAAATTCCATCCACAACTTCAAGAACAGCAACTTTCCTTCACAGGAACCTGAATACAGCAACCTTTCTTCAGAGGAACCACCAACCCTTCTTCAAGGACTGGTAACAATCTGGGCATAGCTTAGGACAGAAACTGAATGTGATGAAATTAATGTAAAGTGATTTTCTGTTTTCTGAGTTAAGTGTGTAACCTTAGTTCAGTTGTTAGTGATCTAGAACAGACAGTTTGCATGCTCACTAATCCAACTTTCCTAACGACTCTACATACATTACACTAATTATGCACGTATATAGAAACCTGTTCTCCATGCAGGGCCTCCCACAAAGAACACCCCTACTCCACATGGCTGACTCGTCGACACCCACAGTTGCCATCTTGTAACACACACACACACACACACACACACGTTTGTAAAGTATGTAGTAAAATAGGCCACTTAGTTAATAATTATTGGCATTTGAGATCAAAGCAAATCTGATCCTGCTAGTTCTCCAACAGAGACTTTATTGATCAGTTGAACACTGTTGGCCCTTAGAATGCTGAAGTGTTTATCAGCGGCCCTCTACCGCCAGTCAGAAAAGGAGTTGATAGATTCAACAGATTGCTGGTATTGAACACATGGCATTCAACTCCACGTAGCCTCCATCAGGTGCATTTTACGGACAGTTTCATCAGATTCATGACAGAGACTTTGCCAGAACAAGACAAAAGACAAATTATTTTTAACATATTTCACTCATGGATCACCATTCAGCCCCATCTGCCAATGACAAGAATCAAGAGGAATCATAACAGGAGGAGAAGGAGAACCACCTCCGCCCCTTAACAAGGGGTGCATTGATCATGGAAGACATCAGAGCCAAGAGGAGGAGTCTCCGTTCCCCTTCACCTGTGAGAAACCCCCTCTTTTGCTGACTAGATGAAGAAGCTGGTCTCAGCTGGAACCAAACTGGCCCTACTTCCATTTTCTCTCCCCTAAATCCCCCTTGGTGACCATCTCTGCCAATTTGACACAATCATCAAAGCAATACATTAAACAAATGAATGGAGTTGTTTCTCAACAGTTCCATTTATTATGGAATTGGGAGACATTGACATTTATTATAATGAAAATTCAAGTAAATGGCAGAACCTACAAAAGCCATCCTCTTACATTGTGTATGCACACCCGACATTAAAATATGTATGTTTTAACAATGAAGAGATTGACATTGAGTATACCTCATTGGTCTGCTTAATGGTCTGTCAGAAACCTTATTTTACATGGTTCAAAAAGCTTAACTTGGTAATATAAATGAACTATTCTCCTTGACAGGCTGACAGGATTTAGGACAGCATGACTCCATAGTGATGTCTTGTTCTATTCACATTTTCAGTACATGTATGGAATCAAAAGGACTGGAATTACCACCATCTCTACAGTAGATATGGTAAAACATGTTTAAAGGAAAACACCACCGCATTTCCATACTGAACTATGTTCTGCTCTGATCTTAGACGAGGTTATACATACCTCCCTCTCCTCTGTGCGTGCACTCAATGGCTCTTGCGCGCACTCCGTGCAGCGCTAATTTGCTAGCATGTAGCTTGTCCCAGTATATTCCTTAGGATCCAAAGGGGGGTGAAGTTAGAAGCGACCAAGCACTTCTACGTTGTCCCTATTTAAATACGGTTACGTGAGTAGTTACACGACCCAAGTTTGGTTACACAAAATGAAACATGCCAATTTTTCTAAGCGGATAACAAGGATAACTATATAGTATGGCGGAATAACAACTGGAAGCACTTCGACGTCGGCGCAGTAATATCACTATAATATCACTATCAACTATATAGTTATCCTTGTTATCCGCTTAGAAAAATTGGCATTTTTCATTTTGTGTAACCAAACTTGGGTCGTGTAACTACTCACTACTCACGTAACCGTATTTAAATAGGGACAACGTGGAAGTGCTTGGTCACTTCTAACTTCACCCCCCTTTGGATCCTAAGGAATATACTGGGACAAGCTACATGCTAGCAAATTAGCGCTGCGTGGAGTGCGCGCAAGAGCCATTGAGTGCACGCACAGAGGAGAGGGAGGTATGTATCACCTCGTCTAAGATCAGAGCAGAATATAGTTCAGTATGGAAATGCGGTGGTGTTTTCCTTTAAGGCAATGCCTTCAAGGCAAATTCATTTTCTGAATGTTGAGCTTAATACAAACATATCTTGTTAACACTTATGTATGGAATTACAGCTTTAACTGACTTCAACAATGTCCTGGATTTCAGCAGTGAAGTAACTGCCACCTCAGAATGGGAGTAGAGCTCTTGTGTTTTGGAGCAATGGATGCCAACATTAGAGAGAGATGCCAAGACAAAGATCAAGACCAGGGAGAGCCTTAATCATTGATGAGATTCGCGCCAATTTGGTTCCATGGTCAACCAAAGTGACCCGAATCTCATCAAAGTTTCATAGTTTGGGACACTGGGCAAAGAGTTCAATCACTTACTTTTTTTTTTTTTTTTTTTATATATAACTTTCTTTATTGGAAGCAATTCCACAGGTAGCAACACATCAGTACAGCGTGACATAGAGGACTTCCATTCCAACATTTTTCCCCATTTTTTTACCCCTCCCACAATCCCGACCCACTCAAAGGTGAACAGTTCTATGAGTCCAATAACATGTAAACAGTACAGAGTACATACAACAAATACATGAAGGAAAATGATAAGGTAGGCAAGTAAATGAAATTAAAATGTTAAAAACAAGAAAAAAAAAAAAAAAAAAAAAAAACCCCAACAATAATTCAATAAAATAAATGAAATTAAAATAAATAAATAGGGGGGGGGCTCAGTCGTCACAATCAGGCAGAGAAGTCAAAGATTCAATATGATTTAAGAGAGGTTTCCAAGTCTTTTCAAAATGACCTAAGGAACCATTGAGGGAAAATCTAAGCTTTTCAAGTTTAATGGACAGTAGCACTTCTTTCACCCACCTACTATGAGATGGAGGTTGAGGGTGTTTCCAATTAAGAAGTATGAGTCGCCTAGCCAACAGGGTGGCAAAGGGAAGAACAGTATGGAGAACTTTAGAGGCAAGAGGCTGCAGGGGGGAACCAAATAGGCCCAAGAGAGGATCAGGAGATATAGTAGTGTTATATGCTGTGCTAAGAGTATTAAAGATTTCAGACCAAAAAATGGCAAGCTTGGGACAGAACCAAAACATATGGGAATGGTCAGCTGGAGATTGTTTGCACCTATTACATGAATCAGTTACATTGGGATAAATCCGAGATAGCCTCAAATTGGTGTAATGAGCTTTGTGCACAACTTTACACTGTAGGAGGCCGTGTCTTGCACAGATTGAAGAGGAGTGAACCAACCGTAAAACTTGTTGCCAATAATCATCGGGCAAAGTGGTCCCAAGCTCTTGCTCCCATGACTCTTTGGGACCGGAAGCTGGGGTGTCAATAGCAGAATTAATGAGACCGTAAATATTAGAAATTAGCCGCTTTTGTTTAGGATCAAGAGCCAGTAATGAGTCAACCAAAGTTTCAGGGGGGCGACTAGGAAATTTGGGGTTCTGGTTCTGAATAAAATGCCTTGCCTGGAAAAAACGAAAAAGGTGGGATTTAGGCAGGTCAAATTTTGTTGAGAGCTCAGAAAAGGACATAAAGGTCCCTTGGTTGTAAAGGTCCCTGAATTTAGTTATCCCTTTGTCAAACCAAGTCCTAAAAGCCAAGTCAGTGCAGGAGGGCAGACATAGGTGATTGTTTACAATGGGGGAGAGGTCTGAGGCTCTATGGAGGCCTAGGCTTTTCCTAAATTGAATCCAGATTCTAAAGGAGTTACTTACTACTGGGTTTAAGGTAAAATTGGAGGCAGTCAAGGGGAGTTGGGAGCAAGCCAGGGAATGAAGGGAAAGTTTAGAGGATGCTAGTTCCATATCTACCCAAGCAGGGCGCTCTTCATCTGCTGTGTTGTTAATCCAGTATAAAAGTTTATTAACATTACAGGACCAGTAATAGTGTAAGAAATTGGGCAACGCTAAGCCACCTAGAGCCTTTGGGAGCTGCAGGACTGATCTTCTAATGCGTGGGTTTTTTTTGCCCCAGAGGAAGGAGCTTATTAATTGATCAAGCGATCTAAAAAAGGACTTTTTAATAAGGACAGGGATATGTGAAAATAGATATAAAAATTTGGGTAAAACAACCATTTTAACTAAACTAGCACGACCTACTAAGGATAGAGGGAGACCAGACCATCTGTCAAAGTCTTGTTTACACCTCTCAAAGAGAGGAGCCAAATTTTTGGAGAAAAGTTGATTGATTGAATTAGTAACATGCACCCCCAAGTATTTAAATCCATCAGTAGCATATTTGAAAGGGAAAAAATCGGGGGGTATATTTCTGGCCAGATGATTGATGGGGAGAAGTTCACTCTTGTGGAGGTTAAGCTTATAACCTGAATACAACCCAAATCTGTCTAAGATATTTAGAACCACAGGGAGAGAGGCAGCTGGATTAGACATGTACAAAAGGAGGTCATCGGCATACAAAGATAATTTATGGACTGTACCAGCTCTGGTGATGCCCTCAAACCCACCCTCCTGATGTAGCCAGATGGCTAGAGGCTCAATAGCTATGGCAAATAGGAGGGGGGAAAGAGGGCAGCCCTGTCTGGTTCCACGATAGAGTGGAAATGGGGCGGACTGGAGTCCATTTGTGTGGACGGAGGCGACTGGGTTGGTATAAAGCAATTTGATCCAAAATATAAATTCTGGGGGGAAGCCAAATTTCTGCAAAACAAAAAAAAGGAAGCTCCACTCCACCCTGTCGAAGGGCTTTTCTGCATCTAGTGAGATAATCACTTCCGGGATATTCGAGCTGGGAGCACTAATGATATTTAAGAGCCTCCTTGTGTTATGAAATGAGTGCCTTCCAAGCATGAAACCTGTTTGGTCAGTAGATATTATATTTGATAGGACTTGTTGTAGGCGTTGGGCTAGGATTTTTGACAGGATCTTTAGGTCAACATTTAAGAGCGAAATGGGCCTGTAACTACCGCACAAAAGAGGATCTTTATCACACTTAAGCAACAGAGAAATAGAGGCCTCCGACAGGGTGGAAGGTAGGTGACCCCCAGCAAAGGATTCATTATACATTCTCTGGAGGGCTGGAGCAATGGTAGCAGAAAATAGTTTAAAAAACTCAACCGTGAACCCGTCAGGGCCTGGGGTTTTACCATTCTGGAGTGACATAATCGCCTCCTGTACTTCCCTGGCCGAAATTGGATTTCCCAACTCCCTACACAAATCCTCATTTATTTTAGGAAAAACAATCCTATCCAGAGGGTTGTCTCCATCCCAAACATCTGAAGGGCATTGTGAAGAGTAAAGGTTAGAATAGAAAGAACAAAATATCTTATTAATCTTGATAGGATCTGAGGTAACTTCACCTGACGTGGGTTTGATCTTGGGGATCAGTCTGGACAGTGCGGCTGCACGTGCCTGATGCGCTAATAATCTTCCTGCTTTGTCTCCAGTCTCAAAGAAACGTTGTTTAGCGAGGAATAACTGCTTCTGTGTTTTGCTGGTGGACAATAAATCAAATTTAGACTGAAGCTGAAGGCGTTCTTTATAAAGAGCAGGGGTTGGAGTTGTAGCATACAAATTGTCAATTTTAAATATCTCTTTGGTGAGTGTCTCTAACTCCACCCTTTCTGCCTTCTTTAGGGATGAAACATATGAAATAATTTGCCCACGCATAAACACCTTAAAGGTTTCCCACAAAGTACATCTAGAGATCTCTGGAGAATCATTAGTATCAAAGAACAAGGAGATATGTGTATGAAGGAAGTCTTTAAAGGAAGCTTGAGCTAGCAAAGAAGAGTTAAGTCTCCACTGTCTGGAGGGGGGGACCCGACTAGGAAAGTTAATATCCACAGATACAGGGGCGTGGTCCGAGATAACAATGCTATGGTACTCACATGGGTGGACCTCTGGTAAAAAAATAATTATCCAGGAGAAAAAAATCTATCTGCGAATATGAATGATGGACATGTGAAAAAAAGGAAAAAGCTTTGTCTGAATGGGATTTAGCTCTCCACGGGTCAAATAAACCTAAACTGGTCCTATATGTGTCAAGGACTTTAGCTGACTTGGACAACACCTGAGGGTTAGAGGAGGATCTGTCTAGGGAGGGGTTTTGAATCAAATTGAAGTCGCCACCAATTATTAAGTCATGGTCATCAACTTTAGGAAGGGAGGAAAAAAAGCTTGTAATAAATTTATCACCATCCCATGTAGGTGCATAAACACAGGCCATTACCACAGGGATTCCACATAGACTACCAGAAATAATTACAAATCGACCATTAGGGTCTTCAATGGAGTTTGACAACTCAAACGGAACGTTTTTATGTATGAGGATTGCTGCACCCCTCGCCCTTACTGGGAATTTAGAATGAAATAGATGCCCTATCCAAGGTCGCTTAATACGGTTAACCTCTGAGGAGCAGAGGTGAGTTTCCTGTAAAAAGAAAATGTCACCCCTGAGTTGCTTTAAATGCGTCATTACCTTGTTACGTTTAATGAGCTGGTTGGCGCCCTTCAGGTTCCAAGAGATAAAGCGAAGATTCTTATCCAGAGTTGTCATATCATAAAGAAACAAGGAGCTCTCCATGGGCCGATGCAACTCCTGAGCCAAAGAAAAAGGGGGGAAAACAAAACAAAAACACAGGCCAAAAACACATATACAAGAATACCTCCCTCCCACCTCCCTCCCCCCACCCTTTCCCGTATACAAACCAAACGCATCCACATCTTCGGTCCCAACAGGATAACACTTTCTGCTTCCATAACCTTCGCTCGTTCAAGAGGTCATCCAAATGAACAATATATAAAACATACACCACGTTTTAAAGAACGACTTGAGATTATAGAAAGTCAACATTAGTCATGACATTTAGCCTACCAAAGGTGAACAGGCCATTAGTGAGATTTCTCAATATCTTCCTCAATAAAAAAAAAAAAAAAAAGAAAAAACACCCTACTTAAGTTCTGCCACAAAACAGAAAAAGAAACAGAAAGGGGTAGAGAGGATAGAGGAGTGTATCTGAGGCATATCAGCCAAACAAAGGACTCACTGAGATTAACTTAAAATGTTTACCATCAAAATTAGGACAAAAAAAGATAGTGATGCCACCACATGATAGTGTTTCCCACACTACGCAGTCGGGGGAAAAAAAAAAAAAAAAAAAAAGGAAAAAGAGTCCCCAACGTAATGGTGCAAAGTGCAAGTCTACGCACAAGGCTCCTGGAGCACGATCAAAGTAAACAGTTCACGTGTCTACCCGTTTCCATGGTTACCATGTCTCTCATTGAAGATGTCCGCAAAACAGTCAGTCCACAGGGCAGCAAACAGTGGCAGGAGTAGACAGCCTCATTTAAACAAGCGGGGGGGGGAAACCCCAAGTGTGCGCGACAGCGGGGAACACTTACTGCGTCTCACTCTTTATCCATCACTCGCTCGTTGTAGAATGCGTGTGCGTCCTCCGGAGTTTCAAAAGTGAACGTTTCATCCTCGTATGAAACTTGCAGACGAGCAGGGAAGAGAAGCCTGAACTTAACTCCTTTCTGGTAGAGAGCTTGCTTGATTTTGTTGAAAGCGGCTCGTTTCTTTGCAGTAATGGCGCTGACGTCTGGGTACACCCGGAGCGTTGTTTCACGGTGCTTAAGCTCATGTTGCCTGGCCCAACGAAGCACTTTCTCCCTCTCCTGAAAACGATGAAAGCATATCACAAAAGGCCTGGGTCTGCCTCCCGGTCCAGGTTTAGGGGCAAGGGAGCGATGTGCTCTCTCGAGCTCCGGGGGTCTGGTGAGGATGCCGGGGCCGAGGTTTTCCATCAGCAGATCAGATATGAACTCGGTCGGGTCCCGTCCCTTTTCACTGCCCTCAGGGATGTTAATTATCCGGAGGTTGACTCTACGGGACCTGTTTTCCAGATCGTCGAGGCGGTCTTGAAGAGACTTGTTTTGGGCTTCCAGTATCTTCACTGTTTTTTCCGTGCTTGTTATGCGCTCGAAGTTGTCCCCGGCCAAGGTCTCTGCAGCAACGAGGCGGCCATTAAAGTGATTCACCGTCTCACGAAGTGCGTCCACCGAGGACTGTAATGGTTTAACAGACTCCTGGATTAAGGTTGACATGTCCTTCAGTAGCGAGGCTCGTTGTTTCTCCAGTTCAGAAACCAGCTGGTCCGTTGATAAAATGTCCGGCGAGGCTTTGACGAGACCAGGTGCGTCGCTGGTATCCAGGCTTGCGGCCGCCATTTTAGCAAGTTTGCTAGCTACAGTAGCCGCCGCGGAGACGCCACGATTGACTGGACAGTTAGAAGTACTCACTTTAGTTTTAGTCATTTCACGACTGGGTTTAAGTTTAAACTGCAATTCGCAACTTCCCCGACTAAATTGTGGTGTTTACAGGGATATACTAACAGTTCAATCGGGAGACCTCTTTCGAGCGGCTTTCTCCTACATCGTCACCGGAAGTCCAATCACTTACTTAAGCAGGTTCACAGTAGGTAAGGTAAGACATCTACTGTCATTTCAGTATTCTTGTACTGCATATCAATACAACACATGATTACTGTAGTACAATCAAGTGTACTGTAGCACTGTAAGCAGAAAGTGTTTTTCATATATATATATATATATATATATATATATGAGATTGGGGACAACTGTATGTTCCTACACACACAGAATTTAAGTTTTGGTCAGGGAGAACATTGACTGTGATGTTAATAAGCTGCTGTGGATATTTTAACGGTAACTGTGAATGGGACACATTTCTATTGTTTGTTTCCTATGTAGAACACTACACATCCAACTTTGTGTGTATACAGCATTTTGGGTAAACATATGTTTTTTTGTTTCTATCTGTTAAGGTACGATAAGGTCATAGTAGTGGCTTAGTTTTCAAATCATGGTAGGGGTACAGCATCATTTTGAATGCAGAGTTTCATTCTGCAGATTTGTGGAGTTTTGCCTTTAAAAAAAAATTGGATTTGTGTGAAGAGTTTTGAGAATATGCTTTCAGAAAACCAGCATCAGAAAAGGTATAAACTGATAAGCAAATATTCCATCTTTCCAATCCAGTCTCAGGCTATTCCACAGTTGAAGGGCTTAATAGCTGCTTTCACCATCCTTAGCCCTGTGTTACAGACATGGTAATGGAAGGAGAGAAAGGAAGGTGAGGATCTGGGACTTGAAATGAAAGACAACTATTGTTTTAGATCCTTTTACAGCTAACGACATGATTACATCATGGTGTTAGCTGGAGGTAAAACAAAGGAAAGACCCGAGGCTACACAAATCACTTCAGAGAAGTGGGCTTAAATTACACATTGAAAATGTCATCTCGCTTTGTTGTTGAGTCAATACCTCATACATTTGAGGTGTCACACTGGAGTTTCAGACTTTATCCTCCTGTAAAACCTCCTCAGCCACCACGGCTGAGCTCACCGCTCACGCAGAAGGCTGAACTATGGAGTGGGAAATAAATGTTGCTAATAGGCTTCACTTTTTGAGGGATGAGGAGATGAGCCGCTGTTGGGCTAGCTAGCCAGGTTGTCAGTTTCTCCCCACCAAAGCAGTTTGCCGGCAGCATAGAGGTCAGCTAATATGGTCCTTTTGGTTAACGGGAGAATGTTGAGAGAAACTCATACTTTCTTTAGCCAATTAACTTGCCCACTATTAACAAGTTCCTTCAGAGAACCACCTACGCTCTGCCCACAAAAATATGTCATCATGTTTACTAACAGAAAAGGAGTCTGTAAGGAGGTTATTTAGGATTCATATTCATATTCAAGAGAAAGACTTAAAAAATTGTCCATATTTTCCAAAAAGTGCATTAGGTATAGTGCAGCAGGACAATGAACTACTCACAGTCCCCAGGATTCACAAACAAAAGACTGCATTGTGTCTGTTTAGGTGCCCTATTTCCTGCACCCCTCTTTCAAACTGTCTATCAGATGGTGTGACAGATAGACAGAGTGCCCTTCTTCACACTTAAAATCATCAGCTGTAACTAACATGGTGACAGAAATGACTCTGATATGACATCACGTTGTAAACAAACTTTACATGACCAAGACACCCCACCGAGTGACTCAGCCTCTTGGATTCACAAAAGAGTCGCAAAAATGTCTTTGTGACTTAAAGATCAGGTTCAGTTATCTTGACTGTATTCTTCTTTGTGAAAAAAAAACATAATAAAATAATGTTTGTATCTTCAAAGCAATACAACCCAAACAAACCCCTGAGCTGAGGTTTAGAAAAACCTTTAGTAGAGTTCAAATAATAAGTAACCTTAAAAGTCAAAAAGCATCTTTGTCACTATGGTTGTTTGGAAAGTTTGTTTGTACAACCAAGGCTTGTTTCATCAGACAATGTTGTTTTAGCTGCTGTACAATTTACCTAAATAATTTATTTGGTGGCCTGATTGATCTGTAAAGTCTATAGTCCCAGTAGCTGCCCTGTGAGACTGTAATACTCTGAAGTATTATCTGAAGTAAGACTGAAAACAATGATAATTGTGTCAGGCCTGCTTTGAAGATTTTTAGATAAGATACGATTAAATTAACGCACAAATAGCTCTCAAATACTCAATAAATTGTGTATATCTCTGCTTTCTGCCATTATTTTTGTTGCCACAAATTTCCGCCACTTGGTATTCACAAGCTGTCCCAAATGTTATTGAAAAGCCAAAAGGTCTTTTACACACGTAGATACTGAGTGGCAGATCTGATCTTGTTTGTTGTGCTCCACAGATGGGGTTTGATGGTCCACTCTCTGCACAGGAGCAGATGTACATCCTGTATGAAATCAAACTGCAGTGCTACCAGAATCTCTCCAACATTGACCCAGGGTCCACAGGTATAAAACGTGCACAGCAAGTTGAATAAAAATATGTACTCCACCATTCTGCACTTCATCTGAGTTTTGATCCATTGCTGTGGAAGCAATTCTATTTCAGTTGGTAATCTGGCAGAAGACTTCAGGACTTGGCCTTCTAAGTTTGACAGCTCTATGTTTTACTATGTCTAGTGTCTGTTATGTGCATTTCTTAGGAATACAATACATGTACAAAAGATGTATGCAAACAATTGCCCTGTTACTGTTGCTACACCGTGTTCTAATCTAGAGAGGCACATATGCCATAAAAAATATTGTTTTGTTAAACAATGACATTTCAGCCAGTTGTAGACTTGAGCTGACTTCTCATTTCTAGCTGTCAATTCAACCGACTGAAAAGGCAATTGTCACTGGCAGATTGGATTATTCCTAGCTAGCTAGCTAGCAAAATAAGCTAACATCAGCTCTATGAGCTGATTGAAACCCCTTTGCCATGTAGTTTACATAATTGTTCTCATTCTCAAATGCCATTTTTCCACTTTCAGTGTTACAAGAGTAAAGGCTTTTTGGATCAGGATCTTGTGTTTGGCAAACTTAAAGTCCCAGTCGGCAAGTCCGGCGGATCGAGGGCACTCTGTCAGATTTTGAATGTTTACAACTCTCACACTCCTCCCCCACGACCAGCGAGCTCCTTCCCCTCGACTTTGTGCCCTTTGAAATCCCTTAGATTACGCCACCTTTGAAACGTGGGTCCGATGATGACTCTGGTTTTATCACGGGCACCGTTGCATCTTTCTTTTTTTCCTTATTTTCCACCGGTGTTTTCTTTTCCTTGGTTGATTTGGACCTCCTCGTTTCGGTTTTTAACCGAGGAATTGGAAGATTGTTGCTACTTCCCTCCGCCTCCCCCCTCCCTGTGATAGTGGAACAACCCGAGGGGGGAGGGGCTCTGTGTGTGCAAGAACAAAGCCGTGTGCTGATTGGACAGGATGATCCGGGCGCTGTCAATTTTTGCAAAACAAACAACAGGCTCTACGTGCACGTACAGGCACGCTTTTTTTTCTAAAACTGGAGGATTTATGTTGTCCTATCGGAGCATAGTGTCGGCTTCAGTGAATATGATATAAAAAAAATTGCCGACTGGGACTTTAATGCTTATTCAAATCAGTAAAGAGTAGAAAGAGATGCTATCGTTAGCCTCGATGCTGATCGCATTTAGGATTGGCTGCAGCTGGCTGCAGAATACTGCGACGGTGGCCTTTATAGTGGAACCTGTAATTAATGAGACAAATGAGAGAAAAAATAATCCCAACTCACTCACTTAGGGGTATTTTCCTGTTATCTGGCAGCAGATTGCATCTTCAAAGGTATCGTTAGTGTGGTAATTTATATCGGACCCCCAGAGAGGCAGGAAGCTGGCTGGTGCAAGATAATAATAATAATAATAATAATAATAATAATAATAATAATAATAATAATAATAATACATTTTATTTGTAATGCACTTTCAAAAGGTAATCTCAAAGTGCTACAGAAACCAGAAACAAAATAAACAAAAGACTAAGAGAAAAATCAGACACGTTAAAATCAGCAATATAGATAAAACAGCTAAAGGAGGAGAATAAAATGCAGAGAGAGAATAAAAACATCTAGGGACGACCTAGGAAAGCCTGTCTGAACAAAAACGTTTTAAGCCCTTTTTTTAAAGGTGACCACAGACTGGGGTTGTCGTAGGTGTTCAGGGAGGGAGTTCCAGATGGGGGGGGCAGTGGAGAAGAAGGCTCGGTCTCCCATGGTGCGGAGTCGTTTGCGGGGCTGATAGAGAAGGTTGGTAGATAGTTGTCAGCGGGAACTCCACTAGGATTGCAACGATGGAAAAACTCAGATGTAGGCATTGTAGCAAGGCACACAGTAAAATCTGCACACAGAAAAGAAGAAAAACAATGTTCAATATCCAAGGCAACAAAGGCACAAGAAGTCATTCTAGAGACAACGTAGCAACTAGAATCTGACTCATTTGCGAAGCAACGCACCGAACTAGACAGAATGATGTGGCATTGTTGTGATGAGAAAACCAGGGCTGCGTTTCAATAACGGTTTGAGTCGCCCTCGCTCACTTGCCCTAAGCCCTTGCTATGACGTCACACGGAGGCCACTTGGAGGGCGGAGGGAAAGAGGGCGGAGGGGGAGTGAAAGGGGTAAATGGAACACACCTGCCCTCGTTCACTAACAGCCCAGATAATCATGAATCAACCACACGTTGTTGGAATAGCGCTATACTGCCTATTCCAAATTACACAGAATATGCGGAGACTCATTTCATTGAGACGAAGATGTATTCTGCGCTTGATGGCAATACGTCGGCTTATATACTTACACTTGTAAACGGTGGGCTCTGCCATAACTCTGCAACAGACAGTCTAACTGCACAATTTAAGAAAATGAATTAAATTTAATTCATTTTCTACTTTCTTCTTCTTCCTTGGTGGTGAATAGACAGCAGACAATGGTGTTTGAGGTTCATTATCGCCACCGCATGGACATATTTTTTAGTAGCGAGGGCAACTCAAAGGCTGCGTTTCACAGTTTGAGTCGCCCTCGCTCACTTGCCCTCAGCACTTGCCCTCGGGGGAATCCCCGCCGCCATCTTAAGGGCTGTTCCATTTCCCTGAACAGCTGAAGTGAACTCCGTGAGATTGACCCTTGAGGGCTGAGTGATCGAGTGAACAACGATGGCCACTTCAGAGCTGTATATCACCCACAATGCATTGCAGTGGTGCACGAAAAATATGTCCATGCGGTGGCGATAATGAACCTCAAACACCATTGTCTGCTGTCTATTCACCACCAAGGAAGAAGAAGAAAGTAGAATTCAATTTAATTCATTTTCTTAAATTGTGCAATTAGACTGTCTGTTGCGGAGTTATGGCAGAGCCCACCGTTTACAAGTGTAAGTATATAAGCCGATGTATTGCCATCAAGCGTAGAATACGTCTTCGTCTCAATTAAATGAGTCTCCGCATATTCTGTGTAATTTGGAATAGGCAGTATAGCGCTATTCCAACAACGTGTGGTTGATCCATGATTATCTGGGCTGTTAGTGAACGAGGGCAGGTGTGTTCCATTTACCTCTTTCACTCCCCCTCCGCCCTCTTTCCCTCCGCCCTCCAAGTAGCCTCCGTGTGACGTCATAGCAAGGGCTTAGGGCAAGTGAGCGAGGGCGACTCAAACCGTTATTGAAACGCAGCCAAGCTGTTATTGAAAAGCTGTATATCACCCACAATGCATTGCAGTGGTGCACGAAAAATATGTCCATGCGGTGGCGATAATGAACCTCAAACACCATTATCTGCTGTCTATTCACCACCAAGGAAGAAGAAGAAAGAAGAAAGTAGAAAATGAATTAAATTTAATTAATTTTCTTAAATTGTGCAATTAGACTGTCTGTTGCGGAGTTATGGCAGAGCCCACCGTTTACAAGTGTAAGTATATAAGCCGACGTATTGCCATCAAGCGTAGAATACGTCTTCGTCTCAATGAAATGAGTCTCTGCATAGTTTGTGTAATTTGGAATAGGCAGTATAGCGCTACTCCAACAACGTGTGGTTGATCCATGATTGTCTGGGCTGTTAGTGAACGAGGGCAGGTGTGTTCCATTTACCTCTTTCACTCCCCCTCCGCCCTCCTTCCCTCCGCCCTCCAAGTGGCCTCCGTGTGACGTCATAGCAAGGGCTGAGGGCAAGTGAGCGAGGGCGACTCAAACTGTTATTGAAACGCAGCCCAGGCCTTTATAGAGGAGATGATGATGATTGGGAACAGGTGTGCCTGCTTAATGCAGCGAGAGAAGCCAGCCACGCCTCCTGCCACACAAGTGCTTAGAAAACAAAAATGGAGGGGGAGAGATAAAAATGCAGAGCAAAACTCAACAGAATCCTAACAGCCATTTTCTTTATCCCCCAGGTTTGTACTGTTTGCCAGCACAGAGAAATCAAATTGCCATCACTCCAAAAAATGATTTATGTAGTTTTTCTTTGCGCTTGTTTTTATTTCTGTGTTTGGTCATTACAGTAGATAGATAGATAGATAGATAGATAGATAGATAGATAGATAGATAGATAGATAGATAGAATTACATTATTACTCCCAGACTGGGAAATTGACACCAGCAGTGGGTCAAACCATTCTGTGCAACATAACATCAATAGAAAACAAGATATATACAATGTGTATATATACAGTGCAAACTATACTATAAACAATAATCAACTACCTATGAATGTGAAAATAGAGTTCAGGGTTCTCTCTGTCAGGCAGCTGTAGCAGCCTGTTGGAGAAGGTGCTCTGCTGTCTGACTAGTGTGAGGTGGAGAGGGTTGTCAGGATTATCCATGATGGATAACCGTTTGTTCAGTGTCCTGTGTACAGCCGATCACAGAGCCATTATTATGGCAGTTTTCTTAACATAGTTCACAACTTAGTTTTCAAAGCCTAAAAAAAAGTTTGTTAAAAATACAGCTACACAAATAAATAAAAGAATCACAACAGGTAATTGGAATAAAACATTTCTCCTGCTTCTATGGAGCACAGAGCGTTCTGCCAGCACCAGAGGTCTTTAAAAGAGTCCAGGTCTCCTGCTGTTCTGTAGATGTTAAAATTGATGAGGAATCTGGATTTAATAAGACCTGTACAGACAGGGACCGGCTCGACATGGAGGTCTTCTGTTACCTTCCTCTTTCGGCTTATGTACACTGCCATCTTGGCCTGGCCTAAAACAAAGTTTAAAAGCTGGCTCTTTTGTTTTTGCTGGTGAGTGTATCTAAAACCATAAATAAAAACCTGCTTGTTAAAACCCTCTTTAAAACTGACAAAAACAGTTTATAAAAAGAGAAACAGTGCTGATAGATGATGACACTCATAAAAACAAAAACAACTCTTGCCACAGAATGGGCATGTGTCGTCTAGTTTCGTGTTTATTACTGAAAGGAAAGAGTTGACTGCTAAAATCCACTGCAGGTCCCTGTGTCTTTTGCACAGTGGAGGTTTATACAAAGACCTCCACTGAGGTCTGGATCTCGGGTCCAGACACAGGTAGCCCCTCCAGGGAGTGTCTGCCCGCTCATTTAGTTTTTTTCGATTCAGAGTTTTGACCATGAGTTTGTATAGAGCCGTCCCCGGGCCCCCTCCAGGGAGACCAGGTGTCCTGGCCCTAACAGGGGACCAGAGCAGTCTTTAAAATCCACAGCCAGGAAAATGCCAGGAAAGGGGTCTTCAGGTTTGGGGGAGATGAATCCTTCTGAAAAACCTGTTAAAAGCCGGATGCCATCTAGCTGCTGCTTCCAGTAGTCCAGGATTTTTCCTATGTTTCTGGTGGATGTTACTCCCAGTGTTTCCTTCAGCTTAGCAGGGTTGTCCAGTTGGAGCCCGACCAGCTTCACCACTTGGCCCAGTGTGGAGACTCCCGCAGTCTGCAGCAGTCTGGACAGGGTGGCCCCTGCCCAACTGGGATGGCTGATCTAGGTCCCATACAGGGCGGGCTCCTGCAGCAGCCAGTGCAGGGAGTCCCCCCGCTGCTTCAGCTCCCCGTTTATCATGTTCCAGACAATAAAAACACTTTTATAAAAACTAGGAAGCGAGAGTTCCATTACCGTGTTGCTTTTCATTAAGAACAAATAATATCTAGACCCAGGCTGTTAAAATGTTTCAGGATGCACTGCGATAGGGGTCTCCACAGAGTGTCCTTTGGCCCAGTCAGCATCTTTTGGAGAAACTGGAGGTGGAAGGCGGCGCCCCTGCTGGCCAGATGGACAAGGCCCTGCCCCCCTCCTCCTTGGGAGGGAACAGGGCACTCTGTGGTATCCAGTGCATCCTGTCCCAAAAGAAATCCACTAAAACCCGTTGTACCTCTTTTAGGAGAGAAACTGGTGGATCGACACAGGCCAGCCGGTGGATGAGACCAGGTTGTTCAGGATCAGGGTGCGACATCTGTAGGACATGTTTGGCAAATTCCATTTCCATCTACAGAGCGCCCCTTCACCTTGTCAACCACATTTTCCCTGTTCTTACTTTTATGGGTCTCAGAAAGACCCCTAGGTAGTTGAGTCCTTTCTTCTTTCTGACCAGGCCACTGGGCAGCTTGAGCCGATCTCCCAGCTCCTCCCCGACCATCAGAGCCTCGCTCTTCCAGTTCACCTTTGCAGAAGAAATAAAACCAAAGTCTTTTACACTTTCTTTTAAAATGTCAATGTCGCTTTGTGTGTTCACCATTACGATGAGGTCATCTGTGTCTGACAGACAGTTTAAAACGGCTATCACACTGGGGGAAGTACCATTAGTTAGTTTGTGAAGCAGGGGCTCGCCAGAGAGTACAACATGCCAGAGAGAGAGAGCAGCCCTGCCTCACCCCCCTCTGGATGCCAAAAGGAGCACTCAGCCTTACCTTAAGGATACTCGCATTATCACTATAGAGGACCCAGATTATGGCTATAAAGTCAGGGTTGGACCCCAGCGAGTCTGCCATAAATACTGGTGTTTAACCCTGTCAAAAGTCTTTTCCTGGTCTATGGAAATAAGACCAGTTTCTACAGCCAATGAACTGGAGAGGTCCAAAACATCTCGAATCAAAGTGACATTGTCACTGATGAGCCTGCGGGGCACACAGTAGGTCTGGCCAGGGTGGATGACAGACACCATCACCTCTCTCAGTCTCAGGGCCAGAGCTTTGGCCAGGATTTTATAATCTGTGCACTGCAGGGAGACCGGCCTCCATTTCTTCAGGTCTTGTAAGTCTCCCTTCTTTGGCAGCAGGGTGATGACGGCTCTCCTGCAGCTCAGAGGGAGTCTTCCATCCCGGAGACTTATGTTCATTACCTCGAGCTGGTCTGGTCTTATGATGGACCAGAAGGACTTGTAGAAATCGGCAGGAAAGGCCGTCCATCCCCGGTGCTCTGCCACTCTCCAAGCTGTTCACTGCAGAGAGTCCAGCAGGTTAACGATGGCCGACTGTTTGGATTTGAGGGAGTTCAAAAGCCCTCGATCTCCTGTAGAAGCTGCTAGAGCAGGGGTGCCCAACTCTGGTCCTGGAGGGCTACTGTTCTAACATTTTCAAACCTGTGACAAGCTTCAGCTGCTTGATAACAAGCACATCATTAGAATCAGGTGTGTAAGAATGCTCTTACAACAGGTCTGGCTCCTTTTGTGATCTCTAAAAACGTTTTTATTTCGGTCGGAGAGTATAGAGTCTGCTGCTCCTCCTGAGTCAGACAGAAGTCACCTGACTTGGCTGTTCTTTTTGTTTTGGATGTTGATTCTGGGCTTCCTGATTCAGATGTTTTTTTTGGGGGAAACTTTTAACAGATCAGACATGTCCTCATCCATCAGATCCACACACGTTGAAACATGTTCCTTTGTGTTTGTGTCAATAGTTTTGCTTTCTTTGCTTTCATCATTTTTATGCAACGGTACAACTTTTCCAGCCGACCACCAGACGGTCGCCATGGCGGTATGGCGACCGCCGGCGCCGCCACTGCGTTCACCGCCGCGACCGCTGGGGTGGCCTTGCAGCCCAAATACACCATTTTTATGGGTGAGACCAGCTGGCCTTTTCTTTAACTAGCACTTCGTTTTTAATGAACGGAGGAGCGTTGGAGATCGTTATCCTGGTAGCCGGACTAACCAGCGGGAGAACGAGGGTGAAGGTGTCCTGGATCACGACCCCGCTCTCCACCACCGCACTGACTTTTGTTGAGCTATCGAAGAAGATAACGATCGCTCCGTTCATTCAGGAGGCAGACCTCACGCTGCCGGACCCGACCACCTCTCCCACCGCTAGACCTGCCTCCTCCACCGAGCACCGGCAGCAGCTTCCACCACTGGCATGGTGCCAACCACACCCTCTGCTCGTCCTCCACCAGACACCACCACGCCAACACACAAAAACACTAAGACACACTACTAACTGTAAAGAAAACACGTACACATAAATACAGACAAAGAAAATTGAGAAAAAGTTCAAAGAAAATCACTCACACCACCAAAACTCACACACACACTCCGCCATTCTCACAGAGAGAGAGAGAGAGAGAGAGAGAGCGAGAGAGCATAATGCCTAAGATATCTGAATCATCTGTTTGAAATACAGCTTTCAAGTCTGAAAAAGTCAGTCGGAATGGCAGGTGGATGATTTGGAAAGTTCAACAGTGCCTTCCAGGGTTGACAAAGCTAGTTTAAATTGGGTTGAAGTAGAAGGGCAGGCATTGGCATCAGGTCCTCTGAGTTCAGTGTAAGTGCTGCTGCATCTCCAGTAATTTGTTGTACAAAGAATTTCTATTATAAAGAAATTTGTCACATTAGCACAGGATAAGTGAAGTCTGTATACTACTTGAATTTACCGACACTCACCCCAGATATGATTGAAGATATGAAGGCGTGCGTAACATCTGTATACTGTGCTGCTTTTTCTTACAACGCAGCCTGCAGAATTTTTAACTGGCAAAGAGGCAGGACAAGTGCGGTAGGGAAGAAAAAACATGTACGAACCCTGTGCAAATAGGGCTTAATATTGTGTTGTGATCAGGCAAACTCAACCAAGTTCAGATCATTTACATTTAAATCATCTACATAGAAACAATGGGAGAACACAAGGTCAAGTGTGTGTCCTTGCATGTGTTAGCTCTGTGATAACCTGCCTTCAACCTAATGTCAGCTGGGATCAGCTTCAGCCCTGAATAGGATATGTGGTTAGATGGTCAGATCATTGTTTTTGAATGTTGCATTTTGCAATATTTACAATCATGCAGTTAATTTGTGGTTAGAGCAGATCAGTCAGTGGAGGTGGAAATTTATGTTCAGGGTGTCCTTTTCATATCCCATAAGTGGCTCTTAAAGTTTCTGTTAACCATTCCTTTCTAGGAACATGTTCCTAGGATATCAGTGTAGAGTCAAGATTCAGTACATGCAATATATGCAAAATATTTAACTATGAGTTACCTTTTAGATATTCACCAGGAACAGTGTCTTACAATTAATATTTCACTTCCGGGCATACTATAAATGGACAGCAAGTGTTGTGAGCATTTATCTAAGTTTACAGTGCTAATTTCAGAGAAAATTGACATCTGTGAAGACTGATGAAGATGGAAATGCAAAATAAATTTTCAACATAGAATTTACCTGCATAACAGAAGCTACTATTTTTATTCTCTTGCATAATAGTACGAGCAGTAGTATCCATAGTCATTTATTTCGTTCCTACACATTTTCTGAAAAGAATGCACATAAAAATAGTCAATTAAATTAAATATGAGTAGTAGAAGTGATTTGATTGCCAACTGATCTGCTCACATCTGTTAGGTCAAATTAAAATAAAACAACACAAAAATGACCATTGACCATGTGACAGCCTGTTGACTTCCTCTTACTTTTACTCTTGTCGCTGTAGATGAGGTGTGCCCTCCAGACTGGGACGGTCTTATTTGTTGGCCCCATGGCTCCCCTGGGCTGGTTACGAAGGTCCCCTGCCCATCTTACATCTATGACTTCAACCACAGAGGTTAACCGTGCATTTGTACTTTTTTTTTTTTTAGATGTACCATGACCACCACCACCACTTAAAGTAAATTTAAATATAGAGATACATTCAGGCTGTTTCTGATGTTGACACAGTATTTTGTAATATCCGTATTTTTCTATGTGACTTACTTTAACGGTACCTGAGCTATTCAAAATCCACAATGCATTTCTACTGTACATTTTAAACCATTATCTGTTTTCAGACACTTATTTTTAATCATTTTGACTAATTAGAACTCTGCTGGTAGTGCTATGATGGGGATAACATGAGGTACCTGGACACCATGCACCATGCACCATGACTTTTTCAACATCAGATATTTCGTCCATCATTTTATGATGGCTCCATTCTATTCAAGTCTCCTGGTACACCATGAGCTAGCATGCACAATAGCAGGACCCTCAAGCAGCTAAATGGGATTGAGCCACCATTAATTTGACTATTTATACCTGTTTTCTTGCCAATATGTAATTTGTGAAGAAAAGGTCTATATAACTGATAAAGGCGTAATATGCCTCACCCTAACAGGTGCAACAAAGCTATCAAGGGATAAAGGTATGTGTCTTTACAGGACATGCTTACAGGAAGTGTGATATCAACAATTCCTGGGTGATTGTGGACCACTGGAACAAAACATGGACCAACTACTCAGAGTGCCTGCTCTTCCTCCAGCCTAATGATGAGGAAGGAAGGGTGAGTATGATTATAAATATTTAGGCAGCTACTGATTTGGTTAACTATAGGTAAAGTTATTATTCACACTAAAGGCATCATAAAACAAATGGCTCAGAGTCGTCATAGCAGACATCATACAATCTTGCCAAATTTGTGTGTGCAGTGTCTGAGTTGTGGCGAGGGACAGTTCTTTTAGTGATTAGTCAAACACACCATACAACACAACTAAAGCAATACAGGAAGTGTGTGAACTGGTAGTTCCGTTAGCTGCTGACCAAACACACCATACACTGAACCCCCCACTGTGGGTGCAGAGTAGCAGGTGGGGGTATCACCACTAGCAACCGGGGGTCGGTTATGAGTAGTGAGGAGCCAGAGCGCAGTCAATGTATAAAACAGACAATAAAAGGTGTTTTGAGAAAGTGTGAGACACCACAGGAGGTCTTTGAGCATGTTAGTTAGTTAGTTAGTTAGTTAGTTAGTTAGTTAGTTAGTTAGTTAGTTAGTTTCATTTATTGTCCACGGTGTGGAAATTTGTTTTTGGTCTCATAAAAACAACAAGCAGGACAACAACAACAACAACACTTACACACAGACATCTTCAGGGCAAAAAGCAGGACAGCAGTGGCAGTTACATTACAACACATCAACGGGGGAACATGGTGTTCAGTGCCCCAATTGCATTAGGAATAAAGGAATTTTAAAAAATGTTACGATTTGCCCGTGGCACTTTGTAACGTCTACGTCTAGAGGGAAGAAGTTCAAACTCCCTATTGAGTGGATGAGAGGGATCGTTTGCTATTTTGACAGCTTTTTTCCTAAGCACTTCCTCATACATACAACTTAATTGTTTCTGTCTTGTCCCTATTATTTTTGAGGCAAGGTTTACTATTCTCTGCAGCTTGCTTCTTCTTTTAATGTTTAGATTACCATACCACATTGCCATGTTAAAAGTTAGAATGCCCTCTATCAGGTTCTTATAAACTGTTTCCATAATGTGCTTACTCACTCTAAAGGAGTTGAGCTTGCGCAAAAGATGTAGACGTTGGTTACAGGTTTTAAAAATATAGTCTGTGTTTTCCCTGAAATTTAGGTTACAATCAATATATGTACCTAGATATTTGAACTTGTCTACTACCTCTACAATTTGTCCCCTAATTATAAGGGGCTGCAGGGTCCTTTTCATGAAAAACAAGTTCCTGTGTTTTTGTTACATTGATCTCTAAGGAACTTTCGTTGCACCACTTCTGGAGAGATAACACATGTGCTCTATATACTTCCTCTCCGACTATGTCCCCCTTCTTTAATAAGGCAACCAGGGCCATATCATCCGCATACTTAAACAAACGAAACTTTTCCAGATCTAATTGGAATTTGTTTGTGTATATGGAAAAAAGTAATGGGGATAAAAATGCAGGAATAAATGATGAGCATCCTAGATGTAATGTGGTTTACTGTTGCATAGTATGAGATTCACACAGAGGTGCACACTCACGCTTACTGTTAAATTATAATAATCATTGATGCAGTTTTAACTTAACTTGTAGCTGTATTGTGTTTGCTTACAAAATATGAATCTCCTTGGCAATATATACACTGTTAGAAATTTTCCTGTAAAAAAACAGTAAAGAACTGGCAGCTGGGTTGCCATTATGTTACTGTAAAATTAACATATTTTTGCTGTCACTGAAAGTTACAGCTTTAAACTGTAAATTAAAAAACAGTGTGAACTGTAAAAAAACATTAATGAACTGGCAGCTGGGTTGCCATTATGTTTCTGTAAAATCTACATATTTTTACTGTTACTCAATTTACAGTTTTGTCCTGTAAATGAAAAATACAGTGTAAACTGATATTTAAAATTACTTTCACTGTATCTTACAATTAAATGACTATTTCGTTTGTATTATTTATAAGTTTCAATAATCTATTAAAAAAATATGATTGCACACATTTAAAGGCACTTTTGTTAAGAAAAACATGTTACATGTGACTGACTTTAGGTTTCACAAAATCTCTGTTTGAACCTGGCCACAAGCACGGAAGGCAAAGCATAATAAATGAACCTACTGATATTTCAATCCTGTGATTAAAATGTAAGAGAAAAAGCAGCTTCTTATTGCACTTTACTTTTATTTGAATGTAAAGATTACATGTAAAAACTTCACATGCTGAACAAATTGCATGTTAAAAACAGTATTACATGTTAAAATTACATGTTAAAAACAGTAGTACGAACATATATATATTAACAGTATTACGAACATATACAATACTGTTAGTGTGGAAGTCCAAGAACATCGGCAGGAGAGTTACGGCTCACTCGAAGACTAAAGGTTTCTCAATCCAGCCTGCAAGTAACCGCGTGTGTGTGTGTGTGTGTGTGTGTGTGTGCGTGTGTGTGTGTGTGGGTGTGGGTGTGTGTGTTTGCCTGTGTGTGTCTGTGTGTGTGTGTGAGAGAGAGCGAGAGAGAGAGAGAGAGAGAGAGAGAGAGAGAGAGAGAGAGAGAGAATCAGCTCTAAAATAACTTATATTCGCAACTTCTTGCATACAAAATTAATTAATACACTTTGCTGACACTTTAACGGTAAAGTGCTGTATAATAGGAATACATTAGAGAATACAGTAAATGAGCTGAAATTTCACAGATTTTCTGTAATATTAACAGTAAAGCACTGTTTATTAAAAACACCTTACTACTGTAAATTATTTACAGTGTATACACACACACTAGACAGTATATACACGTTCAAATATTCACTATTTTTAAATTGATTCAACTTCACCCTTTTATGTTCAACCCATTGATCAAAGAAACTATATTGCCTGGAAGACTATCTGTATTCTGCTCAGTGAAACAACTATATAAAAGCCATCTTTTGTTCAGTATCGCCTAAATCTTCAGGCTCCAGAAGTCTAACTGATGCTTGAAAATACAGCGTTATCTTCACCAGACAAAAAGGCATTTTGTTTGAATTGCTGATGTTGTCACTTTGGAAGCTGTCAGGGATTAAGGATTCAAGACTGACATACATACATACATGCTAAAACTTAATTAATCTACCCTTTTTTGTTTTAATTCACTTTAGACTGATTTGGTAGATGCTCCGGGTATGCCTTACTGGTCAACTCTTGATATGTGACTATGTGCAGGGCAGGCTATTTATATAATATTCTTTATCTTCTCCTGTCAAAAGGCAAATACATAATAATTAAATCCCTGGCATTCTACACCTTTAAGAGTGGACTGAATTGCAAATATTTCTCTCTATGTTGACAGCGAGACTTCTTTGAGAGGCTATATGTCATGTATACCATTGGCTATGCTGTGTCCTTCAGCTCTCTGCTGGTAGCCATCTTCATCATTGGATATTTCAGGTAAAAACACATATTTTCTAATGTTTAAATAATGTGCTTTTTAAATTGACTGCATGAGTTGCTGCTCTACTGTGTCTGCTCTGTCCCATTCTAACTTTTATTCTGAAAAGTCTTTTGTAGGAGCCCAAATGCTGTTTTCTTGTTGAGAATAATAATATATAATTATAGTGGATGGATGTATTTTTGTTTATGCAGATTGCACCTTTAACCCTAGAACACTATCGCTCAAATTCGAAACACCATCACTAACGCCGAGTGATTTTTACCCGAGATAATACACCCAATAAAAAGCATTGTCATCAAAATAAATAAAAATATGACCATACATGACAAATTTGAGTAGTGTTCTTTTATTTTGAACTGTGTCATATCTAACAAAATGAAAGAAAATTATTTCGAATGGGTAAAAAAGGTCAGCTGATTAAAATAACCTCATCATAATATGAATGCTCTTGGAGATCACCACTTTGTGATAGTTATTCATAACCACTGCACTTAATAAAGACAACATGCAATTCCAGAACCACTCTTACTTACCTTATTCCTTACATGCAATTGGTACACACAGATAGTAAACTACTTTACCTTCTATCACTATTGCTGGGTTAAAATCAGCCAAACATGTGCCTGAAGGAAAAAGTGTGTTTTGGATTAGGAAAACACCCATGCCATCAAAGATGTCAAAGAGAATGCTGAAGCTACCCAGAGACCCATGACACTCAGATAAACGCAGCATAATGAAAACCACCCGGCAATAGTGTTCTAGGGTTAATGCGTCATTCTCTCGCAAGTGTTTTGTAGGTGTAATTTAATTTGTGGTCAGTCAAGAAAAGCGGGGATTGGAGCTATCGTTTTTTGACCTCTCCAACTCTCTGTCCCTTTCTCGCTCATTACGTGTATAGGACGCGATATGTATTTAATTTTGTGACAATTTATTTGTATTGTATTTTTCCTGCATTTTTGGAAGAAAACATTTGAAGTTTATCTAGAGCATGGTGTACTGCCTAACAACTAAACTTTTCAGGTTGTCCAATTTTTAAAGTCTCTCGACTTTTATAGATTGTAATATTTATTGTGACGTCTGTTCCATTTCCTTCTTTTCAGTCCCTATTTTCTGCCCTCACTGTCAAAATTTAATTCAACCTTATTGTCATTCTTACACATGCTGAAGTACATAGCAGACCAGAATTTCATTGTATCCGGCTCACAATGTAATAAAAAAATGCTAAAAAGAGTTAAAATATTACGTATATTATGGTATAATGGTATACTGTACACAAACCATGCATTTACTGCAGGCACTGTTAGAGTGACCATGGACTAGAACTAGAAAGGTGCACTCCGCCAGGTGTTTCTGTGATGACCACTTCTGTATGTGATTGAACGAATACAACCCACAGTTGGCCAACGCGCCAGACACCAATGACCCGGAAGGTGTCGGCGCGTTGGTATTGCAGGCAATTTATGAATAAGGGTACAGACTTTGAGTTTTCTCAGAGACTCTCAATTAACATTCACTTTTGAATTAACTGTTTTAATTAACCAAAATCACCTTATTTGAGGAGGCTTGGAACTTATTTATTTAAGCACTAATCGTTGTAACTGCTGCTGCATGTGCTAAGTGTCAGGTGGAAGAATGTGGAGCAAAAGTTTTCTTTAATTTAATGCTTAATACTTAAACTTCACTGGCATGTCTCTATTTTTTCAAGTGTAACCAGTTAATTAATGCATGTGTGATTGACAGGACACAGCAAAGGCAACATTGAGGTGGGAGCAGTGGCCCAGTGTGATTGCTCAGAATTGCCCATAGGCATCAAGAAAACTTTACTGCTTTCATTGCACAGGCGTGGCTAGGAACAAAATACATCTGGATTTTAAAGGAAATAGACAGTGTGGTTAAAGACTTAGGCATTTCTAATCTGTTTGAATTCACATTTTTTTCTGTTATTTACCTTTTAGAATGAAATGTGAGGCCCATATACAATTTTACCACTTTTAATATACATAACTGGTTCACAAAGTAATACCGGTAGATCAATTAACATACTTTTTATGAAAGAATATTAAAGTAAAAGTGCACATTTTCAAACTAAAAACCTTTAAATGTAAAGAAGGCACCTTTAAATGTAAAGAAGGCATTACTGAAGACCATATCTCTTAAAAAAACAACAGCTTTCTTGGTGAAAATACTGATCTTTTTTACTATATTTTATATTGTGTAGATATTATATTTATACTCCAGGATTAATATGAAATGTTATAGTAGATGTTATCATCCCATTAGAACCTTAACAACTTTTTGGTAATCCCTTTCTACCTGAAACTGCTGTTGCCTACTGAGTTGAAGTGGCCCCATTTACAGATTAGGAGACTGAAAGAAATAGACTGTGAGGAGGTCAGCGAACAAAGCATTTCCTATAATAAATACAATTATACATATCTTAAACAAGTCCTTATAAACAACTCCCATGTGTTGCCACAGCCTGAGTAGCAAGTGTGGGCTGCAGTGAAGGGCTATTGAAGCAATATTAACCTTTGGGGCCACAACAGTGTGGCACATTTCTTTTAAAGCTCCAACCTTATTTCAAGGCAATCCATTATAGTGGTCTCTGTCTCAGAATGAATTATGGGTACACAATGTGAAAAAGAAACACTCCTGTTTTAAATGAGAGCATTTAGAGGAGGAGGTTGCAGGATTCCATTAGGACAAATGGAAGTACAAAGTGATTTTAGTCAACAGCTACTAATCTCAGACAGAACTCACTGAAGGTGAACAGAGCTGCATGTTTAAGGAAAAGTTCAGAGCACATATTCTGAATGAGCTGAAGCTCAGGATGTATTTCAACAAGCAAATACCTTAAAGGTCCCATATTATGAAAAACAGGTTTTCTCTGGTCTCTACACCTATAAACTGGTCCTCCCTGAACCTGTCAACTCCCAGAATGAGGAAAACAAGCTACTCCTGCATGGTCTCTGCAGCCCACCCACTGGTAAAACAGCGCTTCTACAGGCTGTTCAGATTCAGCTCCTGTTGCTATATAATGAAAGGAGTCATTTGCATAGACTGAACTCCTCTGTGCAATGATAGTAGATATCTGAGAGGGGGCATCTCGCAACACAGCGGGGAGAGGACAGCTTGACTAACTGGCTGTGGCCCTATGTGATCCGGCTGGTGCTCCGTGAATAAATCCCGGTGCGGGTGAAGCTGGAGACAATCCGCACTCTGGTGCGCCTTCACTGCTGCCTCCGGTCAGACGGAACACGGGGACGCGTGTCCGACAGAGCGGCGTGCACGACGATCCGGGTCTGGTCTCTTGCGTTTCATTTTTAATGACAATGTGCCGGCTATGGTTCGTGTTAGCTTGTATGTGTGTACTAACTACTTCACATAGGACTGCTTCAGTAACGAGGGTCAGTACAAAGCTGGCTTTGCCTCGACACTGTCCAAACCATACGGGACCCAGCAACTTCACCTGAGCCACATAGGCGAGTCATAGTGATACATCCACCATAAACATTGGCACATGCTGCTGCTAGCCTCTCCTTCTCTCTAAATAGGCATTGAAAGATGGAGCTCATTAGCATTTAAAGGTGCAGGCACAGAAACAACCTGTTCTCAGGAGAGCTCAACTCAAGAGGCAACTTTTAGACAGCTAAAATTCAGGACCACAGATGGGTTTGGGGCAATGCATATCGAAAACAGTGTTGGACCTCTGACAGCTGTGTGAAATTGATGAAAAACAGTATAATATGGGATCTTTAAATCTGCTTTCACATTGTAAAGCAGCTTGTGAACTTTTGATTTAGGCTCTTGATCAGCCTCTCTCAGCTCTTTTCTGCTCTCTCTGTTATTGCCTCTCTTTAAATATACTGCCACTGGAAATAATATGCATCATAATATGCATCACCCAATATCATACCTAATTAAGCATCCAATAACCTGAGCAAACCACATTCAGCCATTTGCGTAGGTTAGTGCTGAGCAATTATGGGGTGTCTAATGCAACATGATGAGATCAGCCATAATAGACCATGGTTTACCAAAAGTTTCCATGGGAATTAATGCTTGAAATTATACAGAAAATTATATCTCTTAATACACATTTGAAAGGTTCCGGCAAACAATTACAGCCCTTGTAACACAAAAAATAGCTGCCAGGAGGTGCCCTTGCAATAATGAACTGATACTTGAGAGCTTAAAGAGAGTGAAAAAATAACATGACTGAATATGGTGACATCCTAATTCAGAGAATGAGAGGTTGTGCAGAAACACACTGTTGAAGTGCCAGAGGCATTTAAAACGAAATTAGAATAATAAGAATGACAATATACTCTAGATGTGCAGCTCAGCTAAACTGCAACTGCCATCCTCCAGTCCATCCGTTACAACAACACCTCGTTGGGTGTTACCTCTGCAAAACACATGGTTCATGCTGCTTTCACTTGTGACTTGAAATTTCTAGCTTGTGAATGTCCAACCAAAAATGTGCTTGCTATGGCACATTGGGAGAAAGAGAACATTTCCAATTTAGTTATAAAATAAACTGATGCTAGGATGTGGCCTCTTGGCCAGCTTCTAATTAGGCGTCCATTGTCCTGACCACTGGCGTAGCCAGAAAAAAGACATTGGGTGTGCACCAGCAAATACTGGGTGTGCCAAATTTATTTTCAACAGTGTTACACCTCCACAAACATTCAAAAGAATGTATCTCTCTCGAATACAACATTAATAACACAAAAAATACCCACACGTTGTGTGCTTCTATCAGTAATAGTCAACAGTAGTTCACATCAGGTCTAAACATTCACATATGTGACATGCTCTCAAAGAAATCAATAACAAGGTAATAGAAAAAGCACACTTTGGGCCCTATTTTCGTGGCGCAGCGCAGGGTGGCGGAGCCGGCGCAATGCAAGTTTCGACCCGCGCAGCCTTGCGCACGGTCAGTTTGGCAGTTTGGTGGATTGCCTGCGCCAAGATGGGTCTGGCGGCGCAGCAGGGGGAGGCGTCACAGATTCAGCTTGGCGTAGCGGAAGTTTCGTGGCAAAAAGCCTCGCTGAGACTGCGCTGAAAGCTCGCCAGCTCCAACCTGGTCTACTTTTGGCGCAAGGCGCAAGGCGTAAATAAAGTCCATTCATTCAATGCGAATCACAGCTGGCGGAGTGGAAGTTTGGCTGACGCCGCGCAGTGCGTACACGTCACCGAGACCTCACAGGCAGGTTTCCACAGTTCCAGGCACATTTAAATGCAATAAATAATCACAACAAACACTATTTAATGCAACTAATTGAATCAACACGTGAATTTATATCTATATAGATTGTCCCGTCACATCTGACGTCAGATCAAAGGCGGATGGCACGCGTAACGGAAACTCAGCCTCTTGGACAAAAACATCTCCCTCGCTCTCTCCTGTTTTTTATAATATGGGCATTGTTATTATTATGATACGCGCGCACAGCGCGTGATGAGCGTGGTGGGAGCGGCGGCGCTGCTTCTGTCATCGGGTTGTCAAGTGACGGATCTTACACTGAACCTCCCCTAACGCATTAAAGGAGAGGAGAGGAGCTCATTTGATTGGTGAAGATCTGAATCGGCTGTATTAATCCCAGTCCACGCCTCGTCTCCTCCTCGTCTCCCACTCACGCCTTCTTCTCCTCCCTCTTTCCCACTTGCGCCGGTGGGCGAGATGGGAGGTGTGCCTGCGCGAGCCTGCGCGGTGCACGAAACTTGCAAAGTCCAGGCGGACACACCCCGTCGGCGCGGCGCAGGTGCGCTGAAAGCTGACTGCGCCTGGTCTACGAAACTAGGGCCCTTTGTGTTCTCAAAAAATTAAACACCACAAAAACATGCACACAGACACAGTGCCCAATGAGATGAACATAGTGAAATATGACACACTCATGCACGTACTCGTGCGCTCTCAGCCATAACGTATCCACATTACGCATGATCAACAAAGCTATTTAACCATCTGAACACAACTATTGGGCTTATCAGGAGTAAAGGACACAACGATATTGCTGCTTACCTGTGCGCACTGCGCAGCTCTCAATTTAAAGGGCAAGACGGCGTAGCTTGGCCTTGAACGCATTTATTATTTCATCAGAGTCCAGTTTCTCCGCGAGCTCTTTTTCAAACATGAGCAGCGAGATGCTATTCAGTCTCTCTGTGAGCATTGCTCTGCTGGTGGATTTAATCCGGTTTACAACTGAAAACAGGCGACTCGCAACACATCGTCTGACGGCAATTTTTGGGGTGTGCCAGCTGCCTCTGTGGGTGGCACCGGCACACCCTGGCACACCCGTGGCTACGCCATTGGTCCTGACAGACCCGGCTGCAGGAAAAAATTTAGGGGGGTGCATTACATTTTTTCAGGGGGGCAAAGTTTTTCAACCTACATTTTATTTGCTTCAGGCAGAACAATGGCTTCGTGACCACTGCTACAGTGCGGAGAAGTCATTTTCCTCTTACTGAAAAGGGGCAGTTCATCCCAAAATCTAAAAAACAAACAAAATAGTGTAGCGCTGTGTCCATTTATGCAACTCAAGCATTTATTAAAGAAGACCGGCAACAAGGGTTGTGGCATGCAGATAGCACCATACAGCTTCACTTCTACTGGAAACAGAAGCACTGATGTCAACCTGAACACTGAACTCATACTGGGAGCGGTAGCTACAGCAGCTAGGGAGCTACCTCTCCTAGCATGAATGTTTACTCCAGTGTTAGGGTTGACTTCGGTGCTGACGTTTCCAGCAGAAGTGAATATCGCTGCTTCCAGCTCGCTCCCGTTCGCGTCCTCACTTCTTGTCCGCATATTTTTTGGGGAAAAATACGGACATCCATGCCGAACACCACGGCTAAATAACTTGTTGTTAAGTCAGTGACCCACCCCCCCAACACCTGTAATTGGCCAGCTAGTTGCCTTGGTTCGTTGGTTGGATTGGTTGGATTGGTTGAATTGTCGACAAACCGAGATAGGAATAGTAGAGAGTTGGCCACTCCGAGGTAAAAAACAAAACCCAAATCATTTAAACAGCTTCCAGCCCAGGGCGGGCACGGCTGACTCTGTGAGCGGGCACGGCCCGCCAATGCCCGCCCATGCCGCCGGGACTGTGTCCTGATCACGCAAGAACTGAATGTTGGCTACTGCCCATGGTCAAACCCCAGCCTCTGCTGCCAATTAATTTTTTTTAGGTAAGCTTTACTCAAACACAATTAGTTAATTGTTTTCTTCGACGAGCAGTCAACCGTGACCTTTAAAACATTTGTAAACTGTTTTATTTTTGATAACTAAGTAAATTTAACCGCAGAGGCAGATGCATAGGGAGGTACTCCCTTGGCAGTGAAAGCAATTCAAGTATAGCCTTTTGTTAAACAGGTGTTTTTGTCTAGAGTATAGTAATTGGAAGACACTCTGGGGGGAAAGGGAATGGTAACTGAAAACTGGAATGCTACTGTCTGTGATCAGTGCTGATTTTATGAGTCACAAGAACAAAATACTTTTCTTTTTTCTTCCATCTCTGCTGAGCTGTACCTGAAGGCTAGCTTTGGACCACAATCAAGATGTATTTATTCTCTAACACACTCATCGGCTTCAGGAGCTGAAATAAAAGGGATTTATCTACAGAAATGTCTTCAGGGTTTGGATTGCATCATATTGTAAATCATATGTGTTTGTTATGAATTTATAACATTGAATACTGTTTGTATTCATGGCAGGCGTCTCCACTGCACCAGAAACTACATCCACATGCACCTGTTTGTTTCCTTCATGTTACGGGCAGTCAGCATCTTTGTGAAGGACAAAGTGGTTCATTCCAGTGCTGGATTGCAGGACTTTGATTTTGCCCTGTTGGACAACTTAAAGGCAGTTAGCATGGCACCACTGGACAAGTCTCAGTATGTAAGTAGCAGGTCTACTTGTTTTCTTCGAGTCTTTTCTAACCTTTGCGGTCATGAGGTTTAGATATTGCCCGAAATAATGAGCTCGCAGGTACAAGTAGCTGAAATTAGCTTCTTCCCTGACAATGCTCTGCCTTAAAGCTCTGGTCTACAATTTGAAAGATTTGTCAATTGAGCCAAAAAAGGCATCCTGCCTGAGTTCATACCTTTACCCGGAGGGGGATGTTCCCATTCATTGTCTATGTAAGAAGCCGTGCAATGCCTTCGCGTCGCGGCGAGTTTCGAGGGGCGCCGCCTCCCAAAAGCTCTCAAAAATCTTTTAAACTGACCATTGTCGATCTAATATAGAGACAGATTCAGCAACTGCAACTGTTATGCGCCTCAGAATCCGATGACCCTACTCTGTCATTTTACGTGGTCTACCACTTCTTGGCTGAGTTGCTGTCGTTCCCAATCGCTTCCACTTTGTTATAATCCCACTGACAGTTGACTGTGGAATATTAAGGAGTGAGGATCACTCATACAGACACTGATGCACCTGATGACAATTATGTTTTTCCCTCCCCTGTTGTTGCACATAAACAATCAGTTTCAACCAGCAGCCAATGATTAACAAAAAAAATTAATGAGCAATAGGGCTAAGCAGCGTTAGCACTAATACAAATTATAATACTAAACAAAATGAAAATGAATAAACGTAAGAGAACTAAGCTAAATTATATTAATTTGCAGTCAAATGCTGCATCTTAGCAAAAAATAAACTAAATAGACGAAGCAAGCCGGAAAGTGCAATATATGGTGCAAGAAAACTCTCCGTGGTAAAAAAATACTCACTCTGCTGGTCAATGCTATTCAATCACTGAGCCTGTGCCTGCACAGGCTCAGTGATTGAATAGCGTTGATCTTCTCACAAAACAAAACAGACTTATTTTCAAATAATAATGCCAAGAGTTCAGACAAAGAAGCAAAGCTGATTCCTTGAAAGGCAAAACAGGGTTTCAAAAAAGAGACACAAAAGAGTCCCAACTAAATGAAAATCCCAACTAAAAAACAGCAGTGTCCTCCGTGGCCGGAGCGCGTCACCGCCACTCAAAAGGTGCTTGACACCACTCAGGAGCCAATCAGGCCTTCGTGATTACCTCTGGGGAGAGGAGAAAAGCCAATGTCCAGGTCCTGCTCATCGGCATTTACGCACACATTAACCCAAGCTGGGATGAGCTTATAGGGGAGAGGTCCAGCCAAAGCCATTCGGAAGCAGGATACCAGGTGAGAGAGAGAGAGAGAGAGAGAGAGAGAGAGTGATGTCACACAATCAAAAAAAGAAAGAGATGAGACAAACAGATGTAATTTAGTTCTGCTACATTCAGAAATATAAGCTATTGCAAAGTGACATATAAAACGTGACTAAATTACAGCCTATGTTCGTGCAACGGTGCATGTCTTATGTGAATTCCTCATATTGGTCAGAATATTAGTTGTGGATGAAGAAGAAGATACATGTATTCATTTATTATCATGATTCTGAAAATCATTGATTCATTTATTTTACATAAACTTTGTATTAACAGTTTCAGTTCCTCATTGTTGCGCAGCTATATAAGACAAGGTGTGATTATCATGTTCTCTATTAGGGCCCCTGTAGTGTGAGAAGAGTAAGTACTGTGATCACAATAATATTTCAACACACAGGCACACAAAGAGACAGGTAAAAATAGAAGGTGATAAAAGTGTTCATGTTTTGTTATCAGATTGGCTGCAAAGTGACAGTGCTGCTCTTCATCTATTTTCTGGCCACCAACTACTACTGGATCCTGGTAGAAGGCCTCTACCTCCACAGTCTCATCTTCATGGCCTTCCGATCAGACTCCAGATACCTCTGGGGCTTCACCCTCATCGGATGGGGTAAGCAGGAACAATTGTAAATTGTTTTAACGCACTTAACACCAATGACATGATGCGGCACCACTTAAGGAGCCCTTCGAAACACTCAGCCAGTAAATAAGGAATGCACATTAATATTGCTTGACAGAAATAACGACATTAATGTGTTCTGTGCTCTCTCTACATCCCAATCGACAACAATATATACATATATAAGTCAGCATGTAACAGGAAATGAAATGTGACCTAGACCATGAATCAGGTCAACAAAGTATGTGATCATTTGGACAGCATTGTGTCCATTCTTTTTTTATTTTTTTATTTCAGGTGTTCCAGCTGTTTTTGTGGGATTGTGGGCGATTGTCAGGGCAACGCTAGCAGATGCGAGGTGAGAGAGCATCATACTGTGTCTCTTGTTTTACACCAAAGATATAAGACGTATAGTCAGAAGGATAAGCTTGAGAATAAGCATGAAGAGAGACACAAAGACATTTTTGGGGTTTAGTATAAGTATCACATAATTGTGGTGACATTTGATTCATCTGAAATTAAATATGTACGATTTTTATACCAAGATTATACCAACAAAAAGCAATATATGACATATGAGGGTGGTGTATGAACAGGTCGTGGTGGTATTTTGAGCATGGCATCAGTGAATTATTATCTTTCTGTTTTTTGGACTTCTGTCAATCACAATCCTGAAATCATAAAATATATTTCAGAGACACAAAATATTAAATGTATTGTTCAGGAGATGTTTAGCACTCTCTAATATTTTTATTTAGTATTACATGTGTTGTATCGCAAAGAACATTGTAGGGACGCCACCATTGAGACTACACAATGCAGCCTACACAGAGACCAAAAGCCTTCACATGCGGTCAGAACAAAGGGAAAAAGGGGATAAAGAACTACAACCGCCATTTTGGTTTCACTTCTCAGCAAGATGCGAAGTGCAACGTCACACAACTGGTGCCCTATTGGCTGACAACCACAGGTACCCCAGGGGGTCCCCGGGAGCAGCCGTGAGGTTTTAAAACCCGGCGCCACCTTAAGAACTTTCTCTTTCCACCTAGGCACACCGCTACAACAGGAGGGGAACTTTTAACGTCTGCAGCGTTTCCTTTGTCTTAGGCCACAGTCAAACTCGCTGGACAAGCAACAGACTGTTTTCCCCCTTTTTCCGCAACTCGCCCCTTTTCTTTTACTCATTTTTTTTGGATCCTGAGGACATCGCCACAACCGCGCGATTCTTTGTTTGCCTGCAGAAGAGGGACACAAACGGTTCCTTTATCCCAGCGACCAGCAGGAAGGATAACCTCTGAGCCCCGCTCCTGTCTGAAGTCAGCTGACTAAATTGCCAACCCGTGCCATTCTATTGTTGCCCACGGAAGGAAGGAACACAAACTGTTTTCTTCATTCAAGTTGATCAATGAGAAGGATAACTGCTATGCCCTGCTCTCGTCTGGACTCAACCGACTCGCGTCCCCCGCTGCCGCCGAGGACTCGCGAACCACAGCCCGAGCTCAAGAAGCAGCGCCGCCGCACAAGACGGACTTACGCACATCGACAAAGTAAGAGGCAATCTGTCTGGGCAGAGACATAAGTTTGATAGTGTAGGATATGCTTGTAATTCTTGTTAACGTGTTTTAAGTTTTGATCACGGACCGCCGAGTCCGTTGCTTTATGTATTCGAATGCTGATTGTGTACCCACGCCGCTGGGTTTCATTTCGGTAACAGTGTGTGTCCAACCTTGGACACATTCACGAGCTTAGTAAGTGATCTACCATCAGTTAAAGGACCGGGGTCCCGCCGAACGAACGCCAGTTCATTCACGGGCTCCCGTGTGATGGTAATAGCTTACTGATCCTTTGTGTATTACGCGCGCATTCCCTCTCTCTTTGTTCCGGCTAACAGTGCACACACATACACCGCCCCCACACATATCCTACGCCAGCTGTTTCCGTCTCCGGACGCCAAGGAAATAGCTCCATCTGGTGGCTGTACCCGGCCATCTCTCTCTCTCTCTCTCTCCCTCTCTTGCTATTCTATCTGACGTCAGTGGGAAAGCCCCTGAACGCTGTGGGAAATAGCTCCACCTGGTGGTCGCACCCGGCCATCTCTCTCTCTCTCTCCACACACACGCACGCACACACACACACTCCACGTGTGTCTCTTCCTTTGTTTAGCTTAGCTTTGTGTGTTAGGTAGTTAGGTAATAAGGCTTTGTTAATTGCAGTGTTATTGATTGTGATCATTATTACTGATTTTAATAAATATTGTTATATTATAACTAGCGGTCTCTTGTGCTTGTTGTGTATATGTCACTGGATAACAGCAGGTTGTGAAGGCTAGTGCTCGAATTTCACGCCTTTTTAATTGTTCGATTGTTTTATACTTCTATGCCAATGATCACGATGATTGGCATGTGAGTATAAAACCCCCTTTATATTGAGACTGAGTACAGTTTTCGGTTATCTTTTCCCTGATCCCAGGGTGGTGCCCCGTATATTTATGATTATATCATAATAACATATTAAATATAATTACTAATATCGATAATCATATTGACATTAATAATTATCTGTTGATAACCAAATCTGCTCCTGCTACACCCCCAACAACATCTATTCATTCATCCATGATCTTGCAGTGGCAACGGCAGCACATTAATATGCCGCTGTTGGTAGCTTTCATGAATTTCACTACATTTTTGTCTTAATTTGTTGTCTTTTTATGTTCATTACTGGAGCACTGGAAGGCATATGACAAAAACATACACACATCAACAACGGTAAAGGAAGAGTGGGGATTGGATGAAGTGCATCAGACCTTGAGATGATCACTGAGCATGGCCAGATCTGCTGAATCAAACACTACCGAAAGCGAGTCGACTGCCCCAGGAGGAGATAGAGGAGAGCCGAGATGGAAGCAAAGATGAACCAGATAGGACTTAAGGCCACTACCCAGCCGGCTTCTGGCTGTATGATATTTGGGTGCAGGAATTAACACAGCAACGGGAGGAGACACATTTTTCACCTATAAAAACGTCTACTTTACTTTACCTTTTTATCTAAGTCCCTGAGGACTTTGGGGAAGACAGACAGTGAGAACGAAAAAATATCTCACAACCAGTGCAAAGATTTACCATTCAATGCTACAGAAAGGCTTAGGGAACGTACTGTACTTGTTTTGAACAACTAAGATTTAATTTGATTCTTTTCAATACAACCATCTAGGCAGCATTTCCTTCAAAAGGGGCAGATGGTGGATTCAAATCCTTTACAATATTCAGAGCCTTTTGGTGAAGGTAAACTTTAGAAATTGAAAAAAGAGGACAGCATCTTTATTTGTTCTAGTATTCAGGAAAGGTTGCCGACAGCGACTTACGTGTTAAAAGAATGCGTCTTGGCTCCTCCTCCCATCACTGATGCTGAACAATCATTGCAAATACAAACTTTGATATCCGTTTCTGACACCTTAAAAAACGTCCACACCGTCACATTTTTAACTTCTCCCTCGCTCTGCTGCAATTTGAAGTAGGTGACGTTTCGCGATGCGCACGCAATCCTTGTGCCCTCGGGCATTTAATCTGATTTAATCAAGGAAGCAGCAGTCTTTATTTATCTGTTTAATATATCGGCGTGTTATCCGATATCCGATAATACATTTTAACGTCAATATCTGCTGATACTGATACCTTGCTGATAATATCGTGCATCCCTACTTTTGAGAACAAAAGTCAAATTGTACTCAGTGACCTGCAAAATAAAAAGTCTGTGTTAATTGAAAGCCAATAAAACAGAACTGTAATAAAAACATTACATTCTACAGGAGTCTGTAGTTTTCTGGAGATGTTCTCTGGTAGAGCCAGTGGTGATGACGTTTTTAAGCATAGTGACAAATTTTCGCACTTCCAAATCTACTTTCATTACCCCCACATTTCATTCCACACATTCATCACACTGAGAGGAGGTGGCTGGAAACATCTTGTTAATCTGGAGATCATCCAACACTAAATGAGACAATGGCTAGAGTTGATAGAGCTGTTAAAATATTGACTGATACTGGGTACAGTTAGACCTCCGTTGATATCCCTGTGTTTTCACCCAAATGTATGCAACAATGTCAGGACATGTTTATTGCTATTATAAATAAGTGCAGTGTTGAGTTTGAAGTTGTTTGGATGAGTGTTTCTGGAGAAAGCTGCAAGACCAGAGGCCAAGCAATTGGCCCGTTCTGAACAGGCATGTTTTGAATGGGCATTACACTAATAGGGATATAATAGTGCCACCAGTGTAAGTTTAACCTTTAACTAAGATTAGTAGACATGACACAGAATGTATCAGATGTTAAAGAGAGAATGTTAAATAAGAGAAAAGCAGGCCATAAAAACACTATGAAGTTGAATTTGAAAACCTGAAATGAAAAATGTAAACATTATACAGTATGGAAAAAAAAATTTAAGAGTGGAACGTTAATGAAGATGAAATATATGTGATTGAAGTTGCGAATTAAAATGGAAAATCATACAACATAATAAAAATAATAACTTTTATTGAAAATGTGTAAAACCACATATTGAAGATATCAGGGACTCAGCCTCCCTGGGAATATAATTTACATAGACCTGACCAGCACTTTTGATATGGACACTTCAAATACATACATTTGTGTTTCTTAATTTTTCATCGTCTGTTGTACATTTTCCATATACATATATTTTAAATTATGTCTTCATACTATTTTACTGTTTATTGCTATGCACCCATCACAACATCAAATTCCTTGTATGTGCAAGAACAATTGGCAATAAACTCATTCTGATTCTGAGATGCCAAATATCCACTAGATTAGATTTCCGTCTCTTCCCTTTTGCATTTGTCTCAGAATGTAAATGAGGTTACCCCCTGCAGGTTTTATTCTTTTGTCATTCATCAATTAATTTCCCTTTATTTATTTGCATTAGTTTCCCCCAACACCATCTGCTCTGCTGCTCTTGGTCTCTTCTCTGTTATTCTTCGTCTGATTTTCTTTGAAAAACCAAAACATTTGGGACATTTTAAATAACTTTTAGCATTAAAATGTAATCTCTAACCTCTCCTCTCTTTCCCACTGATCTTAATCATTTATCCGATGCTATACTTTACTAATTAGTTACATCTTTCTTCACATCTCCAGTGTGCCATTTGAACACCATCCAGATTCTTATTGTTCCTGCTTCTCTAACTTCATCCTCTTCCCCATATCCTCTGTATTTTTGTCAACTGCAGGTGTTGGGAGTTAAGTGCTGGTAATATTAAGTGGATCTACCAGGTTCCCATCCTGACAGCCATTGGGGTAAGAGTGTGAGTGTAAAATAAACCTTGTTGTTTGTTAGGACAATTTTGAGAACTAAAGATTAACTAAAGTGAGGCTTAAGTAAGAACTCTTGAAAAGGTTGGGGGTCTTTTGTGTATGCATGTCTAAGTTATGGCATAATTCCTTACCTAAGATTGTGACATTACTTAGTATTACAGTTTTTCTCAGTCACTTTGGTGCTTTTCTCACATCACTATTAACATTTTCACAGCAGTTAGTGCATTTCTCAAAACAAGTAGTGCAAACTTCAAAACCTAGTGGATAACCTACAAATGCACATCACTTGCTCAAAATGGATAGTCCATTCCTCAAAAGCAAGTATTCATGTCAATGAAACTGCCAGTGTCATCAAAATGAGAAGTCTTGACACCATCGTTTATGAACAAGATAGTCAAATGGTTTTGTCATGTTTTCATTATGATAGTTTATCCTCTCAGTGTTTTCCAATGCAAAAAAAAAAAGACCAGAACTCGGTGACACGACCTGAAAAAGACAGCACTCACTACTGGTACAGCCATTTGAAAACTACAGTAAAGTTACACATTGCTGTAGTTAGGGGAGTAAGTGACTACAAGACACTGAATACGTACGTTTCACATTTTTACTGTATATGCTCTTTGCAATTCTACAGCATTGTGCAAAAGAAAAATACACGAGTCACTTATTTAAGTTTAAACATAAGAAACAAATGTGAACAATATAACAGTACATATTGTACCTGAACATAGGTAAATCATTCTGGCACATCCAGACGTTCCTGTCTGTCCGGCCACTTATTTTCATCTACAACACAATGGATATCATCCCTTTCAATGCAGCGAGGAAAGTATCTCCTGGAGTGAGTGAAAGCTGAAGTTTACCTGAGAGCAGTTGTTCAATTTAGGAGAAATTTACAGGAAAAAATGATAAGGAAAGGTATAAAATTAGCTTGACAGAATTTGATAACTAGTTCAACAATTTTGTATGTAATGACTCAAGCATTGAAATGAAGACTATGGGCCCTAGTTTCGTGGCGCAGCGCAGGGTGGCGCAGCAGCGCAGGGTGGCGGAGCCGGCATGATGCAAGTTCCGACCAGTCACAGTTTGGTGGATCGCCTGCGCCAAGATGGGTGTGGCGGCGCAGCAGGGAGAGACGTCACAGATTCAGCTTGGTGCAGCGGAAGTTTCATGGCAAAAAGCCTCGCCGAGACTGCGCCGATAGCTCGCCAGCTCCAACCTAGTCTACTCTTGGCGTAAGGCGAATTACAGCTGGCGGAGTGGCAGTTTGGCTGACCGGCACGCAGTGCGCACACGTCACCAAGACCTCACAGGCAGGTTTCCACAGTTCCAGGCACATTTAAATGCAATAAATAATCACAACAAGCACTATTTAATGCAACTAATTGAATCAACACGTGAATTTATATCTATATAGATTGTCCTGTCATATCTGACGTCAGATCAAAGGCGGATGGCACGCGTAACGGAAACTCAGCCTGACTGAATTAACACAGCTGAAACTTGGACCTCTCGGACCAAAACATCTCCCTCTGTTTTTCATATCTATCCACTGCTAATAAAATGCGTCTATGCCTGAAAAAATCTTAAAAAGAAAATACAGCAGCTCGTGCTGGTCTCACGCCTCGGCAGCCTGTTGTGTCCGTGGAAACGCGCAACTTTGCCACGAGCTGGAACCGGAGTTGGGGCTGCAGCTGGTCTGAGCGGCCCGCGAGGTCCCGGTGTCCCGCCGTTCTGGCGTTGGACGGGGAATCCGGTGCAGCTTTGTAGCGCAGATGATGAAGACGGTGGTGATGATGATGAACGGCCCGGCCGGCTCGTGCAGGCACCGGGTTCTCCACTATTATGTCTACTGCTGTGCGCCCTGACCCTGTTTTGTGATAGACATGCCTACAATTTCTATAGTGATATAATATCGGCATTATAATTATTATGACTATACGCACGCACAGCGCGTGATGAGCGTGGTTCTGTCATTGGGTTGTCAAGTGACGAAACTTGCACTGAACCTCCCCTAACGCATTAAAGGTGAGGAGAGGAGCTCATCTGATTGGTGAAGATCTGAATCGGCTGTGTTAATCGCAGTCCATGCTTGTCTCCTCCTCGTCTCCCACTCACGCCTTCTTCTCCTCCCTCTTTCCCACTTGCGCGGGTGGGAGTGACGGGGGGTGTGCCTGCGCTAGCCTGCGCGGTGCACAAAACTTGCAAAGTCCAGGCGGACACACCCTGTCGGCGTGGCGCAGGTGCGCTGCGCGCCGACTACACATGGTCTACGAAACTAGGGCCCTATTAGTTTTATTGGGAACAACTATTCAGCATCCATAAGTATAGTTTATTTTGACTGACATGACATAAGCAAATGATAATGTTATAAAACTAAAGAGAATTGTATGAAAGTGATACATGTCCAAAAGCATTTGCAATTTGTTCAAATGAACGAGAAACTGCTAGTATGATTTGCACAAATGACTCAATGTTGTGGAGGTTGGACTAATAGTTATGAGAATTTTCATTCTGATCTGAGAAATGCACCAAATCTGTAACTTCCCTTATATTATATAAGATGAAACCTCTTACACTGAGGGAATCAGTTAAGGAGAAAAGTCCCTCACACCCATTTTTGCATTGACTTTATGTACTTTATTGTGCCATGAAAAATATTCACTTTTGGTGTGAACGCGCATTGCTTTCTTCAGCGGTGGTTTGGGTCACCACTAAATGTCATTTAATAAGTGATGTACAACAAGGAATGGGTATTTTAGCCAATTGACAAGTCAAGTTAAGTTAGTTGAAGTCAGAGAAAGGTGGATGCCTTGTATGTGTTTGTAAGAACCAATTACTAAACTAGAAAGGTGCACTCAGTAGAGTGCAGATCTATGCCAGGTGTGTCTGCTGTATGGTGTGATTGAATGAATAAAACCCACAATTAGCTCACATAGCAGCAGCTTACACTTTATATATCCCTGTTGTTCATTGTGTACTGGTAGTAAGCAGGTTGCAGTTAGCCAAACATAGCAAAACAATAAAGTGAGCTGCAGAGCAGCAGAAGCAATGTGTGTATTGCGTGTTAGCCGTTAGCTGTTAGCCAAACACACCGCAAACTGTTCCCCCTGCTGGTAGTGATACTTTATGCTCTCAGCCCCTAAAAGCTGGAGGCCAGTTAAGAGTAGTGAGTGAGCTGTTTAAAATTCAATAAAAGGTGTTTTGAGCAAGTGTGATCACCGTGACCACATGAGGTCCTTGAGCATGCAGCCAAAAAAGGGGCAACCAAAATCACTCCCAGATGCACACAACACAGGACCAATCGCAGGGTTAATAATCTATGCTAAGGGTCTAGACCAGGGTGTAGCTAATTCAGGAAAACAACATTTAAGCACAATTAACCCGAAGACAGAAAGCAAACCAAGAGTCAGTTGAATTTTTTAAAGATCTCATCTCATCTCCGACCCACTTAATCCAGAAGCAACAGCTTTTTAAAGATCTCCATATTAAAAAGGACAGAGATGCCCAGATAAGTGCAGGGATACATTAACAAAGAAACAGAGCAAAGGAGCACAAATCACCTTCCTTTTCATCAACACATATATGTAGGGAGGTAATGTAAGGAAACTAAAGACGATATTAAAATATATATCAATGTGTATTAATATACAAATTTAATACCTGCTCTCGTAAAAAGGGGCACCATCTGTTGGTCGGACAGGGCAGAACTTTATAGAGTTCAATTTAATGACTCCAATGACCACTTATTAATTAACAATTAATCAATATTATTGAATAAATCATTCTCACTTCCTTAGATCATAAGCTCTTGAAATAGGGATCTTTGTATTCTGCACAGGAGAAATATCCAAGGACGACTTTATGATTTAGGGGTATTTATTGATTAAAGCTGCAGTCGGCAAGTCTGTCAGATTGAGTTGACTCAGTCAAATTTTGAATGTTTACAACACTCACGCCCCTCCCCCTCTACCACCGAGCTCCTCCCCTCCCTCACACCGAGTGCTCGTCAGTCCGCGTGCACCAGATTCCTGTGAACGTGCCCGTGTCTTCTCTCATCGATAAACGACATGGAGTACACGCTACACAGAGGTAGGCTGGCTAACTAAGCTTGAGGCATGTGCCTGTGATGTTGTAACATGCGTGAGGGGGGAGGTGGGATCTGTGGCGTGTACACAAACTGTGAACTGCGCTGAGTGGACAGGATGATACAGGCGCGCTGGATTTTTGCAAAACAAACAACAAGCACTAGATGCACGTGGAGGCACGTTTTTTTTTCTAAAACCAGATGATTTATGTTGTTCTATCAGAGCATAGTGTCGGTTGCAGTGAATATGATCAAACAAATGTTGCCGACTGCGACTTTAACTAAGGATTAAACAAAGGGAATAAAAGAGTACAAGTGGAATGAACCTAAACACACATAACACACAAGAAGTATAACTGAAAGAAACTGATTAACCATGACAATAGGGAGTTTGGCGATAAGGATGAGTGTGTGTTTCTCCTAAGAATTTGAACTTTCTTAGTCATAAAGCATAATGCCTCAACGGATATAAATTATAAGAGAACGCTATTAATTAGTTTCACCATTCACTTCAACTCTGGTCACCAACTGAATGTAGACTGTGTTGGTCTTACGTTATGCAGCGTGGTCTCAGCTTTTCCTCAGAACCCCAAGCAGTCACTCTTCCCATCGGTGAATTAGGGCACTGTTTTCAGGTGCCGTCTCCCGAGGGATGGTTCAGGTCTGTGAGCGCCGCTGGTGTTGTCTGGTCCGGAGGCCGTCTCAGCCTCGGGTTGCTGCTGCTGGGAAGCGACTGGTGGTGTGACGTTGATTCTTGGATAACTAATTATATAGCCTACTCATAATAGTTAGTGATCTTCATAGGGACTCTTACTTGTTAAGAGTAAAAATTGTTACTGATAGTAACAATACCCGAAAAATGCAAAAAGAAGAATTAGCGGCGAAAAGTAAAAGAAAGAAAATAAAATGAAGCAAAGGGGAGGGGAAGCCAGCCAAGCGTCAGCTTTGACATCAACCCCCCTCTCCCAACTCTACTCAACGAGCTATTGGAAACGCTCTGTTTTTATGCTACACACAGGGGGCGTTGTGACGATCAGAGCAGGAGGACCCAAAAAGCAGAGGCACAGACAAGCGAGTGGCAATGTGAAGGTCAGTTTAATTCCAGGGTTCGTAACCAGTAAATCAGTCAGTACAGGCAGAGGTATCAAAAACGCTAGGCTAAACTCGTGGTCAGAAACAAACGGGATTGAGGGCTCGAGGAAACTGTGAATATGCACGGAGAAAATCGCTGGAACGCTCACTGGAAATAGACAAGACGATCTGGCACAGAGGGGTGGGGGAGCACAGCTTAAGAACACACGGGGTGGGGAGACGATGACAAACAGGTGAGGGACATCAAGGTAATTACAGACAGGAAACTCAACAGGACAAGGGGGGATGATAATCAGGTCACCAAAATAAAACAGGAAATAAACGCGACAGGAGCTAAAACATAAACAACCCTAGGGGGCCCTGACAGGCGTGACTTTAGTTGAACCGAATCCTGAGGAGGGGCCGGTCCAGGAGGGCCTCCAATAGAACTACTTGTAATGTGATTCCCTAATTGTATATACTATGCTGATCACACACAATCTCACCCTTATGGTCAAATTTGACTCCTTATAACACATTGCACATGGTTCTCACGCAGAATGATAGGTCAAAACAAATGAAACATTAACTGTAAACATTTCTCTGTACAAATCATTTTGAACTAAATATTGTGATAGAGTTGAAAGAAACTTTGATCCAACACACACAAATGCAAACCTATCAAGCTAGCCCAAACAAGTTTGGTAACTTAGTAAGCATTTTGTCCTCGGTGATACAGGCAGATTAATGAGCAAACATATTTTTACTCTGACTGCATGAGTGCAGTGGTAAGTCCATTACAATGACAATGTTAATTTAACATTTTTGGTAACTTCTCTGTTCTCCGGCGTAGAATGACGGGAAGTTCGCCAGTATGCTTATAATTCCTTAATGATTATTATGGATGGTTTTAAACTAATGTTGAACATCTCATCCTTTCTTGGTTTGGTCTAAATTTGAACATGATTTCCTACAGGGTTCTGGCTTAGTTCATGTGGATTCCCTCTGACGTCTTCTCTGCATGTCAGGGGGAAACCCCCTTTCCCTTCGTTTCCACAGACCAAGGTGTTAATTCATGACTCCAAGAGGGGAGGAAGGGGTCTTCACCATGACTTTTTTTAATTTTTTTATTAACCTTTATTTATACAGGTAAAATCTCATTGAGACCCAGGGTCTCATTTACAAGAGAGACCTGTTCCAGGTAGGCAGCAGCAAAACACAAAGTTACAGACAACTGAACATACAGGAGACACAACACAGAATACAAACATTAAAATAAAATGCAAACTACAAAGTGCAAAGAAGAATAGGACTGGTTAAATACATGTGCAGACCCCACAGACTGTCTCATCAGCTTTCCTACCAGCAATTTGAATCCCCCTAAAGGAATAAAGCTGGACAGCTTCAGCCTCTGCTGGAGCATGTTCCAGGTTGCAGGTGCAGCATAAGAGAACTGTAAAGTGTTCTTTGTTTGACCAACCAGTGAAAGTGGACAAGGCAACACAAGACAAAAGGTACGGTTTAAAGGAGTCCTTTTTATTTATAGAAATATATAAAAACTAATCAAGTCTATAGGGGAAGTAATTAAAAAAGAGTCTGGAGGAGGTGGCTGGGAGCGTGGCTCCGTGTGGCCTGGTGAGTGGCCGGGCTTCACTCACACAGGCTGGCAGGCTGGCTGGATCTGCTGGTCAGTTGATGTACTGGTTCGGTGTCAAGGCTGTATCATCATTGCTGGCGCTATGTGCTGTGCTGCTTACAACTGCTGCAGGCTGCTGCACTCCACTTCGTGGCTGTAAAGCGCTTCTGTTCAGCCCTTGAGGTTCCAACCTGACCCAGCGTCCAAAGTGACTCCAGCCTACGCCACACGCCACCTGTCACAGGGAAGATCAGAGGGAGACTCAACACCAGATACATTCACTTACAATTTCTTAAGACCTCAGACCACATCCACACAGGTACCTGTCACAGGGAAGATCAGAGGGTGACTGAAGGAGAGAGTGTGTGTGGGTAATTAAGCTGGTTGCCGACCTATCCAGCACACCTGTTTCCAGTTAGCCCGTCACCATGCAATCACTGCAGACACACTCACAGCAAAATCCACCACAGTGTCACACCAAATACAAAGATTACTAGCCGATACAGCTTTACCCTGTTACACCCCTCCCTGCTGAAATGGTCATTGTCCCAATGACCACTGTGACACGGCACACTGGCTCTAACGGTCCTGGTAGCGCTGTGGGGGCATGCCTCTGGTCGCTCTGGTGGATCGTCTGGGCTCTGGAGTCCTGGACGCTGGTCTTGCCTCAGCATCTGTAGGAACCCAGAACCCAACCCATGGGGGCCCGACGGGACCCCTGTTTGAGGTCTGTGGCTGGGGGCTTATGGGCTGGATCACTCGATGATTCGGGCCATCTGACACCTGACCGGGGCCTTGCATCCCAGGCTGTAGTGGTGCTGACAGGGGTCTCAAGAGGTTACGATGCACAACTTTTTCAACATTTCTCTCCACTTGTCTGATGACATACACTGGAAGTTCGGGGTCTGGCTGCTTAATCACCATGTACGGTTGTTGCTCCCACTTATTGGCCAGTTTACCCCGGCCCTTGGCTCTCATGTCCTGTAAAAGTACCTGTTGGCCTGTGGTCAGTGGTGAGCCATCCGCCTTCTGGTCGTAGTAGGTCTTTTGTCTGGCCATCTCAGAGTCTCTGTGTTGTACGGCCCTTTCGAATGCGAGCTGCAGCCTCCGTTGGTGACATTTGACCCAATCCTCTGCTGATGAGCAGCCCACATTCTCTGAGAGTCCTAGGAGGCGGTCCTGTGGGAGAAATCCCTGCCTCCCAAACATTAAGTAGTGTGGGGGATAGCCAGTAGAGCTGTGCACTGTGTTGTTGTATACCTGTAACACTTCCGGGAGATGTTCATGCCAGTTCCTCTTGTCCTCCCCCAGGGTCCCCAGCAGTCCTAGGAGGGTCCTATTAAAGCGTTCACAAGCGCCATTTCCTGCTGGGTGGTAAGGCGTAGTGTGGCTTTTGGCCACTTTATGCAAGTTACAGAGTTCTTTCATGAGATGCGATTCAAAATTAGGGCCTTGGTCAGACAACAGACGTTTAGGTGCACCAAAAGGCTGGATTACTTTGTTCCACAGTACCTTAGCTGTTGTTGTTGCTGTTTGGTCTCTGGTCGCTACTGCCCAGGCGTACTTGGTGAAGTGATCTACCATAACCAGCACATTGTGGTATGCGTCTTCTGGGTGACCTATGGACAAAAAATCTACAGACAATAATTCCAAGGGAGCAGAGGTCAAAATAGGGGTCAGAGGCGCAGGCCTAGAGTTAGGAGCCTTACGCAAAACACACTGCTGGCATCGTGCACACCGATCTGTTACCTCCTTGGCCAATTGTGGCCAAAAAAACCTCCTCTGAATCAGAGAGACAGTCTTTTCAGGGCCCCAGTGTCCAGCCTGCTCATGATACAACTGCCAGATATAATGTCGCTCCCCTTCAGGAACCACATGTTGGGTTATGGGGTCAACTTCCTTTGGGTCCTGTCGTGTCCGACACAGCACTCCATCCACCAGAGAAAGCCGGGGCCAGTGACGCAGGATCTGCTGGACTGGCTTGGTCTCTCGTTGTCGCTCTCCTTTATTGGGCAGAGAGCCCCTTTGTACATACTTGATTACTCTGACCAAAGTGGGGTCCGCATTTTGAAGACTCCTCCACTGGTCAGGTGTCCTTTCCGGAAACAAGGGTATCCCCGGTGTAGCACTTTGAAGGCTCGGCTTTGTAATGTTCTTTCCTGCACCGATGCACAGTGCTTTCACAGTCCTGGCTCCAATATGGGTGAAAGCTGGTATCTCCAGCCCCTCTTTTCTCTCCTCAGAGTCTGATGTGGGGGCTTCTGGGGGAAAACGAGACAGAGCATCCTCTCTTTTCCATCCTGCACCTGACTCAGTACAGCTCCCAGGCCTCGGCTGCTGGCGTCTTGAAGCAGGGTTTTCACTTCCTGATACATTTTTGGTGGAATCTGCCTGTAGCGTTCCCTCACAGGCGGAGCATCACCAGTGGGAATCACATGCTGGACGGTGCTTGTCCTGCCATAATCTTCATCATGTGTGGCAAAAACTGCTCGATGTTTGTGCAGCAGGGTCTGCATTTTTTCTCTCTCCTCAGGTTCCACGAGGCACTGGTAGTCTTTTCCACCTGGTCCCGCCTTGGTCCGGCCCCACAGCAGCACCTCATTCTGAGCTGGAACTCTCACAGGACGGCGATTGATGGTGCGCACGTGCCCAATGGAGCCATCTGGAGCCACAAACTGTGCCTGTGTGGAACAGATTTTAAAGGCCATAGCCCACGCCTGTTGTTGGCGCCGACTGCCAGAAAGACAGTGCAAGGGCTTGTTGTCCATGTTTCTCCAACAACTTCTAATAATGTTCATGCCCACCACCCCTTCTGTATCAGTTAGGCAGTGATCTTTAACAACCAGAAACCCACCCTCAGGAACTTAGACTTCTCCAACTTTAACAGGTAACAACACATAACCTAAATAAGGAATGTCCAGTCCATTAGCAGCTTCTAAGGTCAGCCAGCTGTCAGCCTCCTTAAGCCGTTCACCTTTTTCTGCAAAATGTTCCAAGAAAAAACTGTTCTTCATCAACGACACATTTGACCCTGTATCAAGGATGCAATTAACAGGGACATCACCAAGCAACAGGTTAACTTTAGGGACATCTCCAATTAATTTGTGTGTGTCTTCATGCAGAGGCCCATTCACTTCTGAACACCCCACTGTCTGGGCCGCCACAGTGGTGTATTCTAGTTTAACGATGCTGAACTTTGTCTGTTTGTGCATGAGCGTGCTATATGTCCAGGTTGAGAACAAAGGTTGCAAATGGGATTACCCTGGCCATCATACTGGTTTGCTGAACCTAACCGGGGTCGGTTCCTCCTCGGTGGTCCACTTCGTGGGGCAGGCTGGCTCCACTCTGCAACCCGTGGTGTCCTCTGGTGCAGCTCTTACCGGATCTCTTGAATTAAAGACTGGGACAGTTCATTAAATGTATTTGACATTTGTGTGTTCATTTCATCCCTTAATTGTGTCTTGATTTGTTCCAAATCCTTTACATGAGGAGAATTAACTTGGTTGTGTCCCCTCATGGCAAGGCCGTGTGCTTGTTCAAATGTTTCCCCATATGCTTGTTCCTTTAAGGAGAGCTCTGCCTTGATGGTCTGAAACGTCAGACTATCATCCAATAGAATCTTGGCTCTGAATTCCCCCCTCGTCGCAGAGTCTCTCAGCCCCTCAATCAAATGATCTCGGAGCAACACATCGTCATCTCTGATGCCCCTTGAGTCTTTTTTCTTGAGCCTAAGAAAGTCTTCCTGCAGTCTCAATGCAAAAGAACTAATGTCCTCATGTGGCTCTTGGCGGGCATTAAAAAACTGAGAGCGCAGGACTGAGGCAGTGGCTCTATCCCCATACAACTTATCTAATTCCCCAAAAATCAGCTCAGCTGTGTTGCGCTTCTCTGGAGGTAAAATTAAAATCTCTCTCTTAGCTTTTCCCTCCAGACAACATAGCGTTAATTCAGCTCTAAAATCGTTTGGGACTCCTTGTAAAGCGAAGGTAGTTTTCAGATTACTCTTCCACTCTCCTAAACCAATGTCTGAATCTCTTCCTTTAAATTTAGATGTCATCAGATTAAACATAGGAACCATACCAACCGGTCTGGACATTGCACTAGGAGCTTGGTTTTCTCGACTAGGACCAGGTTGAGGCTCACTTTGATCTGTCATGTTGGCCTTGCCCACCACTGGTTTCTTTTTTGGTCAATCCTGTCGACAACGCCAGTTGTAAAGTGTTCTTTGTTTGACCAACCAGTGAAAGTGGACAAGGCAACACAAGACAAAAGGTACGGTTTAAAGGAGTCCTTTTTATTTATAGAAATATATAAAAACGAATCAAGTCTATAGGGGAAGTAATTAAAAAAGAGTCTGGAGGAGGTGGCTGGGAGCGTGGCTCCGTGTGGCCTGGTGAGTGGCCGGGCTTCACTCACACAGGCTGGCAGGCTGGCTGGATCTGCTGGTCAGTTGGTGTACTGGTTCGGTGTCAAGGCTGTATCATCATTGCTGGCGCTATGTGCTGTGCTGCTTACGACTGCTGCAGGCTGCTGCACTCCACTTCGTGGCTGTAAAGCGCTTCTGTTCAGCCCTTGAGGTTCCAACCTGACCCAGCGTCCAAAGTGACTCCAGCCTACGCCACACGCCACCTGTCACAGGGAAGATCAGAGGGAGACTCAACACCAGATACATTCACTTACAATTTCTTAAGACCTCAGACCACATCCACACAGGTACCTGTCACAGGGAAGATCAGAGGGTGACTGAAGGAGAGAGTGTGTGTGGGTAATTAAGCTGGTTGCCGACCTATCCAGCACACCTGTTTCCAGTTAGCCCGTCACCATGCAATCACTGCAGACACACTCACAGCAAAATCCACCACAGTGTCACACCAAATACAAAGATTACTAGCCGATACAGCTTTACCCTGTTACAGAACGCCTTCTTGCCAAGTTCAGTATGGACTGACGGGATGGCAAACGAGATGAATTCCAGGGACCGGAGGCTGCGATCGGACTGTTTCCGTGTAGTGTATGTGGACAAGTAGGAGGGGAGCAGTCCGATGATGGATTTATAGATAAATAGATACCAGTGAGTGGTTCTGCGCATGGAAAGTGAAGACCAGTTTGTGAGAGAGTACAATGTACAGTGATGTGTGAGGGGTTTACAACCAGTTATGAATCTCAAGGCCCCGTGATATGCGGCATCTAGCAGTTGCAAGGAGTGAGCAGGGGCATTCATATATATAACATCACCATAATCCAGGAGTGGCAAGAAAGTGGCCGCAACAATCCGTTTTCTGGCTTTAAAAGAGAAACAGGCTTTGTTTCTGAATAAAAACCCCAGCTTTAACTTCAATTTCTTCAGTAATGGTCAACATGACATTTAAAAGAAAGGCTATCATCCACTGTGATGCCTAGATATTTGTAAGTGGCCACAGACTCAATGGGAGTACCCTGAGCAGACGTAATACGGGGTAGAACCGCAGGCACCTTCTTTTTATTTGAAAAGAACATAAATTTAGTTTTACCTGCATTTAGAACTAGCCTGAGATGAGACAACTGTGCCTGAATTGCGTCAAATGCAGACTGCAGTTCTGTGAACACCTGGGCAACAGAAGATGCACAGCAATAGACAACGGTGTCATCAGCATAAAGATGTACAGATGCATTAATATTTTGACCCACCTCATTCATATAGATAGTAAAGAGCGTGGGTCCTAAAATAGAACCTTGTGGGACACCGTTTACAGTGTTTAGGAACCCGGAGCAAAGACCATTGGACTGCACACACTGCTTACGGTTGGAAAGGTAGTTAGAAAACCAGCCAACTGCATGGTCTGACATTCCAATGGTGGACAGTCGCTGACATAAAATACTGTGATGGACTGTGTCAAATGCCTTTGAAAGATCGATAAAAAGGGCAGCACAATATTTCTTGGCATCCGTGGCTTCCAACATATCATTTATCACCTTAATGGTAGCAGTTGCAGTACTGTGTTGCTTCCTAAAACCAGATTGAAAAGGAGATAAAATATTGTTCAGGCTCAGGTAATCCTTGACCTGGTCATTCACCAGCCTTTCAAGAACTTTTTCTAAAATAGAGAGCTTGGAAATGGGTCTATAATTATTAGTGCGGTCACCCCCTTTCAGGAGAGGGAGCACATAGGCGGTTTTCCACACATCAGGAATGACGTTGTTCTGGATAGAAAGATTAAAGATGTGAGATACCGGCTGAGCTATAATGTTCCCTATTGGGAACGAATAGGGAGGAAGAGTTAAGGTGTTAGCTTTTATACTTCAAGGCTTGTGTCCAGAAGAAAAGTTACTCAAAACCTGGAATAGTGTTTGATGAAGTCTTAACATCTTGCATTTTCCTCCTTTCATGCCCTGGAAAGAGGATACATTATGAGGTGGCCTAGTTGTTCCTTGTTTAAGTCCAATGGTCCTGAGCGCTGGGTCAGCAGGAGTTTAACGTCCTCAGAAGATCTGCTTTATTTCACCCTTAAGCGGTTTGATGACCCTGTTGAGTTTCCTCCTGTGGGGGTTTAAGTGACTCTGTTTCACAAAGTCTTCTCCCGAGAGAAGGGGGAGAAGCACAACTCTAATCCATGAGTTTGATTGTTTTCATTCTTGGTTCATCAATAAAATTCCTCCTGATAGTTGAGGAATTAAAGGAACTGATATGTTCCTACATATACAGTTCGTACACGACGGGAATTTGAAACTAGATACTCCAAATGTAGATATTTGTTCATGTGAAGTGTATGGCAGCATGCAAAGTGTACTGTAAAGAAGCACAGTACATAAGTAATTGACTTAAACACTAAAAATATGGAACATTACATTTAAAATGTATCTTTATTGCATGGAGCAACCGTTTTCGTTCAAAATGTAAGTAAATAAGGCTTGGAAACAGTCTCTCTCCCTCTCCTATGGGCTGAGGATTCTTTGGGCATTGAAGTCACGAATCAAGGAAAGAGATAATAAAGACAGGGCACTTCATTTATGCAGTGTCTTGCTGTGAGGACAACAAAATTGAACTACTGAAAAATGACACCATTTTGCTGCTATGTCCTGCCTTGAGTCACTTGGTACCTGTCGGCTGATTGACCTAAGTTGCTCTCAAGCTGTGACTAGAAAAATCTCACGCAGATTCTAATTAGACACCATTAATTCATCAGGATAAATGCATTACTGATCGCGAGAGATGCACTTGAAGATACAAGTGTCGAACTGCAGAAATAAGGCAAGATGCTATGTTGTAGATTCAATTCAACAATCCTTATGCACTAATGCACTTTCTTACTTACAACTCAGGATCCGTGTATGGGAATGTAATGGCAGCGTAGGTTTCTTGGTCGGTCCAGACTGAAATAGCTCAACAACCAAAAGATTGTCTGCCATGAAATGTTTCCATGAGGATGGATCCTACCAACTTAATGGTGGATTGCAATGAAGTTCAGAGAGGCTTGTCAACAATCGACCAATGGTAGCTAGCAGTTACCAGGGACTGATCTTGACACACATCATTAATTCTCTTGATTGCTGGCTAAACGTCCACTTTGATGAAGCAGATTTGTATTAAATTATGCATTTCTTCTAATTAGAGAATGTATCAATTTTGGCCTCACAGAGCTACTGGCAATGCTGTTGGACCTACAGCCTGAGATCTGAATGGCATTGACATTTAATTTGTTTTAGTGCTGATTCTCTGTTCTACATAGATTTTAAACGTGAACCGTGCTAACTAAAACTACAATTTGGACAATAGCTTATCATAATACTCACAGCTTGAATATAGAAGTGATCATAAACCATAACATGTTTTAGAGTTTAATCAATACGTCTGATTATTATTTTCTGGCAAACTGGCATTTGATTTTAGCAGTATTGTAAAGCCCAACCTAAAACCATCACCATTTGTGTGCATATTTCAGCACCATGTAGACTCAGCAAGGAAACTGTTCTTTTTCCTTCTCATTAATAACCTAGTATTGTGTTTATCAGTTTAATTTAATTTGAGTTAATATATTGAGTATTTTATTTCATATAAACACTTTATATTTAAAAAGTTAAATACAGGCTTAACACTATTCTGTGCTTAGCCTGCATACAGTATATGTGGAGAATATGTGAAGGGTAGCTGTTTGTGTTGGCAGTACTTGTATTGTATGACAAGTTGTTAACATCTCTATTTCAGTTTCAATTTATTTTCAAATTGATTGATATTGTAATTGTCATGCCAAACAACTGTTACATATAATATTAATGGTTGTTGGAACAGACATTGTTTAAGCCCTGCGTGCCAAATTAATGGTTTTATTGTATTCACAAAGATGTGATCTGATGGCAGACTGGGGGAGTTCGCCTACATTTACATTTAGGGCATTTAGCAGACGCTTTTTTTGGGGGGGGGGGGGTTGTTAGTGGGTCATGCTATGCAGAGTCGAGGTGAAGTCTGAACAGGTGAGTCTTGAGCCTTTTTTGAAAGATGGCAAGTGACTCTGCTGTCCTGACATTGGCGGGAGTTCGTTTCACCACTGAGGCGCCAGAACAGAGAAAAGTTGGGACTTTGCCGAGTGATATTCGTTTGATTTCAGCGGTGGTGGTACCAGCCGGCCAGCTGAAGTAGAGGAGCGAAGTGCTCGCATCGGGGCGTGTGGTTTGATCAGTGTTTGAAAGTAGAAAGGTGTCGTTTCATTGATGGCCTTGAAGGCCAGTGCCATCGTCCTGAATTAGATGCATGCTGCAACAGGGAGCCAGTGGAGGTCACGGAGGAGGGGGGTCGAATGGGAGAATTTGGGTAGATTGAAGACAAGGCATGCTGCAGCGTTCTGGATACGCTGTAGTGGTTTAGTGGCCGAGATCGGGAGTCCAGCCAGTAGAGAGTTGCAGTTGTCAAGGCGGGAGATGACCACTGCTTGGACCAGGAGATAAATTGCGTCCTTCGTGAGGAAAGTCCGAATCCTGCGGATATTGGCAGCGACTGTGGCTCAGGTGGTAGAGCGGGTAGACCAATGTTCGGAGGGTCGGCGGTTCGATCTCCGCCCTCGTCACTGTGTCATGGTGTCCTTGAGCAAGACACTTCACCCAGCTTGCCTCGTATGAATGTGTATGACTGCTGTATGTTTGAGGTGGTGGTCGGAGGGGCTGTAGGCGCAGATTGGCAGCCACGCTTCCGTCAGTCTGCCCCAGGGCAGCTGTGGCTCCTATCGTAGTTTACCACCACCGGTATGACTGTGTGTGAATGAATGGAACCTGGAACCCCGTCAGAGCGCTTTGAGTGTCTAGAAAAGCGCCATACAAATCGAATCCATTATTATTATTATTATTATTATTATTATATTGTAGAGGGCAAATCTGCAGGATCGGGCCACAGCAGTGATGTCGGGGTGCAGGATAGCGGTCCTAGTACTGAGCCTTGAGGGACACCCATTTCCAGAGAACAGGGTTTGGACATAGAGCCATTCCATGTGACCTGAAAGGTGCGATTTGTCAGGTATGATGTAAACCAGGCGAGAGCAGAGTCAGTTATGCCAAGTTCAGCCAGAGTGGAGAGTAGGATTTGGTGGTTGACTGTGTCAAATGCAGCAGATGAGAACGGAGGAGTGGGATGAGGCTCTGGCGTCTTGCAGGGACCTGGTCACTATGAGGAGGGCCGTCTCAGTGGAGTGAGCAGTCCTGAATCCTAATTGATTCGGGTCAAGGAGGTTGTTCTGGGAGAGATAGGATGACAGTTGGTTGTAGGCGGCACGTTCCAAGGTTTTAGAGAGGAATGAAAGAAGAGATACAGGTCTGTAGCTTCGGATGTCAGCAGCGTCTAGGGTGGGGTTTTTTTTAGGAGTGGCTTCACTGTAGCCATCTTAAAAGCCGCTGGAATGAGACCTGAGTTGAGGGAGTAGTTGATCAGGGTGGTGAGAAAAGGCAAGATGTTGTGTGAGGTGTCTTGGAGAAGAGAGGAGGGAATCGGGTCAAGGGAGCAGGTGGTGGCACGGTTATTCATTCATTCATTCAGAAATTTATTTGATAGGATAAACCCCTTGAGAGGAATCCTCTCGTTTTCGAGGGGGTCCTAATATACATTACAAACCGAAAAGAGACAAGACACAATCAACAATCTACAAACATACAGCAACAAAAACAACAGACATCAACACAGACATAAAAGAAATGAGTACAAAAAAAAAAAAAAAATAAATAAAAATGGACACAACCTCTCAATGGCCGCAAATGGCCATAGCAATAGCCTAAATAAACTAAGAGAAATGTAAAATAATATCATAATGTTCAAATTAAAAATTACAGTGGGGAGAAAAAAAAAAAAAAAAAAAAAAGATATAATTCATCTGAAGCATGTGCAATTTAACTCAAAATAAGAAGACACAGAATATTTAAACCTATGAAAAGAGGTCAATGAGCGTAAATTTAAAGGAAGATTATTCCAGTCTGAGGGCCCTTTGTACATAAATGCTCTTTTACCAATTGTTTTGTTCACTGTGGGGGTAAGGAAGAAGTACTGGGATGAGTGCCGTAAATGGTATGTTGTAGAATATGGAATCAAAAATTGTTGTAAATAAGCAGGATAATTGCAGTGTATACATTTAAAAATAAACTGTAACCAGTGATTATGTCTTCTTATGCTGAGGGTGGGCCAGTTGAGTACATTATACATGATACAGTGATGAGTGTAGAAAGAACAACCAAGAGCAAATCTACAAAGACGATTATATGCTGTGTTGAGGGGTAGAAGATTGGTTTTAGATGCGTTTAGATATACTACATCAGCATAATCAAAAAAAGGTAGAATAAGTTGTAGGGCAAGTTTCCTTCGAACATTAAGTGTAAAACAATTCTTGGATCGAAATAAAACACTGATACCAAAGTTGATTTTACGAAGAATGAAGTCAATATGAGGTTTGAAAGTAAGTTCTGAGTCAAGCCATAATCCTAAATATTTGAATTGCTCAACTCCATGCAGATTCATACCATCATTACATGTTATTATTAAGTTATTAGATTTCAATTTTAAGTTATGTTTTGTACCATAGACCATGGAGTAAGATTTTGTTTTATTGAGCAGCAGTCTGTTAGATGAGAGCCAGGTTTGTACGGCATCAAAGTCTGATTCAAGGGCATTTTGTATCTGTAAAATATTAGATTTAGAGGTATAAATTACAGTATCATCTGCATATAGCTGAGCTGAAGTATTAGAACAAACTGAGGGAAGATCATTTATGAAAACGGAAAAAAGAAGAGGACCAAGTGTCGAACCTTGGGGTACACCTCTCTGTTGAACAAATAAATCAGACTTACATCCTTTAAAAACAACACATTGCTTTCTATTGTGCAAATAGGAATTAAACCAAAGAAGTACATTTTGCGAAAAACCAATTGCATGAAGCTTGTCTAAAAGTAAATAGTGGTCAACCAAATCAAAGGCCTTCTTCAAATCAATAAAAATAGCTCCTGTGAGATGACCAGAGTCCGATGCTGAAAATATATCATTAGTCAATTTTACAAGTGCAGTGGTTGTTGAGTGGTTAGGTCTAAATCCAGACTGAAAAGGTGACAGAATATAATTTACTTTGAGATAATCTGATATTTGATTAAAAATTAATTTTTCAAATACTTTTGCAATGGTACAAATTATTGATATTGGTCTATAATTATTTGGATCAAGGATGTCGCCACCTTTATATATTGGCGTAATTCGTGAATATTTCCACATTGCTGGTATCTCACAGGTAGCAAAAGACAAATTGAACAAATCAGCAAGAGGAAACATAAGGATATGGGAGGCCAATTTAATATATCTTGATTCCATCCCGTCAAGGCCAGCGCCGCTACTCAGACTAAGTTGTTTAATAACATTCTGAACTTCTTGAGGTGTGATTTTAGTAAATGAAAAGGTACTATGACAGGCAGGGATATTATAAGAACAATAATTGTAAGAAAAATCAGAAATTAAATCAGAACAGACTGTGGAAAAATGCTGACTGAACACTTGCGCAATTAAAGAGGGGTCATGAATGATCGTATTACCATCACATATTTTATTAATAGGGCTTTTATCAGAGGTATTTATTATGGTTTTTATACTGTTCCAGAATTGTTTAGGATTTTTAAACTTATTGGATAGACATTCCTTATAATAATCAGATTTTGCATTACGGGTCATTGTTTTGGAGATATTTCTTAGTTTCCTGTATGTTTCCCAGTCAGCATTTTCCCTTGTCTGCCGAAATTTAGCCCAGGCCTTATCCCTCTGTCTGAAGAGACTTAAAAGATCGGCATTTATCCAGGGAAGATGTCGTCCCTTGACCTTAGAGATTTTCCAAGGTGCATGTTTGTCTACTACTTGTGTGAACTCAGAGTATAGAAAGTCCCAGGCATCCTGAGCAGTTGGTATTAACTGGTACCTGTCCCAATTGATAGAAATTAAATCATTAATAAACAAGTCAATATTCATTTTCTTATGTTGTCTGATTTTTATTAATTTTGGTGGTGTTTTTGGAATTTTAATTTTCCAAACACAATAGATAACTGAATGATCACTGAAGCAGTCTGACAAAATACCACTTTCAACAAATCTTTCAGGGTGAGTGACAAGTATCCAATCAAGCAGGGATTGAGACTTAGGAGTAATTCGAGTGGGTTCCTTTATGAGTTGTGTTAAATTACGATTTTCAAAGTTATTTTTGTCTTTAACAGATGACTTGTCTAACCAGTTTTTGTTAAAATCACCTAGAATAATCATTTCATTTTTAGAAGAGATAGAATCAAAGGTAGACATCAAACACTTGGAAGACTCTACAGGGGCAGAGGGTGGTCTGTACACATTACCAACAGTAATATATTTATTGTGATGAAATATGATTTTGACAAAAAGGCATTCAAAATGTATTGGTTTAACTGTAGGTATAATTAGCTCGGCAGCTAAATTAGAGGAAACATAAGTAGCCACACCACCTCCCCTGGAGCCTCTATCAGCTCTGTATAGTACATAGTTTTCAAGTTTTATTTCATTGTCAGAGATGTTGCTATTGAGCCATGTTTCAGACAAAGTAATAATATTGGGATTGTGTTGGTCTACCCATGCACGAAGTAAATCAATTTTTGGCACAAGACTTCGGATATTCAGGTGAATGATTCTTAAACCTTTAATATTATTCAGTAAGAACGTTGAGGTTTATATGAATAATAGCACTGTTCAGGGCTAGGCAGATAAGGTGATCAAAAAAAGTTATAGAGGGTTGTGATAATATGACACAAAAACTGGTACACAAAACACAAAAACACAAAACAAACACAAACACAAAAAACATAGACGATGACCCAGCGGCCCCAGCCATCCTAGGCCAAGGCATCTCCGTGAGAGGGACAAAGACCAAGAATGGTCTGCAACACAGGTTAGTCTGCATCAAAAAGAAGGGGTGGAGAAAAAAAAAAGTGGTGACATAGCTCCGTGCCGTTCAGCTGTCAGTAGAACTGAAAACAACTGGCATTTTAGTACTACTGTTCATTTTTACCACACTCCCGTCCAGTAGGTGGAGACAACGCACAGCCAAGCTGGCTGCCTGCCGTCATACAGATCCAACAGAAGAAGAAAAACTTCAGTTTTACACCGGATGACAGCCAGATGTAAACAACAGCCGTTCACGGCTGGCAACGAGGAAAAAAAAAAAAAGAAAAAAGAAGCGCAGTTACAGCAGGATTCTGTTCATATAGGCCTAATGGCTGCAGAAACTGCTACCGCATTAGCACTTGTGGTTCGGTGTGAACTTTTCTTATTAGGGAGAGTTCATGGGAGTCACAGGAGAGCTTGAGAGGGTCATAAAAGCAGCTTCAGCGGCTCTGTGACAGGTAAACTGCTGTGCTTTCCCATTGACAATGACACTCAAAGTGGACGGATACCGGAGAGAGTATTTTAAGTTTAACTCACGGAGTCTCCGTTTAACGGGATCAAAGGAGCGGCGTTTCTTCACTAGTTCAGCACTGAAGTCAGGATATATATGTATTTGATTACCTTGAAACACCAGCTCTTTCTTCTCTCTGGCAAGGCGAAGGATTTTCACCTTATCCTGGAAGTCGAGGAGTTTGATCAGGATGGGTCTTGGACCTGCTCTGTCATTGTTGCGGAACGTAGGTGTGCGATGCGCCCGCTCAATGACCGGCGGAGTGGAAAAGTTTTCCTGGCCGAACAGGTGTGGGATTAGCTTAGACATGAAGCCCAGAATATCACGGCCCTCCGCGGATTCTGGAATCCTTACAAAGCGAAGGTTAGAGGCTCTGCTTCGGTTCTCCAGGTCCTGAATCTTGTCCATCAGGTAGGCATTGTCCTTAGTTAGCTCCTTGGTAAGCGTGCTGAGATTTGTGATGTCGTCCTCGTTTGCTCCGACCCGATGCTCTAATGAGGAAACATGTTCTCCAAGAGTGTCCAGAGACACCTGGATGTTGCACAATTTTGTTTGTATTGGATCCACTTTTGCATCAAGGTGAGCGAGCATTTCAGTCTTGATCTGTTGTATGCCGTCCCACAAAGTTTGTAGGGAGATCAGGCTTTGTTGATCAGCCATTGTTTGCGGTTTAAGTGTTGTCCAAACGTTGTGCCAAACAACAACAGGCAGGAGAAAAAGCAGGACTTTAAACACTCCGATATGACAAAGGTGTATATAGCACAAAAAGGATAATTTGTCGAGCTATTTTAAGAGAGCAGACACGCCGGCGTTGCGCTCCCTCACGCTGCGGCCATCTTCTGGTTAGATGTAATTAGTGTGTGAACGTCTTCAGAGGAGAGAGGGCTAAAGCTGGTAAGGCCATCAGAGTTGAGAGTTGGGGGAGATGTTTCCTGGGAGGTTATAGGAGTGAATGAGGAGCTGATGTATTTTAATTTCTTGGTAAAGTAAGTTGCAAAGTCATCAGCAGTGAGGGAGGAAGGAGGGGGAGGGGTAGGAGGGGTGAGGAGAACGCCATGTTGGTCGGTTTGAAATCCGGGAGCAGACAGGACAGCTGTGAAAGCGATCGTCCAATCAGGTGCAGCCATGTAGTGTGCACATGATTGTATGAAGGAGAGCGCCTGTCAATCATCTTCCTTTGTAATGTATGTAATTTAGGCCTCATTGTGAGGCTATTTTGGTGCCAATGCAATTTCTTTTTGATGTGTAGGCCTTCATGAATAATTTCAAATAGCCTACCTATCCATGTGTTGAGTCAATGTTTGGCCTTTTCAGTCTGAAAGTGTAATCCGGCCCCCTGAGGTCTCACTTGAAAAAAATCTGGCCCCCTGCCCAATTTCACCCTGGCATCCCTGGTCTACGGTGTCATCTGTGAACTGTCCTGTTTCCAAGTGTGCAATAAAGGTCATTACTGACTGTCTGTTTGCCTACGTGTGCTGCATTTGGATCCGCTCCCATACCCGTTACAATTGGTGAGGCCATTCCATATTTCTTTCATCCTACGTCGTGATAAGTAGCTGAAAATATTGTGACAAATGCTATCCGTTTCTTAGAAAAAGTGACATACAGTAGGATAGCACATTTTCATGAATTTCCTTTTTACAGTCTGTATGGTGGAGAATAATAAAACACATAACTTGGCCTGTCATTGGAAACACACTTGAAATGTTTCTGGTGAGAAATGTTTGTTGGCTTGTTCAAACAATTTTTTATTTTACCAGATTAGTGATTTTCAAGCTGATGGTGATCCGAGAAGCTCCAATCGAGATGTGACCCTACCTTATTCACATCTCGACAATGCAGAACGCGACAGATTTAAAGGAATAGTTGGGAATTTTGGACATAAGACCTATTTTCCAAGTCAGCCGGTGTGTTCGAGACATCCAGAGACGTTTTCAAGAAATTTCATTCAGTTCTTCTAGTTGCCAAGTTCGCTTGTGCTATGGCTAGCGCAAGTCAATCGTTCTAGCTAGCATGGCATTAAAAACACTCATACCGACTCCACAGTGCACCCGAGGCAAATCAATTGTAACGGCAGACTATCATGTACATGTCCATATGTACATATCTGTGTTGATAGAAAGTTTGAAATAAAACCGACCTTGCATTTTTAAGGATTTATGTCTCGCCGGCAGCAGCAGCAGCGTGTCATACTTCCTAGTAGGCTATGGCAGCGGCGGACTGATATCACCTAGCACTTATAAGTTACCGGTTCTATAATAGTTTGTTTACCTGCTGTCATTGCTACAGACGCAGAGTAGCCTGCAGTGCTAGTTTCTTCAATCTCACAGAAATGGACACTTTTGGAGAATATACTGAAACTTTTGAAGACTCTGATGAGGAGTTTTTTTCACCCAAACCCAACCGTACCTGTATGAGCCTGAATATACAGAGGAAGAATTGTGCGAGAGGGATGCTCAAAGGGCAGAACGTGAACGAGCGTCTGTGGAAACCGAGATAGCCCCCGCTGGAGCTGAGAACCAGGACCGAACAAACGGAGACTGGTGGTGCCAGGAGGGAATCCCCCGCAACGCGTCCGAGGGTTTACGGTTCTCTGAACGGAGCAGAGGTTCGGGTTCGCGGTGTGTAATTGTGGGTTGGCTGTGCCGTGGGCTGCCCAGTCTTTGGGTGAGGTCCAAGGGCTTTTCACCCAGGTCTGAGGGCACGAGGCCCGACTGTTCGGCATGGGTCAGGTCTCTATTTACCGGAGGGATTCCCCGCAACGCGTCCGAGGGTTTATGCCGGTGTTTGTGTGAGCTCCAAGGGTTTTTCATAAGTGCCGACAAATCGGCGATGTTCAGGTGTGTATTTACCGGCTGGATTCCGAGCAGCGCGTCTTAGAGTTTTGAGTCCGACGGAGCAAAGTAAAATTCCGCTGCTGCTGAGAAACTAGTCCCTCAAAAAATGGATGATTCATGCGATGCGAGGTTAGTTTTGTTTCAAATATTATTCTATCAACACAGATATGTACATCGCCAGTCTAGTGTTGATTTGCCTCGGGTGCACTGTGGAGTCGGTATGAGTGTTTTTAATGCCATGCTAGCTAGAACGATTGACTTGCGCTAGCCATAGCACAAGCGAACTCGGCATCTAGAAGAACTGAATGAAATGTCTTGAAAACGTCTCCAGACGTCTCGAACACACCGGCTCACTTGGAAAATAGGTCTTATGTCCAAAATTCCGAACTATCCCTTTAAGCTTGAAAAATGTGTTCTTTGATTTAAGTTTTTACAATTGCAATTGTGTCTTTTGTGAATATTAACTAAATGACAGGTATACTATAGCCTACATGATTTGATCCAATCTTACAAAACATTTGTCAACACAATGTTTTCCAATTAAATCATGGTATAAAAGCTTGTCAGTAACAATATGTAATTTATAAATTATAATAACAGGAACAAAATACACGTACATGTACTGCATGAATTTTCTGTTTTTGTTCTTCTGTTTCAGCTTAACTTCATCTTGTTTGTGAACACCGTACGAGTGTTGGCCATTAAAATCCGAGAGACAAACGCAGGGAGATACGACACCAGGAAACAGTACAGGTTTGTACCCAACTTACTGTTCCTATAAAAATAGCGGCCTGTATTGTATGCATAATGTTACTGTTTGCTCACTGACAATTTAGGAAAGGAATAACTTTCATAATCAGCAGAAAGCTTTTGTATTGTGGGGATGCAGTTCGTTTTCAGCCTTAAATCATAAAGCTGGGGGCTATTTCTCAAAAGCAGAATTTAAAAATCCAGGATAACAGAAAAAGTGAGGCTTGAATAGTCTACTTAGTGTATCCTGTCTTAATATGTTGATAAGCCAGGATGAAGAGGAGTGGCTTTGTCAATCCAGGTGCAAGTAATTCGGATAAATGCACGTTGACGTCTTTCTTCAATAGACCACGGTGTCGATCACAGATTCACTGATGCAGACATGGAAAAGACGCATGCAGCCGCATACTTTTCACCAAGTCAGCTGCAGCTTCTGAAGGAAATTCATAAGGACATAAAGTATACATTTACTTTTTGTGATTCATTTTGTCAAATTATAATATAAACAGTGATGTCCAATAGATTTGATCAAATAAAATGTTTGCTCTTAAGCATACATTAGACATGCAGAGTTTAACCATTCCGTCAGTGCTCACGGAAAATCATCATTTTGTATTATTTCCCATTGCTGGTGCGGGCATCAATGTGTCAGGTAAAAGCATTTGAATTACTAATTTTTCTGAAAAGAGCATTGAATGCTGGAAGTGAGCTTGCTTTGTGTGGATGAGCAGACTGACAGAAAACATAATAGTGATTGGATGGACCCCATGCTGGAAGATGGACATTTCACTTTAAGAAAGGAAGCAGGTGAGGGATAATAGCTGTTGCCAAAATAATTTGCAAAAAAAATGCAAAAGCGAGTGATACTTGCCAAGACTGAGACAGGAGTTCAAGGTGGAAGAATATGAAAAATCCAGCACCTTGCTGGAATTTAAAGCAATATCATAGTTTATTATAACGTTATATATCGTGGCTTAGAGTATTATAATGATTCCATCTTATTTACCAATATCTATATTCGTATATAATTATTACTGTTTTATTGAGGACACAATGGAAGGTCCACAAAAATACACATGTCCGTACTGTGTTGCCATTTAAAACCGTATTGGTTGTCAGTGGTAAGAATGTACTGTACTGTAACACTTTAGAAACAATGCTAGCTAGGGCTATAGGCCTATAATTCTCCATGCTGCTTATTTTGCCAGCTTTATCTTTGATAACAGGCACTAATAATAGATTTAAACAGAGTCCAGGGAACTAAGAAGCCCGTCAGATAGCAAGCAGAGGAATAAGTTTCTTGCGAGTATATTTTAGATGTTCAGCAGTTATTTTATCAGCGCCACATGCTTTATTGTCATCGCAACACAATACTGCAGATTTTACCTCTCTGCCTCTCGAGCCACTGACTCCCTCAATATGTAGCATAATCATAATTAATCTCCATGGCATCCAACGAGGCATGTGCGCCAGTTGTACATACAGTGATCTCCATGAGGCAGCATGCCATTCCTCACTGATGTAAGTGTATATTATTCGGCAAAAGGGCCTTGCTTGAGGGTATTCAACCAGTATCGGAGCAAAAATGCATTAGATGAGGAGCATCTAAATAGAGAGTTCACATCAGAGATGTCAGCATGCATGTCTCCTACAACACAAATACAGGTCAAGGCATTGTCTTGAATAAAAGAGCTAACAAATGAAAACCTATTTGGGTATTCATCTTCATTTTGATAACACTCATAAGGAGTGTGTATATTTAAAACAATGAACTTTGTATCATAATAATCAAGCTCTACTCCAATAGCCAATCCACACCCAATCTTACCACTGAGTGTATCATATTTCTTATTCCAGCCACACACCCCTGTATCCTACCTTTGGACAATTTCAGTACTTAGATCAGATAAAAATCATGGTGTAATGTATGCAGACCTTTCAGATCCTGTTTGTCTCTTTAATACATAAAACATCACAATGCTTAAGAAGCTTATCAACAATTAAGCAACATGACCTATCCCCTGCACTGTGAGCGCATTTTATGAGCCAACCTGGATCTTCATATTTGTCTTTTTACATTGACGGCTTGCTTGCCCGTTGCTCTGGGCCACAGCAAGCATCAGTCCGCGGCCACCAAGAGGGACTGCGGTGACATTTCCTTACCGCTGGAAGGTGGCACCCCTCCGCTCCATGCCCTCCACCAGCTGATGTAATACAGTGCTGACGAGCTTCACAGTAACGCCTAACATAAATTCCTGATGGCCAAAGTTGTGGATCGTACATTTCATCCACTTCATTGCATTCAGCCGTGACATTTATCACCGGCCATCTCTCACAATCACGCTCTATTTAGGTGACTGTGATTGTGTTTGTGGAGGAATATTCGGTGCCGCGGTTCCCAGTCCAGTTTCTGATGCCAGGGGACTCGCACATCGCCCATTTCCCTCCCGAACAACACCGGCAGTGTGGACATGAGTTGGTAAACCACAAGCAGTGGCGGCTGGTGAGAAAACATTTGGGGGGGGGGGGCACTGGAGGGCGGGGGGCTACTTGAACATACATTTTGCTCTCCTTTCCTTCTGGCCAGCAAATTTTACAATGACTCTCTGATTGAAGTCTGTCATCTCGCATACAAGTCTCTTTTCCATGGACCAATGCCAATGCATTCAGCCTCTCCTTCTCAAGGTCGAGAAGCACCTCTCAGCTTCCGCTGTGGTCATGGGTGTGGTGATGATGATCCTTAAAAGAGTGATAGTTTCTGAAAAGACCTCTTCTAGGTTGTTCTCCATGAACAGATGGAATAGGTCCACAGCCCCAAAGCAGGCTCTGAACTCTTCCTTGCTGTAGATGAGACCAAGTTCTGTCTTCAGCTTGCTTCCATTCAGCATTGGGTTTGCCTGCAAGGTGCTGCGCAGTGCATCTTCAGGAAATGACCTGTGATGTTCCACAAACCTGTACCCCTGCAACAAGTTGACACAGACAAGGTGGTCTGTGAAGGAGAAGCGCTCCCTGGTGTGTCCCAGAATGGTATTGCAGACCTACAGAGAGAAAAGTACAAAAATATGTAGAGAAAAAATAAATATGGAATTCAAGTAATTTTACTGCCACTATCACCTTCTGTTAGTGCTGCATAATTTTGGAAAAAATCTGTTATTGCTATTATTTTGACTAATACTGCAACTGTGATATGATTAGAAATATTAGAAGGACTAACATTTTTTGCATACTTTTCATAAAAAAAGTAAACTAAAAGAAATGTGTGGTGATTTGTACCAAAGCCTAGAATAGCTGGAACATCTCTGCAACATGACAATGATATATTTAGATTTGTATTTCAGAACACATTTGTCTTTTAACAGATATTACAACCTCTGATAAAACATGGGCTATGACAGATTTCTATAACATAAACTCACCTCTTCTGCAATCTTTTGACGATCCTCTGAACTGAGTACCCGACGCCTCTTTGCTGGCAGAGAACCACTGCTTTGCTCACCCATGGAATGGAGAGAATCTCTGTGAAAGGACAAGGAGAATTCATAATAATAATTTAAAAGGGGGAAGAGAGATAACAATGAAAAAAGTAAATAATTATCATATTACTAACAGGAATACGTATTACCTGATCTTCTGTATGTCCTAGTGGAACTGCTGGATGCTCCCTTTGATGTGGACTGAGTCTATGTTTTTCTTCTGGAGCTTGGCATAGAGGAGGTCCACATGTGGCATAATGTGGTGAAACAGTTCCAGAAAGAACTTGAAGTCCTGATGTTCCAGCAGCATGGCCAAGGCTCCGGCCTCTCTGATGGTATTGGGGTCAAAGTCACCTGAGTCTCGGATGTTCTCAAAACAGAGAATGAGATCCTCCCTGTGCTCAAACACAGTGTTGATGGCTCGGCTGTGAAAGTTCCATCTGATGTTGCTGGACGTCGGCAGTCTACAGGCCACCATTTTATCAAGAACACACGTACGCTTCGGTGATCTTGAAAAAAAGCTGGCAAATCCACCAAGGTCAGAAAAAAAAATTCTCACCTTGGAAATGTGAGAGGTGGCCTGTTGCATGATCAGGTTGAGCTGATGTGTGTAGCAGTGGATATAGTGGGCATTTGGGTACACATCTTTTATCTTCCTCTGAACACCTGCAGTGGCCCCCCTCATCACCCTGGCTCCATCATACGCCTGGCAGATGAGCTTACGTTTCTGTTCCTCAGGAACAATGGCAGCAAGACGCTCTCTTAATGCAGTAGCAATGGACTCGGCTGTAGCTAACTGCAGAGGAATGAACTAAAAAAAATCTTTCCTGCACGCTGTGTTTGTCATCAATGTAGCGTAGCACAAGCCCAAGTTGGGACTGCGTGGCAATATATGTTGTCTCATCTGCCTGGATTGATAAAAAATCACTGTTTTGAGCTTCTCTGATTATTTGTTCCCTTGCTACAGACAGCATACAGTCCAGGAGCTCATTCTGAATGGTTTTTGAAGTCCCCTTAAAAACAGTGGCGTTGTCAAGGTGTTCTTTCAAAGATCCATCCAGAGAGGCAACAAAATCCACCAACCCACGAAATATTCCAGGGTTAACAGAGCTCTCACTCTCATCATGGCCACGTAAAGCCAACTCAAAGGCGCCACAAAATTTCACACAGTCGATTATTCTGGACAGTATGTGACGTTTTTTTGTCACCTCTTCGTTGTGCCTTCTAATGCCAACTCTATAGCCTAACTGTTCAGCAATGCTAACTCTCCCAAAAAACCTGAGCTTCAAGCTGTTGTCAAGATGACTACGGCTACTTTCGTGCCGTTTGCATTTTTCCGACAGGTGTTTCAGGTCTCTGACGCCTGTTGTTGTCCACAAAACTTCAGTGCCAACACAGTGAAAGAGCAAGCAGGGGAAGCAATAAAAAACATTGCTAACATCACATCCAGCTAGCCAACTGTGTTTAGCGTAAAACAAGCGGGAGAAGCCCCGAGTGTAACTCCGTCCGCGGTCACTCGCCTGCTGCTGGATTTTTAAGTCCGGTTGGTCCGGTCCAAGCTCCTTTATCCGTTTTTTTTCCTCAGCGAACGCCTAGTGAAAGGATTCCGTTGTAGGAAAATTACCTAATTTTCTTTCGCCGCCGTTGTTTCTCCTGAAGCTGCCATTGTCTCCTCCAAAAGTAAAAATACGTCCGACTCCGCCGATTGCATCAGTGACCGCCGCGCCTGCGTGCGCACCTACGCGGCCAAGGGTGTGACTTTGATTGACAGGTGTCGTGAATCAATCAGATTGGAGGAAGAATGACATTAAAAGGTGCTGATTCGCCAGGGACGCAGAGAGCTGCGCCCGGAGGAGAATCTTTAAGCGACCAATTATAGACCAGCATGAAGTCACATGCTAGCCAAAAGATACAGAACATACATAGACACTCATTTGGCCAGTGTCCCTCGCGGTATATATTTATATATTTACACAAAAAAACAAAACAAATAAAACCAATATGAAATGGGAATCCTGAAAAATCATTAGCCAGACACATTTTATGAGTGAACATAAGTCATAATTATTTTTTTATTAGGTAATTTATGTTTACTGTGTCGATACATTTTCCTGCAATTTTGATGGGGGCGGCGCCCTAGCGCCCCCTATTAACAAGCCGCCACTGACCACAAGGCCTCTCAGTTCGGCCACACGCTGGTCCACAGCCGCAGTTACTGCTCGCAGGTCCTCACACACACTTTCTTGAGTTTCCATAATAAGCACATAGCATGGGTACATCACTGATACAAAGCCAAACCAAATCAGATCTGATGAATGATAAATGATGAAAGTCATCAACCTGTCTATCTTGGATGCTGCGGAATTAATTTAAAAGATGTAATTATGAAAAGAATATCGAAACTGCCAATTGCATCATGGATTGCATTGCATTATCACCATTTTTACAAAGGCTGAACCTTGTTTATTCTTACTTTTGAGCAAACTACAATTGCTGAAATAAAAAGACAGGGAAGGAGATCCCTGTTTGACCTCTTGTTTGTTTCAATTTCTTTTTCAGACTTGTAAATCCAAATTACCATTAATAAATATCCTATAGAGAATTAGGATTTTTATTGGGTAATTAGCATTCTGGCATGGATGAAATATTTTTAATTGAATACATTCACCATGCATAATAGTAGTAGTAGAGCTGCCACAGAGTATTACCAAAGAAAACAGATCAGTTTCCTCAGCCATCTGAAGGCCACAGCCTTGATAATTGCTCCAATCAATTCTGGTCAGTGAAAGGAAGCAATATGGTGAATGAATGCAGATACTCTTGTCAGTAATGCTCCTGTAAACAGGATGGTAAGCTTCATGCAGTGATTTTTCCTGGACTCTACTCTTACATTCCCAGTAGAGTTTGAATGCAGCAGGTTTAAAAGGCACTTAATTTATTTATTTTTCAGGGCCGATCACTACATGACAACAAGAAGCTGAAGTTCTCACATGAACTTTAAGGAAGTGTAGATAAAAAAAATTGCTTTTCCAATCATCAATCTTCACTTCCATCACAGTGATTGAATGCCCTGAGCTGCTGCTAGGTGCAATCCCAATAGCACCTATCTTCTCAGAATCAGAGCATTACCAGCTGCCCTTGTTTGATGGCGATTTGGCACCGACACTGAGATTGGTTTGAGAGAAGTCAGTTAGGATGATATAGATAGAGTTTTGTCTATTTCATACAGTGCTTGAAAGGCTCACCGAGCAGATGTAACACACCTGATACTGTCCACTAGTGTGTTAAGGTGTGTTCACAAACGCGAAGCAAATGCGCATAAAAGACAAATTTGTGCCAGGCAAATTGAGCGAAAAAATAGCATTTCGCCTCACAGCGTTGAGATTCTCCTCTTGTCGTCACTGAATCATAAATGAGGACAAAACATAGTGTAGCGGTCTGTGGTCACCCAGAGCTTGATGATACATTTCATACAGAGACCAAACAAAACTATAAACCAGACACTGTCTGTGCTACAAACAACAAGGTTGCTGCCTTATTTATGTCTACATGATGTTGGTGTTGATGGAGCAGCTACAGTATTAGCATAGCCTAGCTCTGATTGATCCAAACTCCATTCAGAAAACAAGCATTTTAAAAGTTGATTAATGTTTTGCAGACAGACCTATTACAAAACCACAACTTCTGACTTTTTACAAATTAGTCATTAATAGTCGTCATTATGTAGTTTATTTAGCAAGCAATGCCATGGTTGATGAAACATTTTCAGTGTAGTATTAGGAGAAGTACAATACCCAAAACAAGTCAGACCATTAAAGACACCTCAATAAATAATATATATCTCTCCACCAGAAAATAGTCCCTAGAAAAAACAAGTGTTGGGGTTGTAGCAGGAGCAGATTTGGTTATCAACAGCTAATCATTAATATCAATATGATTATCGGTATTAATAATTATATTTAATATATTATCATGATATAATCATGAATAAACGGGGCACCACCCTGGGATCAGGGAAAAGATAACCTAAAACTGTATTCAGTCTCAATATGAAGGTTTTATACTCACATGCCAATCATCGTGATCATTGGCATGGAAGCATAAAAACAATCTAACAATTAAAAAGGCGTGAAATTCAAGCACTAGCCTTCACAACCTGCTGTTATCCAGTGACACATACACAACAAGCACAAGAGACCGCTAGTTATAATATAATAAGATTTATTAAAATCAGTAATAATGATCACAATCAATAACACTGCAATTAACAAAGCCGTATTACCTAACTACCTAACACACAAAGCTAAGCTTAAACAAAGGGAGAGACACACGTGGAGTGTGTGTGTGTGCGTATGTGTGTGTGTGCGTGCGTGTGCGTGTGTGTCGAGAGAGAGAGAGGGAGAGAGAGAGAGAGAGGTGGCTATGGGCGGCCACCGGATGGAGCTCTTCCTCGCAGCGTTCAGGGGCGGAGCCACTGAGGTTCGATGGGGTAGCGAGAGAGAGAGAGGTGGAGCTATTCCTCGCAGCGGTCAGGGGCAGAGCCACTGAGGTCTGACGGAGTAGCGAGAGAGAGAGAGAGAGAGAGAGAGATAGCCGTATGTAGCCACCAGATGTAGCTATGTCCCTAGCGCCCGCCGGGAACAGCTGGCTTAGGACACGTGTGTGCGGCGTGTATGTGTGTGTGTGTTAGCGGGTCACAAACAAAGAGAGAGAAAATGCGCGAGCGATATTCGGAGGGACAGAAAGCGTGCCGTTATCACACGGGCTTGCGTGAATGAACTGGCGTTTATTCCGCGAGACCGGTCTTTTAACTGATAGGCCGAATATGGCGGAGGTTAGTCGGAAACACTGTTACAGAAATCAACCCAGCGGCGATCACGATCAGCATTCAAATACAGCAGCACATGAACCAACGGACTCGGCGGTCCGCGATCAGAACTTAAAACACATTAACAAGAATTACAAGCATATCCTACACTATCACTTGTGTCTCTGCCCAGACTGATAGCCTCTTACTGGTATCGTTGCGTAAGACGATGACGGCGTTCCGTAACGGCGGTGGTTCGTGAGTCCCCGGCGTCAGCGGGGGACGTGATGAGTCGGCTTCGTCCAGACGAAGCCGACTCATCACCACATTTGGTCTGGAGAAAGGAAGGAAGCTGCTTTGTCTCTTGTTGGTAAGTCAGAAACTAATTGTAGATTTGGGTTTAGGCATTGTGTGTGTAAAGCTAGTGGTAACATTTAGTCTAGTATTGATAGCTTGTTGTTGAACTTCTTGTGAAGCTGTCTATGGTAAGTGAGCAATCAGCTTGTTTGAGCCAGCTCACCTGTAGTGAATAGACTTGATTAGAGGGAAGGAGGAGCCCCAGTCAGAACTTAAAGGACAGCAGTAGTTCTCTTCAAACCACATTTGGTCTGGAGAAAGGAAGGAAGCTGCTTTGTCTCTTGTTGGTAAGTCAGAAACTAATTGTAGATTTGGGTTTAGGCATTGTGTGTGTAAAGCTAGTGGTAACATTTAGTCTAGTATTGATAGCTTGTTGTTGAACTTCTTGTGAAGCTGTCTATGGTAAGTGAGCAATCAGCTTGTTTGAGCCAGCTCACCTGTAGTGAATAGACTTGATTAGAGGGAAGGAGGAGCCACAGTCAGTACTTGCGGTAAATTGAGCACTTAAAAGGCTGTCACTACAGCGTCAGCTGCAGCGTCGGGCCATCAGAACGAAGACAGCTGAACAAAGACACAGGGAGTCTATCTGTGGGAGTCAAGACAGCTGAACAAAGACACAGGGAGTCTATCTGTGGGAGTCAAGACAGCTGAACAAAGACACAGGGAGTCTATCTGTGGGAGTCAAGACAGCTGAACAAAGACACAGGGAGTCTATCTGTGGGAGTCAAGACAGGAGAACAAAGACACAGGGAGTCTATCTGTGGGAGTCAAGACAGCTGAACAAAGACACAGGGAGTCTATCTGTGGGAGTCAAGACAGCTGAACAAAGACACAGGGAGTCTATCTGTGGGAGTCAAGACAGCTGAACAAAGACACAGGGAGTCTATCTGTGGGAGTCAAGACAGCTGAACAAAGACACAGGGAGTCTATCTGTGGGAGTCAAGACAGCTGAACAAAGACACAGGGAGTCTATCTGTGGGAGTCCATCGAGGAAGCCCATTGAGGTAGGTATAACATCTCAACCCCCCCCCCCCCCCCCCCCCCCTCGCAGCCATGTGTCTTATCCCAGTCAGGACATCGCACTGGAGAAGATTTTACCGAAGTCCCTTCATTCGAGGCTGTAACCCATCCAATCTCTGCTACCCACCAATCTCCACCGGTAAGGAACTTGAAGTACTAGGGGGGCTGTGGAACTGCCAGTCTGCAGTCAAGAAGGCGGACACCATCTCAGCCTATGCCTCCCTGCAGTCTCTCCACTTCCTGGCCCTCACAGAGACCTGGATCACCCCAGAAAACACTGCCACTCCAGCTGCCCTTTCAACTGCCTACTCATTTTCACACTCCCCAAGACGAACAGGGCGAGGAGGAGGAACTGGGCTCCTCATCTCACCCACATGGTCCTACCAGGTCCTTCCTCTCGACCACCTACCCCAATCTACGCTTGAATTTCACGCCGTCGCTGTCACCATTCCTTTCAAACTCAACATCATAGTGATCTATCGCCCACCCGGTCCTCTTGGTGACTTTTTGGATGAGATGGATGCCCTCCTGAGCTGCTCCCCTGACACCGCTCGTCGTCCTCGGTGACTTCAACATCCACTCGGGAAAGCTACACTCATCTGAATTCATCGACTTCTTTTCCGCATTTGACCTTACGCTCTCCCCCTCTCCACCAACTCACCGGGCCGGGAACCAACTTGACCTTGTCTTCACAAGATCCTGTGGCATCTCGGCAATCTCTGTTACCCCGCTCACCGTGTCCGACAACCACTTTGTGACTTTCTCCCTCCCCATGAAGCCCACCACATCCCTCCCCTCTACGCCTCGAATGGTCACCAGCCGCCGCAACCTGAAATCCCTCACTCCCTCCGCTCTCTCCTCAACTGTTATCTCCTCGCTCCCATCCTCGGAACAGTTCTCCTTAATGCCTACTGAGGAAGCCTCCTCTATCCTGATGTCCTCACTCGCCTCTTCTTTGGACACTCTCTGTCCCCCAATCGCACGACCGGCGCGATCATCTCCCCCCCCTCCCTGGCTGTCTGAACCTCTGCGAACCAACAGATCATTGTTGCGAGCGTCAGAGAGAAAATGGAAGAAATCGGGACAGCACGAGGACCTTGCTCACTACCACCTCCTCCTCTCTGACTTCACCTCAACTGTTTCGGCAGCTAAATCTGCCTTCTACCTGGCAAAGATCAACTCTTCTGCCTCCAACCCCAGGAAACTCTTCTCCATGTTCTCTTCCCTCCTCACCCCTCCTACCCCTCCGCCCCCTTCCTTCCTTACTGCCGATGACTTTGCAACTTACTTTACCAAGAAAGTAAATGACATCAGCTCATCATTCACGCCTATTCCCTCCCAGAAGACATCTCCCCCAACTCTCAACTCGGATGGTCTTACCAGCTTTAGCCCCCTCACCTCTGAAGACGTTCACGCACTTGTTACATCTAACCGTGCCACCACCTGCTCCCTTGACCCGATTCCCTCCTCTCTTCTCCAGGACATCTCACACGACATCTTGCCATTCCTCACCACCCTGATCAACTCCTCCCTCACCTCAGGTGTCATTCCAGCGGATTTTAAGACCGCTATCGTGAAGCCTCTCCTGAAAAAACCCACCCTTGACGCTACTGACATCCAAAGCTACAGACCTGTATCTCTTCTTTCATTCCTCTCTAAAACCTTGGAACGTGCTGCCTACAACCAACTGTCATCCTATCTCTTGCGGAAGAACCTCCTAGACCCTAACCAATCAGGATTCAGGACTGCCCACTCCACTGAGACGGCCCTCCTCACTGTGACCGAGTCCCTGCGAGACGCCAAAACATCATCCAACTCCTCCGTTCTCATTCTCCTTGACCTATCTGCTGCATTCGACACAGTCAACCACCAAATTCTCCTCTCCACTCTGGCTGAACTTGGCATAACCGACTCTGCTCTCACCTGGTTTACATCATACCTGACAAACCGCACCTTTCAGGTCACATGGAATGGCTCTATGTCCAAACCCTGCTCTCTGGACACGGGTGTCCCTCAAGGCTCAGTATTAGGACCGCTTCTGTTCTCACTATACACCAGATCACTAGGTTCTGTTATCACATCGCATGGATTCTCCTACCATTGCTACGCTGATGACACCCAGCTGTTCCTCTCTTTTCCCCCGTCCTCTGACGCTCACATTGCAACTCGCATCTCGGACTGTCTGGCTGACATCTCTGTCTGGACAACTGCACATCACCTCAAGCTTAACCTGAATAAAACCGAACTCCTCTTCATCCCAGGGAAAGACTGCCCTCACATGGACCTGTCGGTCACTGTTGAGGGCATCACAGTATTTCCTTCCTCAACTGCGAGGAACCTGGGTGTAATCCTCGATGACCAACTATCCTGCACCCCCAACATCACTGCTGTGGCCCGATCCTGCAGATTTGCCCTCTACAATATCCGCAGGATTCGGACCTTCCTCACAAAGGATGCAACGCAGCTCTTGGTCCAAGCACTGGTCATCTCCCGCCTTGACTACTGCAACTCTCTCCTGGCCGGACTCCCGGCCTATGCGATTAAACCATTGCAGCGTATCCAGAACGCTGCAGCACGCCTTATCTTCAATCTACCCAAATTCTCCCACGTGACCCCCCTCCTCCGTGACCTCCACTGGCTCCCTGTTGCAGCACGCATCCAATTCAAGACGATGACACTGGCCTTCAGGGCCATCAATGGAACGGCACCTGCCTACCTTCAAACACTGGTCAAACCTCATGCCCCGAAGCGAGCACTCCGCTCCTCTACTTCAGCTGGCCGGCTGGTACCACCATCGCTGAAATCAAACAAATGTCGCTCAGCAAAGTCCAGACTCTTCTCTGTTCTGGCGCCTCAGTGGTGGAACGAACTCCCGACCAATGTCAGGACAGCAGAGTCATTTGCCATCTTCCGAAAAAGGCTCAAGACTCACCTGTTCAGACTTCACCTCGACTCTACATAGCATGACCCACTAACACCCTCCCTCGACCCCCCCCCCCCCCCCCCCCCCGCAAAAAAAAAAAAAAACTCGGATCGTAGCACTGTTACTCTTGAAGTACTACTTTACTCAGATGAGGACCTAGCACTTGTTCTATTTTTAGCTCTTACTGCATCGGCAATGATACGTCTAGGTTTCTTTGTTTCCTTCTTTTGACAAATGTACTTATTGTAAGTCGCTTTGGACAAAAGCGTCTGCTAAATGACCTAAATGTAAATGTAAATGTACGAGAGCGGAGCGGGTTTCCTCTCGTTGATCAAACTCAAATAAAGAAAACAGTCCGTGTTTCTTTCTTCCACGGACGGCGATATAATCGCGGCTTGGCGATTTAGTCAGCTTACTTCAGACAGCGTCTGGTAGCTGGACGGCAGGAACCGGCTTGGTTCCTCTTGTTGCAGCGGTGCGCTGCGGGAGGGGGTCGCCTCCCGTTGCAACGTGGTGTTGCGCCGGTTGTAGGAAGAGGCCAGAGTAGGAGTCGGAGTAAGAGTGAATAAGAGCGTTCTCCGGGCGGCTTCGGTTTATAAAGCTCAGGCCGCTCCAGGGGACCCCCCGGGGTTCCCTGAAGATGCCAGCCAATAGGCACTGGTTGTGAGGTGTCTCATCTCTCACCTGGGTGAGATGTGAAACTAAAATGGCGGTGTAGTTTTTATTCCCCTTTGTCCCTTTGTCCTGGCCGCATGTGTAGGCTTCTGTAGGCCGCATTGTGTAGTCCTAACGGTTAGGTCCCAACAGTCCCCCTTTTGGTCTGAAGGTTGAGGTGTGGGACGCAACCATCGGAGCAACATAAGGGCCGAACCGTCCATGTATTCCTTGAAACACGTGGGAGTCCAAAACAGTCTGTATATTCCATGGAAAAGAGGTTAAACAGTTCATTCAGGTTAAAGTCCATAACTTGATGGAGGCATTGTCTGGGCAGAGATTGAGGCAAGGTCTGGGCAGAGATTTCTACGGTCTGGGCAGAGATTTCTAACCATCTAACCTATATCAAACATCTGCTAAGACACAATTTTCACAAACATCAACATTGTCATTACACTCAGGTAGTTTCAAACAGGACACACCCCAACTATGAAACGGAACGAAGGAGGAAAAGGAGAAGGGGTTAGTGGTCGTTTGGTTTACTCCTGGAGAAGATTTAAGTTAGCCATATTTACTATGTTGTGGCTCAGGGCTGTAACGCTCCATGTAGCCAGAAACAGAGGAAATGTCAGAGGCGCTGTCATTATCTGAGTTGTCATGTTTGTACACTGCTGGTTCACGTGACTGGGACAGAATTTCGGAGTAGGGCTTCCTACTACTTCTGTGTGAATGCCCATCTCGACGCAGTTGGTGGGCATGTCGGTGATGCTCAGTATCCCCACGCCGTCTCTTACCAGGCTTCTGGGGGGAGTTTAGTGATGGTTGGGTCGAGTCACGCCATAGCGCTATCGTTTTTATCAGCTTCTCGATCGGGTCGCACGGATCCCTATCTTCGTCAGTTTGGGAGTTTGTCTGATTCCAGGGGCGTGCTGGCCGCTCACCCCCTTTCGCGCTGTTATGAGGGCTCTGCTTTGAGGCGGCGGATGTTTGGGAGTTACTCTCGTTCCTTGGTTTTGTCTGATTCCTGGGGCGTGCTGGCCGCTCACCCCCTTTCGCGCTGTTACGAGGGCTATGCTTTAAGGCGGCAGACGTTTCGGACGCAGATGTGTCGAAGTTAGCGGGCTGGCTTTTAAGTTTGCGCGCTAAGTGGGTTTCCCAAGCCATCTGTGCGTAATTACGAATCTCTTGCATGGAGAGTCGATGTGTCCTGAAGTGTATGGTGGCATCGTAGCGCACACTTTCGTGTAGGTTATGCAGGAAGAGGGCCTTGAAGGCAGGCTCTTCCTCCACTCCTGGGGAGTTACGGCCCTGAGCATAGGCGGCTCTGAAGCGCCAATAGTACTCCGTGGGTGATTCCTGCCCCTCATGTACGACGGCGAGGGCACTGATCGTAGCGGCGGCGGGATCCCAGTCCCGGCTATACTCCTTCCGGAGTGCTGCACAAAGTCTGGAGTATCGGTCCTGGGTTCTGGGTGCAAGTGTTCCTATGAAACTGCGGACATGTCTGGTTGTGGTCTTCCCGACTAGTCTGAGCTTCTCCCGTGAGGAGGCATGGGGGAGGTCAATCAGGAGTCTGTCTAATTCTCTCAAATATTCGTCAATATTATGGTTCGAGTTGTCGGGATCAAAATGTTGAATATCTTTAGCCATGCTCTCTAGCTCTTCAAAGCGGAAGCGCTGTGGCATCCTTTCTGGTGAAGGCGAGACTAAGCTAGGTTGAGGAGGCGCGTCGCAAATTACAGGTTTGTTCCAAAGATAGGAAGATTTTGGAGGAGAACTTGTGTAAGTTCCACTGCTGGTTTCTTCGCTGTCTGTGTCGGAGCAATGGGAAGCTGCGTAGCCGTTACCGCTATCTCTCAGTGGAGTTTGTCTTAAGGACTTTGTGTCCGCTGGTAACTGTCCCCATCTTCTGCATGGCGGGGGCGTCGTATTTTCACTACAAAAAGAGTGGGAGTCGGAGAAGCCTGAATCACACTGACTGGCCGAGTCGGCTGAGGGAGGACATTCTGGTTTAGACTTCGACCACCTGTTCTTGTAGGACAAAAACTGGGACTCTGTGGTGTGCAGGACATCTAAATAACGCATGGCTCTCATGTCTGCTGCTTGAGCGTCGTGGAGGTGACAAGCACTTTGCTCCTCTAGTGCTACCACTTTTTTCTCTAGGGCAGATTTACTCTGAACCAAGAGACAGGTTTGTTTGTAGAAAGTCAGTAGCAAGCATTTTAACAATGGACCCTTGGATGATGTTACTTCATCAGATCTGCTGTTTAGTAACACGTTGATCTCCTCTTGGCACTCACTGAGATTTAGTTTCTGCAAAAACTCAGAGTAGCCTGTCTGAAGGCTCTGTGCCACAGATGAGATGAACTGTTCACAAAAGGTCTCCATTGTGTCTGGAGAGAAAGGAGGGGGGTTATGCAAATCACCTGATAAGGTGACTGGCGGTTCTCTTTTAGAGAGGTCAGCTTCACGCTCTAATGATTCTATACAGCAACTCAGACTTACTGTAGGCTGCTTACTTAATTCTTTGCCAAAGGCACGCTAACTGAAATGCACGGCAGGAACAGTTAGGGAATTATTTTGAAATTTTAACTCGAGCTAGAACCCGTGGTGGAAATAGCAAGGTACAATTTCAACGTTCACAGAGTCGGTACACTCTGTGGCTCTATTCTCTGCTCTACTTCTAGTAAAGGGAGAATACGGTGGCTTTACTTGTTCGGTGCTAATCGCAAGAAAAAAGAATGTATTTGTTGTTATACTGATGTGGGTGCACAGGTGAGCTGCGTCGACCTGTGACTTACAATGGAAATGTTAGTACTCTTCTACAGCCTGTGGACTGTCAATGAGGTGTCTCTAGCACCTCTGGTGAGTAATAACAGTGTTATAACGCGTCTTAGTATCCCTAACCCTGTGTTTGTTAGTATTGTTGTTTAAACAATAAATGGCTAATCACAACATGCATATGCAACCCTCAACTGTATTTGCTTGGCAAATAGTAACAGGGAGCAAACAAATCGATCCTTGAACATCGATTTCTAAACAATGATATCAATAACAACAATTCCTATTATTGTTATTATTACTATAATTCTCAGGTTATTGTGCATAAATCTCTGGATAAAGCTGGTTTAAGAAGCCCTCACACGGGGCACCATTTATGTTGGGGTTGTAGCAGGAGCAGATTTGGTTATCAACAGCTAATCATTAATATCAATATGATTATCGGTATTAATAATTATATTTAATATATTATCATGATATAATCATGAATAAACGGGGCACCACCCTGGGATCAGGGAAAAGATAACCTAAAACTGTATTCAGTCTCAATATGAAGGTTTTATACTCACATGCCAATCATCGTGATCATTGGCATGGAAGCATAAAAACAATCTAACAATTAAAAAGGCGTGAAATTCAAGCACTAGCCTTCACAACCTGCTGTTATCCAGTGACACATACACAACAAGCACAAGAGACCGCTAGTTATAATATAATAAGATTTATTAAAATCAGTAATAATGATCACAATCAATAACACTGCAATTAACAAAGCCTTATTACCTAACTACCTAACACACAAAGCTAAGCTTAAACAAAGGGAGAGACACACGTGGAGTGTGTGTGTGTGCGTATGTGTGTGTGTGCGTGCGTGTGCGTGCGTGTCGAGAGAGAGAGAGGGAGAGAGAGAGAGAGAGGTGGCTATGGGCGGCCACCGGATGGAGCTCTTCCTCGCAGCGTTCAGGGGCGGAGCCACTGAGGTTCGATGGGGTAGCGAGAGAGAGAGAGGTGGAGCTATTCCTCGCAGCGGTCAGGGGCGGAGCCACTGAGGTCTGACGGAGTAGCGAGAGAGAGAGAGAGAGAGAGAGAGAGATAGCCGTATGTAGCCACCAGATGTAGCTATGTCCCTAGCGCCCGCCGGGAACAGCTGGCTTAGGACACGTGTGTGCGGCGTGTATGTGTGTGTGTGTTAGCGGGTCACAAACAAAGAGAGAGAAAATGCGTGAGCGATATTCGGAGGGACAGAAAGCGTGCCGTTATCACACGGGCTCGCGTGAATGAACTGGCGTTTATTCCGCGAGACCGGTCTTTTAACTGATAGTAGAGGCTTTCTGAGCTCGCGAATATGGCGGAGGTTAGTCGGAAACACTGTTACAGAAATCAACCCAGCGGCGATCACGATCAGCATTCAAATACAGCAGCACATGAACCAACGGACTCGGCGGTCCGCGATCAGAACTTAAAACACATTAACAAGAATTACAAGCATATCCTACACTATCACTTGTGTCTCTGCCCAGACTGATAGCCTCTTACTGGTATCGTTGCGTAAGACGATGACGGCGTTCCGTAACGGCGGTGGTTCGTGAGTCCCCGGCGTCAGCGGGGGACGTGATGAGTCGGCTTCGTCCAGACGAGAGCGGAGCGGGTTTCCTCTCGTTGATCAAACTCAAATAAAGAAAACAGTCCGTGTTTCTTTCTTCCACGGACGGCGATATAATCGCGGCTTGGCGATTTAGTCAGCTTACTTCAGACAGCGTCTGGTAGCTGGACGGCAGGAACCGGCTTGGTTCCTCTTGTTGCAGCGGTGCGCTGCGGGAGGGGGTCGCCTCCCGTTGCAACGTGGTGTTGCGCCGGTTGTAGGAAGAGGCCAGAGTAGGAGTCGGAGTAAGAGTGAATAAGAGCGTTCTCCGGGCGGCTTCGGTTTATAAAGCTCAGGCCGCTCCAGGGGACCCCCCGGGGTTCCCTGAAGATGCCAGCCAATAGGCACTGGTTGTGAGGTGTCTCATCTCTCACCTGGGTGAGATGTGAAACTAAAATGGCGGTGTAGTTTTTATTCCCCTTTGTCCCTTTGTCCTGGCCGCATGTGTAGGCTTCTGTAGGCCGCATTGTGTAGTCCTAACGGTTAGGTCCCAACACAAGTTTAAAGTAACTTCTTGATTTAGATGCAAATTAGCTGAATAGATTCGGACTAAAATCAGCAAAATACCAAGAATTGTTTGGGAAAAAGAGACCCTGAGTTTGCAGGAATAATAATAATGTAGGATCCCCTAATGCTTAGCCTTAAAAAACAAGCTGAAAAAGTTCCTGTCCTTTAGTATTGTAGTCTAAAAGTTACAAAATTGAGTAAGCAGAGTCGATTCTCTCAAAATAGAATATTCCCCGAAGGACAAGGACAAGTCATTTCAACCTGTGGAAAAAAATCGGATCTCCAATAACCAGGTGACAATAAAAGTAATTTGCTGTTTAATTATTATTGTATTATTTACAGTACACATGGCTGCTTTCATTCTGGTTCATATTGAACACAAATAGATTACAAAGAAGGACATTTGCTTTCACACATTTTTATTTTACATTCACACATTTGAAGCCAAGTTGATTAGATTATCAAACCCACATTAGAGCATGTATTATATGCCAGGTTTTGGTGTATATGTTGGCAGATAAGCCAAAGAGTGCACTGAAAATGCAAATCATTGTAAATATGTTAAATACCATACATTGCAGACAGACGTAGATGTAATTATTGATTATATTTTGTCAATGAATTATGGATATATACAGTATTTTTGTTGTATTAGTGTTAAAATGATTTGTTTATTTATTTGTTTTACATGAATATTAGTAGCTAGTAAATGTTACATCTAAAGAATCATTGGCAGATAAACCAATATTCAATGGTTATTATTCCCAAATATTGACATTGATATGGACCACAAAAATCCAAAGTAGCTGGGCTCTGTCTACATATTCATGTGTGTGTGTGTGTTTGTGTGTGTGTCTCCATAGGAAACTGGCCAAGTCCACCCTTGTGTTAGTGCTGGTGTTTGGGATCCACTACATCATCTTTGTTGGGATGCCTCATACATTTGAGGGATCGAGCTGGGAGGTCCGCATGTACTGTGAACTGTTCTTCAATTCCTTTCAGGTATGCAGTTCTTTTCAGTTATTATAACGGCAGATGTTAATAGCTTATGTTCAGCAGGCACTCACACAAGCACACAGACACACTGAAGGCTCATTATACACTTAATTTCACGGTGGGCGGCTGTAAGTATAAGCATCACAACTGCACATCAATATCTCGTTGAGCAGCTTGATAAGGAGTTTTAATCAGTATCATAGCACTGCTTAGGTTAAAAGAGCAATTTAAAATTCCACATAGGTATAGCCTACAGCATGTTAACTAGATAGCAAGCATCCGTTGAAAGCTGGCCTGCATATTCAAGAAGTTCTTGATTAAGTGAACGACGGTGGTGGGAATTGCATAGTGGTGATGATGCGTTGAAGTTTGTGCCTGAGTGATCCTTCCTGAATCCTTCTTGCTGTTGCCGTTGTCTCTTGTCTACAGCTTCCAGAGGATGGTTTAGGATGACACAGAAAGTACTTTAAAGATCCCATATTATACTGTTTTTCATTAATTTCACACAGCTGTCAGAGGTCCAACAACACTGTTTTCGATATGCATTGCCCCAAACCCATCCGTGGTCCTGAATTTCAGCTGTCTAAAAGTTGCTCAAATGAGCTCTCCTTAGAACAGGTTGTTTCTGTGCCTGCACCTTTAAATCATAATGAGCTCCATCTGTCATCGCCAGTGTTGGGAGTAACGCGTTACAAAAGTAATGCATTACGTTTTGCTGTAACGCGATAATGTAAGGCATTACAAAAAAAAAACTGGTAATATTTTACTCGGTACAAATCTCAGTAACGCACGTTACAATGCATTTTAAACCCGAAATCAATTGACTCTACATTTGCGATCGTGGGTTGGGCATACGCTCCACTTTTGGAAAAGTGTGAAAGCCGGTCCGTGTAACTCTACACTATGTTAATTAAGCGCTGTTGTAGTGAAGGCTCATATTACGGTTAAAATCCAGTTCATTCAGTAGCCTATAAGCCGACAATTCTGTTCAATCTTTGTTATTTTTCATGAATGTGTAATTTGTCATGATCCATTATGATTCTGGTGTTTCAATTTGGAATTTATTAATGTCATTCGTGGTTCCGGTTGGGGGCGCTGTTACGGATGTGTGCGGACGTGTGTGTATGGGTGTGTGCGGGACGGGAGCTAAGAATAAGACGGAGACGCAGATAGCAGCAACGTGTGTGTATCGGGAGTCGGGAGGAGATCGTGGACAAGTGGTTTTCGTCGGTCATCAGAGTTTATCCAGCGCGGTCGGACACCGCGGAGCATCTGTGAGTGGACTCGCCGTGAGGAGCGGCAGGACCAGCGCACACGGCGCGCATTCTCGAGGACTTCCGTTAGCCGGTCGGCGGCTAACATCGGCTAACTCTCCAGCGAACTCCGACGTCGGCGACTCCGCCTCCAGGCCGCCGTTCACCAGCGCGGCGACCTTCGACAGCGACATCGGCGCCTCCGCCTCTCCACCTCCACCCAGCGGTACAGCAGAAGCGGCATCCCCCCCCCCCCAAAGAGCTCCACCCGGCCGCAACGGTACTGCCTCGCCACCAAGGGACTGAGGGTGAATGAGTGAGTGTGAGTGTGTGTTAGGGCTGCACAAAAAATCGTTAAAAAATCGCGATCTCGATTCACACATACACGTGATCTCATTTCTACACACGGCGATTCTGAAGCATTTTATATCTCGAGCTGCATCACAAATGCTCCTATTTCCTTCCGGATTTTTTGAAGCGCCCCCAAACGCAGCACTGCCGCCCCTCAACCTATGGTAAAGCGTCTTTACAACACGTGATTCAGTGGAGGAAGCCGCCTGCAGTTGAGTGTTTGGAAAGAGTGAAGGTACGTGTCCACAGGCAGCGGCGTTTCCCCGTGTCCCATTCATTGCGCCTGGCTCGACTCGCCGCCTTGGGAACACTCGCGAACGCTCGCGAAAATCTTCTAAACTGAATGTTGTCGATCTAAAATAAAGACAGATTCAGCGACTGCATAGCTTATTTCTCGCTTAAAATGTTTTCAGAAACACCTTTTTGTGAACTATTTTCGTAAAATAAGAGAAAGTTTCCAAACGAGCCGCCATGTTGGTCTGCGTGAACTCCGGAGCAGACAGAACAGCTGTGAAAGCGATCGTCCAATCAGGTGCAGCCATGAAGTGTACGCGTGATTGTATGAAGGAGAGCACCTGTCAATCATCCTCTAGTGGCAGCCCACCAAGCGTGCAATACTTAAAATCGCCCGTGTGTTTTTTTTTTTTTTTACTTTTGTAAAAATTACTTATCTTCCAATGATAGAACTACTACTATGCCTACGTTTTTTTGTTTTGTTAAAGTTCATCAGTGCAATAAACATTTTGTGGAAAAAAATCGTGCAAGAGAATCGTGATCTCAATTCTAAGCAAAAAAATTGTGATTCACATTTGAATTCTCTCTCTATAAATGAGTGTTCCATGTTAATAGGTCTCCCTCTGGTTATTTAATTGAGTGTCCACCCTTTTTAATCGTTTGTACATCGTGGTACGCCGGTGGCTATACACAGCGCCGTATTTTTCCGAGTTCGTCGAGTATACAGTCCTCATTTAGTTCGGTGTAATCTATAACTGGTTAACGCCGCTACAGCTGTTGTTATAGGAGATAGGAGTCATTTTCCGTTTTTCGTTCTTTTATTTTGAAGCGAAAAACAACACATCCTGCTGTGTAATGAGCTGCATTGAACACAAGAAGATCTATTGAAAACAAAAAATCCATATTTCCTTTTATTTTGGCGAAAGTAATGCAAAAGTAATGTAAAAGTAGTGTAATGCCTTACAATTCAAAGACAGTAATATTGTAATGTAACTAATTACTTTGAAATGACAGTAACAAGTAATAAATAATGCATTACGCTTTTGAAGTAACTTGCCCAACACTGGTCATCGCCTACTTGGAGAGCCACGAAGATGTTGCTGCTTACGCTAGCGGCAGCATGCGCCAATGTTTACGTGGATGTATCGCTATCATGGCTCGCCTATGTGGCTCAGGTGAAGTTGCTGGGTCCCGTATGGTTGGGGCAGATCCTTTTACAAGGGTCAGTGTCGAGGCAAAGCCAGCTTTGTAATGACCCTCGTTACTGAAGCTGTCCGATGTGACGTGGTTAGCACACACATTTTTTTAGCTAACACGGACCGTAGCAGGCACATTGTCATTGAAAATTAAACGCAATGACCAGACCTGGACCATCGTGCATGGCGCTCTGTCGGACACGCGGCCCCGGGTTCTGTCCGACCGGAGGCAGCAGTGAAGACGCACCAGAGCGCGTGAGACAGAGGGAGGATTGTCTCCAGCTTCACCCGCACCGGGATTTATTCACGTAGTACCAGCCGGATCACCCAGCGCCACAACCGTTAAGTCGAGCTGCGCTCTCCCTGCTGGGTTGCAAAACGCCCCCTCTCGTTACGTAACGACAGTAGCTGAATCTGAACAGCCTGTAGAAGCGCCGTTTTACCAGTGGGAGGGCTGCAGAGACCATGCAGGAGTCGCTTGTTTTCCTTATCCTGGGAGTTGACAGGCTCAGGGAGGACTAGTTTATTGGAGACCAGAGAAAACCTGTTTTTCATAATATGGGACCTTAAAGTTTTCAGTTGCTTGATTGTTGCCTTTATTTTAGTCTATCACATTATATTTATATTGGTATCCTGGCTTTGGGAATATGTGGGTGTTCTGATGGTAGTGGCCTGTTTAGGACTTCTTTGAAGTGCTCTACCCACCTGTTGAGCTGTGTTGAAAAACAATGATTGGTGTATTTCTATGCTGGTATGTCCCAGAGAGTAACTCCTTCATGTTCCTTTGGGTCCCTGCAATTTCTGCCTCCTTGGCGAGCCTCTCCACATGAGTTCTCTTGTCCCTCCTGATGTTCATTCACACTTGTTTGTGGCACCTGTTGTACTCCTTTTGGGGCCAAAGCCTTTTCAGCTTTTGTTCTTCAGTTTAAACTCCCGCTGTGAACTCTCTCCTTTGTCGGCACAAAAATGCTCATAAGTGCATTTCCCCAAAGCAACCTGTAATAGCAGTAGTATTCTGACATGGCTGTATAAAAAAACGACTTAATCTTGGCCATCCAAGTCGCCAAAGGGGATGATCAGTTGATTCGAAAATAAGCTATATTGTAACCTAATTAAAAAAATACATAATAAAAGCTTGTTTATATGTGAGTGTTAACATTTACATCATTAACTGTAAAATTAGGGTTAAAGACCCATAATAACAAGCCCACATACACTTAACGTTTAATTGCAATATAGAATGAGAAAATGTGGATAGACAGAACAGAAGATCAAGAAAGGTGTATTAGTGGAAAGACGGGACTTATGTTATGTTCTACTAACTAATTCTAATATCTCCACTACACTTTTCCCATCAAAGCACCGTGTCCCCAATAAACTGCATTCATATTCGCGTTTCAAAGGTGGCGTGATCTAAGGAATTTCAAAGGGCACGAAGTCGAGGGGAAGGAGCTCGGTGGTTGTGGGGGAGGAGCGTGAGAGTTGTAAACATTCAAAATCTGACAGAGTGCCCTCCATCAGCCGGACTTGTCGACTGGGATTTTAATATTTTTTGCAACCTACCGGTATACTGAACTGATGGTCTCAGCTGAGTCCTTCATGGTGTCCCAGTTCAGCAGGGGAGCTTAATTGAATGCTTTGTTTTTCAGAATATGCTTTGTGACGAAATTTTCAATGAGACCTGTATAATTTTTTTAAAATAGCTTCGCTTTGTGCCTAGATTTTTTTTTTTTTTTTTTTTAGACAGAAGTGTCTATCACATGAAAGGATTGTTGGAACATTTTAAATGCACCAATAGTTTATTTGATTGTTTTATTGTAGGCAACTGGATTTGCTTTAGGTCTTTTAAGACATTTCACCTCGAATCCAGGCTAACTGGATGGGAGTTCGGAGTTTATAAATATTTTCAAAAACCTGAAGCAAGTTCAGTTCCATATTAGAAAGCTTTCAAAGATGACCATGACCTGAATGACTGGGAATCTTCACAGACAACACTGATTTCTGTTTTCACAGTTTTTTGCTTGGTTTGTTTTTAATTTTATTTATTTTTTCTTAAGAAAACTTGCCTTTTACACCAGCTGAGGCATTATGGGGTGGAGAGGGTTGAGGGCTGTATAACTATACAGTTATTTCTAATATACAGTCTTTAAGGGTTAATGGGTTATGTACTATCATTTGCTATGTCTTTTTTGATTCAGTGTACACTGTGTTGATTTAGACTTCTCAGAAAGTAGCTGTCTTTGTTTGTCTCTCACTGGCAAAGATGCACAGCACAAACACATAATCAAAAGTAGAGGTCGACCGATAGTGGATTTTTAAAGGCCGATATAATAACGATAGTTTGGAGCAGGAAAAAGCCGATAGCCGATTAATCGGCCGATACCGACCCCCCCCCCCCCCGAAAAAATTCAACACTGTTGGAAATTCACAATCTCTGACTTTATTAGCAGCAACTGCTTTACTGAACAGCTAATAAATATCCAAATGTATAAAATCGCAAAGTGAACATCAAACTCAAAGTAATAAATACCAAAATAAATATATAAATCTTTAACTGGATATAAAAGTAATAAATACCGAAATAAATAAATCTGCATAACTGTGCGTGTGTGTGTGTGTGGTGTGTGGTGGGGGGGGGGGGGTTGACACGCGACACCCCCCCCCCCCCCCCCCCCCCCCCGTTTATGCTTGTTGAACAGGTGGTACTTATTGCCTCCACCAAGGAGGTTATGTCTGTTCACTTTCAACTTGTGAAGGTTTAAATACACTTACAGTAACGCGTGTCGTCGTCTCCACCTCCTTCTCCTCTCTCTGCTGCCACTGCGCTGCTCACGCTCCGTCTCTCTCTCTCCCCCCCCTCCCTCCCTCCCCCATGCGCGCTGTGTGTGCAGAGCAGCCCCGCCCCTCAGTGATCAGAGAGACAGAGAGCAGCAGGGCTATGGAAGGAGCAGTTCACGGCGCTGCGGGGGGGGGAAAAAAACAGCCATCGGCCACTATCGGGGCCATTTTCCGTTAATTACGATAGTTTGTAAAACGTCCTATCGGGGCCGATTAATCTGCCAAACCGATGAATCGGTCGACCTCTAATCAAAAGCACTCATAGGTGGGCACACCTTCCCATTTCCCATAACCCATCATTATCACAAAGACGCTGTGTCTCTTGTGGGAAGCAGGGTGAGACAGGTCAGAACAGCAACAGCCAGAGACACTACCTTTACTGCCTTTGTTCTTTCATAAGATAAGAACTATTTGAGGCAGAGCGATGGGTTCCGTGGAACATCCTTATCCTTTTCTTTTGAAAATAGATAGTGTTTCTATTGGTCTCGGATAAGAACAGCCTTTGATCAGTTATCCATACATTGTGCTGTACAAGTGTTCCCATTTGCTTCCGGGGCTCACAAGTTGATTGACAATCTCTTGCTTTCAGGGTTTCTTTGTGTCCATTATCTATTGCTACTGCAACGGAGAGGTGAGTGGATTGTTTTTCTAATGCCATTGATCGCACAAAAGAAGCAAAACTAGAGCATTTTATTAAATTAGCCAAATAATAATAAAGTGCTTACAATAAACTTTAGTTCGGTCTCAAATTAACCGTAGCCACCAGAAACAGGTATAATTACTCCAATGGCACACAACATCGAAGGTCTAGTTAATGGAGGTTTCTTGCCCTCTCAAATAAAATGTGGTGAAAAGAGCTGTCCTGATACCAGTCGACTTCTCTGTCTCCCTCCACTAACTGATACAACTTTTACTCAGCACTCTCAATTGGCAACAAGCAAGACCAGTACGTCAGGTTTATCTTCACAAAACCCCTCTGTTCTTAATGTGTGTTCTGTCTCTGCTTTTGTGATCAGCACTGTATTCTATAAGACCTTTCGGATCAAATGTACGGATATTAAACATTGAGTAGTCATAAATATGAATTATTTGTATGTTACTGCGATTCAAACTACTCAAAATTAAACAGGTGATTTAATTTTCTGTTGAATCTGAGCTCAATAAAGCATAGATTTGAACTTTTCATCAACCTGTCGTATTATTAATGCTACTATGAGGTACTTTGTTTGGATTAAAGCAGTCCCTTTGGACAAAATCAGTGGTGCGTTAGCGCTCCGGTCCACAGTGGGCTAGTCACTGCCGGAGGCCCCGCTGCTGTCTGAGCTGAATGAGTTTCTGGTGAACCTGCATGCCATCGATCAAATTGTCTGATTTTTCATGGAAATGACAGGCATTAAGAATAACAAAAGATAATTAGACAATCTACTCACTTATTGCCTGATTTTCTTATTAGGGTCATGTAGAGACATCAATATTAGATTGAGACCGTTTCATAACAGTTAAAAGTTCCTTCTGGTAAATTGTGATGCTGGTGAAGCTCAAAACCTTGCTAATGTTTCTCAGAAATTGGTGGAGACCAAACAAAAGCAAGAAGGTGAGTGAATGCTGGACTTGCATTAGTCACATGGGCACAAGGGGCAGTTTTATAAAAAAAAAATATACATGTAATTCTTTCTATTTATAGCCTTTGTTCTTCCCATCCCCACAGGTCCAGACGGAGATAAAGAAAACATGGACACGCTGGAACCTGGCCTTTGAGTGGGAAGGCCCGGTGATCTGCGGCCGCTACCGCTACGGCTCCGTCGTTGTTGGCATCAACAACAACAACAGCACCAACAGCCAGCCCCACTTGGCAGGAGCTGGCCCTTCCACTCGCTCCACTACGCTTGTTTCAAGCCATGTTTATCGTAGCACAGACCCCCCTGTGATCAGCATGCATGCCACTCTCCCAGGATACGTGATCAGTAACTCAGATCCATCCATACCTGAGGAACCTGAGGACAGCGGCCCCAAGCAAGTGGACGATATCTCACTGAAGGAAAATCTGCCCGTTCTTAATACCAGTGCAACAGCTGAGGAAGAGGAGGAAACAATGTAGCATTTGTTATCTATTGACAAAAATGCAATAAAGACTGATGGAAAAACATTAAGGTGCAGCTGTGCTAACCCAATCCAATGTCATTCAAACTAACAACTGTACAAAAAATAAAAAAAATGTGAAATCCCTTATGAAAAGAATGTAAAATATATGGTAGAAAATAGAAAACATCAATGCCGACTAGTATAACACAGACCATGAACCTGAGCTGATGCAAATGTTCAATCTGTTGACCCTGTGAGGTGCCTAAAGATGAAATGCATCATTCAACGAACAAAACACAACTAAAATGATGTTTCAGCGTTGGCAATCGCTGCATCAATCATCTCACTGAAGACAATCATGTATCACCTGTAGAAGCTCTGAGAGGGCTATGCCATAGTGCTCTTTGTTGTCAATAAAAAATATATTGTTTGTTTATATGTTTAAAAAAATATTTCTGCTTTTCCAGTGTAGTGTTCTTTTCTACTGTGACCTTGAGTACCACGACTGAGGAGAGTGATGAGCTTCATTAGGTAAAAAGCACACAGGAACACTTGAGAAATATATGCACATAATATAAAATGGGGAAAGGGGTAGTAAGAATAAAGGTTAATGTTTTTATTTTTTTCAATAAAAGCTAACAGCAGCATGATAGCTGTGGAAGAAAACTTATATAGGCTTCCCTTGAATGTGTTGATGCGATAAACAATACTCTTCTCAAAATGTTAAATTAATTTAAACATAAGGTAGATTTTCACGTCCTTTTCTCCACAAAAGTATGTACTTTTCAATTTGAGGTGAATTTTACCCTTTAAGACAAGCATCAATGGTTGAGTAGGTCATTTGGAAAAACTACAGAGACTTTGACTTTGAACGCATCGCAGAACCGAAAAAATTCATGCCAAACGAGAGCTTGAGATCGACAGTGTGCACTCAGGAAGTAAGCATTGACAGACGGGTAGGCCATCAAATTATTTTCACTGGCCCAACTTTTTTGATTGTTTTACAGTCCTGCCACAGCCACAGATGACATTTTTTTATTTTTTTTTATGTCAGAGCATTTAATGTATTCATTGCTATCGGCATGTTATGAGGATTTCAAGTAATATAACAGAAAATGTTTGAAATCACCTACTCAACCTTTAAGCATTAAAATCCAATTTTTGTTGTAGTTTTGACAATCAACTTTTGTGCTGTAAAGGGCTACAGTAAAGCTACTTAAAGGTTTTGTGTGTCGATGCATGTCTGTGTCTTGCTTAAAAAAATACTCTTTTTAATCTTGTATGTTTATGTGCTAATTGCATTTGGCTGTTTTTCTCTCTGTGTATATTTGTTTGTGTTTCTTCCTCTATTTTCCTCCCTGATTACAACCCTGTTAACTGATGATGTATGTGTGTTTACCTACCTGTTATGCTGCTCTTTGATACTGCAGCTGTCAATTAATAGGATATGATGGGCAAATAGGTTTTTCACTCATAGTTAAAATTGTAGCAAGTGTAATATTTGAAGCTGCCTGTGTGTCTTAAAGCTCAAACTGAAATGTTCATGGCCTTCAACAGGTTTCTGTGGAATGTGTGTGTGTGTGTGTGTAACTCCTTTGTCTTACATGTATTAAGAATGAGATGTTTTAGTTGAACATGTTGTCAGCCATGCTGTCTAGTGGTGTAACCTTTGCATCAGGGATGTCATTAAATATTCTAAATTTAATGGTATGTTCAAATAGTAATAATACAAATATTAGAATGTGAAAATAAATATTTGATTGTGGAGAAAAGAGAAGCGCTACCATGGTTGGCTGCCCTTGTGTGCACTGAATGCACGGCATGAAGGGAGTTACACGTCACTTTCATTCATTGCAAATGGAAAGTAAATTTAGCCAAAGCTGAAGGAGATATGGTTTAACAACAATTTTAATGGTAGAGAACTCGGCTGCAAAGAGAGTTTTTTTTTTTTAATTCTTTGTCTTCTTAAGACTCAGTGACTCAGAAATAGATCTCACCTCTTGAGGAGAAAGGAGGCATATGCTTTGCAAACACCTTTTCGGCATCCATGACATAAAATGGTACTGAAAATCCACCCTCTTCTCTGGCTCCAAACCCCAGTAGCCTTGCTTTTAAAGCCAGTCATGAGGCTATAATTGACCCTTGTATTGAGTGGTGTGAGTGCATGGGTTATGCTGTGCAATTGAAGCAATTCAGCAGAGTTCCATAACATTTCAGACCCTATTAGTGAATTTTTGCTCAGATTAGTCTCTGGCAGCAGCACAGCAACTCTTCCTCTCATGTCTCGGCAGGAATGAGTTTCTATGGTTACAGGCTTCGGTGTCACCATGTCATTTGAATGTTTTGACTGCAGGACCAAAATTATTTTATTTTTTTTACATCACAATTCATAATTACTCTGGAAAGTGTTACGTCTGGTCAAAGGGGGGTCTGGACGCAAAAAAATCCTCCCGGCTCTTCCCACTCCCAAGAATGGACAGCCGAACAGTAATTAACAATTCAAGGGAGCAGTTTTATTGACAAGCTTCGGAGTTGAGAAATGCCCAAAACAACAAACAAAACTCAGCTGATCCCATCCCTAAACTTCCCTGGAAAAGAACGCGGTTTAAACAAAACAAGGCTCTAACCTAACTCTTAACTGTAACAAAACTTGAGAAAAAAAAATGGTACAAAAAGAAAAGGGCTACTCACTCCTACCACCTGCTACCTTAGAGTTGACTAGGCTAGGACAGAACCGTTGCTTAACACACATGTCAATAGCTCATGGTTCAACACACTAGCACTACACACAAAAGACCTTGTAGCAAACACAGTTCTAAGGTCTAGCTGATCGGCCTCCGTTGTTGGAAATTGGAGAGGAAGCGAGAGGTGGGGTTTGACATCAACTGGTGTTATCCAATCACCCCACAGCAATCCTGTCACCTGCCAATCGGAGAGATCACCACCTGCAGCTTATCCCACACACACACACACACACACACACACACACACACACACACACACACACACACACACACACACACACACACACACACAATGAGGAGGGGAGAAGAAAGAGCTGTTAACACAGAAACAAAACAAAGTAATATCGTAACAAAAGTAACAGTAACAGTTAGGCTACAGGTAAGTTAGACTTCATATTACACGCTGTTATTAATTGATCATTATTACTATCAATACAAATTATTGATATTAATAGGATTATTAATACAATCAATAAAAACAGGGCACCATCCTTTAAAAAGGAAAAATATAACCGAACCTTGACTCAGTCTCAATAGAAAGGAGAATAATTAATAAGTACATGAGTACAAACCACTGAAGGATTTTTTTGCAGAGAAGACGTTGATATTAATTCTTATACAATATTAATAAATACAGCAGTTTAGAAGGAGGAAATAATTATATCTGCATCTGTAATTTGTTTCATAGGCCCAACAATTGCTATAGGTCATGCTGAATGTAAACATGGCTACCCCTTCTCCCACACGTTGTTGTTTACTGCATTTTAGAGACCTAATCCTCTTCCCTTGTGGTTTGTCATTGATTGAACATCCACACTAACAAACAAGCAAAGACTATAAATTAGAGCCTTGTTAGGCCCCGATCACACAGAGCATGTTTTGGCAGCCTGGGGCCGCTTTGTTTTTGCCTTTTGTTTTGTGTTACTAAGCAACATAAAACTTAAAAGATGAACTATTGTGTAGTTCTTATTTGTATTATTTAAAAAAACAACCAGTAGATGTCAGGGATCACAAGCAGCTCTTAGCAACCACCAGGCAGCAGATGTTAGGGACACAGCAGCCTTTTCATAATAAGACACACCTCTGCTACGGCTGCAGCGCTCTGCGGTCCTTAATGTTTCTTTCGTGGTCTGGCGCAGGGCTAATCACAGTTCAGCGCAGTGGTGACCCACTCAGACAGACATTCAGGTTTGTACATTTTCGGTGCGTCCCTCCCAAATATCCATTTAGAAATCAATAATCATTTGCATGAGACTCTGCGAGTTTTCCCTTATTTGTATGCAATGAATGCCTTAACTTTTCATCCTTTGTATTATTTGTATCATTGTATTCAAGACTTGAATATATAGAGCAAACACAACACACATTGATGTTACAAGGACAACAGTCAAACAAACCCTGCAGTATATGTATTATGTTGTGTTGGGATGGGAGTGTACAAATCAACAACAAATACAAAGCTATTCGGATTTCCAGACCCAAGGTCCAAGACCCTGAGAATTACTGTGACACAGCCATGTAGATTGGATGAATAAATTGGATGCATCCACACGTTAGGAGACATAACATGAACACAGTGGAGCATGTGGATTCAAACATGGCCCATTCATGAAAGAATAAAAAATGATTTAATCAGGAAAATAGAATTCACTCATTTATTTCACATCACTTATTGTGGCTTTTTGGGACAGGTGTCAAAAGTATTTTGGGAAACGACAAAAAGATTGTAAATGGGCCCCAGAATGATTGGGATGGCAAATTGTTTAACAAGTTCTGAAAATAGGAAGCAAAGGGGGAGCTGCCAAAAACATAAATAAGCATTTACACTTTTTTTTAGCTAACACCAGGTAGCAAAGCTCTGTTGAGACATCCTTCATTACAGTTTTTCACAATTGCTTAAACACAAAGGGCCCTACTTTCATAGACCAGGCGCATTCAGCTCTCAGCGCACCTGCGCCACGCCGACGGGGTGTGTCCGCCTGGACTTTGCAACTTTCGTGCACTGCGCAGGCTCGCGCAGGCTCGCGCAGGCACACCTCCCGTCTCGCCCACCCGCGCAAGTGGGAAAGAGGGAGGAGAAGAAGGCGTGAGTGGGAGACGAGGAGGAGACGAGGCGTGGACTGGGATTAATACAGCCGATTCAGATCTACGCGTGCTGACGTCAGATGTGACGGGACAATCTATATAGATATAAATTCACGTGTTGATTCAATTAGTTGCATTAAATAGTGTTTGTTGTGATTATTTATTGCATTTAAATGTGCCTGGAACTGTGGAAACCTGCCTGTGAGGTCTCGGTGACGTGTGCGCACTGCGCGCCATCAGCCAAACTTCCACTCCGCCAGCTGTGATTCGCCTTGAATGAATGGACTTTATTTACGCCTTGCGCCTTGCGCCGAAAGTAGACCAGGTTGGAGCTGGCGAGCTTTCAGCGCAGTCTCGGCAAGGCTTTTTGCCACGAAACGTCCGCTACGCCAAGCTGAATCTGTGACGCCTCCCCCTGCTGCGCCGCCACACCCATCTTGGCGCAGGCGATCCACCAAACTGCCAAACTGACGGTGCGCAAGGCTGCGCGGGTCGAAACTTGCATTACGCCGGCTCCGCCACCCTGCGCCGCCCTGCGCTGCGCCACAAAACTAGGGCCCAAAATCTCAGCCTCTGAACCAAACTATTGAACTGATTACTCTTTTGGCCTAGTTAAGGAAGAGGAAGACAAAGAACAAGTAATTTCAGATGCAAGTCGATCAACTGTGATAGAGCATTTTCTTGTAAATGGAATGACAATGAGGCAAGGCAAGGCAAATATATTTATATAGCACCATTTGTACAAGCAGCAATTCATAGTGCTTTACAGAAAAAATAAAATAAAATAATAACATCATAAAAAGACAACAGAATAATCATACAATACAGGACAATGAAATAGCCAATAATTAAAAATGATCAAATAAGCAATGAGACAAATGCATGAATAGTAAAAACAAAGTCATTAAAACAATGAGGGAAGCAGGACAAATAGTGCAGATTCTCTGTCTCCACAATCAGGAGATTCAGAGAAGAGAAGACGTAACTGTTTTTTTGTTTGTTTTTTTACCCTTTTGGTCATTAGAGATTATCCATAAACATATTCCATACATAGTGGCATGTGTAATCACACAACATTGCCACAGTCCAGGCCCGGTTCTACGGGGGTGCATAAGCATGCATTGCACCCCCAAAAAAATAGTTTGCACCCTCAATTAAAAAAAAAAAAAAAGATTTTCATTTTTAGAAATATGATAAAAATAATAAAATACTTGCTCACAAAACAAATTGTAGTTAAACTTGTGACAATTTCCATTAAATACCGTTGAGATATGAGCTTCCAACATCACTCTGACTGTTCACCAAACTGTCAAAATCACTCCGCATTTATGTATGGTGTTTTGTTTATATGTTGCTTGGCAACAGTCCGCTCAGTGGGGATCTATTTTTGTTGGCGGAAGCAATTTCATCCGTTTATATGATTAAATAAACAAACAAATCACAATCTATTGTCAATTATTATTATTATTATTAACAGTACATTTTACGAAATATAACTGTTGTATAAAGTAATATCACGCTCGAGGTCGCAATGTTGTCGCTCTATATCAGCGCTGCTGTGATAGCCTTCGGCGGCCGGTGGCCGGCCGCGTCGTGTGTCGTGTGCAAAATGCGCGCACCCTTAGTATATCTATGGCGCGATATATGTTCTTTTTTACACCTCACATATCACACATCAAAAACCTATCTCATAGCTATCTAAGATATCAATAAGCTAATGTTGCAGCTGAAATGTTCTCCACATCACAAGATATGATACCATCTTTTAAGCACAGTAAATGTTTGTTGTCCCAACATGTCAGTAGAACTACGCAGAAGTGCTTGTCTATGGTAGAGAGGCCTGTGTGTATAAAAGCGAAGTCTGAACTGAAGCTGGGTAGCTGGTTTTAGTATAGTACTGGTGCACCCTCTGTAATCTCAGATGCACCCCAAGGCATTCTGTTCTGGAACCGGGCCTGCCACAGTCAGAGGGGAACAATGTCATACTCTTTCCCATGATGATCCAGACAATAATCCTAACCCCCCTGCTGATGCACGAGATGGAAAAGCTTTTGGAGACATGATATGATTCTATCATTTCTAACTGACCCATCACCTCCCCAGTGTCAAAGAAAGCCAATATGCCTCTTATTTTGTGAGGTCTTCTTTATTTCCTGGACGTACAAATGTTGTACAGTTAATCTTTCGTTGTTGAAACAATTAAAAATCATCCACCTGTGGGCACATCACCCACCTTTAAATGATGATCCAGCAGTTGTATTTCCATTTGTGTCTTTTTAATCTGCAGCCTGATGTGATCCATTTCCAGATTCCACTTATTGATTTGTATTTGCAAATACACCTTGTACAGTTGTTTCACAGGGAGCTATAGGAACACAAATGACATTGAATTGCAAGGTGCTATGTCTACTTAGTGTCATAGTAAGTTATGGGTCAATGCCGAAGAACATCTTACTGAGGTATTCTGTGCTGTGGAGGTTGATGGACCATCTTCCTCATTGTAATTTCCAGCATTGCTCTGTCAGAGAGAAAGACGCTGCAAGTTGCACTGTGGAACAACACTATCATTAACTGAAACCAAAGTTATTTAAAAAGGCCTTCCTTCATCTTCCCTCTCTGTGGCGGCAAATAGGGTGTCTTCATCATCCTCCTGTAATAACACATAATTTTGGTGATATATTCTAACCATCATGAAAACTCTGTGGAATATTAAGAGAACTCACACCAGCATGGAAGTCTGTTATAGCAGAAGGCTCCACGAGACAGATTACACCATCTGGTAGAAGATTTGTCAGTTGGTGATTACCCAGAAACAATAGGTTGCATCACAATTTTTCAGATTTTGAGTCACTTTGAAATAGATTGATATCTGAGAGCAACCGCAGCCAATTACAGAGAACTGTAGCCTACTGCTACAAGAAAAATCAGTGTGCCAAGTTGTGTCTATGATGAATGGATTACTGAGCTAACACTAGGAAAAGGATTGCTGTACATGTGCCATTCATTTGAATAACTTACCTCTTATGTAGGCCCTTTTGTCCTGGGGCGTGGCTGGCTCTGATGAGCTCCCCTCAGCAATAGGTCGCCCACTGTTCTGACTGAGGGCCATCTCTTCAGCCTCTGTGTGGTGGTGGTTGACCGCCACCTGTTATGCGGGTCTCAGCCTTTTTTCTGTCGGCAATACGGGAGGTCAAATTTGAACATGTCTAGAAAGCACACATTTGGTATACTACTATGTACAACAGGCATTTAGGTGTGGCTTTCATATAGACAATATTAAATACTGGCAGTGATGAGATGGCTGATGATTTGGCTTTTTCTTTGTTTAGGGGATTTCCCTAATTACTTAAATATCGCTTTCACGTGTTGAATGTAGCCGATGAAAGCTGTTTAATGAGGGCAGACTAAACAACACCACAATTGCTTTTAATTAAATTATACCTTTCTTGTTTGGACTATATTTTTATATTTCATCTTTAGTTGCTGCCAGGTCTGTTTTGTGCCTGTTGGGTTGCACCCGTGGGCTCAAACACACATAGAATATAAGTGATGAATGAGTGGAACACTCAAGACGAAACATTTCTTTTTTTTCTCCAATTAATACTCACGCATTGACTCGGTCAGCAGTTTTCTGCCACACAAGCTCGCACTCTTTTGCTGCTGTATTGCTTTTTCTTTGGAAAATATACTAATTTTCTGTATATGCGGTCATTAATATTTCCAACTCCACTGGGGAGAAGTAGGAGGATCAAGCCTTTTTTCCACCAGTTGCCATGGTGGATCATGTTATCTGTGTTCCATTGTTGAGATATCCTCATGCACGAGCTTCACTCAGGGTAACCTTGACTCAGAGTTGATTGAACTAATTGTTAACACCTGTTCTGAGTTTGACAGCTCAGAGTTTGTTAAACTCTTGATTGATTGATTGATATGATTACAAACATATGCCTTTGTGTTTGTTATTATTTGCGCAATATTCTTATGCTTCATTTTCAAGGTTGTCACATTCTTTTTGTTCCTGTGGGATAGCACCTGACAGCACACATGAAAATAACATGTTATCAACTTGAGATCAATCAACTATTTCATTCAGTTTTAGGTATGGCCAACTGTCTCTGCTTTGCTGCGGCCGTGTTGCGCCACTTTCCAAGCTTGTGAATGCATTGCCTTCAATGTGATAAAACTGTGCAAACAAAATATTTACTTATGCAGATGTTAACACACAGAACTTATAAACAAAGCTTTGTCATATACCGCCTGTCTTTTCCATGTGTGGAGGGATTACGTCACTCAACAAAAATATGCTGTTAGAATGAGCAATTGCGATTATCGACACGTTTTGCAATGCTAATGATTCCTTATTGAGCACATTAAAGCTTTGTTTGGAGGCTTAACAGGATACGGAACCCTGTATCCTGGTCTCAATGAGGATAGAAGATTCAACTTTTTCTCTTTTCTCTGTATAGGCTTTAAACCCGGGTACCTATCTTCCATGCATCATGTGTATCCGTTTCTATGTGATTTCATTGTATGCTATTTTGTGTTTTTACATTATTATTTTCAATTATTTCCATCTGTTATATTATTTTCCATATCATGTGATTGCATCAAAGCGGCTGCTGCTCTTATAGAGGCCACACCATTATTTCACTTGGAGTACATGTATCTCATGTTTCCTACACAGGAAAACATGCAGCATGTAATCCAGCGCAATTTGATCTAACTGATAAGAGCCTCATTGCTTACAATCCACAGTATTTGCACTGTATCAGCGCTGTAATATGCTACTGCTTATGTAAACAGCACCTCCTACTGCTGCTGCTTTACATTAGATGGGATCAGGTGGCAAAACATGTGAGGCTTTTAATGTGAAGCAGCCACAAACCAAGACAACAGTGGATTTCTGCATGTATCTGATCAGTGAATTAAAGTAGCGTTGGTAATCTTCAAAAACATTTTTGTTCTATTTGTTTAAATGAACTTAACCCAACAGCCATCAATTAATCATATTTTCTCTTTCTCACTCTACTACTTTTATGACAAAAATAAAAATGTTATCTCGAATATGTGGCTGTCGCAGGACTGTAATTATCAATCATGTCATTTGGCCTGAATAAAATGCAATCATTGCTGGTCACCAACTTGCTAACTTGACAGCTGTGCGTACTGAAAATATGTCATGTTTGTTGTTTACGTAAAAAAATAAAGATAATTTTGGAGGGAGTGGCTTTGGATGGGGGGCCTGAAGGGACGGGCTGCCAGTAGTCCCTTTTACACTGCCTTTTTGTTGTGGGAGAATCACTCCTTTTTTCTGCGGAATATTTGGCTGAATATTCTTTGTAAAAAGGCCTTGTGTTACTGACTTTCTTGCTAGATTTAGCAACTTTAGTAATGTTAGCTGCTTTGCTTCGCTTGGAAAAGAGTTGACGACACAGGCTGGGTTTATTAGTTGTTAAAATATTGTTCTTGCTGGATACTCAATATTACCAACGTAGCTTACAACAAGCAGGAGCAGCTACATTGGGCTGTTAGATGGAGAGCTGCAGGCAAACAGGTAACCAACTGTACTGTGTCAGGCTGTTAGGAATCAGGCTGTGTGCAGCATGACATCGGACCATGTCATTATTTTTGAACTGACTATTTTTTGTGTGATGTGGTTTGGATGCACTGTAGACAGATCAATGGGTCTTGGGTTGTTTTTCTGACTGTAGCTCAATGTGTGTTTGCTGTGGTATTATACAACACTTGCTGTGACCATGTTCGATTTTCATAAAGTATGATTGAACCACCATGTTTTTTTGTATTGAACATTTCTTATAATTAACTATATTTTATGAGTATGAGGTTTTATTAATGAATATGCATTTTGTGAACACATGATGATCTCTGTTGTGACCTTTATGTGGAAAGAAAGTGAGCTGTGTCCCACTTTTTTCTTAGTGTCATGTTGACAAGTAGTCCCTTTAGACGGATAAGACATATTGGAGAGATGCTCTAGACACTCCTCACTGCTAAGGATATATCATATGCTTTTGTTGTATGTTTATTGACACTCAATTTGTATCGCTCTCTCCCTTTGAGGAGAGGCCGTTCTTGCACAGTTATACAACAACCCCACACAGAATAACAATGAAACAATTGTGTTTCCTTTATTTATTATTTTGAATATCTTTACTGTTACATAAATATTCTGTTTTGCCTCTTGCCTGCTGTAACCCTGTAAATGACCCCGCTGTGGGACTAATACAGTATTATCTTATCTTGTCACAGTGACATTGCGTATGTGTACCATTGCTTGTGTAAAAATGTTAAAATTTGAATGCTGAAAAAGAAAAGCTGTCAAAACCCTGTTCCATTTACATTTCAGGCACTTAGCAGACACTTTTGTCCAAAGCGACTTACAATAAGTTGATTTGTCAAAAGAAATTAAAAAAAACACAACATATCTTTGCCAATAAAGTAAGAGCGAAGTCTTGAGCCTTTTGTAGATGGCAAGTGACTCTGCTGTCCTGACATTGGTCGGGAGTTCGTTCCACCACTGAGGTTCTGGAACAGAGAAGAGTCAGACTTTGCTGAGCGACATTTGTTTGATTTCAGCGATGGTGGTACCAGCCGGCCAGCTGAAGTAGAGGAGCGAAGTGCTCTGTGGCCACAGTGGCCCTAATTCCCCATCGTACAAATTGAACATATGATCTCAAGATTTAATTTATGATATTCAAGATAATCTCTCAGAAGAATATAAAACCATAGGAAAATCAGGAGTTAATAAGCTTGAATTATCTGCTGAAAAAAATAAAGGTTAAAATAAAAAGAGAAGTCTCATTACCATACCATACAGAAGCTAAAGATGCTCTAACCTTATAGGACATTAAGCTACTGTTGGTAAAAAAATAACTGCATATATTCAATTTACTCAAAATGGCACTACATCCTAACAGCAGTGCATGGTTCTTCTGTCTCTTTTTAGTGCAATGTCTGGAGAAACACAACCAATCAGAGCCAAGGAGTCTTTGATGCAGCTGTCAATCACTGCTTGTGGAGCTTGTGAACTCTGATCAAACTGGGCAGCGTTGATCAAATATCCATCCATTCATCATCTACCGCTTTTTTGCGCGTTCCGCGAGCGAACGCGTCAATTCTGGCTGGAAATCACACAGAGAAACACGAGACAATCCGGTCAATTTTCAAAATAAAAGCAATTTTCAAAATAAAATACCGCGATTGACAAACGCGATCATATTTGTGTATCTCAACTCGCACTGGGAAACAGGAAGAGACAATACATTTAATAAATGTGAAGAGTAGATAAACAAATATGTGCATTTCAACGGTATATCTGCACTACTACTGTCTACACACTCTGTGTGTGTGTCTCTCTCTCTCTCTCTCTCTCTCTCTCTCTCTCTCTCTCTCTCTCTCTCTCTCTCTCTCTGAACGGATAAATACAAGAAGTGTTCAAACTTCTTGGTTACAGAAATATGGCGTATTGATTTTATGGGGTTATTTACTCCATAATTAAAAAAATAGCTCTGAACAACAGCTGAACAGAAGCGCTTGTGGACCGTCGCGGAGAAACACGCGTCTGGTCTGAACAGGGGGGCAGCGGACCGCGCGGGATTTTCCACAGCGCTTCCGCGGCCGGTGTGAACCCGGCGTTACATGTAATAAAACTGTGCAAACAAAATATTTACTTATGCAGATGTTAACACACAGAACTTATAAACAAAGCTTTGTTATATACCGCGTGTCTTTTCCATGTGTGGAGGGATTACGTCACTCAACAAAAATATGCTGTTAGAATGAGCAATCGCGATTATCCACACGTTTTGCAATGCTAATGATTCCTTATTGAGCACATTAAAGCTTTGTTTGGAGGCTTAACAGGATACGGAACCCTGTATCCTGGTCTCAATGAGGATAGAAGTCAACTTTTTCTCTTTTCTCTGTATAGGCTTTAAACCCGGGTACCTATCTTCCATGCATCATGTGTATCCGTTTCTATGTGATTTCATCGGATGCTATTTTGTGTTTTTACATTATTATTTTCAATTATTTCCATCTGTTATATTATTTTCCATATCATGTGATTGCATCAAAGCGGCTGCTGCTCTTATAGAGGCCACACCATTATTTCACTTGGAGTACATGTATCTCATGTTTCCTACACAGGAAAACATGCAGCATGTAATCCAGCGCAATTTGATCTAACTGATAAGAGCCTCATTGCTTACAATCCACAGTATTTGCACTGTATCAGCGCTGTAATATGCTACTGCTTATGTAAACAGCACCTCCTACTGCTGCTGCTTTACATTAGATGGGATCAGGTGGCAAAACATCTGAGGCGTTTAATGTGAAGCAGCCACAACCTGGCGTTACACAGGGAGAACATGCAAACTCCACACAGAAGGAACATGGGCCGACCCAGGAATCGAACCCAGGACCCTCTTGCTGTGAGGCGAGAGTGCTACCCACTACACCACTGTGCAGCCCTTGATCAAATAGAAGAATCAATATTCTGTAGCTGCATTTCCCTTTTCTCATCTCAAATGTTGTCAGAAACATATTTTAGTGTACTATTCAGCTGTTTACTGAAGAGAGTCTGCTCTGGCTTTTGTTTTTTGTTCTTTTTTGGCTTGACTGCCTCTTTAGCATGGCATAGACGGCATTACAGATGCCAGATGGGGTACAATAATTAAAGGTCATATTTAATTTCTAACTAAGAGAGGCCTTAACTCTTAAATCAACTTCTTAATCAAATGATCAAAATGTCACCTTGTAACTGACTATATTTCATACGACACAATCAGAACAAAAACATGAAGGGTCGCTACATCATGTAACTTGTTATTGATCTATAGGAAATTACATGTTTACTTGATTAATGTTGATTTACCTACAGATCTGTTAACACTTGAATAATCTTTCATTCATTTGGAATCTCTACGTCACATTATAACTTGTAAAAATGGAAAGAGAAACAAAGAAACACCTTTAAACATAAAGAATATGAGTAAAATACCAAAACCTGATGCTGTGATCAACTTGTATGGTCATGTTGACATTTACCTGCTTTTACCTTAAGCCATTTGAATTTCAAATGTCTCTCTCTAAAGGACTTTACATTTGGCTGGATGAAAATACTTTTCCAGCGTAGCACATGATGACACCAGACACTGTGATGGGCTCTTGTGTGATAATTATGTTTGGAGTTGAATGCTGGTGCATTAGCTGTCACAACAGCTTGGATGGGCATATTTGTGCATCTCGCTGCTCTCCAACCTCCATAGAAACAGTGATGGATCTCTAAGGAGAAACGCACGGTCCGTAAAAACAAAAAGCCCAAACGTGAAATGTATTAATTATTGATTAAACCTAATCTATCAAATGAAATCTTTGAGGAGATGTATTACATTATTCAGCCGAACTGCATAAAAAAAAAAAAAAAAAAAAAAAACAGTATGTGATCTGGTAAACATTTTTTTTTCAATATGTCTTAGACCCTAAACATTTAGGCTTTGGGGATGATAAACATTGGTCTTGGTGCTTCCTCACGGTGTAGCAAAGTGCCTGTAACAAACCACATTTACAAAAAATCTCACAAGCATTCCTCTGCATCATCAGACAGCAGGGAGGCACAGATTCTAAGGGATATTTACAGTTTTCCTATATTGTTTTACACACTAATACCATCACTTGACAAACAATTACCCCAACTGTGACTAATGTACCAGCCCCTCAAGCCACTCTTGCTAAAATACAAGCATATTTCATGCTTTTTAGTCAGATTGCAGATCAAAACCACACTTTTTTTTCCTAAATACTACAGACAGTTCTCTAACCTTTGGCTTAATCTTCATGAATGAAACACTATGGAACACCCTGCCATTTAAAATGCTAAAGTTACATTTCCTACTATCCACTCTGACTACTCACATGGACAAAATCATCAGAGCTTTTGCAATCAAAAAGCCACAGGGGAGCTATTGTGTTTTGGAGCAGTTGATAACTACATAGGAGAAAAATGTGCTATTACTTATTGTCACCAGTTGAGAGTTCAGAGTTGACTGTGTTTTACCTTAATGCTTTTACAACATCCACCCAGCAGCACTGATGTTCTGTGGAGATGTTGTTGGGATCTATATTAATTATTCTTCTAACCACAGTAGTTTAGTTTGTGTGGATAATCTTCACAAATGAACACCATTTTTTAAGATTTTTGAAGCATAAAAGGCGTACGAAATATGTTTCAGGCATTTAACCATAAGCCCATTGACTTCAGGAGGAGTGAACCAGAAGTGTAACATTTTGGGGTTTAAGCACTCATTCTTGAACCACTCTAAGGTGGTTGTCATCATTGGGTTATTCAGCATGCTGTTTTTGAGTCAGAAGATACGGAAGTAAGTGCAGTTTTTGTTGCAATCCCTTTGGCTTCACATTGGAGGCCAGAGTCTCTGGCTAAGGAGGCACCTGAGGAATCACCTTACAATGGAAGGCTTATACAGAGGACTAGTCCAATGTCATATTTATACTCAGAGAAGGATGACATTTGTTATATAATGTTAAAACATTTGAGTCAAGTCACATTTAGTAATTTGATCCGTTTAGTCTGTTCAGTGATATTGAGTTCATGTTAAATTAATACGCCATTGGTTTAGTTCTGTTTAGTTTTAGTTTACCTCTTTTATGGGCCCAAAGTCCATTTTTATTTATTTTTCAGAATTTATTTCATTTTGGGTTAAAACAAACACTTTCTAAAACACAATTCCAAACAATATGGTGAATTATATATTTGCAACAGTTGATGATCTGTTTAATACTATTGTGAACTCTGCTCCGTGGGTAGCAGTACGTCTACCATAAACAAAAGGAACAAATAGGAACACCTCTATTGTAAATAGAGACATAAAGAAAAATCTGTGGAACAAACCGATTTTTAAATCTTGGAATCTTTTTTTCATGCAAAAATATTAGTGTGAAGCCATTTCTCAACTTGCTATTAATCACAGATCTTTAACTATTCTCTATAACAGGGTGCTACATTTCAGCATTTGATGGTTTGAATCAAATGTGCCAGGGACTCCCATTCCTCCGATGGCACATTTTCACATATCATTTAGTGCAGCAGTTCCACATCTGTTCCACAAATTTTGAGTTTCTTCATCTAGGATGAATGCAAGGTAGCCACAGCATTTGCAGAACTTTGCACAACCTCCTGGATCTAAGCATTATTGCACCCTATAGTTCATCCCATACTCCACTTTACTAGCTGTATCATGATATTTTTTGTATTACTTTATCCGTACTTATTTCTGTCTGGTGTTGCTAAAACACCTAAATCTCCGATCTGAATCAATAAAGGCTTATCATATCTTGTGTATATTTTAGGGTAATTTTAAATGTATGCCTCAAGAACATTCCAAACAAATTAAGGAGTTAATGAATACAAAAAGAATTAATACAATTGTGATTACTGATTAAACTATACGTTTGTATTTGGGGTTCTGTAAAACAGCAGTGAATCTCTCAATACATTTTTGAAGTGGAAGATTTTTGAAGAAAGAAGACTAAATGAGTCATCACATCTCTATTATTATGACACAAAACAATTAATGTACAACAGTTATGACTGGTTACAGTGGACAGTTTTACAGAACATCCTCTTTAGGTGTTTATGAATTTCTTTCATTTTTAGTCCATAAATGAATGGATTAAAAAGAGGATGATACATTGTTATTTGTAAAGTAATTATAAAACGTACAGTTTTGGGAAAATCTGTCTCCAGTCGAGATAGAAGAACATCGTATGCACTCACACAGGAAAAGTTGATTAGAACTAGCAGATGCGGTAAACAGGTCTGTGCAGCTTTACTCCTGATTTTTCTGCTACTTTTATAGGATACGAGTAATATCCTGGTGTATGTAAAAACTATGAAGAGCACAGGGAGAATTACAGCACTCACAAAAATAAGCAAGCCATATATATTCACAATACTTGAAGGCACACAGTGAAGTTTCTGAACTGTGCTGTTGCAAATGATTCCTTTCAAAATAAAGTAACAGAGTTTTTGAGAAGCACTCAGTAACATTGCCACTGAAACCTGACAAGCAGGCATAATCCAAGCTAAAATTAGAAAAATATTAACAGTTGTCTTTGTCATGATAGTTGCATATTGCAGGGGTTTACATATGGACACATATCTATCATAGGCCATGACACACAACAGGAAGAATTCTGAAACAGCTAGAGAGTAATAGAAAAACCACTGGAAGAGACACGCTGAATAAGATATGATCTGTTTTTCTGATAAAAAGTCAATCAAAAGCTTTGGGTAGATAGCAGTGCAGTAAAGAACAGAGTTGATTAACAAAGCTGCAATGAAAATGTACAAAGGCTCATGGAGGGATTTGTGAATCACTATGATGCACACAATAGTGAAATTACTGCAAATTATCACAATATATGCTGTAAACATGATCACAAAATAAAGATATCTAAAGCTTTGCAATTCCACATGCCCACTAAAAGTTATATATGTCATAGTTGATCTATTATCCATTAATGACAGTCTGAAACTAAATATAAATAAACAAATGACAGGTACATAGAAGTCTCATATAACCTGAATCAGATTGTCTTATTTCGTCGTCGATACTTGATCTTGATATGCACTGGTTCAAAGAAACTGTAAGGTCTGTTTTATCAGACGTCGACCCTCCATGGATCTAATCAAAGTCCCCAACTAATGAGATATGTAAACAACTTAATTAAACACCAGAGATCTGAATTCATGTATGTTGTTGGGATGCTGATATTTTCTGTATCAAATAATAAAACATCTAATCACAATAAGATTAAAACTGTATTTATTTGTGCATTAATAGGTTTGTTGGTGCACCTGTAGTATTCATGGGGAATTTTCAATCACCAAATGTGTTTTTTGAGGTTACCTCCATAAAAAGAAGCTTGGTGGATCGTGGATCGGGTCTCTTAAGAGAACTAGAGTGAAATAGAGTGACGATGTTTTATATGAGAGATACAGATTCTCATCGGAGGGCATGACTTATCTGTGTCAGCGTACAGCCTACTTACCACTTTGAATTATGCTTTTATATTTATTTTATTTGCTCCCAAGTCCGTTTTACACCGCCGGGATTACAGCTGAAAGAATGAGGCCGATATTATCATACACCACGCCATAAGTATACGTCTACCATGGCGATCTACCCCGGCAAGAAAACCTGCGACGTAGGACGGAAAACCCAGGGTTAAAGGAGTCATAACCTGGTTTTATACGTATCCAGCCCCCCTTGGATCGCTTTGGATCAATTCGTAAAACTTATTAGAAAAAAAAAAAAAAAATTTAATCAAACATTGAGCTTGTTCTGACCCTTTTTCGTACCGCGATTTTATCACGCGAGATTACGCGCGAGGTTTTGACTGGTCCGGATGTGCATTGTATAATATGTAATGAGGCGCGCGTTGATTCGCCGCAGGAAGGACAGAGCCGGGGGGGCTTGCTTGACATCTTGCTGTTCTCTAATGGCGGCGCTTCGGCGATTTCAGGTAGCGGACGGGGCGGGGTTGGGTGGTGAAAGAGGGGTGGGCTTATGCAAGTAGCCTCCACGGTGACGTCACCGAAGGCGCAGAATCAAAATCTCGTGCTTTAGGAATGCACACCCTTGTGTGCTATTCCTGTTCGGAAAAAGAGCAGAAGCGAAAAAACGGCGCCACTTTCAAACTCCAGCCTTTCAGGCAAGTTTCAACTGAGGTCAAACACAGATATGCATGTTTTAACAAGAGAAATTGCGATTTCCTGGTGATGACTCCTTTAACGCTTGAGTTACCTCACTAAATCCTGCTTCGTAGTACAGGCCCCCAGCTCTCTATCACGGTCATTTAATCAGTCAGATCTAGTCGTTTCTTTATTATGGGGCAGTCATATTTTACGACTAATACTATTAATACGACTTACGAATTCACACAGTTGGCAAAAAAAAACACAACATTAACAAAAACACAACCACAAAAAGAAAAACACAACAACATTAACAAAAACACAATGACAAAAAGAAAAACACAATGACATCAACAAAAATATGACATTAACAAAAACACAACATTAAAAAAATCACAACGACATTAACAAAACACGACATTAACAAAAACATGACATTAACAAAAAAACAACCACCAAAAGAAAAACACGACAACATTAACAATAACACAATGATAAAAACACGACATTAACAAAACACAACAACATTAACAATAACATGACATTACAGTTTTTTACGATTGTTTACACACTAAAATAAAAATGTCCACACAATTTGCGAAATTCTACTCCAAGGGGCAAAACACCTCCACAGATTTGCACAACATTACACACAATGTCTGCTTCACCCTTTTTGCAAAACATTACACACAGGGATTTGTAAAACGCTACACACATTTTCACACCTTAGACACAGATAAGGATTGTGAGGTTACTTCCTTGTCATTACAAAGCCCCGGATTGCCAATGACCACACTAATGAACAAATTGGATAATCACATCCACCAAGTGTGGAAGCACACATGTGCTTATTTGAAAACGCAGCACTCAGGTGTGCTATAAAAGGCAGCAGGAAAATGTTATCAAGTGAAATAAGAAAATTACAATACATCAATTCATCAAAAACATCATGAAAGGGTTCTTCAGGTAATCACATCCACCAAGTGTGGAAGCACACGTGTGCTTATTTGAAAACGCAGCACTCAGGTGTGCTATAAAAGGCAGCAGGTGAGTTCACCTGTCTTCAACAAAAATGGAAGGAGCTAGAAGAAGAAGAGTGAGAATGAGAGGGGGAGCTCAAAGAGGAGATGAAGGCGGTAGAGGAAGAGGGGAAGGAGGTAGAGGAGGAGGCCCAGGTAGAGGAAGAGGAGAAGAAGGAGATAGAGGAAGAGGTAGATAAAATAAATACTTGAAATATTCAGTTTGCAGCATCAGTGTTGTGCAGTGCTTGATAAGTTTATAGTAGGCCTATTTGTGTACATTCTCCCTATATCTCAAACTAATCATGAAGAATGTTGTGGGTTTGTCACTATTTTTTTGACATCTAAATTATCCCTTACATAACAATGTCTGGCCAAAAATCTAGCACATGCTATTTCCTAAAATTCGTTTTTTTTACAAATGTGTTTTTTATTTATCACAGCAGTGTGAAACTGGCTGCAATAGTGTCTGATCATTGAGGACTGTGTTGGTTAAATGAAAACTAATAGCATTTTTACAAATATGTGTATATGTTTTGACTGAAGTGTGTATGTTTTGACTGAAGTGTGTCATTTTGCAAACAATCTAGGAATTATGCAAATTGAGTGTGGTGTTTGGATAATTGTGATTATATTTTGAAAAAAAGCATGTAAAAATTGCATGTAAACAATTGAAAAAAACTGTAACAAAGACACAACCACAAAAAGAAAATCACAACATTAACAAAAACACGACATTCACAAAAACACGACATTAACAAAAACACAACCACATTAAAGCTGGGGTATGTAATGTTGGAAAGCTAGCAAGAGAGCACCGAAGTAAAAAAAACAATCAGATGCCTTCATGTCTAGTTCTGCACCCGCCCTCCCCGCCTAAGCGCGAGTGCACAGCCGTCACGTCTCGCTGATGCCGGAAGAATCAGCTTGGACGGACTCACTGACGGGAGGGGGGGGCTAGCTTTCCAACATTACATACCCCAGCTTTAACTTCTACCAGAAAGGGTATGTACTTACTATGACATAAATGCTGATTAGACGGAGCATGTCCGTCTTTTTAACAGGTGGAGGGGCTGCTTTGATGCAGAGATGAGGGACAGATTGTGGCGAGCGATCGCAGAGCAGTTTGGGATCGGGGGCGTACTGCTGCCGCTGTTCAGGTGGCTCACGGAGATGTGCAGTCCCAGTAGTTCTATAAACCGGACCTGAAGCCCACCTGGACCCGATCGGGATCGTTGAAAATATACGGAGTCATCCAGCAGTGACGACGATGTAGTGATCGTCTCATTATTGAAAGAAGAAAATGAATGAATGAAACTACACAATTACCCTGCTAACTGCTGGATGAGTCCGTTTATTTTTGTTTTGTGAATTTCATTTCATTTTCAGTCCATGTGGACTTCAGGAGGTCAGTGGTCCAGTACTACAAGGGCCGCACATCAGAAAGAAGACCACCAATCTCCACGATCCAACTGTTGCGCTGCTCTTTATCTTTTTTCATGAAGTGAGTCGATCACAGAATCTCCCTCCCTGCTGATAACTCCATTTATTTTCGTTTTGTGAATTTCAATCAAAAACGAATATGTATTAAAAAACACATCGACCCAGTGTGCGAGGTCTCTGTGTGTAACAAAGTTTGTCATTTGACAGATAAAAAAAACTAATGTTAAACCATGAACCTGGTAATTTCTCTGCGTGAGAAATACGAGGTCTGGCGTATGAACAGGTTGAAATGCATGCTTGAGAGCCCTGCGTAACCGTTCTGTCACAATGAGGGCAATACATCTTTTCTTAATCTGATGCTAAATGATGGCCGTCCGAGCCGTAAGTGACCCGTGTGGCGTAAAGCAGCCCTTCCCACCTGTTAAAAAGATGGACGTGTTCCGTCCAATCAGCAATGATGTGTCATAGCAAATACCAACCCTTTCCGTTTTTTCTCTTTGGGGTTGTGTTTTTCTTTTTGTCGTTGTGTTTTTGTTAATCTGGTTGTGTTTTTTTGTTAATGTCGTGTTTTTGTTAATGTGGTTGTGTTTTGTTAATGTCGTTGTGTTTTTCCTTTTGTCGTGTTTTTGTTAATGTGGTTGTGTTTTTGTTAATCTGGTTGTGTTTTTTTGTTAATGTCATAATTTTGATAATGTGGTTGTGTTTTTGTTAATGTGGTTGTGTTTTTGTGTAAACAATGGTGGTCAAAATGTTTAGATGTTTATTCAGGATGGCTAACTCCTCTTCCTCGAGCAGGCAGTTGCCCCTCTTTATAATTTACCTGACCAGTTACTCCATGATCAGAAACTGTGGTTATTTTGTTGTAGTCTAGCTCTATAAATATGTTTGACAACAGCCGTACTCATGAATAGCACCTGTCAGCTATGAATGTTTTTACACATTTTTAGAAAACCTTACATTGAGATAATGTGTGATTGGTTGATGTAAGATGGGAGAAAGTCTGCATGCTTTACTTAATTTCAAACTTCACCTGACAGACAATTAACCAATTTAGTGGACATTTCAACTGATAAGCAACATAATCAGTTTTTATCAGCAAGATATACTGTATATCGGTAATTGTGCAAATTGTAGATGATTTTACTCAGTCATTTGTATATATGTGCGAAAACATTTGCTATTTGTTTAAAGAATAAGAAATTAAAATCTGTTGTGAACCTGTGCCCAGTAGTTCAACCACGCAGGGCGACAGCCAGCTCGTCAGGAGCAATTAGGGTGAGGTGTCTTCCTCAGAGACACCAAGCACTCAGCTAGGAGGAGCCGGGGATCGAACCAGCAATCTTGCTGTTGCCAGCCAACCCGCTCTACCTCCTGAGCTAAACCCCCCCGGTTTACATGTGTTTTGAAAATAATAATTATCATTTGAGACATTTTTAATTTAGCATCAAATATATATGTAATAAATGCAATCAATTCAAAAATTGCTGCAATGGGACAATAGATCTTGAATGACCGTCATATATACTTCAATCATAATGTTCTACGCCCTTTGACACTTTCCGAATATATTATAAATCATTAATTTTTACTTCTGATGTAAAACTAGACACACACTGATTAGTTGCATCTCAAATTGATTTTCAGGTCCCCAACATTCAGATGATGTATACCACTTCTATGTGGCTTTAACTGTTGACCTGCAATCTCCCCCCCTAAAGATCCCCCGTCTCCCCCTAAAATATACAAAATCGTGACTTAGTAAGTCTTAAAGGGATTGTGCTGTGTATTTCTCACGTTGGCCTCTGTGGTCAATGCAACTTTGGATATCCCTTCATCTTATATTAAACAAACTTAACAAAATGTACACACAAAAGAGAGAAACCTTGGTAGAGGCCGTTTCAAAGCGACTCCCTTCAGACAGCTAGATTGCCCATGACTGCGAACTAAGATGACATGAACATAAACATATCTTTATATATTTTAATAGCTGTAGTATATTGGAACAGTCATTACATTGTTTAAAATGAAGATTCTATTTCCTTCTTCCATGATAAAGATTATTTTTACAGCATAGAAACAAATCCTCACTTTGAATATCTTAAGATCCAAAAATGCACATCTCTGCATTAATATTGCACATGGAATGACTGTGGATTAGCATGACTAACATCATTATTACTGTAACAACAATTTTAATACATTAGATCACTTTGGCTCGACACAACAACCTCTTCAGGTGTTTCGAGATTTCTTTCATTTTTAATCCGTATATAATTGGATTCAAGAGAGGGTAATACAAAAATGCTTGTAAAGTCATTATTAAATGAAACTCAGAATCGAGTTGAACTATTATGGTATCATATGCACACAAACAGGAAAAAATTATTAAAACCATCAGGTGTGGTAAGCAGGTCTGTGAAGCTTTGTTTCTGACTTGTTTACAACTTCTATAGGATATTAGAAGTATTCTGGTATATGTAAAACATATGAAGAGCAGAGGGCACAGTGCCATGCTTACTAGAGCAAATATATTAAATATAGGCCGTGCTCTTGAAGTCACACACTGGAGACTGTAAACAGCGTTGTTACAAAACATTGCATTCAAAGATTAAATGACAGAGTTTCACATCAGCACTCAGTAATACTGGGACTGCTATCTCACAAGCAGGAACAAACCAAGCTAAAACCAGCATAATACTCACTGTGGTTTTTCTCATGATAGTTGGATATTGCGGTAACACTTTACTTGAAGGTACCGTCATAAGAGTGACATGACACAGTCATAAGAGTGACATGACACAGTCATAAACATGTCATAAACATTATGACAATGTCATTAAACGTTTATGACTGTTGTCATTAAGTGTCATTCGATTTGGTAATGACAAGTTGACATTATTTTGGTTGTCTTCATTATGACAACTTGACATTAATCAAGGTGACATAACCAGAATTTGTCTTTGTCATGACAACTTGACATTAAATTTGTTTGCGATGTCCTTATTATGACAACGTGACATTATTCAAAGTGACATTATTAGAAAATGTCTTTGTCATGACAACTTGACATTAAATTTGTTGGAGATGTCCTTATTATGACAACGTGACATTATTCAAAGTGACATTACTAGAAAATGTCTCTGTCACGACAACCTGACATTAACGAAATATGCATCTGTTTTTGTGTTTATGGCAAGTTGACAATGATTATTATAATTAGCTGTGCAAGGTTAAAGACCAATTCTAGCACTTGGTTATTGATGTTTGACAGAATACCAAAAACTGACTGTCATGACATTATTATGACAATGTAATGAAGAAATTCTTTGACCTAAAGTAAAGTGGTAGCATTTTGATCTGTCATTAACATATCATGAAGGATAAACTGACTGTCATGACATCATTATGACAATGTAATGAAGAAATTCTTTGACCTAAAGTAAAGTGGTAGCATTTTGATCTGTCATTAACATATCATGAAGGATAAACTGACTGTTATGACATCATTATGACAATGTAATGAAGAAATTCTTTGACCTAAAGTAAAGTGGTAGCATTTTGATCTGTCATTAACATATCATGAAGGATAAACTGACTGTCATGACATCATTATGACAATGTAATGAAGAAATTCTTTGACCTAAAGTAAAGTGGTAGCATTTTGATCTGTCATTATCATAGCATGAAGGATAAACTGACTGTTATGACATCATTATGACAATGTTTTTATTATCATTATCATTGACAATTTTATTTTCTCAAACATATGAACTGGTTGTCACGACATCATACACGTTATAATGTGCTTACAAACAGGACCTCTTCTGCCCAACACCCACCCACTCAGGAACTAAACAATACCATAACATTCATAACATGCATGCTCATGCATACTGACATTCAATAAAGAACAGACAGTAACTATTTATGAAAAATAAAAAATAAAATGGAAGAAACATGTCTGTCATGACTGACTATCTGTCAAAACTGATTACTTTTGTGCCTTCTTTATGTCATGCACCAGTCGACCCCAAATGCCACCGTGATGTCGAATCGCCAGCCAGTAATACCACTCAATCATCTGTAGGTGTATTTTGAGTGATTCTTTTGTTCTATTACCTCTCAGGCGCCATATTTGTTGTTTGTATGACTGCCATGCCCGCTCTATGTGCTGGGTATGGGCTCCAGTTTGTGGGTTCACAAAATTCTGCTTATGGCAAACACTAAATTGTTTGTACCCATACTGGGCAAGGCGGTCCTTGTAAGCGCGCCACTCATCAGAGACAATGTTGGCATTCCTCCTGACATGCCTTCGGATTTGGCGCAAGGGGGGGGTTGTCCCGCGGCGGTTCCTCACTAGTTTCAGGATGGGTGTCCTAGATTCCTCCTCCACTTCCAACATCCCAAAGACCCAGGTGTGAGAACGCCTCCAAGTGTTGCCGCAACGGCCACGATGACACTACAAACAAAAAACAAAACAAATACAATGTGACATAATGTTCTTTGTTGTTTTGACTATGTGGTTATGTAACCCTCATACTCCTTTAAGAAATACTAATGTCGTGCAAAACATTGCAATTTGATCTGACATCAGATGTGACGGGACAATCAATATAGATATAATGTATGTGCTGATTAAGATCATTGCATTGAATAGTGGTTGTTGTGATTATTTATTCCATTAGAACGGGCCTGAACTGAAGCTGTGGAAACCTACTTAATATGTGACACCTCCCCCTCCTACGCTGCCACTCCCATCTCGGCGCGCCTTGGTCTACCAAACTAGGGTCCATTGTATCGAAAGTATCGTCCCATGTAATTTCATTTAGGATGGTAATCATTTTGCACCAAAATGGAAAAGGAAAGTAGGATGGGGTGGGTTGTGAACAAACACACTATCTACTGCACCTTTCGTTTGTGAGCAAATTTGCTTTCATCAATCGCAACAAATCGATGGCGACCTCCAATCCTCATCCCTCTCTTCCTGAGGCGTTTGACGGCAGCCACGCAAACCTGTGAAGACAGAAGTAAAAAATCAATATACTACAACGTAATTGAAAAATCTTTTCCAAGTATGTTAAATTGAAGTACAGTACTTATGAATGGAGTTCTATGTGTATTATACGTAATTCTTTTTTTTTAATGTATCAGCTATCAGCCACTGAATAAGTAAAATATAGTGTTAATTCTGTACTGTAAGTCTTGTGGTCTGTGACTTGTTTGAATCAATATTGCATCATTCACCAACCTCTCTCAGTTTTTGGGTCATTCTGGACAATGTCCTTGAGCTTGCTGCTATACCATCACAGATCATGTCCAGTTGTTTCAACCGCAAACCTTGTGCAAACCTTAAGAAAAGTAAATTATATTGAAGACATACTGTGAACTAATACATAGGTAATTAAGTAATATACACATGGGGCTGAAACAGGGAGCACATCCCAAAATTTTCAATCTTTCTTGACATTCAAATTCAGCATGGTTTGAAATTTCAAAATAAAGTTGGTTTAGTTGGAAATTAAGGTGCACTACGGACTCTTCTGGCCCGCAGCCTAATTGCTAAAGCAGATATTTAAGTTTTTAGTTACAGTATACTACACACTATTCCTCTCAGGAAGAGCAAAGCATTTAGAATATACTTGGTAGTCTGAAAATTCATGACCTGATCCAGCAAAATGAGTCACAGTGACCCAAATTTCAAAATTGAGATTTTGGCATCAATAGAAAGGGGAGAAAATAGGCTTTAAAATGATACCCTAGTCAAAGTCATACATTGGATAGTTTTTAAGATATGACGATTTTAATTATGGTCTTCCACTCACTGCTTTGCGTTCAAACAATTTAGAACGTCTCCTTCCGTGAATCTGGCGTCTGTTCCGTACCATGTGATTACACGTACCTTGTAGAGGCACCATTCAATGACCCTCGGAAGGCAGAACGTAACTATTCAGATGCTGTTTACAGCTCGTCTCTATCATAAACGGTTCAGAAGATATTTCATGTTTTGTAAAACATCTGCAAGCGTTAGCATGCTACTACGTTCGGTTTAGCATCGCTGCTACCGCTCAGCTTAGCATCTGGTCCCGTACTACGTTATTACACGTGGCTACCCTTGTCATAAATGCACCATTCAAAGACCCCCGGAAAGCAGAGAATCTCACGATTCAGATGCAGTTTACAGCTCGTCTCTATCAGATTCAGAAGTTATTTAGCCTAATGTTGTGCTCCTCTCTAGAGGGTTAAAAGTTGTAAGTCAACTTTAATCGTCATTTACGTGCCTTTCCTCAATTATCTGGACTATGAAACTTTGGGAGATTGTTTTTGAATGTCATTTCTTTGAAATTAGCAAAACATGTATTAACAACACAGAACCAGATAACAGAGTCACAGCGCACATGTTAATTTCGTGCCTACCTGTGTATGAATTCGAGCCATTTTGCCAAAGGAATGTGGGATTTCGAGAATATTGTTCCATGTCGTACTGCCAGTGGGTGGTTTTTATGAAGATTGCAGACCCTAAAGAAGGAAAAATTATCACCAATTATAGCCTTGACTAGTCAGTAACGTTACTGATTATGATATTTTAATAGAGCCCATCTTACCTGCGAAATCCATCGCTGCATCTAGATTTCTTCAGATGCATCTTGCCATTGCATCTTGCGCAGGTTATATTGCTTTTCAATAGTCCCCATTTACACATCCATTTCACAGTTTTTCTTTTGTTTTCTGTAGTGTCGGGGCGCCGACTGTTTCTTAAAAGTCCTCGTAATAATCTTGTCATCGTGCTTTACTGCCTCGATGTCTCCTCTCTACCCACAGCAGCACAGAATAGCACTTACAATTGGGCGGCAATCTTGAATTTACCATAATTACACCAATACTGTCGCAATGTCAATTGTTGAAGAAATTTTAGAAAGTGACACGATAACAAGCCATGCATCATTTGAATAATTTCCTCTTTTGCTTCTCTTATCTGGATGCATAGTTTGTTTTAAAGTTGTACATGAATGCGTTAAGTCTTCAGTGCACTGCACTGCAGGTATTGGTCTATTACCTGCTTTACGGTAACAGCAACACTAACGTTACTCAGCAGACGTTCCAGACGGTTCCACAGGACGCTTGTTGAAGACGACAAGAGGGAAAAGAACTACTACGACTAAAGCGAAGTTCGAAAGAGAGGTAATTCAAACGAAGCATATTGTAACTTATTTTTTTGTAAATACACGTATATCTCTGGCAGCTGTCTTCCTTGGTCAGTATTTGTTAGTTCATTGCTCACTATGTTAACGTTAGCTAACATTAGCTAGGTAAGGACAGGGCCTGAATTTCTGCGTGGGGTGTAACTTATTGTGCAGTTGTGAGTAAATGTTGCCGTGCTGCGTTTTATCAACTGATGTTACAAAACGTCTCTCATTCAGCAGTCCTGAAGAGAGAACTTCCAGTTAGCTAGAATGCAAACTTATCCCATTTTATAGCCTATTCTAGATTTTAAGAGAGGTTGCGAGATGTAAATGGCTTGCTTTAAACCGTTTGATTTGGTTTTACATGGAGTGGTGGTGTTTTTTCCCTCTTTTTTATGCTGGTCTAGATGGAAACTCGTGGCAAGAAGAGAGGTGAAGGGAGCAGCAAGACTGAAAGACCATCCAACCCTAACCTGTGTTCCTCTATGACTGGTGAGTTTAAAAACATTAGAAATCATTGAATAAATAAATAGTTTTCCAATAATTTTGAAGCCTTGTACTGTATGAGGCATGTACAGTAGGTACTACTTCGTTGTGGCCGAGTTCACGCGAGAATCACGCACCTTTTTAGTGGAGGATCAATTGTGTTTTCATGAGAAGCGGCAATGTGTCCAAACAACCACCAGGTGGCATCTGTGAGCAGGAGGACGACAACATGCAGCAGCAGGGAGCACCCCTATATATTCAGAATCCTTTTTTCCCCCCCCACAACCACATTTTGCGACTATTTGACGAGGTTCAGTCGAATCAGACTTCTCCGAATCGAATCGTTGAATAGTTGCCTATTTGAATAGTATTCAAATAAATAAATATGATTATACAACAGGTAGTTCCGACCGGTCCCAACCGAGCAATTTGATTGGACAAGAGACGTTCCATGAGTGCTGATATACAGTATAACAGCACTGCGACTTTTTACAGACATAATCACTCCGCTGTACGGGCGTTCTAATAACCGTTATTAGCTAACGTTACATCAGCTGTTAAATAGCCTATCTTAGATTGTGGCAAACTTTGCACGGTAAAGATGGACATATTTCCAAAAATAACATTTGATTTGAACTATGAATGGTCATCATCAGACATCAGACCTGGACAGAGCAGAGCCTATCGCTCTGACACAGAGTAGCGAGCTTGTGTCTAGGAATGTTTATGTACTGTAATATGTGTTGCCTGGCAACAGCCTTGTCTCCCTTCAGTTGCGGAACTATTTGTGTTGGCAGAGCCGAATAAATAATTACTAAACAAACAAATCATAATCTCTTGTTTCTTATTACTGTTAACTAATAAAATGTGCTCGTAGCACTGTTGTATAAAAGCAATATCACACTCGAGGTCGTGCTGTTGTACTGTATATCAGCACGGTGTGATTATCTGCGGCACTCGGCCTGCGGCCTCGTGCCTACGACCGAATCACAGCCGTGCTGATATACAGTACAACAGCACTCCCTCTCCTGTGATATTGCTTAAATAAATAATAGTATTCAAATAAATTTTCTTCTTTTTCCTATGGACCACATGTGATGAGCTTGAACAATGGGGCTTAGGTCTAACACCAAACGTCTCCTTTAAGGAAATCAATCATAACTAATTCAAATTTTGTCATCTTCTCTTCCAAGTGACAACCATTGATGGCGTGGTGCGGCGCTACAAGAGGGCTCTCAAGAGCTTCAAAAAAACTGGATCCATGAAGCGAGCCTTTGAGCATTTGGGGGTGGACCGGAACACTATTGCAAGGACCGCCCCAATCGCTGAGGTCAACATCATTTTCCCAGACATATTTGAGGGTTTGAGTAAAGATAGCCATGACAAAATGTCCATCTTCACAGAGAGGTGCAGGGAAGCCATAACAGCAGAAATGGCGAGCACACTGACGCACAAAAAAAAGGCAGGTGAACTACTGCCGATCACTTACAAAATGACCTAGTCATTAGACAATTAGTCAATAGTTTTTATTGTTGTTCATGTTTTGTTAAGAAACTTTTTCCAGTATTTGTGTTTGCTTGTTTTGTAGCAATGTTGCAGTTATTGCAGGCCCAGAAGTCACAATGTATGCCAGCAAAAGCTGGTTAAGTTTGATTTGAGTCATTAGACCTCTAGATTTTGAGTTAAGTTTGATATTGTTGATAGCTACTGGTCAGGAGCAGCAAAGCATTCTGTAAGGGTGATCAAAAGCAGCTTTTACCCATTAGTTCGAGTAAAAATGGTGAGGGAAATACATGCAACATGTTCATGGTCAGTAATCATGACATGAGTGTTGAGCAGAAGAGGTTTCTAAGCACATTGTAACGTGTATAGTATAATGTTGTGACCTTGTGTCGTGATAATGATGATGTTCATGAGAAAATAAAATTGTCAATGATGTTATAATAAAAACATTGTTATAATGATGTCATGACAGTCAGTTTATCCTTCATGATATGTTAATGACAGATCAAAATGCTACCACTTTACTTTAGGTCAAAGAATTTCTTCATTACATTGTCATAGTGATGTCATAACAGTCAGTTTATCCTTCATGATATGTTAATGACAGATCAAAATGCTACCACTTTACTTTAGGTCAAAGAATTTTGTCATTACATTGTCATAATGATGTCATGACAGTCAGTTTATCCATCATGCTATGATAATGACAGATCACAAAATGCTACCACTTTAATTGAGGTAAAATAATTTCTTCATTACATTGTCATAATGATGTCATAACAGTCAGTTTATCCTTCATGATATGTTAATGACAGATCAAAATGCTACCACTTTACTTTAGGTCAAATAATTTCTTCATTACATTGTCATAATAATGTCATGACAGTCAGTTTTTGGTATTCTGTCAAACATCAATAACCAAGTGCTAGAATTGGTCTTTAACCTTGCACAGCTAATTATAATAATCATTGTCAACTTGCCATAAACACAAAAACAGATGCATATTTCGTTAATGTCAGGTTGTCGTGACAGAGACATTTTCTAATAATGTCACTTTGAATAATGTCACGTTGTCATAATAAGGACATCTCAAACAAATTTAATGTCAAGTTGTCATGACAAAGACATTTTCTAATAATGTCACTTTGAATAATGTCACGTTGTCATAATAAGGACATCTCAAACAAATTTAATGTCAAGTTGTCATGACAAAGACAAATTCTGGTTATGTCACCTTGATTAATGTCAAGTTGTCATAATGAAGACAACCAAAATAATGTCAACTTGTCATTACCAAATCGAATGACACTTAATGACAACAGTCATAAACGTTTAATGACATTGTCATAATGTTTATGACATGTTTATGACTGTGTCATGTCACTCTTATGACAATGTCATGTCACTCTTATGACGGTACCTTCAAGTAAAGTGTTACCGATATTGCAAAGGTTTACATATGGAGACATATCTGTCATAGGCCATGGCTGACAACAGGAAGAAATCTGCAGCACTCAAAGTGTAATATACAAATAACTGAAAGAGACAGGCTGAATATGAAATTATTTGTTTTTCAGATAAAAAGTGAATCATCAAATTCGGGTACATAATAGAATTATAAACAATAGCGTTCATCAGCAATGCTGCAATAAAAATGTACATAGGCTCATGGAGGTTCTTGTGTATGCAAATAAGACATACAATGGTGACATTAAAGCAGATTGCTATAATGTATACTATTAACATAATCAAAAAATAAAAATACCTGTATTTGCCCATTTCCGCATACCCAACCAGAGTTATATATGTTACATTCAGATCAACACCCATGGCCCAAATTAAATCATTAATAAAAACAGATAAGCAGATCAGAAACATAGAGTATCGTCTCATTCATTTACAGATACCTGACCTTAAATTGCACTTGATGTAGGTGTTCGTCTTCTGTTTGACTCAGTCTAAATGTTTTATGACATTTCTTTAACCTCCATGGATCTCATTAACTTTTCCAAGAGTTGTTATCATGTGAACAACTTCTAGGAACTCTGGAGGACTGAGCCCATAGGTGTTAAACTTTGGTTGCATGGGTGCAGCAATCATTGACCTGCAGCACACTAGCTGCTACTAACACACACTCAAAGAGCTAGCACAAAGCAGGTATTATGTACGTTGCCGTGAATCTGTGAAATGTATGTAAAAAAAAAATATATTTTTAAAAAATTAAAATTTTGAAATAATTTTTTTTTTTTAATGACAATGCACCATATGCAGTATCAAATTTGATAAAAACATTTTAACACGATTTCCTGTAATATGAAGAATAAACTGTTGAGAAATGATGCATTGTTTTAATACACAACATATTTATTTAGACAAATGAGTTACAATTTCTTGAAAATTAGCAATGATGTTCCTGCCAAAAGTGTGTGGATGATTTAATGACAGCGGCCATTTTGAAGAGGTAAAGAAAATTACACTGCCTGTAGTGGAATTATAATCCACTATAGGGCAGAATACATGTATCAGGTCATATACAACAGGTTTTTAAGTAAAGTATTTATCATGTTGATAAGATAGAGGTCTCAGAAACTCAGGTAGCAAATATGAAACAATGGTGACAAGGCATAGCCTAGCCCTATGCTAGACACTGGCAATACGCAAAAGAGTGCCTGCAATCTTACAGGATGGACACAAACAAGCCGATGTTGCTGATTTCCTTGGAATATCCCAGGGTGCGCACTGTAAATTCCTCAAAGTTAATCGAGGAGAAGAGTGGGACGCCCTGCCCACTGACAACATCAACAAACTTGTAGACAGTATGCCACAACGTCTCAATGCACTGATCCGTGTCGAGGGAGGCCATACTTGATATTTGTGAGTGTGTGACATTTGAAAGAGCAATATTGGACTTTCATATGCATGAAATCTTCTCAAATGTTTGTTTCCAGTTCAACTGATCAAGGCTGAATAATTTCAACAAAGCCTTAATCATTTCAAGTTTGTTTAAGCCTGACTACAGTTAGCAAAGGTTGGTTGTGGTTTCATTTTCATTGTGATATGTCTGAAGAGATTGATTAATAAAGAGAAGATATACACTTTATCTGCCAAGAATAAATCACATTGTCATATTCATTTCATGGAAAGATCCCTTAAATTTGCGATTTTTTTTTATACCTACAATGGCCTTAATACACCATTGCACATCCCCTCCATAAATTAATGCAGAAAACAATCACCAGAAGGTAGGAAAGGAAGTATTTTATTTTACTTTGTTTTATTTTTATGCTCTAAACCTTCTGAGGGAGGACCCCACGAATGTTGAAACAAAACCTACGCATTTGAAAGTGAAGATCTTTAGAACATGGAAACTTACAATTCTTCTGAATATCCTATTCACATCTCTACATTAAGAAACAACTGCACATTAACATCACTAATGTCACAATTACTGTAACATCAATTTTAATATAGGTGGACTTGACAGAACAACCCCTTCAGGTGTTTAGAGATTTATTTCATTTTGAATCCATATATAACTGGATTAAAGAGAAGATGATAGAAAAGTCTTTGTAAAGTCATTAAGAAATTTTACCTTTTTAAAAGTCAGATCCCAGTCAAACTATAATGACATCATATGCACACAAACAGGAAAAGCTTATTAAAACTATAAGGTGGGGTAAACAGGTGTGTGCAGATCTTGTCCGGACAGTATGAAGAGCAAAGGGAAAAGCACAACATTTAGCAAGGCAATCAAACCATAGCCCAAGCTTTTGAACTCACACATTGGAGACTGTAAATTGAATTGTCGCAAAAAAAAAGAGAAAAAGTTCGGTTTTCATATCAGCGCTCAGTATTACAGGGACTGCAATCTGACAAGCAGGTACAAGCCAATCTAAAACCAGGAAAATGCTTAGTGTTTTTTGTCGTAATAGTTGTATAATGCAGAGGTTTGCATATAGAAACATATCTGTCATAAGACATTTGAGAACAGTAAGAATTCTGAACCATATGAGGTGTAGCATTAAAAAATCTGAAAAAGACAGGCCAAATATGTTACTGTTTTTCAGATAAATAGTTGATCAACAACTTTGGGTAAATGTGAGAGTTCAGTAGAAAAGCTGCAAATAAATATGTACATAGGCTCATGGAGGTTTTTGTGTATCGAGATAAGGTACACAATGGTGAAATTAAAGAAGAATATATGCTGTAAACATAAAAAAATATATACATATCTGTATTTGTGCACTTCCACATGCCCACTAAGACTTATATACATTGCATTCAGCTCATCATCCATTAATATTGTCTAAATTCAAATGTAAAATAGGCTGATTAGATAACCAGAATGCATCAATAGCACTTACTTTCAAGATTATACTGCTCTCCGACCTTGGTTTTGGAGTGTCTTATTTATTCACAGATACCTCACCTTGAATTGCACATCTCCAAAATCCTAGATTTATACCCATAAGCGTACAATAGAAAGAAAAGACAGGCTGAAAAAGATACCATCTGTTTTTCTGCTCAAAATAAAAGTCTATCAGAAGCTTTGGTGTAGTGCTGAAAAGAATACAGCTCAGTAGCAAATTGAAAATGTGCATAGGCTTATGGAGGATTTAATGGCACATTTGAAAAATCATATCTTTATTCGTTCATTTCCTCAGTAAGCCTTATATATGTAACATTTATTGAAGCCTAATTGGCGGAGTTTCAGGAGCAGGTCCACACCTCAACAGCGCCAACTTCCGCATCTCTATAAATAGCCACCTGACCCTCTCCTCCGCTTCGCTCTCGTATTCTGCGCTCGCTCTCGTATCCTGCGCTCGCTCTCGTGTTCGTTCACTCTCGTGTTTGGCCAGAGACGAGAGCACGCGACTTCGCCTCGAGCACAACCAAAGTTTCGCATGAGCAAACACCAGCTTTGGCTCACCTCGCAGCTTAACTCACCTCACCACGGATTTCGTCTCTCCATCCCCGTCCGCCGACGATCCTTTCCATCGAGATCAGGACCATAATCCACCAGAAGCCGACGCCACCTCCGTTCCCGAGACCCCGACTTCAGTGCACAAACGACGTCCAGGACACAAGCGACTTTGAAGAAAACCAACTCCGTCTCATCCGTCAGTGTTCCGCCTAGTTCATCCCTTCTCAACAGTCAAGACTACCATAGCTTTTCCAACAACCACAGCAGCCCGTTTTAGCCGGAGCTCCTGGCTCCGGGATGCCAGCGTCCCCCCCGCCGTTTTTCCAAGAACCACAGCAACTCGTTTCAGCCGGGGCTCCTGGCACCGGGATGCCAGCGCCCCCCGCCGTTTTTTCCAACAGCCACAGCAACTCGTTTCAGCCGGGGCTCCTGGCACCAGGATGCCAGCGCCCCCCCCGCCGTTTTTCCAACAACCATAGCAACTCGTTTCAGCCGGGGCTCCTGGCACTGAGACGCCAGCGCCCCCCCACCCCCACCCCGCCGCCTTCCAACAACCACAGCAACTCGTTTCAGCCGGGGCTCCTGGCACCAGGATGCCAGCGCCCCCCGCCCCCCGCCGTCCATCCACATATACTCAGATAACCTTGCAGTCGTAGACATAATTAACAAGGACGCTCCAACTCCCCATTCATCATGCAATTCACACAGAGCCAGTGTCCCCTTCGCCAGGATGTCTCGATGCCCTCGGCTTCCTCCGATCCGAACCCCCAGAAAACCTGTGGACTCCTCTCCGCCTGCTGGGGCCAAGCAGACGGACCCAACCCCGTGAACCCCATCCGCGTCAACGGACGCGACGCCTCGGCCCTCCTAGACTCCGGGAGCGCAGTGACGCTAGTCCGCCCCGAATTCGCCCCTGGCCCGCCGCTTCCAGACACGGTGGCTGTGACCTGCATTCACGGCGAGACCCGCCGCTACCCCACCGCCCACGTCGAGGTGCAGACGACGCAGGGCACATTCCAGGGCGCAGTGGGCCTCGTCCCGGACCTGCCAGTAGAGGTACTCATTGGCTTCGTCCCTCACTTCTCCTCTCTCGCAGGACCCCTCACGGAGTATACAAAAAAACAACAGCCAGACCGGATACGGTGAACCCCGGAGGCAGAGAAAGCGTTTCAGGGACTGAAGGACGCCCTCTGCTCCGATCCCGTGCTGGTGACCCCTGACTTCTCCCTACCCCTACTGGTCCAAACCGACGCGTCAGAAACCGGGGTGGGTGCCGTCCTGGCCCAAGTACAAGAAGGTGAGGAACATCCCGTCACATACATCAGCCGTAAGCTGACGCCCAGCGAGAAGAATTATTCAACCGTGGAGCGGGAATGTCTGGCGATCAAGTGGGCCGTGGAGAAGTTGAGGTATTATCTCCTGGGAAGACAGTTCACCCTGGTGACGGATCATGCTCCGTTGGTGTGGATGGCCCGACACAAGGACACCAATGCCCGGGTAACCCGATGGTTCCTGGCTCTCCAGCCGTACTCGTTCAAGGTCACCCACAGGTCCGGCTCAGCCCATGGAAACGCGGATGCCCTGTCCCGGTGGGACGACCTGAGCGGCTGGATCGCCCCTCCCACATGGTCGGAGCTGAGGGGGGGGGGGTATGTGGTGCCCGCGGGACAGAGGTAAGGAGGAGGGAACCGGGGAGCGTAATAAATAACGTGTATGTACCGCCGTGGCATGTGACAGCCACGGCGCTGTTGCCACGGCACTCTATCCCTCCAGGGCGCCGCGCAGGGAACGGACGGCGGGCCATATATGGAGTTCATTCAATACATTAATGTCAAAAGTTTAGAACAGGCAGATGGCATAACTAGCATACATGAATAAACATGGAAAAAAAAGAAGTCTCGCTACAGCAACAACATTCAACGTTTATAGAAAGATCTTTCTCATTCACCTGACTACACTTGACCTTGAAATACACTTTGGTCTATGTTCACCTCCAAAATTCATGAACAATGAATAGAAATTACCCAAGGGGAAACTGAACTCAAGTTGCATTTTTTATTCACAAATGAGCCAAAAAAAAACATAAGCACCAAGCATGATAACTAAAATGATCAGCATAAAAATAAGCTCTTGCGTGAACATTAAAAGTAAGTCCCTTGCAAGTCCCTCGCCATGTTCCCTTGTCCCATTTCATTTCAAATTTTGTAAGTGAGCTACTGGCATTGTCCTTTCGGTTGCTGCTCCACACCCTGTTGCCATCACCTGGAAAAAATAGAACAACCGCCAGTGGAGAGCCAACTGAGCCTCAACTTTTTTGCTTCCGGCTTTCTTACAGTGCAGACCCTTTTCCTCTTTGCTCTCACCTCTGCCTGTGATTTTCTGCTATTTTTTGCTACTATCTGCTTCTCAATAAGAAACAAAGAGCAGCAGCTCCTAGATACTTACAAAACCAGTGGAAATATATTTTCTGTTAGCTAAAACAGGCATTTTTCAATATTTTTACGACTTCCTCAATGCTACGCGAGGAGGCCTAACAAACAAGATAAGCCTGAGCCTGTGCTATAATCCTAAAGGTAATTAACAGAAGATGCCTCCCTTCTCTACGGAAGATTACCACAAACTCCTACAGAAGATTTTACTGTTAGAAACAAAAATGAATCGGTTAGAATGTAGAAGTGAATGGACTATTTGGGAACAACACCACTCCAGCACTGACTCAAAACAGTGGACAGGAGCATGCTAGAACCCAGCTAACTACTATAATGAAGCTATGAAGAAACGGGAGGACCCTCACGGTAATAAATCTACCAGCAATAATCCTCCCTGGAGCACACTTGGCGCGAAGCCAAAGAGTAGACCATCTCCCTGCGACAAGGGAGAACGGATAACTGGCAGGACCCAGCGCCCCGATATCTGTGATCTGACCGGCTGGCCTGCGTTACCATCTCCATCCAGAAACAGTGCCTCCTCAACCCCACTGCCTCGTAGGCAGTGTTGCCACAGTTAGTTTGAAAAAGTAATCTGACTACTGACTACTGACTACTCCTTTAAAAAGTAACTTCGTCAAGTTACTGACTACTTGATTTTAAAAGTAACTAAGTTAGATTACAAGTTACTTTATTAGTTACATTCAACAGCTGCCGACTACCGATTTTGCCAATACTCACTTTATTGATGTACTTTTTAACAGTAACATCAACAATGTATCCACTGACATTTTAAGTTGCACTTGAAAACTATGTTTTACATAAAAAATACATGTTTTTCTTGACTTCACTTAACTTCAATAATTCTTTTGCATATTGTAATGGCAGTAACATCATGTATGAACATTTTATGAATATTGAACCAGCATTAGAGCAGCAACGATTGGTTTTATGAAACAAATGAGCACAGTCCTCAAGTATGAGCGGCGTGATGATGAAGGGAGGGGCGGGGCCAGCAAGCAGCGAGACATTTCTCCACTACACTCTCAAGAGAGACTCCGCTCGCATTTCAGCACAGACTGAGTTGGCAGGAGCTCCGGGAAATCGAGAACTCGTCTTGTTTATTCACACGCTGCACCTTTTCACTGTCACCGGGCGGGACCTGCTCTTTTAATGTGGTTGTGCCATGCTGTGACTCTAAATGTTTTTATAAGTTTGACTTTGTATTCTTGAAAGTAGACAACACTTTGTTGTTAACACAGTGTACAACGAACCTTTATGTTGCCATCTTTTGCTGAGATGAAGTCGAAATAATGCTTGTATTTCCAGCTGGAAAATGCGTATCTTTCCCCCTTCATTGTTTACGTTTCTGCCGGTATAGCCGATTACACGTGACTGTCCGTGAAGGTGTTGGCTAACATACGTCACCCCCCTGAGACGCAAGAAGAAAGCAAATCTTTTTTTTTTTTTACTGACAAAAATAGTAACGCGCCGTGTATTTGGATAAGTAACTTTAATCTGACTACTGGTTTGGCAATAGTAGCGCGTTAGACTACTCGTTACTGAAAAAAGTAGTCCGACTACAGTAACGCGTTACTAAGTAGCGCATTAGTGGCATCACTGCTCATAGGACACAGAAGCGGGCAGCTGGGAAGAGGAGAGCTACCAAGAAACCTCCCCAGCAAAAAACTGTTCAACTAAAGAACAGGTTTCCTCCACTGTTGCAGGACCTTGGATCCCCCTCTGATTGCCTGGATAACCCCCACCACCACGCAGCAGGTGACTTTTCTGTAAAAGATATGAAAAGCAGTAATAACACCAAAGTACTCTGCTTTCTGAAGGATACGGTGTCTGACTTGGAAAAAGAAATCCTGGTAATTGTGGCTGCACACCCAACTGTGAAAAATATCATTCTGCACATTGGTTTGAATGACATTGAAAAAACAACAACCAAGAGAGTTGAGAGAGCACTTCAATAAACTCTTTGAAACAGTCAGCTCTGTGAATGGTGAGGTTTTTATCAGTGGTCCTCTGCCCCCGAGGAGAGGAGCTGAGACATTCAGGAGACTGTTTTGGCTCAACAAATGGCTCTCAACTGCATCTCTTGCTAGCTCAATGCATTTTATTGACAACTTTTTAAGACAAACTGACTTTGCCTAAATAAGCTGGGAGCAAAGCTATTCATTGCCAACATGTCTTACTACCTGCGTCATCCACCTGTCAACACTGCCAAGGACAAGAGACAAGAGTAACCAACAAAGAAGGAAGACAAAACATAGATTATCAGAAATGTCGAAGGAGGACTGTATGTGGATACCTCCCCCACCCCTCCCAAGCCCTCATCCAGGTCTGCGTCATTCTCCCTCCCTCCAACAAACCTTTCTCCCCCCTCCTCCCCCTTGGAGTTCCGGGAGCGACTCCCGCCCTACTCAGCGATCACCCCCTCAGCGTCACTTCCCCCTCTTACCTCCTCCCCCCCTCCATGCCCTCAGCAGTCCAGCTGTGTCGCTGCTCACTGAAAACGAAAACCCTATTTGCAACTGTTGATAGAAAAACCCCCCAACACAAATACCAGCTAAACTCCACGCAGAAATGCAATGAGTTTGCATTCTTTTATACTGATAAAATTGAAGGCATCAGACGCGCCATCAATATCTCAAACAAAAGAAGTTGGATCACCACCCTGTTAAGGCAAAAGTAACACAGCAATGATGGCAAGCTTCAAAGGGATAGTTCAGAATTTTGGACATGAGACCTATTTTCCAAGTGAGCCGGTGTATTCGAGACGTCTGGAGACGTTTTCAAGAAATTTCATTCAGTTCTTCTAGTTGCCGAGTTCGCTTATGCTATGGCTAGCGCAAGTCAATGGTTCTTAGCTAGACAGGCATTAAAAACAGTCTTGCCCACTCCACAGTGCACCCGAGGCAAATCCATTAAAACACTAGACTGTCGATGTACATATGTGTGTTGATAGAATAATAATGAAACAAAACTAACCTTGCATCGCATGAATCATCCATTTTTTTGAGGAACTAGTTTCTCAGCAGCAGTGGAACTTTACTTTGCTCCGTCGGACTCAAAACTCTAAGACGCGCAGCCCGAAATACTGCCCATAAATAGGCAATTGAACCGGGCCAAACTGTCGGCACTTATACCCCCAAGGCTCTCTGAAAAGCCCTCAGAGCTCACTCAAACACCGGGCAGCCCACAGCCACAAGAAGCCACAATTATGCAAAGCCGGACCTCTGCTCCGTCCATAGACCTGTAAACCCTCGGACGCGTTGCGGGGAATCCCTCCGGTAAATAGACACAAAAACACCGCTGAACTCTCGGCCCTTATGCCCTCAGACCTGGGTGAAAAGCCCTTGGACCGCAGACCAACACCGGGCAGCGGGCGGCTCGCGAATCTACACATGCAGACTCTGTCGGACTCAAAACTCTAAGACGCGCCGCCCGAAATACTTTCCGTAAATAGGAAATCGAACCGGGACGAATTGTCGGGACTCATGCCCTCAGACCTGGGTGAAAAGCGCTTGGACCTCACGCAAACACCGGGCAGCCCACGGCCACGCGAACCCATTACGCACCGTGAACCCGAACCTCTGCTCCGTCCGTAGACCCGTAAACCCTCGGACGCGTTGCGGGGGATTCCTTCCTGGCACCTCAGTCTCCGTTTGTTCGGCCCCGGTTCTCAGCTCCAGCGGGGGCTATCTCGGTCTCCACAGATGCTCGTTCACGTTCTGCCCTTTGAGCATCCCTCTCGCGCAATTCTTCCTCTGTATATTCAGGCTTGTACAGGTACGGTTGGGTTTGGGTGGAAAAAAACTCCTCATCAGAGTCTTCAAAAGTTTCACTTTATTCTCCAAAAGTGTCCATTTCTGTGAGATTGAAGAAACTAGCACTGCAGGCTACTCTGCGTCTGTAGCAATGACAGCAGGTAAACAAACTATTATAGAACCGGTAACTTATAAGTGCTAGGTGATATCACTCCACCGCGGCCATAGCCTACTAGGAAGTATGACACGCTGCTGCTGCTGAGACATAAATCCTTAAAAATGCAAGGTTGGTTTTATTTCAAACATTCTATCAACACATATGTACATCGATAGTCTGCCGTTACAATGGATTTGCCTCGGGTGCACTGTGGAGTGGTTTTTAATGCCAAGACTGTTTTTAATGCCTGTCTAGCTAAGAACGGTTGACTTGCACTAGCCAAAGCATAAGCGAACTCGGCAACTAGAAGAACTGAATGAAATTTCTTGAAAACGTCTCCAGACGTCTCAAACACACCGGCTCACTTGGAAAATTGGTCTTATGTCCAAAATTCTGAACTATCCCTTTAATGCCATAGACTCTAAAACTCTAGTGGAAACGATGACAAATCTAAAATCATCTACCTCCTGCCTTGATGCTTTACCTACCAACTTTTTTAAGAATGTTTTTGACTGCCTATCAATAGACGTATTGCAAAATGTTAATAACTCTATTCAATCAGGCAATTTCCCAAAGGCCTTCAAAACTGCAGTCATTAAACCTCTTCTAAAAAACAAAGCCTAGATGCCTCTTTTATCAACAACTACAGACCAATTTCAATATCTACCATTCATAAGTAAAATAATTGAGAAAGTTGTCCTCCAACAACTAAATCACTTCCTGGCTTCAACTGGCTGCCACAATAACTTCCAGTCAGGATTTCAACCTTTTCATAGCACCGAGACGGCCCTTATTAAAGTTGTAAATGACATCCGTCTTAACACAGACTCTGGCAAAACTTTAATATTAATGCTATTAGACCTCAGTGCTGCATTTGACACTGTCGACCACTCAATACTTTTGGACAGGTTGGAAAACTGGGTGGGGCTCTCAGGCACAGTCTTAAGCTGGTTCAAGTCATTTCTACAAGATGGGAACTATTTTGTTTCCATTGGCGACTTTGTATCAGAACCAACCAATGTAACGTGTGGAGTCCCCCAAAGTTCAATCTTGGGGCCGACTTTATTCAACATCTACATGCTCCCACTAGGAAAAATCATGCAAAATAATAACATTGACCACCATTGCTATGCCGATGACACCCAAATCTATGTAGCGCTATCACCAAACGACTATCGCCCCATAGATCTTCTGTGCCAGTGCATTGAGCAAGTCAAAGACTGGAAATGCCAAAACTTCCTACCACCAAATGAGGACAAAACTGAGATAATTGTTTTTGGTGCTAAAAAAGATAGGTTTAAAGTAATTCAACACCTTCACTCTCTGTCCCTGAAAACCAGAAATATTGGGGTTATTATGGATTCTGATTTGCATTTCGAAAGTCACCTCAAATCAGTAACAAAATCGGGCTACTATCACCTCAAAAATGTAACAAGACTTATTATTGCAAATCTCCTTGTCTTTCTGTAATGCATTTTAATTTTGCCTTTATTTTCTTTTAATTCTTCTATATATATTTTTTTCACTTTATTGTATGACATGTTACGATGTGAAGCACTTTGAGTCTGCCTTGTGTATGAAATGTGCTATGCAAATAAAGTTGCCTTGCCTTGCCTTACTCCTCAGCCACCTTTACTTAGCTGTGCTTACACTTTGTGTGGAGAGCTTTCCCCTCCGAAGAAGATAGAAAGCTGTGAGTTGCTTGCCCGAGGCCACCATTGTATGCAGCAACATGTATATGATGCACAGCAACTTCGTTTGCGGTTGAATAGTCGTGTAAATATGCAAGACGAGCAAAAGTTAAACTTTCATCGTTGTTTTGGTGCGCTATAGCTAATCGACCAGTTGTTGATGTCATAGTTTAGGACTGTGATGTCTAAGGTATTGTTAGAATTGGCTTTTACTTGGTTCACTTTCACTTTGTACTTTTTCACTGAACTCCTATAAATCACTGGTTGTGCTCATTAGAACAGTGTGACATTTAAAGTGTAAGTTTGGCGGAAATTGAAAATAAAGCTATTTTCTGAATGAAAATACATCAACTAAGCCGTGGAGGAAGTAATTTTCGCTCATCACGCAGTTCAGAGCTTGCACGGGCGGGAGCTAGAGTCCAAAATCGCAAACAGTGGGTTAGCATGGGGCCTACAGCCACACGCTTTCAAAATCGCATTTTTAAACCACTAACATTGCTCAAAACAGCGCCAAACCTCGTCAGCAGCTTGCTCTGGGTGTCTACACATAAAACGAAGCACCAACAACTCAGTTCATGAACCCGAAGTTTATAACAGAAGACAGTTAAGAACACTCACCAATTCTACCCCTGCCAGCTCCTCGCGAAGGATAGTCCGTAAGTGTCGATTACCGAACGCAATGCAAAACGAGGGAGACCACTGAAGATTTCGCCCAGAATAAAACGAGTATACTGGCGAGAGGAGGCTCACGGACTCTGGCATCGGGTACCCCGAGGCGGAGGAGGAGGGGCCGCAACGAAACCCGCCGCCACCCTGCCGACGCTGCCCTCGTTTCCCCCGCGAGAGCGGTCCCGTCGGGGTTGCGCACGCATAACGCGGTCAGCACGGAGACTGGAAGTCCACCGGCAGCCGCGCCCGCACATGCGGGCCCGACGGGGGGCCCATCCCCGGCCCGGAGGTCGGGGAAGGAGGGAAGGAGGGGGGAGCGCGCCGAACGGAGTGGCAGATGAGCCCGAGACGGGCCCACGCACCGCACCGGGCATCCCGAAGTCTGAACTTAGGGGGACGAAGGCGGCGCCGGAGCGCGCCTGCGACAGCCCCAGCCGCGGAGAACGCGAGCGTCCCCGATTGATGGCAAAGCGACCCTCAGACAGGCGTAGCCCCGTGAGGAACCCGGGGCCGCAAGGTGCGTTCGAAGTGTCGATGATCAATGTGTCCTGCAATTCACATTAGTTCTCGCAGCTAGCTGCGTTCTTCATCGACGCACGAGCCGAGTGATCCACCGCTAAGAGTTGTCACAGTTTTGTGTTTTGTTTGTCGTGGCCAGGCTTTCTCAGACAGGTTTTATGGTTAGACGAGGAGGATGACAGAACCCCCGGGCGCTCCATCCCGTCGGCAGACCGGCGGGGGAGGAGACATTGAACCCCCCTGGAACCCTCCTGGAGGAGGGAGGCGAGTTGGGTACCCGGAGGCGCCCGGCGGACTTTGGTTTTGGGCTCCGACTGGTTTTGGGCCTGGGACCTGTTGGCACCGGACGGCGCCCCTCGTTGGACCCGTTAACCCGCCACGCGCGCAGACCCGCGTCTGTCCGCACATCCCTCGGAGCAGGGTGGCGGGATGCGCGCGCTTGGTACGGCGGGGTACTATGGACCGACGCGAGGACCGATGCGTCCGATCGGGAGGCCCGGACTAGGAGGTGAGAAACGCAGGGAACCGCCGGCGGCGCGCGCGCGCGCCTGGGGGATTTGGAGAAACCACGCCCCCTCGCCATCCGGAGACAGCTGGAGGCCGCACGGCGCGCACCCCGGGCGGGGAGGCGTCGGCGAACCGGTAATGATCCTTCCGCAGGTTCACCTACGGAAACCTTGTTACGACTTTTACTTCCTCTAGATAGTCATAGTGCATACAAACTATCCCAACGTTTTTACCCACCGTTATTAACTTATATTTGGCCAAACTGCCACTAATGTAAAGGATACTCGATTTATTCTGGGCGAAATCTTCAGTGGTCTCCCTCGTTTTGCATTGCGTTCGGTAATCGACACTTACGGACTATCCTTCGCGAGGAGCTGGCAGGGGTAGAATTGGTGAGTGTTCTTAACTGTCTTCTGTTATAAACTTCGGGTTCATGAACTGAGTTGTTGGTGCTTCGTTTTATGTGTAAACACCCAGAGCAAGCTGCTGACGAGGTTTGGCGCTGTTTTGAGCAATGTTAGTGGTTTAAAAATGCGATTTTGAAAGCGTGTGGCTGTAGGCCCCATGCTAACCCACTGTTTGCGATTTTGGACTCTAGCTCCCGCCCGTGCTAGCTCTGAACTGCGTGATGAGCGAAAATTACTTCCTCCACGGCTTAGTTGATGTATTTTCATTCAGAAAATAGCTTTATTTTCAATTTCCGCCAAACTTACACTTTAAGTTGATAAGCAGGAACCTGTTGAATCTTCAAGGCCCTCTTTGATCTGACAGTTAGGTTTGCTAAAATAGATACACGCCTCAAGGACAACACTCATACATGATTCATATTACATTTCTTTAAGTTCCTGACAGAGATAACTGACCAGTAAGACTCGGTTGCATGAAAGTCCGACTTCTGTATGGGGCAGTCCCAGCCCAAGAAAATAAAATGTGACCAGCACCCATAAATCGTGCTCGCTCTGACTGAGATCCTGCAGGAGTTCTGCCATTTCGAGCCCAGCGCTTCCATACTTTACCTGTGACCTGAATAAATACTATATCTATGAACTGAATAGTTCTTGGGTTTATCCTTGAGCTTTCAACAAAAGAACCGGGGGTTAATAATTTGGTGCCGTGACAGGGATTGGTTGACTCTGAGGCCGCGTCTGATTGAGGACTGCCGGAGTTGATTAGGGGAGACCCTTTTTTTAGACAATTCTAGGCTCTTAAAATCAAAGGTGAACAGAAAACCTATTTCCTATCTGAAATGTCTCTACATTGGACACGCTAAAACTAAATTGTCTGATTTAGCTAACATTGGTAAGACAAGTTTATATTTGAGTGAGGCATCAGGTGGAGGGCACACTGTCCATCTTTAATAAAGAGGTAGCCTAGGGTAACATTTTTCGTTTTGCTAATAAACAACTGAACATAAATCATTATGTGACCAGCTTACCTGCTGAAGCTGTGCTTGATTCTTCTCCTCTCCATGTCCATCATCCGTTTTTCTTTTGAAATATTTCAGCAAGCTCATCTAACAAAACGTAATTTGCACCATGAGCCTTTTATTTAGCAATTAGCAGCTACCTAGCCCTCATAACGCACATGAGATAACGTTAGCAACTAGTTGAAGTCTGTACTGAAGTCCGTACACGCATCCAATTCTAGACGATGGCACTGGCCTCCAAGGCCATCAATGGAACGGCACCCATTTACCTTCAAACACTGGTCAAACCACACGCCCCAAAGCGAGCACTTCGCTCCTCTACTTCAGCTGGCCGGCTGGTACCACCATCGCTGAAATCAAACAAATGTCGCTCAGCAAAGTCCAGACTCTTCTCTGTTCTGGCGCCTCAGTGGTGGAACAAACTCCCGACCAATGTCAGTACAGCAGAGTCATTTGCCATATTCCGAAAAAGGCTCAAGACTCACCTGTTCAGACTTCACCTCGACTCTGCAAAGTATGACCCACTAACAAGTGTTAAGAAATGACAATAATAAGGATCTTCGTTATAATCCAAACTTTCAAACACGCATCGGCCTCCGACTCCGAACCTATGTTTTGAACTTTTTTTCTCAGGCAACTGTGACGTATCAGGTGCATGGTTTTCAGCAAATCAACGCTCAGAGAATACTGCCGTGATTACGTTGTAGGCAGATGTTACAGCTGCTAGACATTAACAGAAAATGAACGGGAGAATTTTTTTTCCTCTTGGCGTGACATTTCGTTCATGTGCGTGACAGCGTGAGATTGATGGTGAAAGCGTGAGTGTAAAGCCAGGAGCGTGAGAGTTGGCAACCCTGGGAAAGGTGATGATGCCACATTGAGTGACACCTCAGAAGTCGAAGCCACCTTGTTTAGAGAAGGTGATGATGCCACATTGAGTGACACCACAGAAGTCAAAGCCACCTTTTTTAGAGAAGGTGATGATGCTACAAGATGGCGCCGCCGATGGCAGCCACGGTGTGTTGGTGCGCATTGTTTTGTCTTGTTTTCGTTGTTAATTCAGTTTTCTGCCGCGGTACCTGGAGCTCTTTCACCAGAGATGAGCTCATAAACATCAGGGCAACAACTCCAGCGGATTTAATCCCTACTTTTCTGGCTCCTTCCGTGGATTTATTGGACATTCTGGTAAAAGATGCACTCACCTTTGCCAATGCATTTGAAAACCCGGAGGAGAGGGAAACGAGTGGGCGCGCTTGTTCGTCTCCGTAGACGCGGTCTTCGAACACCGTTACCTGGGATATTCCTTATCAACATGCGTTCACTGTGCAACAAACTGGACGAATTTATACTACTGGTGGGGAAAAACAGAGACTTTTCTACATCCTCCGTTTTGTGCTTCACAGAGACATGGCTTAGTGGATCGATTGCAGACTCTTCTTTACAACAACGACAAACCCTGGTTCACAGCCAAACTAAGACAGCTAAGGTTGCTAAAGGAAGAGGCGTTTAGGAGTGGGGAGTACAGGTTTAGCAAGGCGGTGAGAGATGCTAAAAGTCTGTACACTGAGAAACTGCAACAACAATTAACTAATGTCTCTGCTTCTGTCTGGAGAGGCCTCAGGGCCTGTCCACACGAAAACGTTTTTAGTGCGTAAACGCACAAGTCTTGTGCGTTTCGCCCTGCCGTCCATACGGATCCGGCGTTTTCGTGGCCTGAAAATGCACTTTTTTGAAACCAGCTCTCAGGGTGGAAAAGAAAAAAAACGACACCCCTCCGTTTCGTGTTCGTTTTCGTGTAGACTGCGAAAACAGATATGCTGACGTCATCGCCCCGCTCCTCGAGCCTGACTTCTTCCCCCGCGACGTCTCCTAACAACACCAACAGCGGCGGCCTACGTGCTCGTAGCAGATATTCTGCTCGTCTGTACGACGGCGTATCAGGGCCACTGTACGGAGCTGAGAGAGGGGGTCACAGATATGCTACTTTATTACGATGCTAACTAACAACCGCTAGCTAACATCCCATGAATGTAGGCATTTATTTGTCTAATTAATCCATCCCAACGTGTGAGAACGCCTCGTCAAGGTCCTTAGGGTGACGGCTGTTGATGCTTATTGTTGATTTTATTTATACGGGACAAATTGTCATCTTATGGGTGTTTATTGATCGGGTGGTCGGGCGGAGATTAGCCGTAACTCTCGCATGTTGCCATAGCAATGGCAAACATCCGGTCAAGCTCCGTCTCTTCTTCTGCATTTTTGTAGCAGAAACAGCGCCACATATAGGCCTGGAATATGTACTACAGCGCGCTGAGTCGTTTTCAGTGGATTCGTCTGGACGCAGATTTTCTTGAAACGACGCCAAGGCAAAACGGAGAAAAACAGTTTGTTTTGCTTCGTATGGACGGCCCCTCAGACAGATCACCAGCTACAAACCAAAAGCCCCCCCACTCCATCAACGACCTGCGCCTGGCAAACGACCTGAACGAATTCTACTGTCACTTTGAAAGACAATGGGAATGTCCTGACACCATCCCCCGTGACTCCATTCAACAGCTCCAGCCCTTCAGCCCCACCTCAGCCTCTTCTTCACTGCCCACCTCAGAGCCCCGTCTCCCCCCCTCCCCAACAACGGCCCTCACCATCCTGGAAAGAGATGTCAAACGGCTGTTTAAAAGTCAGAACCCCCGCAAAGCAGCCGGACCAGACTCTGTCTCTCCTTCCACCCTGAAGCACTGTGCTGATAGCTGTTCACTGACATCTTTAACACCTCACTGGAGACATGCCACGTACCAGCCTGCCTCAAGACCTCCACCATCATCCCCGTCCCCAAAAAAACAAGGATCGAAGGACTGAATGACTACGACCCGTCGCTCTGACCTCTGTGGTTATGAAGTCCTTTGAGCGCCTTGTGCTGTCTCATCTCAAAACCCTCACTGACCCACTCCTGGACCCCCTGCAGTTCGCCTACAGAGCCAACAGATCTGTAGACGATGCAGTCAACATGGCGCTTCATTCCATCCTCCAGCACCTGGACTCCTCAGGAACCTACGCCAGGATCCTGTTTGTGGACTTCAGCTCTGCCTTCAACACCATCATCCCGGCTCTGCTGCAGGACAAGCTCTCCCAGCTGCACGTGCCTGACTCCACCTGCAGGTGGATCACAGACTTCCTGTCTGACAGGAAGCAGCATGTGAAACTGGGGAAACACGTCTCTGACTCTCGGACCATCAGTACCGGTTCTCGTTAAGGCTGCGTTCTTTCCCCTCTGCTCTTCTCCCTATACACCAACAGCTGCACCAGCTTCCAGTCATCAGTCCGTCAAGCTCCTGAAGTTTGCGGACGACACCACCCTCATTGGACTCCTCTCTCGTGGGGATGAGTCCGCCTACAGGTGGGAGATTGAACATCTGATGACCTGGTGCAGCCAGAACAACCTGGAGCTAAATGCTCTGAAGACAGTGGAGATGGTTGTGGATTTCAGGAAGAACGCAGCCCCACCCGCCCCCATCACCCTGGCTGACTCCCCAGTCAACACTGTGGAGTCCTTCCGCTTCCTGGGCTCCATCATCTCCCAGGACCTCAAGTGGGAGCTGAACACCAGCTCCCTCACAAAAAAGCACAACAGAGGATGTACTTCCTGCGGCAGCTGAAGAAGTTCAACCTGCCAAGAACAATGATGGTGCAATTCTACACTGCCATCATTGAGTCCATCCTCACCTCCTCCATCACCATCTGGTACGCTGCTGCCACCACCAAGGACAAGGGCAGACTGCAGCGTATCATCCGCTCTGCGGAGAAGGTGATTGGCTGCAATCTGCCGTCCCTCCAGGACCTGTACACCTCCAGGACCCTGAGGTTGGCAGGAAAGATAGTGGCCGATCCCTCCCACCCTGGTCACAAACTTTTTGAACCACTCCCCTCTGGCAGGAGGCTGCAGTCCACAGGACCAAAACCTCTCGCCACAAGAACAGCTTCTTCCCGACTGCAGTGGGCCTCATCAACAAGGTCGGGAACCCCACTGACAGACTCTAACCCCCCACCCAGTAACTACATGTTACACTAACACACATCCTGGACTATTATCCCTGATCATTGCACATATCATCATCTCTTTATATATTGTATATATACTGTGAACTTGCACATGCAGTTTTTTTGTTTTTTTTTGCACTCCCTGCACAAACTCCACTGCCTCAAAACAGTTATATTGTACATACTTGTTTATGTTATATGTTATAGTGTCTCTTATATATTTTTTAGTGTAAATTTCTATTCCAGTACTTTTTCTCTTTTTTATTACATGTTTGTGTATGCACCATACACAACCAAGACAAATTCCTTGCAAGTGAAAACTTACTTTGGCAATAAACCTGATTCTGATTCTGATTCTGATTCTACATTAAGTGATGCCGCATTAGGTGAGGTACTACAAAGTGTTTTCATGTTGAACAATTGAAGAAATTACTGCGTGTGGCGTAGAGTAAGAGACTCCCGTTGAACTATAGAGAAGAGAATCTCCAGTTGAGCTGTAGCGATAAAGTTGCTCATGAGGACACAGAGATCAGTTTTGTTATGTTTCATGTAAATGTGGTTAACAGTATGGACCTCAACCCCTTGGTGGGGGACATCTGGATGCTGGCAGTGGAAAAGATTAAACCCCGTAATGACACTGTGTGGATGCGGAATTTTCACCTCTCTGCATTGACAAACACTGTCAGCTAACTTATATAATGTGTGATTGGTTGATGTAAGATGGGAGAAACTCTGCATTCTTTACTTAATTTCAAACTTCACCTGACTGACAATTTACCAATTTAGCAGACATTTCAACTGAGAAGCAACATAATGAGTTTTTATCAGCAAGATATACTGTATATCGGTAGTTGTGCAAATTGTAGATAATTGTACTCTGTCATTTGCATATACTGTATGTGCGAAAACATTTGTGTAAAGAATAAGAAATTAAAATCTGTTGTGAACCTGTGCCCAGTAAGTAGTTTGGAGGTTTACACGTGTTTTGAAAATATTCATTATCATTTGAGAAATGTTCAATTTACCACCAAATATATGTAATAAATGCAATCAATTCAAAAATTGCTGCAATGAGACATAATAGATCTTGAATATACTTCAGTCATAATGTTGTACACCCTTTGACACTTTCCAAATGTATTATAATTAATTAATTTTTACTTCTGATGTAAAACTAGACACACACTGATGAGTTGCATCTCAAATTGATTTTCAGGTCCCCAGCATTCAGATGATGTATACCACTTCTATGTGGCTTTAACTGTTGACCTGCGATCTCCCCCCTTAAAGATCCTCCGGCTCCCCCTAAAAAATACAAAATCAGGTCTTAGTAAGTCTTAAAGGGATTGTGCTGTGTATTTCTCACGTTGGCCTCTCTGGTCAGTGTACCCTTGGATATCCCTTCATCTTATATTAAACAAACTTAACAAAATCTACACACAAAAGAGAGAAACCTTGGTAGAGGCCATTTCAAAGCAACTCTCTTCAGACAGCTAGATTGCCCATGACTGCCTAACTAAGATGACATGAACATAAACATATCTTTATATATTTTAATAGCTGCAGTATATTGGAACAGTCATTACATTGTTTAAACTGAAGATTCTATTTCCTTCTTCCATGATAAAGATTATTTTTACAGCATAGTAACAAATCCTCACTTTGAATACCTTCTTAAGATCCAAATATGCACATCTGTGCATTAATATTACACATGGAATGACTGTGGATTAGCATGACTAGCATCATTATTACTGTAACAACACTTTTAATACATTAGATCACTTTGGTTCGACACAACAACCTCTTCAGGTGTTTCGAGATTTCTTTCATTTTTAATCCGTATATAATTGGATTCAAGAGAGGGTAATACAAAAATGCTTGTAAAGTCATTATTAAATTAAACTCAGAATCGAGTTGAATTATTATGGTATCATATGCACACAAACAGGAAAAGATGATTAAAACCATTAGGTGTGGTAAGCAGGTCTGTGAAGCTTTGTTTCTGACTTGTTTACAACTTCTATATGATATTAGAAGTATTCTGGTATATGTAAAACATATGAAGAGCAGAGGGCACAGTGCCATGCTTACTAGAGCAAATATATCAAATATAGCCCGTGCTCTTGAAGTCACACACTGGAGACTGTAAACAGCGTTGTTACAAAACATTGCATTCAAAGATAAATGACAGAGTTTCACATTAGCACTCAGTAATATTGGGACTGCTATCTCACAAGCAGGAACAAGCCAAGCTAAAACCAGCATAATACTCACTGTGGTTTTTGTCATGATAGTTGGATATTGCAAAGGTTTACATATGGAGACATATCTGTCATAGGCCATGGCTGACAACAGGAAGAAATCTGCAGCACTCAAAGTGTAATATACAAATAACTGAAAGAGACAGGCTGAATATGATATGATTTGTTTTCCAGATAAAAAGTTAATCATCAAATTCGGGTACATAATAGAATTATAAACAATAGCGTTCATCAGCAATGCTGCAATAAAAATGTACATAGGCTCATGGAGGTTCTTGTGTATGCAAATGAGACATACAATGGTGACATTAAAGCAGATTGCTATAATGTATACTGTTAACATAATCAAAAAATAAAAATACCTGTATTTGCCCATTTCCGCAAACCCAACCAGAGTTATATATGTTACATTCAGATCAACACCCATGGCACAAATTAAACCATTAATAAAAAAGATAAGCAGATTGTATAAAAAGCATCACCTATTGAGCTTAGAACAGAAGTCTCTCTATGAAGATCGCATTAACATAGAGCATCATCTCATTCATTTACAGATACCTGACCTTAAATTGCACTTGATGTAGGTGTTCGTCTTCTACGAACAGAAAGTGAACTGTTTGACTCAGTCTAAATGTTTTATGACATTTCTTTAACCTCCATGGATCTCATTAACTTTTCCAAGAGTTGTTATCATGTGAACAACTTCTAGGAACTCTGGAGGACTGAGCCCATAGGTGTTAAACTTTTTTTGCATGGGTGCAGCAATCATTGACCTGCAGCACAACACACTAGCTGCTACTAACACACTCAAAGAGCTAGCACAAAGCCGGTGTTATGTACGTGGCTGTGAATCTGTGGAATGTACTATATCTATATATATATATATATATATATATATATATATATATATATATATATATATATATATACAAAATCATTCCAACTTTATGGGCATCATATATACACTGATGCCCATAAAGTCGGAATGATTTTGTTTTCAGACACAATCCTCTGTTTATTCGTATTTAAATGCAACAGTGCAACAGTAATCACTTTTGACCAGGTGCAATGACTACATTATGTGTCTCACTTATCCAGGTGAAATTAATTAATGCATAAAATTTTTGGAGCTAAAAAAGACAAGACATATGCTGTTTCCTGCTTAAAGCCTGTATGCAATAGGTCCACGTTTTCAGAATTGTCTGAAATATTTTGTTAATTAATTTGACACAGAACTTCTGACCCATTGACATATACCCAGAAAATTCTGTTGTTGTTTTTTTGGAAGTGAGATGTTTATTAAACCTTCTAACAAAATCCCCCCCCAAAAAATATAAATTTTGAAATGAATTTGAAAAAATGTTAATGACAACTCACCATATAGAGTATCAAATTTGATACGCACATTTTAACATGATTTACTGTAATATGAAGAATTAACTATTAAGTTATGCATGATTTAATGACAGCGGCCATTTTGAAGAGGTAAAAGAAATGCCCTTATACTGCCTGTAGTGAAATGATAATCCACTATAGGGCAGAATACATGTATTAGGTCATATCCAACAGGGTTTTAAGGAAAGTATTTATCATGTTGATAAGATAAAGGTCTCAGAATCTCGGGTATGAAATGTGACCAGCCATGGCAAAAACAGGAACAAGTCGACCTCTGGGCGTGTTGAGTTATTCACAGATTTTGAAAGTGTAGTGTAGTGATAATATTTGACGAAGTTGTGGCCATTTGAATGTATGCTTCTCTGAAAACTGTTCACTGAGAAAACCGGCCTGAAAGATTTGCAGATTGCACCTCACCTCACCTCACCGGGCCAGAAAGGAAACACAATGGTTGTGAGGTCAAACTAAAGAAATAATTAATAAACTCATGCTGGGATCACTGCTGCTTCGCCGGGCCCCGAGTCGAGCCGCGACTCGGTGACGACTGTAGACTGTGTGACTGTTTAAGTGTTGTCGGCGGAGCTCACCGCGGCTCCACGTTGCGCCTCAGCGCGTTCTCTGCTCGCTATAAACTGTGACACCTGCTGCCTGCAACGTTACCTCCGCCCCGTCCTCAGTCACGGGCTGAGCGGCGGCCCCACGAGGACTCGTGGTTGTTTGGTGTCCGTGTGAGCATGTGCGTGTGCGTGTGAGTGTGTGCATGTGCGTGCGGGTGTGAATGAGAGAAACGTGTTGAGTGTGAGTGTGTATGTGAGTGTGTGACTCCAGGGGTTATGATGGGGCCCAGGTGAACCATCAGATTTAGGATTTCTGTTTGTTTTCTTTATTTCTTTTGGTTTGGCTTGATAACTGTTATAATATTATTTGTTTATCTGATTGTGTTTATTGTTTATAGTGGTTCCCCTATTAATTGTTCCCTTTTTGTTCCCTGTTCCTAGCATCTGAGAGCCAGCGGTGGAGGTGGTGTCCCTGGGTGACGGTTTCCCTCTGCATGCTGTGTGACACCTTTTGGTTTGTTTTCTCTACACATTATAGTTTGAGTTGTTCACGTGTGAATGGGGTGCTCTTTAACTGAAGGATTCCCTTCCCCTCCTACCCCTCCCGGCTGTGTCTCCTCATTGTTGCAGGAACCCTTTATTCCCCCTTTTGCCCCTTAACTTTTAAAGTTGTAATATTGGTTGTGAAAATAAAACTGATTGTTATAATTTATTGAAACACGTCTCCTGCCATTTTGAGTTACGTACCTGTGTGTCCTTTTTGTTTAACTGTTTATAATTAAAGTTCACTTTAAAGGTCCTGGGGTGAAACCCCCCAGGTGGCGTTGTCGGTTTAAGTTATAGAAATTATAGATTGAGTAAATTCCCTTTAAATTAATTTTATTAATTAAATTAATTCTTGTGGTCCCACGCCCTCGTACCGCCACAGAACCTTTCGGCAGTCCGAGTTGCCGCACGGACTATAAAAGAGGTGGCACACAACATCAATAAGGAAGTGAAGCGAAGCCGCAAACTGAAGCAATGCTTAGCGCAAAAACATCCAACCCCGTGCAAACAAATCTACAAATGCCACAGAGGCAGCCGGTAAGACACCAAGCCCATCAGGACAATTGAAATTAAATGTTTGTGCAGGCGATAGCCGCTAGTGTTAGCCACGGGGCCGAACCGGCAGTGCAGTCGTTAACCTTATAAATGCCAGTGTGTGTCATGCCTGATTCTCATTCATAATTTAATGATGTCATGATTGTTTAGTGAGCTTATATGTTGCAGATAAATTAGTTAAAATGATTATGATATAATATTATTTTGGTGACATTATTTAAATTAAGTAAATGTAAAATATTTAAAATCTGAAATTAACTTAATGAAATCCCTAAATGCATTAATAATAACAGTGGGAGAATTTATGTTGTACTTTGTTTAATTTAAGAGGAAAATTGAAATAATTGTTAAAAATGTATATTTCCCAGAACATTGTAAAAACAACCTTTTCTTTTTCTTGTTTACTGTTTCAAAAGGTTTTTCACCTACCTACCTGTTTGCTTGCAAACTACTTGCTTACTTGCAAAGTACCTACTTACCTGAAACCTTGAAATCACAAAATAAAAGAAGATAAGAGGAAAAGAAAAGTGTGGTTATTGAGTGAAGTCCAGCAACTCTGGGTAGATGTCCAACTCCTTCAAGTGGAGATTGCACAAAGAAGGGGAGAACTTGACAGTGAAAAACCGCCAGTACCGTAAAGCTGGCCAGGAAAAAGTACAGGAGCTTAAAGCTGGAACGGCAGGAGCAAAAACCTGGAATCCTGGAAAGGAAAAAGAGTGGAGCATAAAGCAACATTAAAGCACCATAAGCAACATTGAAGGCGCCATTGGAAACTCCACTTTTCAAATTCACAATTAAAGAACCTTAAAAATAAAAGTAAACATGGCTAATCAAGAAGCTGGAAAATCAGTTGAACAATTGAAACTTGAAAGAACTACAGCCAAAAGAGTGTTTTCCCGTCTGGTCAACAGTATAACCCGGTCACATACAGACATGTCTGAAGAAGAGCTCAGAGACAGTTTCAACAAACTCAAGGCACTAGGAGAGAACGTCATGGAGGCAAATGATGAGCTGGAAGCTGGCTTTATTGCAGATCTCGAAGCAGAGCTGGAAACGGATGAAGTCATGTTAACGGAGCAGGAAAAAGCCGACCTGGAAAAAACTACAAATGAGTGCCAAGAGAAGCTGAAGGAGGTCAAGAGGTTGCTCCAGAAGACTCTTTGGGTCAATTTTGGAAGTAGTGAAATGTCTATAGCACTACAAGCAGCAGAGGCAGCATGCGAACGCGTCGCTGCTGTGCAACCAAACATTAACCAGGAAGCGTATCAATTCATGCTGGACCAACTGAAAGGGTTGGTAGGAACAGCAAAGGACACGCATGGCCGATGGAAACAGTGGGCCCCACCAGAGGCTCAGGGGGAGCTTCAGAGGCATGTGAGAGGGCTCGAACTTCACGTCCCCTTGATGGTCTCCAGAAAGGCTGACTTCATACAAGCAACCATAAAGGAGGATACTGATAGACAAGCCCAGGTGGGAGCTACATCTAATTATCGGATACCAACCATCAAGTTAAAGCCAACAGCCCTCCCCAAGTTTGGTGGCATCAAACGTGATTTTCACAGGTGGAAAAAGGACTGGGAAGCGCTGCAGAGTCAGGGAGAGCCAACAGGCTCAAAAGAAGTGAAAAAGGTCCAGCTACTAGACAGCCTGGAGGATAAGATCACACGAGACCTTCGGCTCACGGCTTACAACACATCTGATGACATCTTCCGTGTGCTAGAGAACCGCTACGGCAACCAAACATCCATTGCCATAGAAATAGTGGAGGAGATACAGAAGATGCCAGCTGTCAAAAGTCACCAGCCACGGAAAATCGTCGACTTAATTCAAGCTGTGGAAAAAGCACTTCAAGATTTGAGTGACCTTGGAGGTGCTATAAAAAATCCCCTTGTGACTAAGTCCATTGAAAGTAAACTCCCGGAGACACTCAAGAAGGAATGGCTTGTGTATGCAGCTGACAAGAGAAATGATGTGACTTCAAGAAATCGGTTCGACAGTCTCTTGGCATTCCTCAAAGAACAGGAGAGCATATATGAACAGCTTGAACAACTGAAGGAGGAAGAGCCAAGCAAGAGAGAAACCAAGGTGGAGCCAAGATATGCCAGAACCAAGTCAACCAAATCAAGCAACGACCAAGAAGGGTGTGTGGTCTGCAGTGATGTGAAACACAGGAGGAAGATCTATTTTTGCAGACAGTTCCGAGCACTGAAACTAGCAGAGAAGAGAGCTGCAGTAAAAAGGTTGGGAGCATGTAAGAGATGTTTGGAGGTTCATGGCGATGGCTCACAGTGCAAACCTGGATTCCTGTGCAGAAACCAGGACTGCAAGGATGCAGATACTCCTGAGCATCACTTCTATCTGTGCCCCAACGCTGAGGCAAAGAAAAGCAGCGATGGTCAGAAGAGGAGCAGGTTTGGTCCGGAAGGGGATAAAGGCAGGAGGAAGTACACAGAGGAGCAGGAGGATTTCTTCGGGAAACTCTCACCTGAATTGGCAAACCAATGCCGAAATGTGTTTTCCAATACTGCATCCAGGGCTTTCAATACTGTCAAAGACCAACCAAGCCTTTTAGGGGAAAGCGGACTTCAAGAGCTTCCAGTACTGATGATGCTTGTCGAGGTCACAGCAAACGCTGGGCAGAAAATTGGAACATTAATCGATTTGGCTTCTGACACCAATTACATAACCCACAAGACTGCAAGCAGGCTAAACCTCAAAAATGAAGAAGTCACACTTGTCGTCCATGGAGTTGGGGGCATGGAGGTTCGTGTAGAGACGAAACGATACCTCCTCAAGATCAGAGTGAAAACACCAAAAGGCACTCTCAGAGCCCACCAATTGGTGTGTTATGGACTGGACAGCATTGCAGAGATACACAAACATGTGGAACCAAAGAAGCTCCAGAGATTCTTCCCAGATGCACCGCTGGATGAACTCTGGAGACCTAAAGAAATAAGTCTGCTCATTAGCCACAAAGAAGGTCAACTAGCGCCACAGAGGATCAGAGCTGTTGGAGACCTTGTGCTGTGGGACGGTCCACTGGGGAAAACAGTGGGAGGAACGCATCCTGAACTCTTTGAAGAACTCACAGTGTCAGCTCACATGTCGAAGACACACTTTGCAAGGTCGATGAGAGCAGCGGCTGCAAGATATGAGGAACAACTCACCAGCATGGTCCCAGAGCGTCCGCTGGCAAATAATCAAGGCACCATCCAGCTCTGTGAATCAAGCACTTCAGCCATCAACCAAGACTTTTTAAAGTGGTGGAGATGGGACAGCATCGGCGCAGGATGTGAGCCAAAGTGTGGAGGCTGCCGCTGTGGGAACTGTCAGCCGGGTGGCAAAGAAATGACTCTTGCCGAGGAGCGAGAACTCCAAGTGGTGAAAGATGGTCTCACCTACGTCACAGGAGACGCCCACAGCAAAGAACCACACTGGCATACCAGATATCCATGGGTAGAGGACCCAGACTCCCTGCCGAACAATAAAAGGACTGTGGAGGCCACATTCCTCAGGACGGAAAAGCAACTGGCCAAAGAACCTGAATGGAAAGTCGCCTATACTGCTCAAGTCCATGACATGATAGATCGGAAAGCTGCAACCAAGTTATCCAGAGACACAGTGATCAACTGGCATGGGCCAGTATGGTATGTGAGTCACCTCATTGCTCCAAACCCCCACTCTGTCACAACCCCTGTGAGACTTGTTTGGAACAGTAGTCAAAAGTTCAGAGGTGTGAGCCTGAACGACCTACTGATGAAAGGCCCAGACGTCCTCAACCAGATTCGTGCAGTGCTCCTGAGATTCAGGGGTGGAGTGCATGCTGCTCTGGGGGACATAAAGAAGATGTACAACTCAGTCTGGCTGGAAGAAAAGGAGATGCACCTGCATAGATTCCTTTGGCGTGATTCAGAGGACGAAGAGCTGGGGGAATATGCAATCACCAGGGTAAACATCGGTGACAAGCCAGCAGGATGCATCGCACAGCTTGCAATGCGTGAAACTGCCAACCTCCCGCCTTTCACTCACCTCAAAGAGGAACGGCAGGTTATTCAAGAAGACAGCTACGTTGATGACATTCTCACGTCCCACAATGACTTAGACCAGCTGAAAACCATCACAGCGAATGTGCAGCAGATTCTGAAAGCTGGCGGGTTCAAGCTCAAACCTTGGGTTTATTCTGAGCAAAGTGGGAGGAAAGAGTGCAGTGACAGGCTGGAAAAGGCTGCGGAAAAGACCATGGTCTTACCAAACCAGATGCGAGACGAGGATAATAAAGCACTCGGCCTTGGATACATGGTAGAAGAGGACAAACTCCATGTCATGGTGGGAATAAACTTCTCAAAGAGAAAGAAAAAGATGAGACTCGGCCAAAACCTTCTGCAGGAGCAGATAACAGCCCAAACACCCAACCCCCTGACTCGGCGAGCACTGCTGAGCCAAGTGTCAGGGCTGTATGATCCAGTCGGCCTGGTAACTCCCATCAAGCAGAAGGGAGCTATCCTGGTACGTAGGGCATTCCAGGAAGCAAAGGGTGGAAGTGCACCTGTAAAGGACTCATGGGATACAGCGCTCTCAGATGCACTCAGGGAGGATGCAATAAAGCTCTTTGAGGAGTACGGCCAACTTGCCAAAGTCAAGTTCACCAGAGCACTGACTCCCCCAAGCTTTACTGATGGTCCCCTGGCGATCACATTCTCTGACGGTAGCGAGCATACTTATGGAGCAGTGATGTACCTCCGATGGAGTTCAGACCAGGGCCCGGTCATCCGGCTGGTGGAGTCCAAAGCAAAACTTACTCCTTTGGATCAAGGAGGGGATGCTGTCAAAGCAGAAATGTGTGGAGCAGTGTTTGCCTCACGGCTGAAAAAGTACTTTGAACTGCACAGCCGAATCCAGATTCAGAGGTGGTACCATTTTGTTGATAGCCAGACCATCCTTGGTGCAATACAGCGGGAAAGCTATGGCTATCAAACATTCTTCGCAAATAGGATCGGGGAGATTCAAAGCAACACAAGGGTCCAGGATTTGTGGTGGATTCCTGGCCCACAAAACATTGCCGACATTATAACAAGAGGAGCCAGCCATCAAGATCTCGATGAGGACTCAGAGTGGCAAAAAGGTCCAAAGTTTCTAAGCTTGCCAGTGGAGGAGTGGCCAATCACATCAGCCAAAGAACTCGCAGCCACTGCCAGGGAGAATGTCACAAAACTTCAAAAAAAGGCATATGCTGCTGCACTGACCAGAGCTCAGGCTAAGAAGCAGCAAGTGGAACACAAACTGAAACAGGAGGCACAAACAGAGCAAAGGAGGCTACCTGCAGGGTCTGCAATCCAAACGCTGGTGGATGTCAGGAGATACAGCACTCTGAGCCGTCTGGTAAAGACAGTTGCATGGATCTGGAGAGCAGCAAAACAGTTTGGCAAAGGAAGTCAAGGCGTGGAGAGTCCAAAGTGGGAGGCAATCTCCTCCACAGGGGTCATCTCTGTAAGGGAACGAGAGGATGCCCTGAGAGACATTTTTCTTGCAGCACAAGAAAACACAACCTTCCCTGGCACCACGTTAGACAGGCTTGTGGTCCACAAAGACAAAGACACTGGGCTACTGGTCTGTGGAGGCCGAGTACAAAGCTTCAAGGAAGCTCAAGTTAGCATCCCCCTCTTACCCTATGACGCCTGGGTGTCCAAGCTGATAGCTCGAGAGGCCCACAATGAAGGTCATGAGGGAGTAGCTGGAACCCTCCTAAAAATGAGGAGGAAGGCATGGGTCATTAAAGGGAGGAGGATCGCACAAAAAGTTGTTGATGGTTGCATGGTCTGCAGGAAAGGAAAAGCAAAGACGTGTCAACAAATAATGGCTGACTTGCCTCCAGAAAGGACTGAACCTGCTGCGCCATTTGAGTTCACATCAGTTGACCTCTTTGGCCCTTACCAAGTTAAAGATGACGTCAAGAAAAGAGTGACACTTAAGGTCTGGGGAGTTGTCTTTTGCTGCATGGCAAGCAGAGCCATTCACACCGAGCTGGCAAACACCCTGTCAACTGAAAGCTTCCTAATGGCTTATCAAAGGTTCACGGCAATCAGAGGTCATCCAAGAAAGATGTGGTCGGACCCAGGCACCAATTTTATTGGAGCAAAACCAGTCCTGGAGGAGCTCTACAGGGTTTTGGACCTAGACAAAGCAAACCTTGAAGAGACCGCAGCAAGGAATGGAACTGAGTGGCAGTGGAAAATCCATCCAGCCGATTCTCCACACAGGAATGGTGCTGCAGAAGCTGCTGTGCGAATTGTAAAGAGGGCATTCCAGAATCTTGGGAATGAGGCTTCACTAAGCTACAGTGAGTTCCAGACAACTCTTTACATCGCAGCCAACCTAGCAAATGAGCGTCCAATTGACGCAAGAGTACAGAGCAAAGAGGACTGCATTCAGTATGTCACACCCAACACTCTCCTACTGGGCCGGGCCTCTCAAAGTGGGGACTTGAAAACCTTTGACTTTCACAACTACCCGTACAAAAGACTGAGAGCTATGCAGTCGGAGGTGACCAAGTTCTGGAGGAGCTGGAGCCAACTCGCTGGTCCAAACGTATTTGTCTGAAGCAAATGGCATACTGAACAAAGAAATGTTGCCATTGGAGATGTTGTGTGGCTGTGTGACCAGAATGCGCTACGAGGGCAGTTCAAGCTTGGCAGAGTCATCAGCACGACTCCAGATGATAAAGGCGTTGTAAGGGACGTCAATGTAAAAGTTTTCCCAAGCTACTGTGTCCCTGTCACGAGAGCTCTGAAAGGCAAGTAAATTCCCAAAATCAGGAGGGAAAAGATCCAAGCCACCGTCCTTCACAGGGACGTCAGGCGGCTCGTTGTCCTATTACCTGTAGAGGAACAGACAGAAAGTCAAACGCAGCAGGGAAAGGAGAACCAAGTTTGCCTTTGAAGCTGTCGATCTTCACACCGTTTCCAGGCGAAGATCGAGTGGGAGGTGTGAGGTCAAACTAAAGAAATAATTAATAAACTCATGTTGCAAGGAACGGAACCTTTCGGCAGTTCGAGTTGCCGCACGGACTATAAAAGAGGTGGCACACAACATCAATAAGGAAGTGAAGCGAAGCCGCAAACTGAAGCAATGCTTAGCGCAAAAACATCCAACCCCGTGCAAACAAATCTACAAATGCCACAGAGGCAGCCGGTAAGACACCAAGCCCATCAGGACAATTGAAATTAAATGTTTGTGCAGGCGATAGCCGCTAGTGTTAGCCACGGGGCCGAACCGGCAGTGCGGTCGTTAACCTTATAAATGCCAGTGTGTGTCATGTTTGATTCTCATTCATAATTTAATGATGTCATGATTGTTTAGCGAGCTTATATGTTGCAGATAAATTAGTTAAAATGATTATGATATAATATTATTTTGGTGACATTATTTAAATTAAGTAAATGTAAAATATTTAAAATCTGAAATTAACTTAATGAAATCCCTAAATGCATTAATAATAACAGTGGGAGAATTTATGTTGTACTTTGTTTAATTTAAGAGGAAAATTGAAATAATTGTTAAAAATGTATATTTCTCAGAACATTGTAAAAACAACCTTTTCTTTTTCTTGTTTATTGTTTCAAAAGGTTTTTCACCTACCTACCTGTTTGCTTGCAAACTACTTGCTTACTTGCAAAGTACCTACTTACCTGAAACCTTGAAATCACAAAATAAAAGAAGATAAGAGGAAAAGAAAAGTGGGGTTATTGAGTGAAGTCCAGCAACTCTGGGTAGATGTCCAACTCCTTCAAGTGGAGATTGCACAAAGAAGGGGGAGAACTTGACAATGGTGCTCATTTGCATCTCATTCAGATAAGCCCTCCCCCCTACAGATGTCACTCAGTGATATCTGGTATCTGTTAGCCTGCAGGCACCGTCTAAGTAGCTATTGCTAATGATTTAGCAACTAGCCTATTGTCCTCAGGGAGGCTAGTTGCTAACCATTAGCATCACAGTCAATTCGATCAATGCCAACAGACCCCTTGGCTCCTACTGTTAAATCAGATTCTGCTTACATTACGAGCCAAAAACCTGAGCTAGCTTAGCTAGCTAAGCAAAGTAGATAACTTGGATGTTAACGGAAACTCACCCCATTTAAAACTGAAAAGTATTCCTGCAGACTTCGTTGGCTCAGATGAAATAAGAGGTCCAGGCTCTTGAGAAAGTTTGTCGCTACATGAATGTCTTCCAAGGAGAGAGTTCTCTTTTCTTCTTCCATAGCATTTGCAGTCAAAGTTACGGATTTCCTCCATTTCCCTGTCTTTATCCCATTGAAATGTAACCGTAGCTATCTTCCGCTCCAGCTCCTCCGCTGCGGCCCACAAGGGAGCTGAATAAGTAGGCGCGTTTCCAATCATGCATGCGCATGCATTTGCCTCGCAACACCAGGCATTCTGGGAAAAAAACGTCAGAAATGCTGGTGATAACTTCCCTTTGCGACATGTCACATGGCTTTAAAAACTTGCGGTATCTCCAGGGTACCTCCCTCCGCATGCTTTTCTGTGCAGATGGTCTCAAATAAGTGCGGACATAAGACACTCCCCTCAACGTTGCCCTAGTTGATTAGAATTATCACGTGGTATTTCCCACGTGAGAAAATTCCTCAGCCTCCATCAACAAGGGGAGTTCAAATTCCTCAGCTCGAATTCATCAGCGACCAAGAAAGCCAGCCCCACTCGGTAGACCATATTCTTTGTGCAAAGTCCATGAAGTTTCCCCTGGCGCGATAGTTTTTGTTATGTATAGAATTATTAATAAAGTTAAATAAAAAATAAATTAAAAAAAGTCTGTGAAAGGGCACCTGTGTCCGACTTGACGTGGTCGGAACTCAACGTGTTTTTGATGAGATCCTCTCAAGTCTCGTGCATGCATAGGCGCAAATGCATGCGATCCGAAACACAGCCAGTAAGACGTTTGTGAATCCTTGCGAGACTTCTCTGACGGTAAGCGCTTTGCGTCATTTCCTGTTTCTCCGTGATAGTCGCTACAGGCGGTGTTTTTCTCTCTAGCCTAACTCTGTTAATTTAACATAGTTTCCCTGTTCAGCGGCTTACTACCGCCAAGTTTAAACTAAGCACACGCTATCCCTGCTTCAGCAGACACATCGCTCACTCTCTGAGATGCCTCGATAAATTTGCTGTTGTTTCCGCGCTATCTCTGCTAGCTACTTTAGCGCAACAGCTAGCCTAGTGGCTACGATGGCTTCTCTCTTTCCCTGTCCTCCTTCTCTTCTCTCCTGCCCGGTGTGTCTGATGTTCAGCTACTACTCTGCCTCCTTTACCTATGTTTTGAAAAAAATTTCTCAGGCAACTGTGACGTATCAGGTGCATGGTTTTCAGCAAATCAACGCTCAGAGAATACTGCCGTGATTACGTTGTAGGCAGATGTTACAGCTGCTAGACATCAACAGAAAATGAACGGGGAGAATTTTTTTTCCTCTTGGCGTGACATTTCGTTCATGTGCGTGACAGCGTGAGATTGATGGTGAAAGCGTGAGTGTAAAGTCAGGAGCGTGAGAGTTGGCAACCCTGGGAAAGGTGATGATGCCACATTGAGTGACACCTCAGAAGTCGAAGCCACCTTGTTTAGAGAAGGTGATGATGCCACATTGAGTGCCACCACAGAAGTCAAAGCCACCTTTTTTAGAGAAGGTGATGATGCTACAAGATGGCGCTGCCGATGGCAGCCACGGTGTGTTGGTGCGCATTGTTTTGTCTTGTTTTCGTTGTTAATTCAGTTTTCTGCAGCGGTACCTGGAGCTCTTTCACCAGAGATGAGCTCATAAACATCAGGGCAACAACTCCAGCGGATTTAATCCCTACTTTTCTGGCTCCTTCCGTGGATTTATTGGACATTCTGGTAAAAGGTACACTCACCTTTGCCAATGAATTGAAAACCCGGAGGAGAGGGAAACGAGCGGGCGCGCTTGTTCGTCTCCGTAGACGCGGTCTTCGAACACCGTTACCTGGGATATTCCTTATCAACATGCGTTCACTGTGCAACAAACTGGACGAATTTATACTACTGGTGGGGAAAAACAGAGACTTTTCTACATCCTCCGTTTTGTGCTTCACGGAGACATGGCTTAGTGGATCGATTCCGGACTCTTCTTTACAACAACGACAAACCCTGGTTCACAGCCAAACTAAGACAGCTAAGGTTGCTAAAGGAAGAGGCGTTTAGGAGTGGGGAGTACAGGTTTAGCAAGGCGGTGAGAGATGCTAAAAGTCTGTACTCTGATAAACTCCAACAACAATTAACTAACGTCTCTGCTTCTGTCTGGAGAGGCCTCAGGGCCTGTCCACACGAAAACGTTTTTAGTGCGTAAACGCACAAGTCTTGTGCGTTTCGCCCTGCCGTCCATACGGATCCGGCGTTTTCGTGGCCGGAAAATGCACTTGAAACCAGCTCTCAGGGTGGAAAAGAAAAAAAACGACACCCCTCCGTTTCGTGTTCGTTTTCGTGTAGACTGCGAAAACGAATACGCTGACGTCATCGCCCCGCTCCTCGACCCTCGAGCCTGACTTCTTCCCCCGCGACGTCTCCTAACAACAACAACAGCGGCGGCCTACGTGCTCGTAGCAGATATTCTGCTCGTCTGTACGACAGCGTATCAGGGCCACTGTACGGAGCTGAGAGAGGGGGTCGCAGATATGCTACGTTATTACGATGCTAACAAACAACCGCTAGCTAACTTCCCATGAATGTAGGCATTTATTTGTCTAATTAATCCATCCCAATGTGTGAGAACGCCTCGTCAAGGTCCTTACGGTGACAGCTGTTGATGCTTATTGTTGATTTTATTTATACGGGACAAATTGTCATCTTATGGGTGTTTATTGATCGGGTGGTCGGGTGGAGATTAGCCGTAACTCTCACATGTTGCCATAGCAATGGCAAACATCCGGTCAAGCTCCGTCTCTTCTTCTGCATTTTTGTAGCAGGAACAGCACCACATATAGGCCTGGAATATGTACTACAGCGCGCTGAGTCGTTTTCAGTGGATTCGTCTGGACGCAGATTTTCTTGAAACGACGCCAAGGCAAAACGGAGAAAAACAGTTTGTTTTGCTTCGTATGGACGGCCCCTCAGACAGATCACCAGCTACAAACCAAAAGCCCCCCCACTCCATCAACGACCTGCGCCTGGCAAACGACCTGAATGAATTCTACTGTCGCTTTAAAAGACAATGGGAATGTCCTGACACCATCCCCCGTGACTCCATTCAACAGCTCCAGCCCTTCAGCCCCACCTCAGCCTCTTCTTCACTGCCCACCTCAGAGCCCCGTCTCCGCCGCTCCCCAACAACGGCCCTCACCATCCTGGAAAGAGATGTCAAACGGCTGTTTAAAAGTCAGAACCCCCGCAAAGCAGCCGGACCAGACTCTGTCTCTCCTTCCACCCTGAAGCACTGTGCTGATAGCTGTTCACTGACATCTTTAACACCTCACTGGAGACATGCCACGTACCAGCCTGCCTCAAGACCTCCACCATCATCCCCGTCCCCAAAAAAACAAGGATCGAAGGACTGAATGACTACGACCCGTCGCTCTGACCTCTGTGGTTATGAAGTCCTTTGAGCGCCTTGTGCTGTCTCATCTCAAAACCCTCACTGACCCACTCCTGGACCCCCTGCAGTTCGCCTACAGAGCCAACAGATCTGTAGACGATGCAGTCAACATGGCGCTTCATTCCATCCTCCAGCACCTGGACTCCTCAGGAACCTACGCCAGGATCCTGTTTGTGGACTTCAGCTCTGCCTTCAACACCATCATCCCGGCTCTGCTGCAGGACAAGCTCTCCCAGCTGCACGTGCCTGACTCCACCTGCAGGTGGATCACAGACTTCCTGTCTGACAGGAAGCAGCATGTGAAACTGGGGAAACACGTCTCTGACTCTCGGACCATCAGTACCGGTTCTCGTTAAGGCTGCGTTCTTTCCCCTCTGCTCTTCTCCCTATACACCAACAGCTGCACCAGCTTCCAGTCATCAGTCTGTCAAGCTCCTGAAGTTTGCGGACGACACCACCCTCATTGGACTCCTCTCTCGTGGGGATGAGTCCGCCTACAGGTGGGAGATTGAACATCTGATGACCTGGTGCAGCCAGAACAACCTGGAGCTAAATGCTCTGAAGACAGTGGAGATGGTTGTGGATTTCAGGAAGAACGCAGCCCCACCCGCCCCCATCACCCTGGCTGACTCCCCAGTCAACACTGTGGAGTCCTTCCGCTTCCTGGGCTCCATCATCTCCCAGGACCTCAAGTGGGAGCTGAACACCAGCTCCCTCACAAAAAAGCACAACAGAGGATGTACTTCCTGCGGCAGCTGAAGAAGTTCAACCTGCCAAGAACAATGATGGTGCAATTCTACACTGCCATCATTGAGTCCATCCTCACCTCCTCCATCACCATCTGGTACGCTGTTGCCACCACCAAGGACAAGGGCAGACTGCAGCGTATCATCCGCTCTGCGGAGAAGGTGATTGGCTGCAATCTGCCGTCCCTCCAGGACCTGTACACCTCCAGGACCCTGAGGTTGGCAGGAAAGATAGTGGCCGATCCCTCCCACCCTGGTCACAAACTTTTTGAACCACTCCCCTCTGGCAGGAGGCTGCAGTCCACAGGACCAAAACCTCTCGCCACAAGAACAGCTTCTTCCCGACTGCAGTGGGCCTCATCAACAAGGTCGGGAACCCCACTGACAGACTCTAACCCCCCACCCAGTAACTACATGTTACACTAACACACATCCTGGATTATTATCCCTGATCATTGCACATATCATCATCTCTTTATATATTGTATATACTGTGAACTTGCACATCCAGTTTTTTTTTTTTTTTTTTTGCACTCCCTGCACAAACTGCACTGCCTCAAAACAGTTATATTGTACATACTTGTTTATGTTATATGTTATAGTGTCTCTTATATATTTTTTAGTGTAAATTTCTATTCCAGTACTTTTTCTCTTTTTTATTACATGTTTGTGTATGCACCATACACAACCAAGACAGATTCCTTGCAAGTGAAAACTTACTTTGGCAATAAACCTGATTCTGATTCTGATTCTGATTCTACATTAAGTGATGCCGCATTAGGTGAGGTACTACAAAGTGTTTTCATGTTGAACAATTGAAGAAATTACTGCGTGTGGCGTAGAGTAAGAGACTCCCGTTGAACTATATAGAAGAGAATCTCCAGTTGAGCTGTAGCGATAAAGTTGCTCATGAGGACACAGAGATCAGTTTTGTTATGTTTCATGTAAATGTGGTTAACAGTATGGACCTCAACCCCTTGGTGGGGGACATCTGGATGCTGGCAGTGGAAAAGATTAAGCCCCGTAATGACACTGTGTGGATGCGGAATTTTCACCTCTCTGCATTGACAAACACTGTCAGCTAACTTATATAATGTGTGATTGGTTGATGTAAGATGGGAGAAACTCTGCATTCTTTACTTAATTTCAAACTTCACCTAACTGACAATTTACCAATTTAGCAGACATTTCAACTGAGAAGCAACATAATGAGTTTTTATCAGCAAGATATACTGTATATCGGTAGTTGTCCAAATTGTAGATAATCATTCATTTGATAACAGTCATTTGCATATACTGTATGTGCGAAAACATTTGTTTAAAGAATAAGAAATTAAAATCTGTTGTGAACCTGTGCCCAGTAAGTAGTTTGGAGGTTTACACGTGTTTTGAAAATATTCATTATCATTTGAGAAATGTTTAATTTACCACCAAATATATGTAATAAATGCAATCAATTCAAAAATTGCTGCAATGAGACATAATAGATCTTGAATATACTTCAATCACAATGTTGTATACTTCAGTCATAATGTTGTACACCCTTTGACACTTTCCAAATGTATTATAATTAATTAATTTTTACTTCTGATGTAAAAGTAGACACACACTGATGAGTTGCATCTCAAATTGATTTTCAGGTCCCCAGCATTCAGATGATGTATACCACTTCTATGTGGCTTTAACTGTTGACCTGCAATCTCCCCCCTTAAAGATCCTCCGTCTCAAAAATACAAAATCAGGTCTTAGTAAGTCTTAAAGGGATTGTGCTGTGTATTTCTCACGTTGGCCTCTGTGGTCAGTGTACCCTTGGATATCCCTTCATCTTATATCAAACAAACTTAACAAAATCTACACAGAAAAAAGAGAGAAACCTTGGTAGAGGCCGTTTCAAAGCGACTCTCTTCAGACAGCTAGATTGCCCATGACTGCCTAACTAAGATGACATGAACATACATATCTTTATATATTTTAATAGCTGCAGTATATTGGAACAGTCATTACATTGTTTAAACTGAAGATTCTATTTCCTTCTTCCATGATAAAGATTATTTTTACAGCATAGTAACAAATCCTCACTTTGAATACCTTCTTAAGATCCAAATATGCACATCTGTGCATTAATATTACACATGGAATGACTGTGGATTAGCATGACTAGCATCATTATTACTGTAACAACACTTTTAATACATCAGATCACTTTGGTTCGACACAACAACCTCTTCAGGTGTTTCGAGATTTCTTTCATTTTTAATCCGTATATAATTGGATTCAAGAGAGGGTAATACAAAAATGCTTGTAAAGTCATTATTAAATTAAACTCAGAATTGAGTTGAATTATTATGGTATCATATGCACACAAACAAGAAAAGATGATTAAAACAATTAGGTGTGGTAAGCAGGTCTGTGAAGCTTTGTTTCTGACTTGTTTACAACTTCTATATGATATTAGAAGTATTCTGGTATATGTAAAACATATGAAGAGCAGAGGGCACAGTGCCATGCTTACTAGAGCAAATATATCAAATATAGCCCGTGCTCTTGAAGTCACACACTGGAGACTGTAAACAGCGTTGTTACAAAACATTGCATTCAAAGATAAATGACAGAGTTTCACATTAGCACTCAGTAATATTGGGACTGCTATCTCACAAGCAGGAACAAGCCAAGCTAAAACCAGCATAATACTCACTGTGGTTTTTGTCATGATAGTTGGATATTGCAAAGGTTTACATATGGAGACATATCTGTCATAGGCCATGGCTGACAACAGGAAGAAATCTGCAGCACTCAAAGTGTAATATACAAATAACTGAAAGAGACAGGCTGAATATGATATGATTTGTTTTCCAGATAAAAAGTTAATCATCAAATTCGGGTACATAATAGAATTATAAACAATAGCGTTCATCAGCAATGCTGCAATAAAAATATACATAGGCTCATGGAGGTTCTTGTGTATGCAAATGAGACATACAATGGTGACATTAAAGCAGATTGCTATAATGTATACTGTTAACATAATCAAAAAATAAAAATACCTGTATTTGCCCATTTCCGCAAACCCAACCAGAGTTATATATGTTACATTCAGATCAACACCCATGGCACAAATTAAACCATTAATAAAAAAGATAAGCAGATTGTATAAAAAGCATCACCTATTAAGCTTAGAACAGAAGTCTCTCTATGAAGATCGCATTAACATAGAGCATCATCTCATTCATTTACAGATACCTGACCTTAAATTGCACTTGATGTAGGTGTTCGTCTTCAACGAACAGAAAGTGAACTGTTTGACTCAGTCTAAATGTTTTATGACATTTCTTTAACCTCCATGGATCTCATTAACTTTTCCAAGAGTTGTTATCATGTGAACAACTTCTAGGAACTCTGGAGGACTGAGCCCATAGGTGTTAAACTTTGTTTGCATGGGTGCAGCAATCATTGACCTGCAGCACAACACACTAGCTGCTACTAACACACACTCAAAGAGCTAGCACAAAGCAGGTGTTATGTACGTGGCTATGAATCTGTGGAATGTACTGTATGTATATATATATATATATATATATATATATATATATATATATATATATATATATATATATATATATATATATATATATATATATGTGTGTGTGTGTGTGTGTGTGTGTGTGTTTTCAGACACAATCCTCTTTTTATTCCTATTTAAATGCATCAGTAATCACTTTTGACCAGGTGCAATGACTACATTATGTGTCTCACTTACCCAGGTGAAATTAATTCATGCATAACATTTTTTTGCCCCAAAAAAGACAAAACATGCTGTGTTTCCTGCTTGAAGCCTGAATAAAATAGGTCCACATTTTCAGTATTGTCTGAAATATTTTGTTGATTAATTTGACACGGAACTTCTTCTTTTTGCAACTGAGATGTTTATTAAACCTTCTAACAAAATCCCCCCCAAAAAATTTCAAATGACAACATTAATGACAGTGCACCATATGCAGTATCAAATTTGATCAATATGTACATAGGCTCATGGAAGTTTTTGTGTATCAAGATAAGGTACACAATGGTGAAATTAAAGAAGATTATTAGAATTGCTGTAAACATTATGAACATTTTAAAAGTAAGTCCCTTCCAAGTCCCTCACTACGTTCCCTTGTCCTGCCACTCCATTGATAAGCCGTTCTCTCATTCCATTTAAAATTTTGTAAGTGAGCTACTGGCATTGTCCTTTTGGTTGCTGCTCCACACCCTGTTGCCATTACCTGCCATTTTTCACTGAACTCATATATACATCACTGGTTGTTCTCATTAGAACAGTGTGACATTTAAGTTGATAAGCAGGAACCCGTTGAATCTTCAAGGCCCTCTTTGATTTGACAGTTAGGTTTGCTGGAATAGATACATGCCTCAAGGACAACACCCATACATGTTTCATAATACATTTCTGTAAGTTCATGTCAGAGATAACTGACCAGTAAGACTCGGTTGCATGAAAGTCCAACTTCTGTACGCGGCAGTCCCAGCCCAATAAGATAAAATGTGACCAGCACCCATAAATCGTGCTCGCTCTGACTGAGATCCTGCAGGAGTTCTGCCATTCCGAGCCCAGCGCTGCCATACTTTACCTGTAACCTAAATAAATACTTTATCTGTGAACTGAATAGTTCTTTGGTTTATCCTTGGGCTTCCAACAAAAGAACCGGGGGTTAATAATTTGGTGCCATGAAAGGGATTGGTTAACTCTGAGGCCGCGTCTGATTGAGGACTGCTGGAGTCGATTGGAGGAGACCTTTTTTCAGACAATTCCAGGCGCTTAAAATCAAAGGTGAACAGAAAACCTCTTTCCTATCTGAAATTTCTGCACATTGGACACCATCAAATTAAATTGTCTGATTAATGCTATCCTCTGATCACTAAAAGCATGGTAAATTTCTATTGATAAATAACTGTTTGTTTATTCAACAGAATGGTCACATTTAAAGTATAATACACATAGACTCACGTGAGGTGTCCTTGGTGTTCTAATAGGGGAAACATAAAAGACGTAAAATTCATGGTATGAACGAACAACCACCGAGGTTTGTCTTCTAAAACTTTCAACAAGGACACTAGATTCCGTACGATGCCGCAGAAGTCAAAGCCGCCTTGTTTAGAGGAGGCGATGATGCCACATTGAGTGACACCTCAGAAGTCGAAGCCACCTTTTTTAGAGAAGGTGATGATGCTACATTAAGTGATGCCACATTAGGTGAGGTACTACAAAGTGTTTTCATGTTGAACAATTGAAGAAATAACTGCGTGTGGTGTAGAGTAAGAGACTCCTGTTGAGCTGTAGAGAAGAGAATCTCCAGTTGAGCTGTATAGATAAAGTTGTTCATGAGGACACAGAGATAAGTTATGTTATGTTTCATGTAAATGTGGGGGGGGGGGGGGGGGGTTAATAGTGTGGACCTCAACCCCTTTGTCCAAATTCCCCACTCGCTTCCCAAATAACCGGCTTGTGTCATCGCGCTATTCCAACTCTCCCTGCTGAGAATACACTCACGTGACCACGCCACAAATCACGGAACGCACAGCTGATGACGATCAGCTGATTATGACTGCCACATAACTGCCTGTGTCCTCCTTACATCTCCCCAACCATCTGAACGTGGTTAGCCTGTTCCCAGCCTCTCTCCAAACTGTCCCAATGCCGCTCCTCACCTAGAGTGTTACCACTCGTTTTCATGGTCCTTCGAGACAGAGGAGAGAGACGATGGCAGGCTATGGGTTGGAGGCTGGCATGGCGGAGCATCAAGAGGAGGAAGATGGTCTCCAGAATCTGGATGCAACTGGTCAAGGGCTGCAGCCAGGTGGAACTGGTTTGCCCCAACAAGCGAGGACACCACCAGACCACTGTCCCAATGGGCTCCTCTAAGGGGACATCCCTTTCCAAACTCCTTATAAAGGGTGTAGCACGGGCTCCAGAATGCCTCAATGACGAGGTGCCCAGATCGGCTGTTAATTAAGACTGTAAGCATCCACTGGAGGCTGTCGTGAGGAGGACAATAAGGCAAGGCAAGGCAACTTTATTTGTATAGCACATTTCATACACAAGGCAGACTCAAAGTACTTCACATCATAACATGTCATACAATAAAGTGAATTAAAAATTGAAGAACTAAAAGAAATTAAAGGCAACATTTAAATGCATTACAGAAACACAAGGACAGAAAAAAACATATTTGCAATAATAAAAAAAACAGTGCAGACATTAAAAGATTTAGCAAAAAGCTATGGTGAACATAAAAGTTTTCAGTCTAGTTTTAAAAGTGGTCGGATTTCGGTCAAGTCTTAATCTTCAGGAAGTTTATTCCGGCTATTTGCATAGTGACTAAATGATGCTCTCCCGTGATTTGAGTTTACTCTGGGAATCACTAACAGATTGGTCTCAGAAGATCTTAGTGGTCTTGAGGGCATATGTAGTGGGAGCATATCAATGATATACTTCGGCCCTAGACCATGTAGTGATTTATATGTGAGCAGGAGAATTTTTAAATCAATCCTCTGACATACAGGGAGCCAATGTAAGGATTTAAGAATTGGTGTAATGTGCTCACATTTTTTGGTCTTTGTAAGAAGTCTAGCAGCAGCGTTCTGAACAAGCTGTAGCTGCCTGACAGTTTTTTTTTCTTTTTTTTTTTCGGAAGACCTGGAAGGAGACCATTACAGTAGTCTAGCCTACTAGTAATAAATGCATGTACAAGTTTTTCTAAGTCTTGAGCTGACATGAGCCGTCTAAGTCTTGCTACATTTTTGATGTGATAGTAGGCCGATTTTTTTATTGATTTGATGTGACTGTCAAAATGTAAATCAGAATCCACAATAACCCCAAGATTTCTGGCTTTATTTGAGGTTTTCAGGGACAGAGAGAGTTGAATTACTTGAAACCTTTCTTTTTTAGCCACAAAAACAATTATCTCAGTTTTGTCCTCATTTAGTTGTAGGAAGTTTTGGCACATCCAGTCTTTGACTTGCTCAATGCACTGGCACAGAAGATCTATCAGGCGATAGTCGTTTGGTGATAGCGCTACATAGATTTGGGTGTCATCGGCATAGCAATGGTGGTCAATGTTATTATGTTGCATGATTTGTCCTAATAAGGATTCAACAGGCCTCTTAGATCGAGAAACTTAACAAAGCCGAACTGGAACACCCCCAGCGCAACCTTTTATCAACTGGGATTTTTGTAGTTCTGTCCAAACCTGACACCGAATGTTTTGTCTTTGGTTTATTATAGTCAGATTGCCATTAGCCATTACTCATAACTTGTGTGCCTCAGCCATTTGGACACCTCAGCTAGCTCGGTTTCCTCACACGTTAGTTCTGTTCCCTCAGAGCTAAGCTCCGTTACCTCAGACCTTAGCTCCGTTACCTCAGACCTTAGTTTAGCTCTGTTCCCTCAGACCTTAGCTCTGTTCCCTCAAACCTTAGCTCTGTTCCCTCAGGCGTTAGCTCTGTTTCCTCAGGCGTTAGTTCTGTTACCTCAGACCTTAGCTCTGTTCCCTCAGACGTAAGCTCTGTTCCCTCATACCTTAGCTCTGTTACCTCAGACGTGAACAGGAGATAAGTGGATGGCCAGAGAAATCCTGCTGATGATGTCACCGGGGGGAAGACCATGCAAGAACTTGCACAACCTCAGAGATGGAGTCGAGGGCCACTGTTCTTGCTGACCCCTGAGGCTCAGTAGCCTGCATTCCCCCTGACAGCCATTCCTCTGCCTCAAAGTGAGATGGAGGAGCTTAGGAAGTCTGTCACCCGTTACCTGACTCATGAATCATCTGTATCCATTCTACTGGATGCTTCGCAGTAGAGCAGACTGGAAGATCTGATCACGACCGCAGCCAGGATGATCTGACGGGGCGGCCACTGCTTCTTCTCATCCGATTGTCCTTGACGGTGACCACCCCCTTTCCAAACTCCTTTTATAAAGAGCTTTTATGAGCAGCTTCTACACCCTGGACCTGAACGGGTTCATGAAGAGATGCGACGGAAACATTGGTTGCTGAAGGGACATAGCGCCATAAAGGAATATCAAACCTCCTTCCAGATTTGATGAAGGAAGAGGATGAACCTCGTGACTGTTTTTCAGGAGTGGAATTTGCCACAAATTCCGGGGCGGCTATACAAAATCCCCACTCGCTTCCCAAATAACCGTGCTGCTCTAACTCTCCCTGCCCAGAACGCACTCATGTGACCACGCCACAAATCCCGGAGCGCACAGCTGATGACGATCAGCTGATTACGACTGCCATATAACTGACCTGTCGCCGTAGGCCACGGTTCACATCCGGATCGCTTGCCCGAGAGCACAACACCTCCTTTCTCCTGGCCGGCAAACTCTACCGGTGTGCGTCGTTAGAACCAGGGCTGGACTGGCCATCGGGCATATCGGGCATTTGCAAGGGCCGATGGCGATTTTGAGCCTTTTTTTTTTTTTTTTTTACTAATGGTACTAGTGTTATTAATGGTATTAGTCATGATGTGTTTCCCACACATTGAATGGACTTAACTAGCGGCTCTAATGATAAAGAGGGCAGCAGCGCTTATTATAAGGGGAAATCCTCGCGGCTGGTTTGGTTCATCAACGTTCTGTTTTCCCCCCGTCGCCATAGCAAGGTGTCCCCCCCGCCGACCCCCCTTAGCTGCGCGAGTTTGACAGTGCGTGCGCGTATGGCAACACCAAAACACCAAGGAAGGCTGAGGAATAGTCACCCACTTATATTAATAATAATAATAGTGTTATGACCCTGGGTCATTATTTTGTGTATACTAGGTATACTGAGCTGTCCCTCCTCCTCCCAAGGTGTAAGCAGTCTCCTCTGAGTGTGTGTGTGTGTGTGTGTGTGTGTGTGTGTGTGTGTGTGTGTGTGTGTGTGTGTGTGGGCGGGTGTGATTGATAGCAGGTTGGACCTACGGATTGGCTAGAGCTGGCTGATTGCCGACCCAGGATTGGTCAGAGGCAGGAGAGGAGCCTTTTTCAAGCACCGGCTGACTGCAGTCTCGCTCTCTCTCGACCCGTTTCCCCACATCCAACGAGGACTGGTGTCAAATGTGTAGTAGCCTATTGTCAGACCCTGTTTTAGTGAGACCCGTAGCTTTCATCTGAATTATTGTAAACAAGTAGAAAGTAAGTGTGGTAGCCCAGTAGGAGGGAGAAGCCGTTTCTTTGTTAACCTTTTTTCTCCTGTTTTTCTTACTTAGGAGGTAGGTAAGCCTATGTCTTTTTGTTACTATTTTTGTTTGTGTTAGGAAGGTAGGGGGTTATACTCTTTTGTTTGTTGTGTTGGCCTTGTCTCCCTCTGAAAATAAATGCTACCTGTAATCTATATAACCTGTGACACTGGCCTTCTTGGGAGTGGGAAGACAGGGGGAGAGCTCATCTTGTCATGTCTCTGGTTCCCCTAGACCAGGGGCGTAACATGATTTGGGGGCTCGTCCGGGATTTTTTCCGTCTATCGTCGTGAATTAGGTGAGTTTTTGGTGGGCCTACTTGTCCTTGTCTCTGCTTATTTGTTTGTGTGGCAGTTTTCTCTTTTGTGGGGGTAGCAAAGAAATGGAGTTTAAGTTGGAGGAGTTTACCGAAAATCCGTCGGTTGAGACATTAAAAAAATGTAAGAAAACTGAGTTAATTCTGGTTGCAGAGTCTTTTGAGGTGTTTGTGCCACTTAACATCAAGAAGCAGGAGCTAATGGAGCTTCTGATTGATAAGCTGACTGAAAGTGGCGTGTTGGCTGAGCCAGGGGTACTGGCTGGTACTCCTGCCCCACCCCAGGCCCTCCCGGTTCAGACTGGCATGTCTGCAGAGGAGTTAAAATTGACTCTGCGCATAAGGGAGGTGGAGGTGCGAAATCGGGAGTTGGAGGTGGAGGCCATGCATCTTAGGTTGAAGGCTCTTGAGATAGAGCGGGGAGCTGCTGCTGCAGCCAGTCCCTCAACCACACAGTCACCCTCCCAAACGCCTCAGGACAGCTTTGATGTTAGCAGGCACATTGCATTAGTTCCACCATTTAGAGAGTCTGAAGTCGACTCATATTTCAATGCGTTTGAACGCATCGCCGCAACGTTGAAGTGGCCGAAAAATGTGTGGTCTCCGCTGTTACAGTGTAAATTAGTGGGTAAGGCCCAAGAGGTCTGTACGTCTCTCTCAATTGAGGACAGTTTAAATTACGATGTGATGAAAGCCACCGTGCTTCGTGCGTATCAGTTAGTACCTGAAGCATACAGACAGAAATTCAGGAAATGTGAAAGAACTGCCACCGAAACATATGGGGAGTTTGCAAGGGAGAAGGGGGCGCTATTTGATAAATGGTGCCAAGCCTGTAAGGTTGACACCTTTGAGGGTTTACGTGAACTTTTGTTGATGGAAGAGTTTAAGAATCGGCTTCCTGATAAAATTGTGATCTACCTAAATGAGCAGAAGGTTGTGACACTCATTGATGCTGCCGTGCTGGCAGATGAATTTGCATTAACGCACATCAGTGTTTTCTCTCCCCAGTCCGTCGGGAACCAGTCACCACAGACCGAAGAGTAAGATCTCCAATGGGGTTAGTTTAGTAGGATTAGGGTTAGTAGAGTTAGGGTTAGTTTAGTAGAGTTAGGGTTAGTAGAGTTAGTTTAGTAGGATTAGGGTTAGTAGAGTTAGGGTTAGTGGGGTTAGTTTAGTAGGATTAGGGTTAGTAGAGTTAGGGTTAGTTTAGTAGAGTTAGGGTTAGTAGAGTTAGTTTAGTAGGATTAGGGTTAGTAGAGTTAGGGTTAGTTTAGTAGAGTTAGGGTTAGTAGAGTTAGTTTAGTAGGATTAGGGTTGCGTCGTGAGCTCCGTTTTCTCTCCCCCAGTCCGTCGCAGCGCTTGATGCGCTGGTCGTTATTAGTGCAGGGATTCAACATCGAAATTCGTTATAAAAAGGGGTTAGACAACGTCCTGGCTGATGCTCTATCACGTGCTTACTGAATCAAATATTTATTAGGGGATAAATGTTTGATTTTTCGGGTGGGGAGGTGTTATGACCCTGGGTCATTATTTTGTGTATACTAGGTATACTGAGCTGTCCCTCCTCCTCCCAAGGTGTAAGCTGTGTGTGTGTGTGTGTGTGTGTGTGTGTGTGTGTGTGTGTGTGTGTGTGTGTGTGTGTGTGTGTGTGTGTGTGTGTGTGTGTGTGTGTGTGTGTGTGTGTGTGTGTGTGTGTGTGTGTGTGATAGCAGGTTGGACCTACGGATTGGCTGGAGCTGGCTGATTGCCGACCCAGGATTGGTCAGAGGCAGGAGAGGAGCCTTTTTCAAGCACCGGCTGACTGCAGTCTCGCTCTCTCTCGACCCGTTTCCCCACATCCAACGAGGACTGGTGTCAAATGTGTAGTAGCCTATTGTCAGACCCTGTTTTAGTGAGACCCGTAGCTTTCATCTGAATTATTGTAAACAAGTAGAAAGTAAGTGTGGTAGCCCAGTAGGAGGGAGAAGCCGTTTCTTTGTTAACCTTTTTTCTCCTGTTTTTCTTACTTAGGAGTTAGGTAAGCCTATGTCTTTTTGTTACTATTTTTGTTGGTGTTAGGAAGGTAGGGGGTTATACTCTTTTGTTTGTTGTGTTGGCCTTGTTTCCCTCTGAAAATAAATGCTACCTGTAATCTATATAACCTGTGACACTGGCCTTCTTGGGAGTGGGAAGACAGGGGGAGAGCTCATCTTGTCACGTCTCTGGTTCCCCTAGACCAGGGGCGTAACAATAGTCATAATAAACTAATAGTATAAAGCAGCCATCCCCAATTAGCGGCCCGCGGGCCAAATCCGGCCCGCAAGAGCAAAATGTCCGGCCCGTGCGGACCCAGTGACACTATGCAATAACCTGCCATAAGGTGAAATAAAGAGTCGGTAAAGTTGGAAATATATTCACAAATTCGGGATCAATACATCTGAAGTGAAACGTTTTCAAACACAAACGATGCCTCTTTCCCACTGTAATATCATAGACTACGAGCTACAAGGACCAAAACCCAGATTTTTTTACAAAAATCAGCTGTGCTCCGAGCTGAACGGAGAACATTGATCTCTATACGCAGCCGGCCGCCGGGCGAGTGCGCAGGGACCGTCTGCAAATTACAAGACAAAAGCAAGACGCTGCAAACAAACTGTTATACAATATTGTTTTCCTCTTGTGCCCCACTTGCTGTAGTGCTATTGTTTTTTGTTGTTGATCAATATATTCTCCAGAGGCATTCAAATAAATAAATCGTTGATATTGGACTTATTTTCGTTCAAGTGTACATTTTTTATCTGTCCCTCAACACAGGTTATGACTACTACTACTATCTGCTACTACAACCAACTACCACTGGTAGTACTAATCATTACAATCATAATACTTCTAATAATAGCAGCAACAATAATAACATTTGCACATAAAACAATGTTAAGTGGTTCAATAAAAAAAAAAAAACAGACAGATTGGCCCTCGACTTGGCAACCTGGACATAATTTGGCCCTCAGTGAAAACTAATTGGGGAACCCTGGAAGGCTCAGCACTGTGTTTTAGTTTTTTTATTTTTGCTTTAATTTTTTCTTGAATGCTTAAACTCCTCAACCCCATTTAGTATGTCAACATTTTGTATTAGTACCAGCAGTTTGTAAGAAATTGGTCAGTAATTGATGTCATATTTTGGTTCTCAAAATTCACCAAATTGATGCATTAAAATTAAATCTATTAAAAATGTTGTTTACCTGTGTGCGTCATTAGAACGCCATCACAGAACCACATGTTAATAAGATCATAACCGCCTTGAACAACTCCAAGGCCAAGGATATTTTTGGCACTAGCTTTTTAAAATCACATAAGGAGGTTCTAGCGCCCCCACTCATGCACTTGGTTAATTTAGCTATAAAAAACTCCATTGTCCCCAAGGCGTGGAAACTGGCCACCATCACTCCTGTATTTAAAGCTGGGGACAAATCCGACATGAATAATTAGAGACCAATCAGCATTCTACCTATCACTTTCTAAAATACTTGAAAAATGGGTCTCTAAACAAATCATTGAATTCCTCGGCAATAGCCAAAACCTTTAAACCTTTTGGGTTTCGGCCACACTACTCTACCGAGACTGCATTGGCCATGTTCATGGAAAAAATAAAAGGTCAGCTAGATAAAAACAGATGTGTTGGTGCCGTATTCCTGGACTTAACAAGAGCTTTTGACACCGTCAATCACAAGGTACTGCTAACTAAATTGACTCGTTTTAATTATCCTGTTCAAATTATAAGTTGGTTTCAATCATACCTATCGCATAAAGAACATTGCACTGTGGTGGATGGGGCCAGTTCTGCTTACATGGTTTGCCTAGTATGAGTCCCTCAGGGGTCCATACTGGGGCCCATTTTATTTTCATTATATGTTAATGATCTACCTGAACAATGTTTACATGTTGATGTCCAGCAGACGCCAATGTCATTTTTACTGAAGCAAAAAACCCTGAGGAGGCAGCACGTGTGCTCTCAACAGCTCTCACACATATTTATACATGCTCAATAAATCGTGTCTTGTATTAAATACAAAAAAAAAAAAAAACTGTCAGTCTATACTTGTCTAAGCAACTTCTTCTTCTGTGCCTTCTCAATTTGGGGTGTTCTTTGGCACAGAAGAGTTGGACGTTGTTAAGGATTTTAAATACTTAGGTGTGATTTCAATTCAATCTTTATGATTTTAAGCAAATTAGAGGATCTTTGTCAGATGCAGCTGCCCTAATGTTTTTGCATGCAATGATTTTTTCTCATCTTAGCTATTGCATCACCAGCTGGTCTATGTCAGGCTTACCATCCTTAAACCAAGAGAGCTTCTGTAGAAAAAGGCAAACTCTAGATAAAAAAACCTCTCTTGTACCATCATTGCAACATCTGAGAGAAATATAATCTCTTGAGTTTTGATAATTTCTGTAAATTCTCCTCTATCTGCTTCTTTTATAAAGTACTACCCAGCACCACCCCCTCTGCAAGAGTTTATTAAATATCGACAGACTCGCTTAACCAGAGCAGTAAACAGGGACGAGGTTCCTTTTAGGAAAACCTCATTCAGCCATAATGCACTTTATGCAATCTATTAAAGGCAGTGCATTATGGAATACAATACCACCAACTATAAGGGAATGTCCCACTCTGGCGACTTTCAATATGTTCATCAATGTGCATTGTCCTGAAATAAAAAATAAATAAATAAAAAATAAAGGTTATCGTAATGAAGGCTGTTTTTCACTCCCTTGTTTTTGTGGAAACAATGGGGGTCAAAATGTTCAGATGTTACTCCTGTTCCTGTGTATGAGCGTGTGATCAGGTTGAAATGCGTGTGTGACTTGAGAGCCCTGCTTTCAACAGAAACTCCGCTGTATCATCTTCGCGGAGCTTTCGCCACCATTCAAATGATAACCCGAGGGGGGTTTAGCTCAGGAGGTAGAGCGGGTTGGCTGGTAACCGCAAGATTGCCGGTTCGATTCCCGGCTCCTCCTAGCTGAGTGCCTGGAGTCGCTGAGCAAGACACCTCACCCTAATTGCTCCTGACGAGCTGGCTATCGCCCTGCGTGGTTGACGCCGCCGTCGGTGTGTGAATGTGTGAATGAATGGGTGAATGTCAGTCATCACTGTAAAGAGCTTTGGACAAAAGTGCTATATAAATGAGGCCATTTTACTCGGGTTTGAGCCCTCTTTACATCGCATCTCCGCTTTGTGTCTGTCTTTTCAGTGACAGACTTTCTCTTTCTTTCAGCCACACGGTGGGGCAAGCAGAGGCCGCTTGCTACTGCTGCTCTGCTTTCCCTCCATACCTGAACTGCTAAGGGCAACAAGCGTCTTGTCCGCTCGTAGTTTCAAATGCGGAAGTGGGTCGGGACGAGGCGTGTGCGAGGATTGGATCGGAAAATTGGCTCAATTGACAAATCTTTCAAATGTTAGACCAGAGCTTTAAAGGGATTGTGCTGTGTATTTCTCACGTTGGCCTCTGTGGTCAATGCACCTTTGGATATCCCTTCATCTTATATTACAAACTTAACAAAATGTACACACAAAAGAGAGAAACCTTGGTAGAGGCCATTTCAAAGCGACTCTCTTCAGACAGCTAGATTGCCCATGACTGCCTAACTAAGATGACATGAACATAAACATATCTTTATATATTTTAATAGCTGCAGTATATTGGAACAGTCATTACATTGTTTAAACTGAAGATTCTATTTCCTTCTTCCATGATAAAGATTATTTTTACAGCATAGAAACAAATCCTCACTTTGAATACCTTCTTAAGATCCAAAAATGCACATCTCTGCATTAATATTACACATGGAATGACTGTGGATTAGCATGACTAACATCATTATTACTGTAACAACAATTTTAATACATTAGATCACTTTGGCTCGACACAACAACCTCTTCAGGTGTTTCGAGATTTCTTTCATTTTTAATCCGTATATAATTGGATTCAAGAGAGGGTAATACAAAAATGCTTGTAAAGTCATTATTAAATGAAACTCGAGTGAATCGAGTTGAATTATTATGGTATCATATGCACACAAACAGGAAAAGATGATTAAAACCATTAGGTGTGGTAAGCAGGTCTGTGAAGCTTTGTTTCTGACTTGTTTACAACTTCTATATGATATTAGAAGTATTCTGGTATATGTGAAACATATGAAGAGCAGAGGGCACAGTGCCATGCTTACTAGAGCAAATATATCAAATATAGCCCGTGCTCTTGAAGTCACACACTGGAGACTGTAAACAGCATTGTTACAAAAAATTGCATTCAAAGATAAATGACAAAGTTTCACATCAGCACTCAGTAATACTGGGACTGCTAACTCACAAGCAGGAACAAGCCAAGCTAAAACCAGCATAATACTCACTGTGGTTTTTGTCATGATAGTTGGATATTGCAAAGGTTTACATATGGAGACATATCTGTCATAGGCCATGGCTGACAACAGCAAGAAATCTGCAGCACTCAAAGTGTAATATACAAATAACTGAAAGAGACAGGCTGAATATGATATGATTTGTTTTTCAGATAAAAAGTTAATCATCAAATTTGGGTACATAAAAGTGTTATAAACAATAGCGTTCATCAGCAATGCTGCAATAAAAATGTACATAGGCTCATGGAGGTTCTTGTGTATGCAAATGAGACATACAATGATGACATTAAAGCAGATTGCTATAATGTATACTGTTAACATAATAAAAAAATAAAAATACCTGTATTTGCCCATTTCCGCATACCCAACCAGAGTTATATATGTTACATTCAGATCAACACCCATGGCACAAATTAAACCATTAATAAAAAAGATAAGCAGATTGTATAAAAAGCATCACCTATTAAGCTTAGAACAGAGGTCTCTCTATGAAGATTGCATTAACATAGAGCATCATCTCATTCATTTACAGATACCTGACCTTAAATTGCACTTGATGTAGGTGTTCGTCTTCTACGAACAGAAAGTGAACTGTTTGACTCAGTCTAAATGTTTTATGACATTTCTTTAACCTCCATGGATCTCATTAACTTTTCCAAGAGTTGTTATCATGTGAACAACTTCTAGGAACTCTGGAGGACTGAGCCCATAGGTGTTAAACTTTGTTTGCATGGGTGCAGCAATCATTGACCTGCAGCACAACACACTAGCTGCTACTAACACACTCAAAGAGCTAGCACAAAGCCGGTGTTATGTACGTGGCTGTGAATCTGTGGAATGTACTGTATCTATCTATCTATTTATCTATATTTTATACATATATATATATATATATAAAATCATTCCAACTTTATGGGCATCATATATACACTGATGCCCATAAAGTCGGAATGATTTTATTTTCAGACACAATCCTCTGTTTATTCGTATTTAAATGCAACAGTGCAACAGTAATCACTTTTGACCAGGTGCAATGACTACATTATGTGTCTCACTTATCCAGGTGAAATTAATTAATGCATAACATTTTTGGAGCTAAAAAAGACAAGACATATGCTGTTTCCTGCTTAAAGCCTGTATGCAATAGGTCTACGTTTTCAGAATCGTCTGAAATATTTTGTTAATTAATTTGACACAGAACTTCTGACCCATCGACATATACCCAGACAATTCTGTTGTTGTTTTTTTGGAACTGAGATGTTTATTAAACCTTCTAACAAAATCCCCCCCCAAAAAATATAAATTTTGAAATGAATTTGAAAAAATGTTAATGACAACTCACCATATAGAGTATCAAATTTGATACGCACATTTTAACATGATTTACTGTAATATGAAGAATTAACTATTAAGTTATGCATGTTTCAATACAGAACATATTTATTTAGACAAATGAGTTTCTTGAAAATTAGCAATGATTTTCCTGCCAAAAGTGTTTGATGATTTAATGACAGCGGCCATTTTGAAGAGGTAAAAGAAAGGCCCTTATACTGCCTGTAGTGAAATGATAATCCACTATAGGGCAGAATACATGTATTAGGTCATATCCAACAGGGTTTTAAGGAAAGTATTTATCATGTTGATAAGATAAAGGTCTCAGAATCTCGGGTATGAAATGTGACCAGCCATGGCAAAAACAGGAACAAGTCGACCTCTGGGCATGTTGAGTTATTCACAGATTTTGAAAGTGTAGTGTAGTGATAATATTTGACGAAGTTGTGGCCATTTGAATGTATGCTTCTCTGAAAACTGTTCACTGAGAAAACCGGCCTGAAAGATTTGCAAATCGCACCTCACCTCACCTCACCGGGCCAGAAAGGAAACACAATGGTGCTCATTTGCATCTCATTCAGATAAGCCCTCCCCCCTACAGATGTCACTCAGTGATATCTGGTATCTGTTAGCCTGCAGGCACCGTCTAAGTAGCTATTGCTAATGATTTAGCAACTAGCCTATTGTCCTCAGGGAGGCTAGTCTTTTCAACTTATATATGCTTCCTTTAGGCAACATTATTAGAGGACACTCTATAAACTTCCATTGTTATGCTGATGATACTCAGTTATATCTATCGATCAAGCCTGAAGAAACCAATCAGCTAGTTAAACTCCAGGCATGTGTTGATGACATAAAATCCTGGATGACCTGCAATTTCCTGATGTTAAACTCCGATAAAACGGAAGTTATTGTACTTGGGCCTAAACTCCTCCGAAGCTCGCTGTCTAAAGATATAGCGACTATTGATGGGATTGCCATCGCCTCAAATGCTACTGTAAGAAATCTTGGAGTTATCTTTGATCAGGACCTGTCCTTTGACTCACATATTAAACAAACCACGAGGACAGCCTACTTTCACCTGCGTAACATTACTAAAATTAGGCCAATGCTGTCTCAAAAAGATGCAGAAAAACTCGTCCATGCATTTGTTACCTCAAGGCTGGACTATTGTAATTCTTTATTATCAGGCTGCTCTAATAAATCTCTTAAATCTCTCCAGCTGGTCCAGAATGCTGCAGCGCGTGTTCTGACTAAAACCAGAAGAAGGGATCACATTTCTCCTGTATTAGCTTCTCTGCACTGGCACCCAGTAAAATCCAGAATAGAATTTAAAATCCTTCTTCTCACTTACAAGGCTCTTAATGGACAGGCACCATCATATCTTAAAGAGCTCATTAAACCCTACTGTCCTCCTAGAGCACTACGCTCTCAGAATAAAGGGTTACTTGTAGTTCCTAAAGTCTCCAAAATTAGAACAGGTGCCAGAGCTTTCAGCCATCAAGCTCCTCTTCTGTGGAACCGTCTTCCGGTTCTGGTTCGTGAGGCAGACACTGTTCCCACACTTAAGAGTAGGCTTAAAACCTTTCTCTTTGACACCGCTTATAGCTAGGGCTGGCTCAGGTTTGCCCTGAGCCAGCTCTTGGTTAAGCTGCTATAGGACTAGACTGCTGGGGGATTATAGTGACACACTGAGCCTCTCTCTCTCTCTCACGGTCTCTCTGTGTATGTTACCCCGGAGTCCCTGTGCTCTCTTGCCTAGCAGGTCTCCCTGGACCGTGGTGGAACCTGATCCGGACTGCACTGGTGCTGTGGTCTTGTTTGACTCTTACCGCCAGTATTTTTAATTAAAGTAATTGACTAAAATCGGCATCTCTACTGTCACTAACTTGACTATTCCCAGGATCACTCCCGGGAGTCTGGCTATGCTTTCTGGTCCAGCAGAGTCCACTGAGGTCCTGACAGATGCAGACTGCTAACTGGCCTGACGCTGGAAACACCACATTGTAGCTCCACCTGCCCGCTGTGTGACTGCTCAACTACTCTTGCTTTTTGGTCTACGGCGACATGGTTGGGATGGATCCATCTCGGTGTGGCTGTGCCTGCTGCCATGGACTACTACTGTTGATACTATTGCTTCTGTTAATACCACCACTACTGTGAATGCTACTACTACCATACTACCAACACAGGGCCTGGGCTGCATGAGATTTCTGCCTAAAAGCCTATTAAGGCAGTTTTTTCTCGCCACTGTCACTGTAACGCTTGCCCCTGGGTGTTGTTGGGACTTTGAAATTGTGTTGACTCTTGAAATTTTGAGCGTATTCTAGTCCTGCTCAATGTGTTAAGTGTCCTGAGATGACTTCTGTTGTGATTTGACACTATAAATAAAATTGAATTGAATTGAATTGAATAAGTAGCCATGTGTTTCGCTTCTAAGGTGCAGCTGATTTGCCGAAAAAATAACAACAGCGTGTGAATGGCCAATGGTGATCAGTATGGAAATGAACTGCATCGCCGTACACGTACAGACAGAGACAACGGCAGATTTTTGCTGAAACTACAAATACAAAATGTATACTTTTACAGCAACCAATACTGTTATCTGAAACATGGAGTGGCATATTCTGCAAAAAAAAAAAAAATCACTCATTTTGAAAATAAAAAGCTTATTTCATATTTTACGCAAATTCGTCCCACCCGACTTGTTGCTGGTTTTGCCGTGGCGGGTCACAAATATGAAACAATGGTGACAAGGCATAGCCTAGCCCTATGCTAGACACTGGCAATACGCAAAAGAGTGCTTGCAATCTTACAGGATGGACACAAACAAAACTACCAGTCTGTTGTTTCAAGCGCCATTTTCTTTGCTGCTGTGTGTTGGGGCAGCAGCATTAGAGCCAGCAACACCAACAGACTTGATAAAATCATCAAGAAGGCTGGCTCTGTACTTGGTCTCAGGCTGGAGTCTTTGAGTCTGTGGTGGAGAGGAGAACGCTGAATAAACTGTTATCCATCATAGACAATGATCAGCACCCTCTCCATCACATAGTGGTCAAACAGCGGAGCACCATCTCCCACAGGCTGCTCCAGCTCCGCTGTCGAATGGACAGATATAGGAAATCTTTCCTGCCACAAGCTAAAACTCTGTTAATAATAATACAGTCTTCAAGCCCCTTATTATGTTTATTCCATTGTTTGTGTAGACAGATAACTTTGTCCAGAATGTGGTGTTTGAAGCCACTCATCAGTGTCCATAGATCCATGCCAGCTGTGCTGGTGTCACAAGATGCATTTACAACTCATGTAGCACACGACATGATATAAGTGCAGAATACAGGTAACCTCATGACACATGGAATAGTATGAGTTAAAACTATTCAAACTACTAATTATACTATAATGAACTACTAAATGAAAAATTCCCATCACATCTGTTGCAAAAAAAATAAATGAAAAAGTTTGAGTTTCATATCAGCGCTCAGTATTACAGGGACTGCAGTCTGACAAGCAGGTACAAGCCAAGCTAAAACCAGGAAAATGTTTTTTGTCATGATATTTGTATAATGCAGAAGTTTGCATATAAAAACATATCTGTCATTAGGCATGGCTGACAACAGTAAGAATTCTGTACCACATGAGGTGTAGCATAGAAAAAACTGAAATAGACAGGCCGTGTCCATGTTTTTCAGAGAAATAGTCGATCAACAACTTTGGGTAAATGTGAGCGTTCAGTAGCAAAGCTGCAAATAAATATGTACATAGGCTCATGGAAGTTTTTGTGTATCGAGATAAGGTACACAATGGTAAAATTAAAGAAGATTATTAGAATATATGCTGTAAACATTATAAAAAATAAATATATCTGTATTTGTGCACTTCCACATGCCCACCAAGACTTATATACGTTGCATTCAGCTCATCATCCAATTTATATAGTCTAAATTCAAATGTTCAGTATAAAATAAGCTGATTAGATAACCAGAATGCATCAATAGCACTCACTTTCAAGATTATACTGTTCAATCAGAGCAGCTGGGCATGGACTGCAGCTGGCAGAGGCGCCACCAAGGCAGGAACTAGAGACAGATCAGGCTCCGCTGGTGCAGGGACAGGAGACGGATCAGGCTCCACCAGTGCTGGGACTGGGGGTGGCTGAGGCGCCGCTGAGGCCTGAACTGGAGACGGCAGAGGCTCTCCTGATGCAGGGAGAGTGTGGAGCTGTCTGTATTTGTACCTGGCTTGGAGGCACTGGAGGTTGAGCATAACCACATTGAGTTCTTGCTTTAAACAAAAAAAACCCTGCTGGGGTCATTCTGTCATGACTGAACAGAGGGGTTGGACCCAAAAGCAGGCAGGAGACAAACGGTAACGCCAAAACACTTACAATCAACCAAAAACCCAAAAAGGACACAGAAGGCTGGAGGCAGGAACACGAATAAACCGGATGCAGGGTAGTGCAGAATGGAGGGAAACCAACCAACATTTACAATACAATGACCCGACAGCGAGACAGTGGAAACACAAAGACCATATACACAGGGAGGCAGGGAGCTGGCGAGGGACAGGTAAAACACATTAGGGCAGGTAGGTAATCAACATGAGAGGGTGGGGGAGTCAAGACAGCAGAAACAACAAGGACCAGGAAGTACAAGACAGGAACCACACAGGGGACAATATTACAAAACAAAACAGGAAATGAACCCAAGAAAAACACAGATCATGACAGAAATACACTTTTGTGTATGTTCACCTGCAAAATTCATGAAGAATGAATAGAAATTACCCAAGGGGAAACTGAATTCAAGTAGCTATCAGGCAAGTGTTTTTTTAAATAAACTCCTGGTGTACTTACAAACTTTCAAATGCCTTGGTTTGTGAGTACAGACCCTATGTGTACTACTGCAGAAGTTTGGTAACATTCCATGCATTATTAGTGGGGTAATTTACGAGATATCCCCTCTGTACCATAGCGCTAGTACTAAGCCATTCGGCTGATAGCGGCTATCTTGACCAATGCTGACCATCGCTAAAAATGCTTCCGAGGGGGTATTTGGCTGGATGTCATGGTGGAAATTACCTAGGGTGCATTTCACTCCGAACCATCACTTTAAGCTTCCAACAAAAGTGCCGGGGGTTCTTAATTTGGTACTGTGACAGGGATTGGTTGACTCTGAGGCCGCGTCTCATTGAGGACCGCCAGAGTCGATTGGAGGAGACCTTTTTTCAGACAATTCTAGGCGCCTAAAATAAAAGGTGGGCAGGAAACCTCTTTCCTATCTGAAATTACTGCACATTGGACACAATAAAATGAAATTGTCTGATTAATGCTAACCCTTGATCACTAAAAGCATAGTACATTTCTATCCATTAATAAATGTTTGTTTATTCAACTGAATGGTCACATGTAAAGTATAAAACACATAGAGTCACGTGAGGGATAGAAGATGGGTGTCTTTGGTGTTCTAATAGGGGAGACATAAAAGATGTAAAATTCATGGTATGAATGAACAACCACTGAGGTTGTCTTCTAAAACTTTCAACAAGGACATTAGATTCCGTACAATGCCGCAGAAGTTGAAGCCGCCTTGTTGTGAGAAGGTGATTATGCCACATTGACACCTCAGAAGTCGAAGCCACCTTTTTTAGAGAAGGCGATGATGCCACATTAAGTGATGCCACATTAGGTGAGGTACTACAACGTTTTTTCATGTTGAACTATTGAAGAAATAACTGCGTGTGGCATAGAGTAAGAGACTCCCGTTGAGCTGTAGAGATAGTGTTGTTCATGAGGACACAGAGATCAGTTTTTTTATGTTTCATGTAAATGTGTGTGTGGGGGAGGGGGGGTTAACAGTATGCACCTCAATCTGTTGGTGGAGGACATCTGGATGCTGGCAGTGGAAAAGATTAAGCCCAGGAATGACACTGTGTAGATGCAGAATTTTCACCTCTCTGCATTAACAAACACTTGGTCTAATCCTAACCCTCCTGGAAGAATTGTAAAAATGGTGATGTCATCCAGATAGACAGAAAACGAAGTACCAGAAAACTTCATTGAGCAAGCATGGAGGTGATGGAAGAAATTTGGAGGAATAAAGTGCCCCCATGTTGTCAATAAGGCTCTGAGTCAATACAGAAGTTGAGAGACTTGTCCTTTTTGTCCATAAAGAAATACACTGGGGAAGAGGAAGGATGGAATGGGCAGCACATAAGGTGACCGCCGAGGGTTCTGCATGGGCCAATGTCTCCCAGGTGATACCAAGCTGTGTGGAAAGCATGTTGTTCATGAAGCTTGCAATATAGGCTGCATAGTGTGAGTCTTGATAATGTTTGTATGGGTTCCGACTAGGAAATTATTTTCCAGGCGGCTCACTTAACCCGACGGCTGGTCACATAGCATATGACAAAACACTTAACCGGATAATGTCATGTTTCTGTTAGCTTGGCATTCGGGTAGACGTGCAACGCTGGTGTACGTCTTGCCCTGAATACCAACCGGCATTCACCCAGGGCGCCTTTGCACCCATTACCACTGATGGAGGTCCCGTTTGAACAGATTGACATGACCTCATCGGGCCATTTTACCGGAGCGCACATGGATATCGCTTTGTGTTAGTGTTGGGAGATTACGCAACACAATATTCGGAGGCAGTATATAAAATATAAAATATATACGGGCTGCTGTCGAATAGTCTATTTTGCTTAGGAAGGTTCCTAACTGAAGAAGTGACCCGGAAGTGAACAAGTGGCCGCCATGATAAGAGCCGTTCAAATTGTCTAAATGCAAAGGAAAGGAGCTCCAATGCTTCCTTTTTGGAGCAACATTTAAAGTTGGCCGTAATTTGATGCACACATATAGTAATTGGAACAACATGGGGAGAAGTGGACGATGCGCTTTTTGTAGTCCATTGTAGTTTCTCCAGCGGAGACGCATGTCAATCGATCATCAGCTGTCAATCATCAGCGGCCGTGTTATAACAACGTAGCTCGTATCCTTTTGAGTTCTCCTATCGCCTTTCCTTAACCCCGTGACCTTTTCCACAGGGGTCAAGGAATAGGAGTTAGGAATAGGAGTTAGGACCTTATTTTTTGACTATTTGACTGCACCCATAGTGTATATGTAGAATGTGTCCGTGTGAGTGCCTCCAAATAGTATGATGCAATCTTGCAAATCCACAGCTGATGTAAGAATACTGTAATGAGGTAATTTGTGCGCTGCCTCCCCTGTAGTGAACAACAGGGACCTCAGGGACCGGCTTGACTACAGCCAGTCTGCAAACAGCTAATTATGACCCTGTGGTCACAGTATGCTAGCCTCAGGGGGGGCTCTGTGATCAGAAACAACTGTCAAACTGATCCACCGTGCTGTGTTATTACAAACACACCAAAGCAACTTTACTTTTACTGCGTGTGTATGAAATAAGGTTAAGTAACAATCACAATAACTATGGCAGCGATGGTCAACAGCTCATTATGTCTTTAGTCCTTTGAGAGCAATTAGATTCAACAGCCTGCTTACTTCACCCGACAACATTCTTGTATTGTGTTGTATTGTGTATTATATTATATTGTAAAACACTTAGGGTATGTGTTTTCTGGAGTACATCTACAAACAACATGTGTTGTTTCATTTTGAGTAGACATATTCAAACTTTGAGGCAGGAAAGTTGAAAGTGGCTGCAAAAGGGAGAGACATGAAGCAAACTAATGTGTGGGGTGAAAGAGACAGTTTTACTGTGTGCAGCTGTCCAGAAAACAACAGGAAGTTATTATAGTTTGGCTTCCTATCAAACACTGTCAACAGGTAGAGCTACAGCTTTCACACATGGTGTTCTTTCAAAATAAACTTCTGTCCTTGTAGAAAGTTTGGTTAGGCAACAAAACAACTTAGTTGGGTTGAGGAAAAGAGCGTGGTTTCCATTAAGTTGACTGACTAAAAATGAAAAGCAACCACTGTCTCTTCTGTAGCTGGGACAGAATATAAGCACTTATGTTGATTTGTACAACCAACAACAGAGCAATCTGCGTGTCTAGCTCTGAGCGACGATATTGTGAAACACTGCTATCATACTGCTATCTCACCGCAGGACACACTGAACTTCACCTCAGTGATGAACAGAAGGGCAAGTTACTTCAAAAGCGTAATGCATTATTTATTACTTGTTACTGTCATTTCAAAGTAATTAGTTACATTACAATATTACTGTCTTTGAATTGTAAGGCATTACACTACTTTTACATTACTTTTGCATTACTTTTTGCCAAAATAAAAGGAAATATGGATTTTTTATAGAATAAAAAATCAATATTCAATAGATCTTCTTGTGTTCAATGCAGCTCATTACACAGCAGGATGTGATGTTTTTCGCTTCAAAATAAAAGAACGAAAAACGGAAAATGACTCCTATCCCGTTATTCGTAAAAACGGAAAACGAGAAACGGAAAACGACTCGTATCCCGTTATTCGTAAAAACGGAAAACGACTCGTTAACTGATATTAGATATTGTGTTCATGAACGGGATTCGGGGATGAAATAACAGGGCCATTTTTCATTCCAGATTTGCCGTATGTCTTTTTTAATGACCCTGAAGGCGCTGTGTTATGCTGCGAAATTACCTGAAAGCCTACCTGAGACATTTAGGGGAGCTAAATTAACATATACACTAAAAAAACTGCACTACAGTATGCAAGTGTGTGTGTGTGTGTGTGTGTGTGTGTGTGTGTGTGTGTGTGTGTGTGTGTGTGTGTGTGTGTGTGATAGGAACATATCACTCGTGTTCCGGGTAACATTGCAGTGGCATTTTGTGCCTTAGTTTGGATTAATTATTATCTTGTTACTTGACTTTTGACTAAAATCTGACACCATGTACTATATTGCCCAAAGTATTTGCTCACCTGCCTTGGCTCACATATGAACTTAAGTAAGATCCCATTCTTAATCCATTGGGTTTAATATAACGTCGGCCCACCCTTTGTAGCTATTACAGCTTCAACTCTTCTGGGAAGGCTTTCCACAAGGTTTAGGTTATTCCAGAAGTGTATTTGTGAGGACACTGATGTTGTATGGGAAGGCTCTCAGTCTCCACTCTAATTCATCCCAAAGGTGTTCTATCGGGTTGAGGTCAGGACTCTGTGCAGGCCAGTCAAGTTCATCCACACCAAACTCTCTCATCCATGTCTTTATGGACCTCGCTTTGTGCACTGGTGCACAGTCATGTTGGAACAGGAAGGGGCCATCCCCAAACTGTTCCCACAAAGTTGGGAGCATGGAATTGTCCAACATCTCTTGGTATGCTGAAGCATTCAGAGTTTCTTTCACTGGAACTAAGGGGCCAAGCCCAGCTCCTGAAAAACACCCCCACACCATAATCCCCCCTCCACCAAACTTTACACGTGGCACAATGCAGTCAGACAAGTACCGTTCTCCTAGCAACCGCCAAACCCAGACTCATCCATCAGATTGCCAGATGGAGAAGTGTGATTCGTCCCTCCAGAGAACGTCTCCACTGCTCTAGAGTCCAGTGGTGACGTGCTTTACACCACTGCATCCAACGCTTTGCATTGCACTTGCTGATGTATGGCTTGGATGCAGCTGCTCGGCCGTGGAAACCCATTCCATGAAGCTCTCTATGTACTGTTCTTGAGCTAATCTGAAGGCCACATGAAGGTTGGAGGTCTGTTGTGATTGACTCTGCAGAAAGTTGGCAACCTCTGCCCACTATGCACCTCATCATCCACTGACCCCGCTCCATCATTTGACGTGGTCTACCACTTCTTGGCTGAGTTGCTGTCGTCCCCAATCACTTCCACTTTGTTATAATCCCACTGACAGTTGACTGTGAAATATTTAGGAGTGAGGAGATTTCACGACTGGACGTGTTGCACGCTGGGATTCACAGAGCTCCTGAGCCATTCTTTCACAAATGTTTGTAGAATGTTTGTATTATAGGCTACACCTGTGGCCATGGAAGTGATTGGAACACCTGATTTCAATTATTTGGATTTCGGACACAGCCTGTGTCCGAAATCATTCCCTACTCCCTACTCCCTACTCCCTATAGGGTAGTTCTATGGAGGGCACTATATAGTGGACTCAAAGGCAAAATGAAAAAACACTTTCGGACACTACTCGGGGGATTTCTTTCGGCGCCGTTGATGACGTTGTCCTGACGCATAATTATGTGTGTCAGATTCCGCCAACGGCTCTTAAGTCTCACGCAGAGAAATTACCAGGATAATTATTTTTTAATACATATTCGTTGCGAAATTTACAAAACCAAGAGAACGAGTCCTCCAGCAATAAGGGGATTCCGTGGCCGTCTCATTTCTTGAGAAAAAAATAATTTTCAATAATGAGACGATCACTACATCGTCCTCACTGCTATTTTTATTTTCAACGATCCCGATCGGGTCCAGGTGGACTTCAGGACCAGGTTGCAGCACTACCGGCACCCCACATCTCCGCGATCCACCAGACCTGAACAGGCTGCAGTCCGTCCCCGATCCCAAACTCCTTGGCGATCGCTCGCCACAATCTGTCCCTCATCTCCGCATCTTTATAGTTTTCAGACTGTCATACGGCGCTTTGGTTTGAGTGACGGCCCCTGCCGCTTGTCGCCGGGCGCCGGCCGGCCACCGGCCGGCCGCCGCTCGCCCAAAGTCTCATATAAATAATTCATATATATCGCGTTTTTTAAGTAAATAAAGGAAAACATCACACTTTGGCCGTTTGTGTCGTCTTGTTCTGCTCTGCAATATAAATATTAACATTTATTATTGTACGATTATTCATATTTCCTCCGCTTTTTCCTGCTCTCTCTCCTCTCGTCCCTTCGCGATTTGTCTTTCAGCGCAATGCATGATGGTAAAATTTGCTCAGCTAGTGACCATCGGCTGTACACTACTTTTCACGATGCATTGTGGGAAACTTTGAGTGGACTATATAGGGAATAGTAATGCTCACTACACATTCGGACACCCCTACAAAATGGCGAACTCCCTATATAGTGCACTATATAGGGAGTAGGGAGTGATTTCGGACACAGCAGTCTCTCTGTCTCTCTTTCTGATTATCTCTGAGGAAGTGACCCACTGACCATTACCCTGTGATAACCCCCAACACACACACACAAAAACAACTGATAAAGACTGGCCTATTGAGGAGCCAGATGTTGCAGCAGGATTTAATGCATCACAGATACTGTTATTGTGTGTGTTGCCCTCTGTGTTGCCTGCTACTGCTGAGCTTGTCTGACCTTCTGTGTGTGTGTGTGTGTGTGTGTGTGTGTGTGTGTGTGTGTGTGTGTGTGTGTGTGTGTGTGTGTGTGCGTGCATGCGTGCATGTGCTAAAAGCAGCAAAGAGTTAAGAAGCTTTGTGATCTGTTGTAGAAGTATAGCATGACAAAGAGAGTAAGGAATGGGGGAGCTACACCCTGAAAGAGCGAGAAGGTAAAGGGAGATGTAGAGCGCACCAGAGAGACAGATGGAGGGAGTGACAGGAGAGCATGCAGGGAAAGAAAAATATTTGAAAATAACAGAAGAAAGCAAAGAGAGAAGAGGGGGAGAGAGAGAGAGAGTGAGGTTGGTGGCTAGTGGATTAAGTCGGGTTAGCGAGGATTAGTGTCTGTTTTGGTTTGGTAGTAGAATTGCATCCATGTCAGTCACCACTGGCTGCTGCTAACACGCTCACACTGCTGATTCACTTCAGATCCGAGCCCACACACCAAAACATCACCAGAGGAAGAGGAGGACGAAGAGGCGGTGAGTTGGTTTTATCTTACAGTTTTGACTGGAAGCATGTGAGAGTCAAGCACTAAGCTTGGATCAAGAGCTCTTCTTGATGCTGCAGTCTGTAGGCATGCTAGCAGCTCTCTGAGGTTTAATGCTAACATCGGCATGCTAATATGAAAATGTTTAGCAGGAATAATGTTTAACATCTTGCTAACATTTGTTAGATAGCAGTTAACACAAAGTAGAGCTGAGGCTGATGGGAATGTCACAAATTCTGGAGGTATTTGGTCATAAACCAAAGTATTGGACATGTTCAAATGTTGACCTGATGATGGCCCTAGATGAAAAGTCAAGGAAGCCTTCCCTGGATACCATGAATGACTACCAGATGTTGTGGCAACTCATCCAATAATAACATTTTGTGTTCCTGTGATGTTGTCGTCCAAACCAACTATAAACTCCTAGCACTTTGGATCAGTTATAAATGAGTGAGAAAGAGAAATTATATAACCAGACACATAGAATCACAAGCAGAAAGCATAGCAGATAAAATACCATATTTTAACAATGCCAAACACCACAGCAGCTTTTTTTTGCATACCGTGGTTGATCTCATATGTGCAGTGATTTAAAACCATTTTTTTTTTTTTTTAGATATTTCAGGTCACATCCAGATTTGTTTCTATTGAATGTATCCAAATGTCACCTGTAAAATTGCTTCTACACCTTTAAAACATCCATTATTTCAGACATTTCTTTACGTGTAAAACCTTTCCATGTAAATATCCCGCCAGTAAAAGTAAACTGAAATGTGAGTTATCAGCCCTAGTTAGATGTCCTTCAACAGCCAACAAATTAATAAATACCTAAAGCAAACAGGTTGGTTCTCAGTGCTTTATATTAGTTGCAACCTTTTTCAAAAATTGGTTAAATATGGACATTTAAACATTGTGATTAAACTTTGCTCTCCCACTTTAATTCAAATTATTTATTTTCCTGTTGAAAACCACAAACATACACCAAAGCACTGAGTTTGAGTGTGAAGTATTTTAAAACCAGTCTCTAGGAAGCTGCGTGATGTGCTCTGTTGACTTCTGATGACTTTCAGATCTATTTAATGGAAGCTTTTGCAGCGTAAGTGGAAACGGAAGCTGAGCCAATTAAGCTCAAGAGAAGACGTAACATCAAATAAGCCCACATTTTGTAACATGCTGTAAGAGGTTGTACCAAAATAGTACAAGATGTATTTAAAACATTAATTTAATTGTCGTCGTCTCTGTACTCACAAAGGGATTTCACAAACAATTAGCTGTTTTATGACGATTGAAATCTTGTCAGCAAATGTTGAGTGACATTAAAAGGCTAATAATTCAGACACACACCTACCAAAATCACTATTATTAAATTAAAGGCATATTTCACCAGTGGAAACAAGAATCTGTATTGAAAGTGGGTCACATTATGTTGTTGAAATGTAAAATCTATTTCAAATTTGGTGCCCGAGAAAAGGTAGACAGTGAGTTTTTGGCGCATGTGGATGGAAGACAACAACTCCCACAATGAACAGCTTTGCAGGCCACTCCCACCTCCATTCAAGCCCCGAGTCTGAAGTGATTTCCCACAACTGATCTGTATTAGGTCTGTAGCCTCAGTGGGTCCCACCCCCTATAGGTGGGTTGAACACATGAGGAACTAGTGTTGAAGTCTCACCCTCTCTAACCAAACCAGCCTTTGATGACGCAAAATGACGAGATTTGCTTAATTGGAGGCTCCTTTTCAGAATAGAAATATCAATATTTATTTAAATATCAATAATTTGTCACGTGAGTCGTTTAAATTTGTGTCAACTACAACCTTTTCCTAATCCTTACTAAGTGGTTTTGTTGCCTAAACCTAACTTCCTGCAAAGACGAAAGTTTCTTTTGAAAGGACACTGCATCCATCCCTGAAACTTCTAAAACTGATGCTAGACGGGTTCCCAGAGCATTGCTGTGCTGTAGTATTTTATGAGTCAGGAGTAAGAATGTGTTAAAAAATATGTCATTTTTCATCTCACATTTTTGACCTACATACAACAGATTTTTAATTATAACCGAATTCTAACATTTCAGAGACATTTCCCACTCCTCCACACATGCCCTTCTGTTAACCCAAGGTGAATTGTTTATCACGGAAGCATTGAGCTCAACCTTCAGTTTACCACAGGTTAACACTGTAAACTCTGTCAGGAATATTGCCGTAGTTTGCTGTTAGTGCTGTCAATACTGTTAGCTGCAAGCCGCCGGCTCAGGCATCCGCATGTTGAGAACTATTGAGAGGCAATATTAATGCTCTCAATCTCTTAAAATTTGTCATTGTAGATTTGGATGCAAAAACAGATTTGAACGTAACATATTTTGTAATTATTCCTGCCAATAGTTATAGTTATTTTTAAAATTGTTAATTAATGACAATGATATACTAAAACATGTTTTAAATTATGTCAATTGTTCAGATTACAGACTCACTAAAAGTTTTTTTCCCTGTTTTCTTTCAGTGAAATAAACTGTTTTTCCTCTTTGGTGAGTCTGGATGATCACCATGCGACAAGCTATGGAGGATGGTGAGAAACACGCACACACACACACACACACACACACACTGTATATCTGACCTTCATTGATGGCCTTCATTGTTGATTTTCTGACTTGAATAGAGTATTAACCCTGTCTAAATCCAGACGTGGGCTTGATTTAAATTTAATCTTATCTAAAACTTAATTCAGTTGGTATTAGTGCCTCTCTGCAGGGTCACAGCTCCTCAGTGACAATTAATCCCGTCTGGCCCAAACATGTCTGTTTTTCCACCCTCTGCTCAGGAGAAACTTCCAGCCTAAAACATCTGCTATGATATCTATCTATCTATACACCATGATAATACTCTGAGGAACATTTTTAAACCCAAGTAAAGGCATATACAGTACGTATTAGCAGCAAAGTGTACTTCAAGTATCAAAAGTTAAAAGTAAAGTAATCCTTGTGAAGCAAAATGTTCCCTGTTTGTGTTTTGCTATTATATATGTTTTGGGATAAATGTTACGGCATGTGTATGTTGCATCTTATTGTGTGCGTGTGTGTGTGTGTGTGTGTAGGCATCAGTGAGGTACTGTCCAGTGTGGTGGAGGACATCAACCAGGCAGCCACCAGAAACGTTGGTGGTGCTCAGGTTCTGCATGAGCTGCTCAGTGCACCGTGGCTGCATGCTCTGCTGAAGGTACGACCTGACTCAGCAAAAGTTGTACTAAAACAGATGCACCATGTACACCTCAAGCTGTGACATCATTTCCTGTTTTATCACTCCAGATTTATGAGTGCCTGTTGCAGTTTGAGATGTCAACACCCAGACCCATTCTACCTTTTGCCTCCGGACTTTCACTCGAGGTTTATACACGCATGCACATACACACACACACACACACACTATACAGACAACACATAAAAAAGCCCACCTGTTTGTGTGTCTCTATGCAGCTGACAGGATTCTCCTGATACACTTATACATGGAATTCAAAGTGATTAGTTGATCATCATTTATCATAGGCGTCTACTATGTTTGTGTCCATGTAGTCCCACCATGCTTGTTCAGCGGCCAATTTGGCTCTGTGACTGCCTCCCCTGACGTGTCTTCACCATTTGATTGAACTAATGAAATGAGTTCGATATCATCTCTACTCCTATTCTATCACACATGTGCCAGTGCTTCAATGTCAACATGGCAGTTCTCTCCTGCCAGAAACGGGCCTGAACTTTTAACCTGCTTTCAAAGGGGTGGGGAAATATATAACTATTAAAAGCTTGACACCCCTCCATCCAGCTGATATTCTGGTAATCTTGTTCTAATGATGTATTCATTATGCTTTATTATCTTCAACTGATTATCCTGGGCTCCACCATCATTGTGTGAACAATCACACTTCTAGCTCTCAACGTTTCAGCTCATCTTCTTAATCTAATCAGTATCAGAAAAATAGAAAATAGATTAAATCTAATATTGTGTCCTTTATATTAAGTGTTGGCATCTTTATTCCTGTATGACCGTTTATCTGTCTGTCTGTCCAAAAGATCATGACTACAATAGGGAAGGTGCACCGTCCCTCAGCTGACGCCAGAGAGCTGTATAGCCTCCTCAGCTCACCACATATCCAGGTGTGTATGAATTATGTACAAGCTCTTGCAGAACTCGTATTTGGTGCCCTGTTGTAACACCTGTTACCTGTCTCTCAGGCCATCCTATCATCCCACGACAGTGTAGCCCAGTCAGACTATGGACCTGTTTTACCCCCTCTGCCTGATGAGATGCCTGAGGATGAGGAGGCCATGAGGATTGTTTGTCTGGTGAAGAACAATCAGCCACTGGTGAGACATGAGCTTCTTCCTTTCTATTGATTTTTTTACTCTAGTTTTATAAGCATCTGCTTGTAAAACACATGCTGACCCAATGAGTATATTTAGTGTGATTTGAGTATCTTAGAAGTGGTAAATTCTTCTAAGAGACTATCCGGGTTTAAGTGGTGCAGTTAAATTGTTGCTTTTAACTGTTGGTGTCAGTGTCATTGGTTTGAATCACTGTGTGTCGTAGCTGCTACAGTGTTGGCGTGGAGAACCAAAAATCTGACATTTCTAAGTCTGACACAAAGCGTCTCCAAGGATGTCTGATTTAATTAAATGTACCACAGTAAGGTTATATGATAACATTTTAATAATTGATCATTTGAAAATGTAATAACAATAACTTATCCCACCTATCTCACCTGAAAAACTATTAAACACAAAAACAAGAATCAAATTTTGACTCAGCAATATGAAGTAATATGGCTAATTTTAAGCTATGTGAAGAGATCTTTCCTTTATCATTTGCTCACCAAGAACGCAGAAGAGCGCAGAGGAGGTGTAGGAGACGGAATAGGAATGATTCGTAATCGATGGAGCAGCCTCCGTCGCCTCACCTTGGACCGTCTCCCTGCGAGGAGGGCATGGTCAGGGGAGGAGCTCAGAGCAACCGAAAGTGAAGCCAGGCCTTTGCCCCTCCCCAGGGGAGGGCGGTCACGTCCCTTTCTCCCCCGTTACCAGTCGACAGGAAGCTGCTGTTTGTGTCCACAAACTGCAGAACTTTGGAAGAAAGGGCTCAACCAATCAGCTCCCTCAGTCTTTAGTCCGGCCACCTGCGCTGGTAAGAGGAGGACTGTTAATCAATGCAATCACCAATCATCTGTCCTTTTTTTCATTTACTCATTCGTTATCCTATCCGTCTTCAAAACATCCAATCACCAAAGGAGGAACAGCTCATAAACTTAACTTAAATGAACTTCATTCTTCACTCTATCCCTTCATTGATTCAACCATCTCTGCATTTGCTCATTCCTGTAATGGAGAGACCATCTTTGGTTTATCCAGCAATTTGTTCATACATTGTGTATCTTTCAAGTCACAAACATACTTATTGTCCTCACCATTTGTCAGTTGTCACCAAGTCATCAACTGCCATTTTCATCTTACCATCATTGAGCTTATTTTTTTTTATTTTTTTTTTGCACTGCTCTATTCTTTCAATGATCTGTATTTCACTTTTCTGTTGGTGATGTCTTTCTTGTCTTCATACGCTTCCCGACATGGAGGTCCATTTTCAGAAAAAACAAATCACAACGAGGGAGAAGGTGCCTCGACCGACGGGAGCAGTGATGACTACGCCTACCCTCCTCCTCCAGTCCCAGTTTACAGTCTCAGCCTTCCCAACTCTCCCATCTTATACAAAAGGGGGGCTGCAGGGAGGCACTCTAGGAACATACCCACACCTGGCAGGAGCCCCTCTTGTACTGGAATGAACCCTCTTAGAGCCCACACAGCACCTTCTAGTCCAGCACCTCATCGCTCCACTCAGCAGTGGGGTGTTAGTCCTCTCCCCACCCCTGGCAGGCAACATGGGTGTCAAAATGGATCTCATAACAAACTTCAAGAGGAGTCTTTAAGTTGTCCCTCGATGACCCACTACTCTACTGCTCCTCATCACAATGGACGCCAGCAACAACCAAAACAGACACAAAATGAACAGCAACCACCAAAATTCCATCATCATCCTGAGCTCACAAAGCAGTGTAGCATGGAGGAGCTCAGGTCCACCGTCCAGACAGTGGCCAGCAGTATTGAGCATGGCACTCAGGACGTCCGCCATCTTGGTCAGAAGATGGTGGCGGCAACAGAGAAGATCACAGACAGTGTGGAAGAGAATGCCCAGGCGCTCAACCTGCTGGCGGAGGTCGTTGACAAGCTCCAGGGGCTCATTGTGGCCAGCAAACACCCTGAGATGTTACCTCCATGCAGGCCCAAAAAAACTCCTCCCCCACCTCCTCCTAGGGTCTCGTCAATGTCTCCAAAAGTGGTCCGTAAACCTCCCACACCTTACCCACGCCACCTCTTGTCTTCCTCTTCTTCTTCTTGTTCCTCCTCATCTTCATCCACGTCTGTCAGTTCCTGTGCAGATGGCATCCATACATTGAGTCCAAAAGGAATTAACGGTGGTGCCAAGAGGACGGTGGTGACCTTTGGTGCCCCCCACAGGGCAGGTGGCAGTGGTGGTAACATACAGGCGAGGCTCAACAATGGAACAGTTTCTAGAGCTCCTCTGGAGGACCAACAAGACTGTAACAGCACAGGCTGCTTGACAACCAAGAAGAAGAAGAAAAAATAAGTAAGCCCGAAAACAAACCATCTCCTCTCCTTTTCTGCTGTGGTGTTGAAAATGGACTCTGAAACTGACTAAAATATCTCTACTAACTTTTTCTGTGTAAACCAACACCAACATTTGGTTTAAGGAACATCCCAACTATTAGTTTAAGGAACCAAGTTTAACCATATACCAGAAGCATTCAATTCTCAGACAACATACACTTCTGAGAGACAGTTGTTCTTTCATCTCTGGGTTTAACACTCCAAGGAGGGAAAGCTAAATTCGTAAAGGTACAAAGAAATTTTATTTTCTCAACCAACAAAACATTGTCCATTTCTATTCTCTCTCTTCTGTTGTTTGCCATTTCTCTTGTCAGACCATGTGTAAATCTAAGCCTTAGTCTTAGTCTAAGTCTTAGCTTAATTCGGCCATAACTATGAAGGAATTCCAGGCCCAGAAATCGCTGAGTGGTTTAATGCACAAATAAATGGGAGTTGTTTCGTGGCCGAGAAATGTGAATTTGCATGTCATCTGCATAATTAAGATGCAGAGTTGAAGGCCACTGATTTTTGGTTTTTAAAAGTAGTAGAGAACCTCAGAGGCAGATGTGTGCTAGTAGCATAACAAACCACTATTTGCTTTGTTGCAAATTTAGGCACAAGGCTGCAATGTGAAGGAAGGAAGAAGAATGGGTGAAATAAAAAAGCTGATATCTCATTCTGCTGCATCAATTCTAGACTTTCCATTGTGAATCCGACCATCTTCATAGAGTTTGGCTGTAAGATGTTACATAAAGGTTTCATTCTATTATATCTTTGCCAGTAGTGAAAGTGTCACTGTCCTGTGAAAACAATGTATCTAAAAGGTCAGCTTTTCATGTGTCAAAAAAATACCCTGGTTTTCAGCTTTGTGATGATGTAGTGAAGTAAAAAGTACAATATCTGTCTCTCAAATGTAATGCAGTAGAAAAATAAAGTAGTATAAAATACTACTACTACTACTAATAATAATAATAATAATAATAATAATAATAATAATAATAATAATTATTATTATTATTATTATTATTATTATTATTATACGCTTACACGGGGAGAACATGCAAACTCCACACATAATAATAATAATAATAATATAATATATATATAATATATATAATAATAATTATTATTATTATTATTATTGGGATGTAAGCGTGGGTTCTCTCCGGGTTCTCCAGCTTCCTCCCACAGTCCAAAGACATGCAGGATGGGGATAGGTTAATTGATGACTCTAAATTGTCCCGTAGGTGTGAATGTGAGTGTGAATGGTTGTCTGTCTATACATGTCGGCCCTGCGATAGACTGGCGTCCTGTCCAGGGTGTAACCCGCCTTCGCCCAATGTCAGCTGGGATCGGCTCCAGTCCCCCTGCGACCCTAAATACAGGATAAGCGGTAGATGGTGGATGGATTATTATTGTTATTATTATTATTATTATTATTATTATTATTATTATTATTATTTGAATTTAAATCGTGCACTTTAAAATAAAAGCAAAATCTGACTGTGCTTGTATATTCCAATAGCTAACCAAGATAACCAACACATTTCCATACATCAGCTTGCACTTTAAGAGCTTCCGTTGCTTTCATCTAATCCTCCATTATCCTTACCAATGTATACACTCCTCTATTTATACAGATAAATACTAAAAGTTGTCCGTTACTGCTTCTGTAGCCATAGAGGGTTGTTAAAGGTGGGCTAACTGTCTGCAGGGGGCCACGATAAGGAGAGATGAGGAGACGGGAGAGATCTATATCGCCAGAGTGATTCATGGAGGACTGGCTGACCGCAGTGGTGAGATGAAACTGTATTAAATGTGTTTTTACTATAAGGTGCAATACCAGATATATAATGTATTAAAATCATCAAATGCGCAATATCATGGTTTAATTTGTGTGTGTCTCAGGACTCCTTCATCCTGGTGATTTGTTAGTGGAGGTGAACGGAAACCCTGTGGTGGGTCTGCAGCCAGAACAGGTCATCCAGATACTGGTAGGTCACCTGAGGGCAAAATACATTCATAAATATCACAAAAAAGGCCAGAGATGACATATCTAAGGATTTTAATTTTAATTTAACAAATACTATTTGTGCACACTCCACACTCTGTGGTTTGGTGATTGCAGGTTGTGATCATCATCTGATTAGATTGGGGTTATTAACTAGGATTTGTTTTATTTGCAGATCAATTCCCAGGGAACAATTCTGTTTAAAGTAATTCCTGATGCAGCTCAAAACAGCAGCAGACAAAAGTCGGTAAGAAACATCACGCAAACATCCTCAAATGATGGATTATCAGCGGTGGAAGAAATAATCAGAGCCTTTACTGAAAGTATAAATACACAAATGTAAAACTCATTTATTTAGGTAAAAGTCCTGCATTCAAAATCAGCTTCATGCAGTAAAGCTTTTCACAGTTAAAGTACAGACATATTATTAGTTTCATGCAGTAAAATTACTGGTTGGGCAGTAAAACCTCTTGTGGTTCTGATCTGATTATATGTGACATTATGAGATTGTTAAAACTGATGCATGTGTTAGAGCAGCACGCTACTGCTAGCTGCTCAATGTGGAGCTAGTTTTAACTACTTTATATACAGTTAGCTAGTTTAGTTCAGGGGCTTCAACCTAGGGGCCCCTCCAAAGGGTCACCAGATGAATCTCATGGGTTGTGAGATGAATAAGAGGAGAGGAGAGGAGAGGAGAGGAGAGGAGAGGAGAGGAGAGGAGACTAAGATCTGGTACACAATTCTGTTTTCCATTTCTATAGTTTTCTTTCATCTTTGATTTTCTTTGTGAAATATTTAAAAATGTCCCTCTTTGTGCCTCAAACTACACATAAATTAATTTAAATGAAATCATGTTTGGAGGGGAAATGTCTCTCTGATGGAACTGCAAACATTTCATAAAAATCTGAAACTTGACAAGACCCAAGACTAAATACTCATATAGGGGAGCACAAGGCGTACAGATTGGAAACCACTGGTTTGTTCTTTATTGTATGTTAATTCAACTAAAGCTGTCAGATTAATGTAGTACAGTTAGTTAGTTATGTGATCTACAACATTTCCCTCTGAAATCTACTGTATGTATAAAGTAGCATGGAATAGAAATACTCAAATGAACTACAAATGCCTCAACTGTGTGTATTACTTCATTAAATGTACTAAATGTAGTGTAGGCTAATGGCAAACTACTGCATACAATTTTTTTTGGAGGGACTGATCATGTTTTAATGAACTGAATTTAATTTCAGTTGATTGCAGTCTTGATTAAATGTCCTCATCACACTCTAGAATTGTAAATAGGTTTTGTTGGAGGATGTTTAAAATATTTTCTTTAATCCCTCTGTCTGTGTCTGTCAGGTGTTTATGAGGGCATTGGTGGACTACTGCCCCCTGCAGGACTCCTTCATTCCCTGTCCTGCTGCAGGGATGGCGTTCGGCAGGGGAGACCTGCTGGAGGTGGTGGACCAGTCTGACGGACACTGGTGGCAGGCCAGGAAGCTGCCCTGCTCTGTGTCCTGTGCTGGTCTGATTCCATCTGCAAACATGCTGAAGAGGTGACACCTTTCACACCCTGAATAGGAACTTAACAGCTGTGTCATCATTCCCAACAAATCTGAAAAGGCCACATCTCTGTTTGTGCATCTCTTAATCTATTTAATACAAGCACCATATATACAAACTGAAATGTGATTTTCAAGTTTCTGCGTTGTTGTCACTTGCAGGAAATGAAATGCAGTTGTAGCTCCCTCGACACAACACGCTCGGAAAATATATGAACATATATTAAAATATTGAAGAAATAAAAAGGAAAACTAAATTGTAAACATATGTGCATTATCAGCATTAATGGAAAGTATCTAAGTACATTAACTCAGGTGCTGTACTTGACTACAATTTTGACATATTTCTACTTTACTTACATATTTACATTCATGCTACTCTCATTACATTCTTCTACACCACAACATTTCAGATGTAAACATTGCACTTTTTACATCACAACATTTATTTGGGAACTTGAGTTACTTAATTAAATTAAAAAGACTAAAACATTATTATTGATATTGATTGAAAAGATTTATAAACTATTACACTAATATTATAAAATATGATCTTATATGACATTATACTTTATAAACTTGAGAACATTAACTGAAAGTTAGAGAACACTGAAGCATGAGCATGTAATTAAACTTTTGTTACCATGAGTGTGGAAAAAAAAATGTCAGGAAACATTTTGTGGATACATTAATTAAAAACAATAAAATACATGTTTTAAAATAATACATTTCCTCCAAAACTATAACTTTTTTGTAGGGTAAGAGCCATAAGTGTATAGGGTTAGGGCTGAAATTATCTATATTTTATATAATAGATTGTTCTAGATTTCTAGATTCATTGATTAATCGTTCAGTCTATGAAATGTCAATTTTAAGAGATACAAGATTAATTTCGTACCATATAAGACGATTTTTTGCATTCATCTCACATGTATCATCCATTATCTTTCTTTGTCTCTCTGCAGTAAACAGAGGGAACAGTGGTGGTGTCAGCCATTACAAGTTCATACGTGCATCAGACCCTGTAAGCATTCATCATTATCATCACAATCATCAACAGTTAGCGGAGCGTAGCAGCAGTAACTTGGATCGAATTTATAAAACAGCACATATTAATAAATATCACAGTAAATGCTGCAGAGTTAGCCAAAAGTTATTTTCCATCTGTGATCCCTGGCCACACATTACAAAAGTGTCCTGATATTACATTAGAATATTTATAATGTAATCATATTAAGAAAATAAGATAACAAATTAAAAAAGTTACTGAAATTGTTTATAAGAGAGAGTTAGTTCAATTAAATTCTAGTGTTATCACAACAAAAGTTATCTCAGACCACTTTAAACATGGAGCAGGACTAGAACACGCTCATGATTTCCATGATTTCCAAGTGTTACAGCGTGACGGGGGTGAGAAAAGACCAGGCTCTTTGGTTCCATCTGCATTTGGTGTTGGTAGTAGTATTAGTAGTGGTAGTATTAGTATGAAGATATACAGGACAATGTTATATTACATTGCCAGCTACTAATTAAAAGATGCAGTATAGAAGCACAAACAGCACATAGAGAATATCAAATCACTCCGAGACAATGAAATCAACACCACACTAAATGTATGCAGGTACAGTACTGGCCCTGGTGTTAATCTCCATGCAGACTTTATATAATGTGACTTAAATACAACCAACAACACTTTTAACAACATTTATTTTCTGTGTGTCCTCAGTGATTCTGGATGATGATGGTGGGTGAGGCAGCTCAAAGTTCATTATTCCAGTATCTGATCCAGTAGTTCAGTTTGTGTGACTTCAGTAGTGTTATCGATGGTTATTGTTGTGTTAAACTACCGCCATGAGCTGTTAATGGAGAGGAACGGAGCTTCTATGGCTCTGAGCATTTCAACAGCTTCTCCAGTTGATAGATACAGTATTTATATGTCTCTCTCTCTCTCTCTCTCTCTCTCTCTCTCTCTCCATCTCCCTCTCCCTCTCTCTCTCTCTCTCTCTCTCTCTCTCTCTCTCTCTCTCTCTCTCTCTCTCTCTCTATCTATCTATCTATCGCGCTCTCTCTAAATCTCTCTCTCTCTTAATCTCTCTCTCTCTCTAAATCACTTGGTGCAAGTGACCAAGTGTGTGTTTGAACCTAAAATAAGGAACAGCTATGGTGCCTTTCCTATTCAGATGCCGAACAAGTGAATATATTACAGCAAACCTTAGTATTCTGTATATCCCTTAATCACACAGCATCCTGTATATTGTTGTTGAGATATAAGCCTGACTTTGTTATGACCAAGCTATAACCTATAAAGAATTACCTTTGTTCGTTCTTCGTCTGTTCCAGACGACTTTCAAACACAGGCTGTTGACAAACGCAGCGTAACAGGTAAAACATGTCCAACACTAAGATCAAGATACAGTTTTTATCGCCTGAAATGAATCATCATCTTCTGTTTTTCTCCTCTCCACAGAGCTGGAAGAAAAACACTTTGGTAGGTGTTTATTTAGTGATTGTATATATTTCACAGTAGAATGATTGTGTTAACAATGTACTTGTGTGCTCAATAAAAGGGAAGTATTTAGCTAAATTAAGTGTACTTTAGTGTAACGTGAGTTTAAATGTGTTCTTCCTTCAGATGAGGCTGACTCTGATATTACTGATGGAATCTACCTTGGTAAGACACTGTTAATTGGTTAGTTTGTTATTTTATCGACACAGGTAATTAAGAAGGAGATATGCATGATTGTATGTTTTACACTTAATGGACAAATAAAACAACAACATAGATAAATCAATTAACGAGTGAATTACATTTGAAAAATGATCTGTTCATCTTGGATCACATTTGTTCACGTTATGTAAGAGGAAACATTTTTTAAGAATATATCTGAAAAGTCACAAGATATTGATTTTGAAGAAAGATCTACAACTAAATAGACTAAAACGTTATTGATATTATGGTTATGCACTCACAGGTCTTAAAGTTAGGGAGAAATATACATATAACAATAACTTGTGTTCACCAGCTGGATTCCGGCAGAGTTTCCGTCTCTGGAGGAGGACGTCCTACAGGAGGAGACGACAGTCCTGCACCTCCTGCTCACCCAGCAGCAGTGCCCTGTCCACCCCCTATGAGGAGGTGGCTTTGTACCAGCGAACCCCACAGGAGAACCACCGCCTCATCATCCTTATTGGTGAGTGAGGAACCTTCAAATGATCATTTTAATTAATTTCCGACTTTTTCCTTCACTGTTTGTTCGTCTTGAATTCTCAATTTCTCTTCGATATCTACTGTATGTACAGTATATTTCTCTGTATCCAGGTGCTACCAGAGTTGGAGTGAATGAACTGAGGAAAAGACTCATCAAACTGAACCCTTCAACGTTCCAGGGACCCGTACCTCGTATGTGCCCTCCACAACAACGTTTCATGTTTTAATTACAATCCTCATACATGTGGAAGTGTGACTTCCCAACTTTGAGAAATGTATAACAGACTGTTTGAACCAGGACCAAGACTTTTGACTTTAATTTACTTTAGTGATAGTTATCATCAGCAATCAGCAACTGGAAGCTAAGACACAAGACAAGAAATAGAACAAAACAAAATTTAAATTATTTTTTAATTTTGTTAGGTCAATAGGTTTCATAAGGTGCAAAGGGGATTTATTGCCTTATAATCTTTAGTTCTACATGAAGAAAATATTGAAATTAACATGTGATGTCAATAATAATGTACTAGCTTTGATTGGCTGTTCTTCCAGACACCACTCGTCCAATCAGAGCAGGAGAGCAGACAGGAAGAGAGTACCACTTTGTCAACAAAGAGTTGTTTGAGTACATGGTCTGTAACCACAGGTGGGCTGCTCTTCTCTTCTCTTTTGCATTTTTTAATGATAACTTTATTTGACATTCATAATTATTATTTATGTATTTATTTTGTATAGCTCTTCTAGCTTTACTGTTATCTGATCTGCATTTGTACCCCTGTCATGTGTGTGTTGTTCTGTGCTCAGGTTTGTGGAGTACGGGGAGTATAAGGGCCACCTGTATGGGACTAGCACTGATGCTATTGATGAGGTGCTAAAACGAGGACGGATGTGCATCATTGATGTTGAACCACCTGTGAGTTTCATCAAGAAGCCAGTTGGTGAAAACACGAGTCACCTTATTTAATTAACATATTGATCGTTTTTTTATTGGACTGATTCCTGGGTGGCAGAAACAAGAAAATTACCCTCAGTTTCACCTGGAGGAGAGCGGTCGGCAGTTGGCAGCTCTGGGAGCCGCAGCAAGCCAGCACAAACCCCTTCACCGCTGCTGGGCTTTTCCCCATAGACTGTTTACAAGAAGTGGATGTTAATGGTGCTGTCCCACAATCTACTCCCAAAGCAGCCTACCGGTGCTGGGGAGGACAAAGCAAGGGTGCAATTAATTTCCTTGTTTTTGCCACTTTGGAATAAATCCAATAACCAAATTGATCAAAACCCACTCGGACAATGGATTTATTATTGACAACTCCTCAGGGAAGTTCTACGTCTTTGTTCTCTGGAAAGACGGGATCCTACAGTAATTAATTATCACCTCTCATGGACATCATTGACATAATGTCAACACTGCAACCTTTTGACATTTTGTTGATAATGTTCCTTTTTTAATGTGTAAACTAAAATTCTGACTAGATCTTACGAATTGCACCTTCAAAGTGTTTGTGACAAGTAGACAAAATTAAAGTAGACAGCGAGCTAGTTAATTCAGCGAAAAGAAAAAGGTGTCTGTGAACAACACACTGAAGCCCAAGTTGCTCCATGGGGGCTTCACAGCAACACACTGCTCCAAATGTTGAGGTTGGGTGTTTCATGTATGTATTCGACATCGATGATAAAAAAAACTTTAAAAAAACTTGAGAAAAGAAGCAAACAGTGTGTTAGGCCATTTTTCAGATTTGACGGACTTCCGATCTGTGGCTCTCAGCTTCAAGCTCATCGTTTCCTCTTGAGGATGTTAATCTTAATAAAAAAATAAATTTAAAAAACGCATATATATAATTTATTGTTTAAAAAATGTCTTAGTAATAATTTCCCAAAACAATTTCCCAAAAGTGGATTTGTAATCACGGATATTTTGTTTTGTTGCCAGACCATCCAGCCGCTGAGGACGAGGAAACTGAAGCCCTATGTGATCTTCATCAAAGCTCCCAGTCCAGACAGACTGAGGCAAACCCGAAGAGACGCCCAAATCATCACCAAATGCAGCATCAACAGAGCATTCACGGTAGGAGCCCAGACAACCTTAAAGCTCAGATTTCTAAATGTGCAACAACACAAATATTATAACAGCAACAGGTGGGGAAGTGAAAGAATGTTTATTCTCCTGCAGGAGGATGACTTTGTGGAGCTAGAAGAGGCATCCCGGCTGATAGAGGCCAAGTACAAACAGTTTTTCGACAGCATACTGGTCAATGACGACATCCAGGGTACCTGCATGCGGCTCTGCTCCATCATCCAGAATGCACAGGAAGAACCGCAGTGGATACCCGTCAGCTGGAGCCAGACGGAGGATTAACGGAGGAGCAGCGAGCTGTGCGAAGATTAGGCGTGTTGGATAAAATGGGGCAATACAGAATGAAATATAAAGAACTGGGGAGGAGAAGGAAGAAAAATTGGGCAGAAAAGAGGAAAGACCTGGATATGAAGACAAAAGAGAAGAACAGTGTTACAACATGATGGAGAGGAGGAGAAGAAAAGTTGAGAGATTGCATGAAGAGAACAAAGCTCTTACATAGTATTTATGATATTAGCTAAATAAATATTTTTTGGGGAGGAATCAAAGAAGCATGTTTTTCAAATCACCTGACAGAGTCCTTTATATTTTCTATTTATTCATTTTCAGATGCTGCTTGACTACTGACACAGAGCTCTAAAGCTCCATCCAGTTAGGGTAGACTCAACCAACTCACATCGTCACAGACTGGCAGCTTTAATAAAAGTATATTATACATATGACATGTTTGTATGTAGAATAAAAATGAACGTGTACATGCATGCAGTATTTGTGCTAATTAAAGATCAAGATCAAATCATATGGGTGTGTGTCTTCTTCTCTCCCCCTCCTCCCCCTCTCTCTCTGTCAGGTTAATTCTCTGCAGGACAGCTGTAGCTCAGCCGATTTAACAGGAGGATTAGTGTCCTCTCACTGCATCATTTCATGTGTATAAACAACAGCGAGTGGCTGTCAGTGTAACATAGCATGATAACATGAGACAGTGAGTGGATAAGGGGGAGAATATTGTGTTTATATGATGATATGTTCCTTAAGATGAAATAATAACTCCCAAAAATATAGCTGTATTAAATTGTTGATGTGCATTAAGGTGAAAAAGATTACAGTAATATACATGTATAAGCACTCAGCTCTTGTAATTGAGTAAAAGTAGTAATACCACAGTGTAGAAATACATACTTTAAGTACTAAAAGTAACAGTACTATTTATCCAGAATGGCTCATTTCAGAAAAATGTATATTATATTACTGGATTAATTATTTGATGCATGCATGTGTTAATATGCAACACTTCATAAGAAAAATGTGTGTGTGTGTGTGTGTGTGTGTGTGTGTGTGTGTGTGTGTGTAATAGGATTGGATGTATTGACCTGGTTTCTGTAGTGTGCAGGTTTTAACTTTGACCTGATAACCTCAGACAGAACCAGCACACCTGCTCAGACACAACAAACTGTTGGAACTTCTTTCCCACAGCCCCAACGACTAAGACTCATCGTTTCATCGTATTTGGAGACACCAACCATATCAAACTGACTTTGAATAAACTGATCGTTGAATATACCTTTGTTATCATTCAATTGTGCATGAGAGTCTATGATGAGAGACACTTTAAATATAAAAATATATTTTACTGGAACCAGCAGATCCTTCAACTTCCCAACTTGTATACACACTTCAGGGCAAGATGTCGTGTTAAGTGACAAAGACACTACAGTGTGTATACGTGTAGTGTTAAAGCAAACAGCAAAAATGTAAATGCAAACATTCAGCATAATGTCCATTTCCCTCAGTACAACACCAGTATCAAGTCATCCTCAACACTATTTCTCTTTTCAGCAAACCTGTTGTCACTCACTCAGTAAATAATCATTTAGTAACTGTGATTAATTGTGGCGAGAGCTCCCCACTCTTAGTCGATTCGTTGACTAATCAGTCATTTTGGTTGTAGTGAGCTCTGATTTCTGTCAAGTGGTCATTCTTTCATGCTTTTTCATGCTGAATACTTTATTAGAAACGTATTGGTAGGGGTGAGGGATTATTAGCATCCATGGCTACTTAGCAGCACGGCCGACAGGTGACATCACAGTTGGTCAACCAACCACAAAGCTTAGCAGAGACTGTCACGGCTCAGCACATGATCCAACTGCCACTCTAAAACCTCTCTAACCCCCCCCCAAACACACACACACACACACACACACACACACACACACACACACACACACACCATGCTTTCTTCTTCGCTTTATCTCCTCATTTTCCATTTATGGTTTAGTTTTTACTGATTTTGAAGCAGCCATCTTGAAACTACCAACAGCAAAGGACAGAGAAATAAACGGAAGGAGGTTGAGATTCTATACCGAGGCTCAACTTAAGACGCTTTCCCTCAGTTTGATAAGATCAGACAGAAGGTGCGGATTGTCTGCAGTGTTGTCACAGACGCAGTCAGCTGCACAGGTAAGCACTGATACTCATTCTCTGAAATACAAATTGTAGTTATTGTACCATTCTAATTTTGCTTGATGTTTGATATTCTTTAATATATATAAGAGCAAATTAGTCAATATTTTATTGTGCAGGATCTTACTATTATTTTTTGTGTAATTTAATGAGATTTGAACATTGACTGTGATAATTATTCAGTTATTTTATGTGAAAAAATTTGTTTAGCATAAAGTGTAAAACTGAAGAACTGTGGATGATTAAAAGTTGATTTTAGTTTTACTATCTCTCCAGTGGGATGTTGCTGGCACAATGTAGAGCTTTCATTTGTCTTAAGTACGAAATGTTACATAAATATGAATATGTAATGTGACTATGGACAGATTACAGTCATCTTCTCAGTCTTTGTGGTTATTTACAAAAGAATATGCTGTGATAGAAATGGCAGGCCTTATGAAGTGCTCCAACAGTATAATACATGCAAATTATGGATCTAAAATTGTAATTTGGATGAAAACCAAAAGTCATGTACAGGGTGAGGTTGGGGAGGTGGAGTCTGTGGTGGAGCAGCGAGGATGCACAGATCAGCATTGTTAAGAAATACTGTGCAGGTGGTGGATAACATGATTGGAGGGAGTATGTTTACAATAATGAATATAAATTCAGGAAAAATTGTGATCATGGTAAAAAAAAAACAAAAAAAAAACAACCGCCAGTTTCAAATGATCCAGCACTTCTGTGGACTTTGTCATTTTATTACAACATCACCTGACCTCGTCCGTTTTTTTAAACGTAATTAGCATGGCTGCCACATAACTTGAAACAAATGTGGCTTTGAAACGAAGACCGTCTTGTCACATGATAATAGGTTGCCATGTGTTGGGGGAAGTAATAACTTGATCGCTTGCGTCAGATGTGCAAACATACTCCTTGAATTTAATCCAGCTAACTACTGGCTCATGGTCAATGCACTTTGACCTCTTTTTACACAGTCAATGACATTCATTACTCAGTTTGCTCAGGGCAGCTCAGGTTCTTGAGAGTCCCTGCCAGCCATATAATCACCTCAGGCGGCCTCTTGAAAGCAGCCTGAATAGTCAGCCACAACACTGTAAAATCCACACTGTAAAAAGTCCTCGTCCATAATATCCTCTGCACTCATATTTTGTGAATGTCATCTTTACTGTTGGAAACGTAACATAAGGATAGTTATGAGCAACATTGCTCCCCACAGCTACCAAAAGCTGAGTAGCACTCTGTAGATGTGCTTCTAAAAATGTGCTTTTGGCCTCATCTCAATAGCATTAAACACAAACTACAACATTTAGAAACAGGTTGATTTTCACACAAATCACAGTTCAAAACACAAGATTATCTTTGGTCTGTTACAGTTTTTCTCAGTTGCTTTGGTGCTTTTCTCAGATCAGAATGAAAATTCTATACTATTAGTTCAACCTCCACAACATTTAGTCATTTATGCACATCATAGTAGCAATTCCTCCTTCCTCTGAACAAATTGCAAATGCTTTTGGACATGTATCAGTTGCTTTCATACAATTCTCTGCTGTTTTATAACATTATCATTTGCTTATGTCATGTCAGTCAAAATGAACTATACTTATTGATGCTGAAAAGTCGTTCCCAATAAAACTAATAGTCTTCATTTCATTGCTTTAGTCATTACATGCAAAACTGTTGAACTAGTTATCAAATTCTGTCAGGCAAATTGTATACCTTTCTTTATCATTTTTTCCTGGAAATGTCTCCTAAATTGAACAGTTACTCTCAGGTGAACTTCAGCTTTCACTCACGGGGAGGTGTGTGAAGTATTAGTTGTAACCAATGACAAGCTACTTGTTCACAGTCAATCAGGGATGAATATCATGAACCCTCACTTGGCAAGCATATGAACCGAGCAGGACATAGTGTGTACTATTTCTACAAAACAGAGGAAGAGGGAGAAGAGGCCAAATACATCGGCAGGTTCCTACTGAAATTAGGGCTACAGTTGTGGACCATGTTGTCAATCACAGCCTCACGGCTGAGGCTGGTCGGAGGGTGCAACCAAATGTTGGAAGAACCACTGTGAACTGAAGCTCTACCAAAAGGGTGTTTCTTATGTTTGTTCTAAATAAGTGACTGTATTGGATTTTCCTTTTGCACAATGCTGTAGAATTGCAAAGAGCATATACAGTAAAAATGTGAAACGTACGTATTCAGTGTCTTGTATTCACTTACTCCCCTAACTACAGCAATGTGTAACTTTACTGTCCTTTTCAAATGGCTGTACAAGTAGTGTATACTGCTGTCTTGAGCATTTTCAGGTAGCGTCACAGAGTTCTGACCTTTTTTTGCATTGGAAAACACTGAGAGAATAAACTGTCATAATGAAAACATGACAAATCCATCTGACTATCTTGTTCTAACCGATGGTGTCAAGATTTCTCATGTTGATGACACTGGCAGTTTCATTGACATGAATACTTGCTTTTGAGGAATGAACTATCCATTTTGAGCAAGTGACGTGCTTTTGCAGGTTATCCACTAGGTTTTGCAGTTTGCACTAATTGTTTTGAGAAATGCACTAACTGCTGTGCAAATGTTAATAGTGACAAAACATCCTTTGTGGTGCTTCGTTCCACCAGCTGTCCTCAAAGCTCAGGTTAATCCAATTATCTCAAATAGTCATCACCATCCAGCCTCTGCATGATCCTCGTTAAACGTTAATTAACTGACCTAAATAAACATAAAACCTAAGTAAAATCTGAAAAAGGAAATTAAATGCTGAAAGATCCTCATAATGTATTTATTCACATGACATTTTGAACGGTTGTTCCTCTCACAGAGAAACCATGCCAACCGCCAAGAGCAAGAAGAAGAAGCCAAAGAAGGAAGTCAGTGATGGAGAGGAGCAAGTAGAAGGTACGAGGTGACACTTGCAGCTCCACGCAACACTGATGCTATAAAATACTATTATTGTATTCTATTATGTACCTCTACAGTTGGTCTGGAGATGGAGATGGAGGAAGTGACCAATAGGAGCCACTTTGAAAGCAGAGACCATTTGACCCCAGAGCCACAGGATCCAGCACCACACAAGAAGAAGAAAAGGAAGAAGGCGCCCACTATTGGTAGCACCAACTGTTATCCATGCCACCTTTAACACCAAATAAAGAACCTGGCATAAACCTCATTTTGTGTTGGATGAACAGCCGGGGAAGATGGGTTACGTTTTATTGTATATTGTATTGTTGTATTGTAATATAGGCCATGATAAGTTTGTTATCTTCACCAGTTTAGTTTGTCTCAAGCATTTTTTACTATAACAGGTATTTTGTCATAAACCAAGGTATTTGACCGTTATTCGTATTTATATTTAACCTGTATTGACCAGATAAAAACCTTTTTGGATTTTTTTTTAATTCAATGGTGACCTGGCCAAGAAGGCAGCAAGGTTACGCGTCGAGTACTAGTCATTTACATGCATACTATAAAATACAAAACAATACAAATGGCACGGAGTAAAAACAAATATCCACACATCAAGAGATGAGAGAGGTGGTTCTTTGTGTTAATAATAAACCTAATGTTTATGTCATGTTTTGTTGGTTAGATCAGGAAGCAGAGCATGATGACATGCCAAACGGTAACATGGCCGAGCCAGACATGGATGGAGAGGAAATGACTGTTGCTGTAACCAGAAAGACGAAAAGGAAGAAGTGAGTAACAGCGTTCAGCAAAATACTGATTTAATATACCAAATGGACCAACTAAATATTTGACCTAATGATGGCGCTAAATGAAAAGTCTGAGTATCTCCAAAGTTCTCACAATTCATTCTGTGGGGAACATGAAATTAGCTATTTCAGTCAACACCCACACATGGAAGTTGGCTTGGACAAAACCCTCCCCCTTATATCACATGGCAGGAAGGCGAAGGCAACAGAGCATTACAGCAATGATCTGGGAGCCGAAGACGACGATATCATCACGGATGCCCAGTCTCCGATCCCCCAGCATTCCCTGTTCTCCGCCCCCCACGGACACAGCCAGCCCGTCGGCAAAGTCTTTGTGGAGAGGAATAGTGAGTGTGAAACACAAGGCTGGTAGTGAAAACACACACAAATACAGTTACCCTTGTCCACAAACTCATTATCAAGATTTTGACAAAAAACAAAAAAATGGTGCAAATAAAGTAATAAAAATAGATTTTTATAAATAAGAAAATGGAGTGAAGAAATCAACATCCATTAGTCACTGAAGGGCGTGTGATATACTGTAAACTATTGTTACATTTTAAGTATCACACTTTTCTTTACTTTTGTAGTATTTTGTCTACATGAGTTTATAGTTTGCCATGACTTCAGACAAATTTTCCAAAATAAACAGTTTTACAGGTTTTTTTAGATTGCTTAAACACAATTTTGAAAACAGTGCTTGTTTATTCAAACACTACACACAACTAACAGAATCACAACACTCTCCTAAAAACTATGCACTTCTTTATAAAAAAACATTCTTTGTGTTAACAGTTTTGCTAACTGTGTAATACTTTTGATTTTAGTGTGTAAGCAAAACTGTAAGCATCACATAAAATAATACATTACTTAATTTTAAGCCAATAAGCCCTTGATTTACTCTTTACCCTTGATCTCATTGCAGTAAAATGAAGTGTAGATGCATCTGAGAAGCATTCAAGTTGTATTGAAATCTGTTTGTTCAAACAGTTATTAGTTGAAATAGTTCAGCATTTTTAGAACAGGCATTCTTAAAAATGTGGGTGTTCGCTGTGTGTATGCGTATGTGTGTATTTATGTGTGTGTATGTATGTGTGTGTGTGTTTGTGTGTGTGTGTGTGTGTGTGTGTGTGTGTGTGTACGGGGTGTGTGTACGGGGTGTGTGCAGGGCGTTTCCAGGCAGAGCGAGTTGACCAGCTCCGACACTCAGAGCTGATGGATGACTACATGGACCCCAGACAGATCTGGACCACCAGAGACGTCGCTATGAGGGTCCACAGCGGCTTCAGGTCTGCACAAACACAAACATACACACACAAACAACTCGTAAGAGAGGAGTTATCTAATAGTATATATGTATGTGTTTGTGTGGGTGCAGGGTGATCGGTCTCTTCTCTCATGGTTTCTTGGCCGGTTATGCCGTGTGGAACATCATTGTTGTGTATGTGTTGGCTGGGGAGCAGATGACCACGCTGCCCAACCTGCTACAGCAATATCACCCACTGGCCTACCCAGCTCAGTCTCTGCTGTACCTGCTGCTGGCCATCAGCACCGTGTCGGCATTCGACAGGTCTGGGATCTGTGTGTGTGTGTGTGTGTGTGTGTGTGCGTGTGTGATGTACACCTGTGTTTTTTTATGTAAAACCAAGTCTCATAAAACTCAACAAATATGAGCTTGTAACAACAAAGTCAATGTTCCCTGCCAGTGTAGTATTATTATATATAATGTTTTTGGATTAATATTATTGCTGCATTTTACTGCTGTAGATAAAGGCTCATTTTAACTAAATGGTTTAATCTACAGCAATTCATCATATTCAATAAGAACATCATCTGTTTGTAGAGGTGCTGCCCTGCGAGAATCACGCATCTCTAAAAAATTCCCAACTGATCTAAGACACTCGTTTAAAATGTTTATTTAGCTTAAGAATGTTCTCACCTCATAAAGGAACACTTCATCCTTCATGTTTTTCGCAAACATCCAAAATCAACACTGCAGATACATGGTAAAAAAAATATAACCTGACAAGTGAGGAAAGCTGTCAGATAACTGTATTACAGTAAAAAAAAAAAAATACAATTTGCCTCTAACACATAGTGGTGTGGAAGCATAAAGTTGTATAAAATAGAAATACTCAAGTAAAGTACAAGTATGTCAAATTTGTGGCAACTATGACAGTTTTGTGTTGGGTCTCACCTGCAGGGTGAACCTGGCCAAAGCCTCCATGGCACTGAGAGGCTTCCTCACTCTGGACCCGGCTGCTATGGCTTCTTTCTGTAAGTGACCCAAAATAAAGAAAAAGAAGAGGATGATGATGATGATGTGTTAAAACAACTTGTCTCTTTGTGCTCAGTATATTTCATAGCCCTGATCCTGTCCCTCAGTCAGCAAATGACCAGCGATCGCATCAACCTCTACCCTACAGCCAACGAGACTCTGTGGTGAGAATTTATATTGCCTTCTACTGTATTGTGTTGTCCTGTATTGTATTGTAATGTATTGTATTTACTCTCACCCCCTCCAGGCCTCCAGGTTCAGAGGAGCAGATCCTGCGGCCATGGATTGTAGTGAACCTGGTGGTGGCGCTGTTGGTGGGCTTGGCCTGGGCTGTCGTCTCTACCCGACCCGACATCGACTATACAGAAGGTAGATGTGCTGCACGTTACATTCAGGATTAATCTCCAGTGAAACCAGGCGGCAACCTTCGGAAAAGTGCATTCTCTCTACTGGCCACTCCCCTGGTTGCAGAAACTGACTCCAAGCATATTTTTAACAGTTTTTATTGTGAAAAGACAATTGGCAATTGGTCAAGAGAAAGTTAAGACTGTTTTAAAAAAAATCCCAAAGCAATTTGAAAAAAAAAGCTAAAGACAGATAGTAACATGAACAGAGGAAACCCCACCATGATTTACTTCTTTTAAGATGATTGTGATGTCACTAACATGAACGTTGGTTCAACTGCTTCATTGCCATCAGTCGCCGCCATTAAAAAAACACAGTCGAGGAGACTTCATGTTTTGTGCTTCATCTGGTTTTAAGAGACAATATAGCTGCACATTTCTAGAACTCCATGCTACCAGAATGTACCAAAGTAAGATAATGTTTTCAGGTCGTACACAAGGTAACTTTAAAGTTAGGTTAAGGTCATATAAATACTGAAGTATAGAAATAATACAAGTGTGATTGACTAAATATGCAAGTGATATATTGTAGCTTACAAGTGTGTGTGTGTGTGTGTGTGTGTGTGTGTGTGTGTGTGTGTGTGTGTGTGTGTGTGTGTGTGTGTGTGTGTGTGTGTGTGTGTGATTGTGTGTGTGAATGTGTGTGGTTTTCCAAAATGGGATGATTTGATGGTTTTATTTTTCTTTGCAGAGTTTTTGATGACAATGGAAGTGGAAGGATACCCAAGAGGAGACGAGAATCTGGACATCCCTGCTTAAAAGTCTGCAAACCTCTCGCTATTTGTCTGTCTTTCCATTTGTATGTCCGTCTGACTAAAAATCAGTTACCTTGTTCATTTAAAGTATGTTTTTGTACAAAACGTAGCACTTTGTTTTGCTAAGTGGGATTTTGTAAATAAAGAAAAACAGTATACAGTACAGCAGCAGCTCTCAGTAATTTGATATGTTTTCATTTGACCACTGGATGGTGCTACTGCTCTAAGGAACAACAATGGAGAATCCTTTTTATATTTCAAATCAAATGGCTGCAGAAATCCCTCAACGTCATGAGTCCAAGATGTCAATTGATGATGAGAATTGATGATGAGAATTAAGCTGAAGTTAAATCCTCACGTTTTGTAAAAGCATTCCTGGAGAGTGGTGTCTTGTTTTATTCACCCATATTGAGAAAAGTCTGCAAGCATGCAACCTATGTTCAGGCTGGCATTGAGGACTTGTGACTGCAGGATGTAACAGTTTAAGGAAATCCAGTGGCAAGAGTTTCAAGAGTTTTGAAAATGACTTTCTCTTTAAAACCTTTCAATGACCCTGCATAGGGGTATTATACTAGGGTTAGTAACACTAAGTGTGACATCAATATGGCAAATATGTTGTACAGATCTTTGAGTGGTCGGTAAACTAGAAACGGGCTATATAATTACTAAAATATCTGAATACTACCTCTACCACTGAAAATGTCACGCTGTCAATTGAGTATCACATTTACATGCTGCACCTGAACGCTCCATAAAACTGATGGACCTGAAGATCTCGTAATAGTTAGACAATTTTCCTCATAATTTGATGTTTCTATGAGGAATTCAACGAGGCTCTCTTAAATCGGCATGCTCTTTTCCCGTTCAAAGCCAAGATCTCGAAGAAATGTTCCACTTTCCCATTTTTATCTTGCTAGTTCTGTCGTAGTTCCAATATTGCCCACATTCCTTGAAGGCAACGGAATACATTCAGTCAGCGCGCGCCGAAGCCGTTAGTAGTAAAACCATGCAAAGATGGCGGAGCTACAAATGCTACTGGAGGAGGAAATTCCTGCGGGACGGAGAGCTTTACTGGACAGTTTTACCAACCTGGAAAGAGTAGCGGAGTACTGCGAAAGCAACTATGTCCAGGTACATGCTGGTGTGTAAACACCATGTCTGTTCGTCATGTAAAATGACATCGGGGTAATGTTAGCAGGGAGTGGGCTGTTGGGGAGCTGGAGAGGGGAGTGATGGAATGACAGCACCCAGCAGCTCCGTTATGTGACCGTTAGCTTTATTCGAAACACAAAAGTCACGCCGAATTGACTTTTTTTTCACTTAACGACTATACGGCTGAACAGCTTGGACCTCAGCCAATACTTAATATTTCACCAAACACCAGTGATTTAATGGGAATTCAACTTTTATACCTGGTGCAACTCTGAAACATTAATGTTGTAATGTCATACGTGTGTGTTTATTCGTAAAATGTCTTAAAACTTCTACTACACGGTGTGGCATTCGCAGACATTAATTTCAATTTAGCCTCAAGTTGTATTGGTAAATTAAAGGCGAGGATGTACCACACAACTGAACTGTTAAACCAATACTCTGTTATCATGGCGTTGTTGTAATAATTGCTTATAGCCTAATAAGATTTGACTAAATATAGTGATACAGTTATTTTACCAGATCTGCTCCATAAACATAAAGTTGTTCTCATTCAGGTTTCAAAAGTGTCACTGTAGGTATGTGTTAGGAGAAAAATTTAAATTATTATTTTACTTAAATGTGTTTCAAGCCTTCAAAGAAATCCAAACATATTAAAGTATATTAAGATATATATGTATTTAGATGTATCAGTACAATAATCATAACACTGCTTAACTATTGACCCCTTCAACATGTTTTACGCTCTCATTAATCTAGTCATGGTGTTTCATGGTGTAATGGACTGAAATGGTCTCGTTGAGAGCTGCAACCTATTATATTTTCTGAATGTTTTAGATTAATCAATCAATCTTCTAGTCTATTGGAGTCCAGCAAATCCTCACATTTAAGAATCTGCAATGTGAATTGGGTGATTTGTTTTTTGTTATAATTTACAAACTATTTAAACAGCTGCAGACAAATAATCTTTCAGTCAAATAAATGTTTTAGCTCTAATATCATTTTTCACAGGACTAAGGAAGAGTAACTGTTGTGCTGGTGAAAGCTAATGGGGATCAAAATAAATAAACAAACAAACAATGTGATGTCATTGTCAATTTTAATGTTGATGATAGTCATTAGCGTTCAAAAAGGCACCAGATTGGTAAACGGCATCTCTTAATAGTAATACACTGAAACTCCTCAGTATCCAAGTCTTTGATTAATTTCACTGTTGATTTATCTCCAATCGCTTTCTGGATTAATCAATGTATGGTTCAAAACAAGCCAGAAAAAAAGTGAAAATTGAGTCAAAGGTGATGTCAAGTTGTTTATTTTGTTATTTCTATCATATTAGAAAGAAAAAAGTGGCACACTTTTTTCCTTAAAAATGAATTTAATTAACTATAATTGATTATCAAAAGAGTTGTCAATTAATTTTCTGTTGATTGACTAATTGTTACAGCTCTTGCTGTAACATCCAGTAATAATACATTTATTTCTTATTTACAATTTTTCCATAGCTATCTGTGTACTGGGCTGACATTCATCTCTGTAGTCAGTTAGTGAAGACGTGTGTGTGTGGGTGTGTGGGTGTGGGCAGGCAAAGCTGTTATGGACAACTGTTCTTTGTCAGTAGGCTTTAAATACACACCTGTTCATTGCCAGATTTGATCTTCATCACATTTCTCTAGCAGTCAATCAACAAGACAGGCTGGCTTGACAGGCTGCCTTTTCTAAAAGCTAAAATCAATATATAATAATAATTGAAAAAAAGATGTTCCCCCGTATTTTTCTTATTTTCTATAATCTGTACTTAATTTCGTCCTTCATTTATCTTCATTTTTAATTCATTTCCTTTGTTCCCGTCTCTCTTTCTGATGCCAAATTGACCTTCTTACTTCCCGTCGTTATCTCACCTTTCCTTCCTGTTCTGAAATAACTCCTAACAATCTTTTCTGTTTCTGTGAGTAATAGCCTTTTTCCACATCTTTGTGAATAAAAATACTATTTTTCTAGTTCATTAGGCTAATACTAGATGTCCAAATAGGGCCTAACAGGGCTAACTCAGTGCCCGATGGCCTACATTCCCACTGCCAGCAGATGATGTGTACTGTTACATAATCCAACGGTTGAGCTTTTGATCTTGTTTTATGGACTAAATATTTGGATTCAGGGTTGACCCATGTTAAACCGTGTAGCCTGCTCCTGGGCTATCAGACACATGTCTGGATTATATCTGTCTAGATTTATTTAAAGCGGGCAGTGGCTCATCTTTATACTATTAATGATATGTCAACATCAAAAACTCTTAATATCTTGAACAGGAACAGTATTTGGATCAACTAATTAAAATCAGGCGTTACAGGCATTTAAATGTGATATTAATCAACATTTAAGTTAATATGAATTTGATCAGATTGTGAGTAGATACTCTGTATTAAAGGACTCACATTGGGATCCGTACGTAGTGAGAATTGTGAGAATCAAGCTGTTTAAATGTGCACAACATGTTTATTTCACACATTTAAACAAAACTTAATTTTCTTTCAATAAAAAGTTGGAAAAATGTAATGGACCTTGTCCTCCACTGTGTCCTGTATTAGGACCCCCCCCCCCCCCCCCCCCCCCACCATCCTTTCTGGGTTGTCTACAGCTGGTACTAGTTAGCTGTCAACAGAGGTAGTTGTAATGCAACTTGACCTCCTGCTGCTCATTGAAAACACATGGTACCACTGCAGGAGGCTGTGTGTGTGTGTGTGTGTGTGTGTGTGTGTGTGTGTGTGTGTGTGTGTGTGTGTGTGTGTGTGTGTGTGTGTGTGTGTGTGTGTGTGTGTGTGTAAAAACATGGCAATTGATTTTCCAGTTGAAGGAGTATCAGCCTCCACCTTCAGCGTTGGTGCCAGGAACTGCTCCTGCGGGGGCGAAACAAGCTGAGCATTTGGAAAGACGGGTTTGTTCCCAGAAGCTTGGCAGTTTTAAACTTGAGCAGAGCACATGATGATTTCACATTTCATCACAGCTAAAGACATTTTTTTAATGTTCTTAGTTTGTTTTAGGTTTTGGCCACTCCTGCAGTTATTTATTAGCAAGAGTAATTTTGCCCTTGTCTTGCACTATACAATTAATCAATTAATCCAAATATTTATATATACATACAATTGACTTGACTAGTTGACAGTGTGTCTAACTGCAATTAGTTTGTTCAGAGCATCATGTTGTCAGTTTTTATATATTTTCTTGAGGGAAAGCTACAGATAACAGCCAGATTTAATAAATTCATATAACAAACATACACACATGGCTTCAATCAAGTCAATGAGATACTGGTGGTGGTTTATGGCAAATATTAGGTGTCTTGGTCAGCCCTTTTGTGTAAACTTGGTCTCTGTATTTCCTCCTCTGGTGTCGAACACAGAGGAGTAGAATGTAACAAAGAAGACTAACGTATACAATTCACAACTCAGCAGTGTAGCTCTATTTAAGCATTTCATTTCAGTTAGATGGTTAGCTGGGATATTAAGTAATAAATGATTTGGTACAATGTAGATCTGTATTAGTTATAAGGTTCAACAACTTCTGGAGCACATGAGGGACCTGTCCTTGTAAGGTAAAAGCAGTGGCTGTGTGTGTGTGTGTGTGTGTGTGTGTGTGTGTGTGTGTGTATTTTAGATTGAAGTGGTTCAGCAGTGGAACTTGTTGAATCCGAAAAAATCTGACAAACTATCAGTCTAAACAAACAGCAAAAATATATATTTATGCATTTTCACTTCCAGTTCAACTTAAATGTAATGTAAAAGTATTAATAATTTAGCCAAACTGAAATGAGTAGAATAACATTTGCCTGTAGAATTTGCACAGCCGGAACCTGACTCTTAGACCCAAATGTGTCTTCATTAAAAACGAGGTCAGAGGAATCGGAGCGTGCATATGATTCCATGTAGATCTGATCTGACTCATGTACATGAACCTCATACATTGAGCTGGATTTTAAATGTGTATGTGTGTGTGTGTGTGTGTGTGTGTGTGTGTGTGTGTGTGTGTGTGTGTGTGTGTGTGTGTGTGTGTGTGTGTGCTATGCCCTGTCCTCAGGCCAGAGGAGGCAGCCCTCCAACTAGGTCACAGCTAATAGGACATCAGATGGCTGATGGGAAAGAGAGAGAAAATAACAGATGTAATGAGGATGTGATAAAGAGAGGGAGAAGTGAAAAGGAAAGAGAGATTAAATAGGGAAGGAAGACTAGACTGAAGACATATATTGTTCTCAGTTAAAGTTGTCTCAGACCTTTGTCATCCAAACATTTCCAATAACTCATGAGTCATTATTCAAGTCATTATTCATTGAAAAACATAAATAAATAAGTGCCGCATTTGAATACTTATCAGGGCTCCATACTAGGGTTGTCAAAAAAATTGATAATCCAATAATAATCAATACTAAAAATTGGATTACATACTCATTACATACTAATCGTCTTCACCCAGCAGCGCTGCAGATTGACACCGTTCACACCAATCGCAAACGCATCTCTCAGAGCTCTACTCATTTCATACAGAGACCGAAAAAATTTATTATTTATAATTTATGCCGAGACGACAACATTATTTAAAGTGTGTACGGAGCAGCTAAAGTGTTAGCATAATCTAGCTCTGATCGATTCGCATTTCAAAAGTAATTAGCTTATCGTCTTGCGGACAGGCTTAACAAACCATGACTCCGACTTTTTACCAATCGTCATTATTATGATGTTACTTTGGCATAATCTTTATCCATTTATTGCAGTTAAATCACAACAAAGTGGTTTGATTTGGGCACATACGTCTGTAGTAAACCAGGTGATATGTGTCTAGCAATCCACAGTGAATAGAGCTTAATTAAATTAACCGAGCACCTCTGGGTGATGTTATGAACTCAGACAGGACGCCATTAGATTAGTCAGTGTATCTGGGACTATTTCGGCCATGAATGATTAAACATTGGCACAGAAAATAAACAGGGCTAGCTGGATACATTAGCATGGACCTGTTTACACTGTGGAGAAACCTGACTAACAACAATTTATTCACCAACTGAATCCAAGGTTTAACCTTCATGTACTCATGTTCACAGAAATCCCAAATCATAGAATCTTAAAATATTTGTTATACGCACCCTACAGATATGTTTTTTTTTTCTCTACGTCAGACAACTTTTTAAAAAAGTGTTATTGAGGTTGTTTGTATTTTTGTAATCTTTTAAAAAAAAATCTACCTCTCAATTTTTTGTAATTTTGTCCCCGTGGTATCGAAAATGGTATTGAGTATTTTCCTGGGTATCGGTATCGAGTTTTAAATTCTATTATTTGCAATTATTTCACAATAGCCATAAACTGGCAAAAGGAAGAGAGGAGTCATTAAGTAGTGACTCTGATGAGGCAAAATGGTAATAGGCTTAATCCATGGCATCAGTAAATAGTGCCTGATAATCCCCCCCACCCCCCAAACAAATTGTTATACATTTTTTTTTTTATATCGATATTTGGCGCCAGTGTATCGATAATGTACCGCAGCAGGGAGTATCGTGATTTATCGACATTCCGATATATTGTCCCACCACTAATAGACTAATATACATTTATACACATATTAATGCCTGGTCTCTTATATGAAATGCTATCGAGTACTTGGTGCCCACAGACGGATACAATATTTTCTCCTCTATTTCTGATTCAGCCACGTGTGTGTCTATTTTCATCATTGCATTGATTTTATAGTGGGACGTACAGTATGTACTTGTGTCTTGGTGTTCCTATCCACCCCCCAGTGTGTGTGTGTGTGTGTAATTTGGAGGGAGACACACATTGGTGTCTGTGTTCCTTGTCAACCTCAGGCATGAATGAGTTAGCACTGACTTATATCATGCATCAGCGGGCGCACACACACACGTGTCTTTTTATACTGTTCCTGCTGTATTATGTACACATACAGTATACATTTAACCTTTCTGTCGTGTTCGGGTCAAATCTGACCGATTTCCTACTTTCATCAATCATAAATATTGTGTTTTACATTTTATTGTCTCAAGGCTTTATGATATCCTCCACACTAGGCATTTGAACATATACAATTGATGATCACCACTTTCGTTGAATTTTGAGTGGTTAAATCAACTTTGTAACACCTGTGGTGTTCCCGGTCAAAAATGACCGCCATAGGAAATGAATGGGTGACCCTAGTTTGTGTTCATCCATCAGATAGTATAGAACCACAAATCAACCACCGCCACTATACAGACACACACACACACACACACACACACACACACACACACACACACACACAAACACACTACACCCCACGTGAACCCCTTTCAGACTGAATAATTAGGTGTCTCCTCTTCTCACCTCTTTCCTGCGCTTATGTTCCTCTCCCCTACGTGAACCACACTTTTTGATACAAAATGTATCATATCTTCACACAGACCACCTATATAAAGCTTTATTTGCGTATTGCTGTCATTTTACTCTGAACACAATGAGTAGGCGCCTGATTAGACCATTTTCTGCCAGAGAGGCTCTTGACCTTTTTTTTTTCAAACTGATGAAGAAGGGATTGAAGTTCAACCAGAAATAGAGGAGGATGTCTCAGAAATAGAAGACAACATCGATCCTGATTTTGATCCAGACCATTGTGAGACCGACCAGTCAACAGATGGTGAGGAAGAGGCACCTGAGATGAAATTCCAGTCTGGTATTCATCCACCCAGGACAGTGGAGGCAGAGCAGGAGTTTAGGATATTGTTAGGATGACGCCAGGGCCAACACGGAACGCAACATATGTGGATGACATCAAGTCCAGCTTCCAACTCTTTTTACCAGAGTCCATTATGGAAATTATACTGATGACAAACCTGGAGGGGAGGCGTGTGTTTGCAGACACATGGAAAGCATTGAACCAGGTAGACCTCCAAGCCTACATGGGTCTGTTGATTTTAGCAGGAGTATATCGGTCCAACAATGAGGCTACAAAAAGTCTGTGGGATGCGGAGTCTGGGAGGCCTATATCTGTTCAACTATGTCCCTGCAACAGTTTCATGTCCACTCACAAGTTATCTGATTTGATGACAGAACTTCACAACCTTTCCGACCTTGCCTACGTTTGCAAGGCGCATTCCGACCTGATTGCAAAATGATGTGTTCATGCTGATGTTCTGATGTTTTGTGAATTCGGTCTCTGTTTTGATTTTTTTTTTTTTTTTACAATACACGCAAATTTTGGAATAAAGTGTACAATTTCAATATTCACTGCAGTTATTCATGTAAACCAGTAGTCTGAGACATTGTTAACAGCTTAAAGGGGAGTAAAATTAAATTTGGTGATGATCAGTGGTTTTTGTGTTAATGTAAGGGCAGTTAAAACAGGCCGGTCAAATTTGACCGGGAACACTAAAGTAAGGGGGGAGAAACGAACACGACACAAAGGTTAAATAAATACTCAGACATGTAGTTATACACATAATCATGAACAGCCCCATATTGTATATCTGTATCCATTAGCTATACATGCATATCATGCTGTCTTTCATCTTCATTATGACATTAAAGAGGTGGAGCCTCTCTGTGAGTATATTCATGGTATGTCATGAAATTAAAATATTTGTCCTGGAATTTCTTTTTAATGCAGGTGTTGTATTAACCATTTTTTTTTTTTTTTTTACCTTTAGTCCATGGTATTTCAGAGGTGTCTGATACTGTATGTGGAAACCAGATCCAGATAGCACTGCAATGGTGTGTCATGTTGAGCTGTACCTAGGAGATTATGCGTGAACCCTGATGTCCAATGTTGTGGTGAAAATACTAAAATACAACAGTAAGCTTATGAAAAATGTGAGTAGGATTTTGATTTTGCTCATGTGTTCTTCATCCCTTGTATCCTCCCTGCAGTCAGCGGACAAGGAGCAAGCACTGGAGGAGACAAAGAGCTACACCACCCAGTCTCTGGCCAGTGTTGCCTACCTCATCAACACATTGGCCAACAATGTGCTGCAGATGCTGGACATCCAGGCCTCGCAGCTCCGCCGCATGGAAAGTTCTGTCAACCACATTTCACAGGTCTGGTGGGGAACATTTCAGTTGTGCCATCAGTTTTGTTCATTTGTATTACTAAGTTCTCATTTGGGAATACAACACAGCAAATTCTCGAAAATCCTAGAGCTCTACAAATCATATACATATATATATATATATATAATATTAAGCTAAGAATGTACCTTAAGAAAAAAAAGAAAACGTTTTTCTTTTTCATGGTAAATTGAGATTCAGGATTTCCTTCCACCAACAACACTGCATAGATTAGATGAATAATTTCACACATATTCCCTCGATCAACTCAGGTGTCTAAAGGCACATTGATGCTGAAGAATGTTGTGAAATTGTTCGACAAACTTCATTTTTAAACCTGAAATCTGTCTGTCAGCATGCATGAATAATGGTCATGGGCATTGTGTAGTTCTGCTATTCATAGTGAGAGAACTCATGGATGAAAGCACACACAATATGTGATCATGTATGCATGTGGTCTCACTTATGTTATCTGCTCTGGCGACGCTGCTCCCTTCAGTGCGTCATGCCAAGTGCAGCAGCCCAGAATCCCAAGGCATACAGCAGTAATAAACTGCAGAGTGAAAAGTGGCTCGAGTGCAAAATGATTATTCTTTCTTTCCCACTCTGCATTATGTGCCCTTGAGAGTTTGACAGATAGTGTATGTCCAGTATGTGGTTTTATAGGAGTTATGTGCAGCATTATTTCTTGGCCAATATTCTTTAATAAGTAACAGCTTAATACATTTGCTTGTGACAGCTGTATATATGGCCAGTGAAATCAATAGTCACCGCCACTTTTGCAATCTGAAAATTCCATGAAAACGTCATAATATGATGAAAAGCCAGGATAAGATTCAAAACCTGCATACTAGTTTGCAAGTAAACATACAACGAATTGAGTGCATTTAGATGGGCAATAGTATCCTGCAGGTCCAAGAAATCCGGTCTCTTCTGCAGAATTTCCATTCACCCATAACCCACTCAAGGAAACCAGGGTCTTATTCATGTGACATCTACAGAAAGCCAAGCGTTTACTTCTCTGTATTGAAGGATAAAATCTAGGAAGACAAAGAAAAAACAAGACTCTCTTCATGTTTGTTAGCTGGTAAAACAAATAAAAGTATCTGTAGGTGTGAAGCATCACCAGTGGTCTGATCAGGCTTACACAACACTCTGCACCCACACATCTCACCACACTACACTGACGACAAACTCACATTTGGCTTTGTTCTCTCTCAATTTGTCATTAGTATACTTCAATAACACATTCATAGACAAACTCACATCATTTGTACAAATTAAGCTGACACTTTGTTCATTACATTTTGTGTTAAAATTCATTATTTAACTATTATCCAACTGTAGGAAAATTTATATTTTCATTCATTAAACATTTAAATCCACAACAGTTCCCTTACAGATCTGCTGAATACTTAAAGGAATAAAGTTGTTTTCAGTGGTACAGAGGATCCATTCTCCTCCTCAGACCTCTGAATATGTAGTATAATCAGAATACACTATGCATTCAGCAATAATGAGATGCTTCTCTCTCTGTAATGTCAGGCAAGGAGTGTGATTACACGTCATAATTACAGCTTTCAGTTCAGTGAGACACAGTCGCATCTGTTATGTAGGCGAACGTGTGGTGCCATGAGGCTCCCTCTTAAAAAGAATCACACTGAGATCAGCTTTTATATTCCATTTTGTATTTCATGCCATAGAAATCAGCCAACAACGTAGCTGTGTAGGATGAAGATGATACAGACAAACGTGCGTCCAAACGCACTCATTCTGCTTTGTTCAAATGCTTAATTTCTTACCAAAACTAATGGTCCCTAGCAACTGGTCAATGTTAGAACTCCTATGTGAAATGATTGTCAATTATAACAAACTCCTATCTTATATAAATCTTAGTGAAATGTCCTACTTTGAATAAAAAACCCTTGTGATGCTGACTGTTTACGAACTGTCACCTTTGTTATTTGAGTTTGCAGGCCTGTATCTTTAAGTACATTCCTGTATAATGACACTGAAAATATAATTAACATTTCACTCAAGGCTGGAAACAGGTTTTCATACATAAATTCACAACATCCAAAATATCTGCCATGTGGGAACCAGAGCCTGTGTGAAATTCGAGGATTAACTCAAATTCTTTTCTCACAGTGAATACATTTAGGGTTTTTGAACTTTGTGTTTGTCAGCTGAAGAAATATGACACTACAGTGCATGTTTGGGCTCCTAAAACGTCTGTCCTTTTTTTTTTATAGCTAATGTAAAACGGTAGGAAGCAATATATTTACAATAATGAAATGAATGGTTAGTTGCAGCCCATTTTTTTAAACAAAGGTTGGCCTTAAACTTGACTTCAATAGCACAATAAGCTAGAATATCTCAACCAACTTTGGTGATTCTCTGACTGTGGTTGATATCAGTGAGTCAGTATTCAGTTAAAAAACAACAACCTGTGTTTGAGTACAGTCTCTGTGTATTTTATATAAGCCAGGCAGATAAATTAACCATCCTTTCTTTTTCAGACAGTTGACATTCACAAAGAGAAGGTGGCAAGGCGGGAGATTGGCATCTTAACAACCAACAAGAACACATGCCGCTCACATAAAATAGTCGCTCCGCCCAATCCAGAGAGGCCGGTGCGCTACATCAGGAAGCCCATCGACTACAACATGCTGGATGACATTGGACATGGAGTCAAGGTGGATATAATAATTCAAATAATCATGATGAAAACCTTTAGTTAGTTTAGTTACATAGTACATATAGTGTCCAGATACAGACAGTCGGGTCTACATACCAGAAGGGATTGTTGATGTTTTGAACACCACAAGAACAAATATTTTTAGTTCTTTACTTTTTTTTCTTTTAAACTCCTTGCTTTGTTGACATAACCGGGCCGGCCACGCATGCTTTAAGTGTATGTTCGGGCATGTGAGCCTGCCCCACTGTTACTGCTGTCAACACTGGCAGTAGTTTGCACTGTTAGCAACGTTAGCTGCAAGCCACCAGCTTAGCTGTCACCATGTTGAGTGCTAACATAGTATAAACTACCTTTTAAGCTGTATGTCTCACTGTGTGGAAGTGACTGGAATCACTCTTTATGTGTAAGGCAACATCAGGCTTCACTTAAATATTGCTTTCCTGAAACTGTAAAATAAAATATTAATACATATTTAAATTAAATTAAAATGATTAAAATACATAGATACAATTTATGAAATTGTTATTTATGATTACAATAACAAATTGCGCACCAGCAACTTGGAAAACAATCTTCAGAACTAAACGGAATTACAATTCAAGTGTTAAACTTTTTAATCCAGTAACAAATTGTTTATTGCTGCATCAAATGTAGTTTATAATGTGTAAATATACAATATAGCATATAAACTGAATTTAATTGAATAGATTGGACTGGACCCATTGTTACTGATATCTGATCCATATTGGTGCATCACTTACTGTTTGTAGTCTGTGTTCGTCTCACAGAATATGTGGAGTATTCATTTGCAATAGTGTAAAATGCCTTAAAATGCAATAGTGTATCTTGAGATTAATTTCATGTGAAAGCAGTATGGTATAATTTTCCTCCGAGTCTGTCTCTTTCTGTCGGCCTCTGTTTCATCTCTGTCTTTCTGGGATGTTTTTTCTGCCTTGTGTTTTAATGTTTCCATGATGCTGTTTCAACAACACTAACCTCTAGATAACCTTTCTCCCCTGTTCTTCCTCTTCTTCCCTTTGCTTTCACTGATGCATTAAGTGGTTGTTGAGGTTTAAGGTAAGGTTGCACTACACACCTGTACATAATACCAGGACAATAGATCATGTGGGGGAGGAAAAATACCAATTGTAAAGGTGCTTGTGTGAATTGACGAACAAACGGAATGATTGATGCAGAAGTTTGCTAGATAGACGTGTGTTTAAATCTTAAAGCTAACTTTAAAGCCAAATTGGAAAAGGAATCATAAAAGTGCAGAATCATCAAATTTGAACATCTGCAGTTTCATTCCAAAATGATCAAAGACCAAGACAGTTGAAAGCTGAAGCTGGTAAGTGAGTTGACCTTGAGCTGATGTTTTTATCTATAAAGAAAATGCAGATTATAACTTTTATAGTTATGGCACTTAAATACTGGTATACTGTCAATAACAAGAACAAGAACAAATTACAGAAATATCTGTATATTTAAGTAAATAAGTAATATTGTAAGTGTCAACCATTTCCCCCCAGGGACCAAAAGACATTGTGATTCTGTAACCCTTCATTTTAAGACTCTGACCTGTTGATAATTCCTGAACTGGGCTGAACTGTATGCTCAATGCTTAAACGATGAGTAAAATGCACATGTGAACGCACATTGTAGAGGGGCTTAAGCACTTGACCTGCTTTAATTCTGTATTGTGTACCATCGAGTGAGGACACGTACACATCGGTAAACTCTCTATATAGCATTGGTTGTCTTTCGCTAAGTCTGAATCTTTATCTTTATCTTAAGCATTGCCACTGATTTTTTAAAAACGGGTAGTTTGAAAAACATTATGGTCACGTTGAAATATATATATTTTCCACAGGTGAACGGCCAGCAGAATATGAAACTAGGAGGGGGACTGTCCCGGACCAACCCCCCCACCCAGAAACCGCCCAGCCCTCCGAGGGCAGGCAAGGGCATTTTAGGGTATGTACCCAGCTTACAACACAAGCTCACACACATCTATACACACATATATTCCCACACACACTCTCTCATCTTGTGGCATGTGCATTATTCCTCTGTTTTCATGGTTAAATGTAAGTGATTGGAATTCTCTGTTGTGTAATTATTTGTCCTGATTATGTGGAAAAACGTCTGCATTTCATATTAAATGTCTTATTATAAATGTAAATAGAGGATTTTGCAGACACAGAAATCCTCCTTCACAGAATCACAGATGTGTTGTGTATTTATTAATAAGTGGGGTGCTGCAGTTTGTGTGTGGTTGTCTCTTGTGGGAGGACGGAGGATCCTGCGGCGAGTTTATTACAGATTAGACCCGGCAGAGGGGGATGACATCACACACAGACACACACACACACACACACACACACTGAAACACAGTGCTCAGAGGAAGAGGAGTAATGTCATGCGTTGTGAAAGCTTGTTGTGTTCTCAAACATCTAGGTCACCCAGTTGTATCTCTTCTTCCTTCTCTTCCTTATCTTCATCTACATTTTACTTCCTATCTCAATATTTTCTCTTTCTGTCTCATCTTCTCTCTCATCCTTCCTTCTCCCTCATCCCACCTTTCTCACCTCTCTCTCTGTCTTCTTCACACACTTCTTCACTCTCTGTCCTCTGAGCCAGTGGCCCATTAGCTTAGCTTAGCATTAAGCCTGGAAAGAGGGGGTAACAGCTTGCCTGGCAATCTGTCCAAAGGTAACAAATTCACCACCTACCAGCACCTCTATTTAATTGATTTACCAGGCACAGTGACTTCTTGAAGTCTTGTCATCAATAGAGCCTTGTTTAAGAGCCAAACTGTCAAACTTTTCTTTTAATGAATTGTATATCTCACATTTGAGTAACATATTTCAGAAACTTGAGAGGACCTAACCATTTTTATGAGCAATTTTATAAACCGAAAATACGATGCTGCTAAAAGATATTGATATTTCTTTAAGAATTCCTTTGTTTAACCATTAAATCATTACAAAACATATTAAATCACTTATAATGTATTATTATATAGCTGTGTGTGTGTGTGTGTGTGTGTGTGTGTGTGTGTGTGTGTGTGTGTGTGTGTGTGTGTGTGTGTGTGTGTGTGTGCGTTTCAAGCCAGGTAGCCAGCTGGTCTATCCAGGCCCTCCTGTTGGTGTGTTCCTTCCTGTTTCCTGTATGTAACCTGCTGATCAACCGGCTATTTCTCTAAAATAAACCTTAATTAGGTGGCAGCTTTAAGTGTCAAAATGACGTGAAGATTTAAGAGAATAAAACGGAAATATAATTGTTGAGAACAGTCAGTGTTTCAGTTTATAGGAAAGACTTATCAAGAGTGGCTCCGTTTGTTGGAACTGAATCTGTGGTCAACAAGCCAAGTCCCTCAAACACAAAGCAGTGTGTTGGCATCATGCTATCAACAGCTCATGTCCTTCTGTCTTCTCTCCCACCCACTCACACACACACACACTCACACACATAGAACATGAAAATGTATTTTAAGCTACATACACTCCACGCAACACAAAATGTAGATTTTACTCTAGTAAAGGTGTATCAAATCAGATTTCAGAGTTATACCATGTTCTTGTTTCTTTCTCCTGCAACAATTGACATTATTTGTGTTGATTTTGGAAGACATTTTCATCAAACTGACTCCTGTTTGTCTTCAGCTTGGTTTTATTCTGTGGTGATGCTCATGTGTCCTTATTCTCTACAGTTTGTGATTTTGGTGGAGTCATAAGTCCCAAAAATATTCCTAACCTTTAAGCATGACCTTAACCAATTTCCCTGTTTCTCTGACAGCAAGGAGGCATAAACCCCACCCGTATTTTATGTAGACATAATGTATAATTACACATAACTCTGAATAATGATACTTTATGTATGTACTCTGGAATCTTAAAATGTATTGCTACTTCATGTCATGTTTAATATAATTATGGCTGACATTTTATACTAAAATATGCTGTGTGATTGCTGGGCTGGTACTACAGCATGTGAGACCTACAGTACCCTCCTGTGGTTACTTACCCACAATTACTTTATAAAATGCTATGACTGCTTCATTAAATATTATTAAAGTAGGAATCTGATAAAGGATGCAGCTGGTTTTAATAGTGCAGCTGGTAAATGTGTAGCTAATTTGAATTACTTTGAATAGGCTAATGCTGCAAAGTTAACCTGTAATACATTACAATTTAACAATTTTTTTTATTTTGTATTTATAATTTGAATCTGCAAAGTAACTAAAGCTGTTGAAATAGATTCAGTACATTAGTACGAAGTACAATATTTCTCTCAGAGAAGTATTGGAAGTGTCTAGTAAAGAACAAGTGCTTCTAAATTGTACTTTAGTACAGTAGTTGAGTAAATGTAGTTCCATCCCATCACTGGATTTCAGACATGTATGTTTAATTATATTTTAATTAAATTGTTGTTGAACTCTGTTTGATCCACAGATTGACTTATTTTTAACTGGTTTTCAGGTCTGGTCTTTTAAAGCTGCTGTGTTGTCTGTATAAGAGTTTGGAATTTAATTTTTGAATGTGCCAGATTGCAAAAATAATATTACTTTGACAACATTGCATATGAGTAAATTGATTAAACACCTCAGTTCATATTTAAATCTTGCATGAGATTAAAATGACAATGTTTTGTTTTAGGCTCTGGAGTGTTAAAGGACATTGGTGTGGGACATTGTCATCAGAAATAATCCTCCATTAACCCAGTCTCCGTCCTTAACCCTTACATGTACAGGAAAAACTCCCCCTACAGGACACTGGAACCAGTGCGCCCCCCAGTGGTGCCCAATGATTATGTCTCCAGCCCCACCAGAAACAATATGCCCTTTGGACAGCTTTCCAGTCCATCCCGCACCGCCACCCTCAACCATCGACCCCGAACATACAGGTAGCCGGGCCGGCGTGTAAAAAGGGCTGCCAGATCAGGATTTTACTTCTGCTCTTAATGCTTTTTCAAATCTTCTGCTATAACATTGCTTTTTAAGATTTCTGCCTCTTTGTAGTTGCAAAAACACATCTTTTTGTCTAGTTTGGGACACCAGATTCAAAATTGTTTGGGATCACTGATTTTATTCCTGCCACTCCTCAGTGCAATATGAGGTCAATAACAATGTGTAAAGAGTGCTCTTGAGGTATACCTCGTTGCACAAACAAGCTTCATTACAATCTAGACTGACAGTGTATTAAAGAGAATGATACTAGTAATGCTAAAAAAAGAGATGCATCCTCTTAACACATCCTTCTTTCTCTGCGTGCGTTATTTCATGTTTTTGTTCTTGGACAAGCAATTTTTGGGGATTTGTTAGTTTGTCACAGGCAAGACATTTACCAAGAAAACATGTTCCCCAAACTAAATTTCAGGGTTTTGAAGAGCTGAATTTAAACTGCTTACTTCAACCACAAATAATTGACACCAGGAAATAAGCTTTAATACATTGTGTTAGATACTGCTGCCATATCTGTGCATTTACATGAAGCTAGAGGCCGGAGACGGTTAGCTTAGCTTAGCATGAAGACTGGGGGCACAGCTAGAAACAGCTAGTGTGACTTTTTGTCTTTACACTTCAGGTACAGTACTACTAAAAGCAAAAATGTAAATGTATTTTTCTAAATAAAAAAACAAAATCTTGCTTAAAATCATATTCACCCATGTATTCACTATTCTTCTATTTAATTAAATTGATTACATTTAAGTTTGAGCAGCTTCTCTGAAAAGTGTGTGAATCCATAGAAACCCGACACCTTCAGACTTTTTTGTTACTTTTAATAAATGTACAAGTATTAATATCTCCATCGGTCACAGTCACTGTGTGCCAGCATCACTGCTGAGGACTAACTTTCTGCTTTCATCCTCACAGCATCTACTAACTGATTTTATTCTCATTCATTGATTCATTGATGCATTTTCAGTTTGTAGTTTTATTTGTTCTCCTTTGCAGTTTTTGTAACTGTGAGCTTGTGGCTGCTGGATGGGCAAAGACAGTTCTAGAATCTTTTCCATCCAATCACCACCTTTTTCTGTGCTGATCTGGTGCTTTCAGCCAACCAGAGTATGTGTTTGCAACTTGTCGTTGTTTCATTGCTTCTGCGCTGACATTAACTTGACTCACTCTGGCTCTTCTGACAGCCATCACTCTATTATTGTGATGTTTCTCTACAGGCAGCTGACTTCTGTCTCTTCTTTTGTCTTGTCTTTTTTTACTTTATCTTAATTTTGATCTGTTTGTCTTTCTGCTTCTTTTGCTCTAACATCCTCTTTTCTCCAGTTTTACCTTCATTATCTGCTTGTGTGTCTTGACATCCTTTTTCAAAATGAGTCAACTTGTCATGAAATTCACGTTCATATCATCCCTGAGATGTTTTGTGGTTATTATTCAATGGCAATGGCAAATAGACAATGGCAAATAGACAATAGTCAATAGACAAATTATTTTTTGTGCCATGCATTACACATATGAGTACATCCCCGTATGAAACACACAGGCATCATAGCTTCATCGTGACTTAAATGATGTCATCACTTGTGCAGCTGTTAGGTGTGTAATCCTTCTAATTACATATTTCCACAACCTTATACTTCAGTTTTATGCCAAACTAAGACTTTCTTGATTTGCAAAATTGTATTTTAAATTGCTAAACATTAATAATCAAACACAATTCAAAATGTTTACGTGTGTGTGTGTGTACGTGTGTGTGTGTGTACGTGTGTGTGTGTGCACAGTGGTAGCAGTGGGGGCAGTCATCCCAGCAGCAGCAGTCGGAGCAGCAGCAGGGAGAACAGTGGCAGCGGTAGCGTGGGCATTCCCATCGCAGTGCCGACGCCTTCCCCACCCTCCACCTTCCCAGGTAACACACAACTTCTTTGATTTCTTTACTTTCATTTCATGGAACTTTTTTATTTCTGTTTGGTTGGATTGTATGTTGTGAGTTTGTGTGTTGGAGTTTCATGTTATGTTTTCTGATTAGAAACCAGAACACCTCTGTTCTAATCAGGCTATCAAAGATCTTAATAAAGAAAATGAAATCATTGATTTCTTTCCCTCGCTACATTTTTTCCTCTTTTCTTCTGTCCTTTTCTGTTTTCTCTCCTCCAAACATGACATATGACTAAAAGTCATACAATTTACCAGCAATATATTTTAGTTGATACTATTTTTTGGATGTGATGTTTAAATATCTTCTTGTAGCAACCACTACTTGAGATATTTCTAGATAAGCTATGGTTTTCACTCCCTTGCTGCTTATCTCTCCTATCTCCCTCTTTTCCTTCCGTCCACCCTTCTTTCTTCTCCTCCTTCTTGAAGTTTCCCCGACTGCTGGACCAGCTAGCTCTTCCTCCACTGCTCCTAACTCCTCTCCTTCCCCCTCCCTAACTCATTCCTCCTTCTCCTCCTCTTCCTCCACCACAACCTTAACACAGCCCAACGCACCCTTGCCACCAAACTCACCTTCACAACATGCCAACTCACCTCCTCAACCAAACCCGCAATCAAGCACACCGGCCAGCACTTCCCCAGCCTCTAACCCCGCACCCAACACATCCGACGTCCAATCGGTTGTTTTGCCTGGAGAGCTGTCCCCTCTGCTTTCTCCTGCCCCTCCTCCTGCACTCTCCTCCTGTTCCTCCTCCTCATCACCTGCTGAAGGTAAGTTTCTCCAGTGACACTACTACCTCCATCGCCTGCTTTCTCCCTTTCTCCATTCTCCATGTTGTCATCAAGAAAGGGTACTATTCGTGTTTTCTCTGTTGTTTTCATTACATTGTAGAGATGAAAGTGAAAGCTATAATAAGTGTGTATGAAGGTCATTTACATGTGTGCTGCTGATGGGATATTTTTTGTTGGATTCCTACGTCTGCAACTTAAGGTTTATTTTGAATGATTCTGCTGATTATGTTCTCTATTGATCAATTTGTTTTGTAAGTTTATGAAATGACAAAAAAAAGGGAAAAAGCTGAGCTTAAGATGTTTTCAAATGTCTTGTTTTCTCCGACCAACAGTCCAAAACTCATGACTTTAAAAATGACAATCGAACGATTAATCAACAAAACATTTTATTTTGGATCCAGTTCCACGGTGGCAATCTCTAAAGCTCAGAAATCTTATGTCAAATCTCACATTCATTTCAGGAGTCACTTTCTACCAGATAACTTTGAAATCATATCAGAGCAATAGTTTGAGGTGATCAACTTAATAGTTCAGACATCCAAAATGTGGAGCAAGTAAACGCTGCAGCTGTTATTTTAGTATCAACATCTCTTCTGCTGCTCATCTAATTTTCAGGTTGATGCTTTGGGTTTGTATCTGCAAACACAACATACAAGTTGTTTCTTAATGCTCTTATTGTCACAACTTGATTCATTCAGCTGGGTGCTCATCTTGGCATCCTTCTTTTTTGTGATTGTTTTTTGGTTTATTGTCAAATATAGGCTGATTTAGCATTGGAGTAATACAGTGTACACAATACAGTTTGTGTGGAACATGTACACGTCCTTTATAATTGGCAGCTTTATCACTTTGACAGCTGAAATTAGTATTTTAATTTTATTATATATATATATATTTTCTGTTTTTATCCATTCAAGCTGGAAGACAATAACATTAATACAAAACAAAAAAAATTGAAAGTCATGCTGGTATTTAATTTCAAGTGTCTGAAGTGTTGAACGATTAAATATTTTCTTTTGTTGACACATTAAGTACCAGTTCTGAAGTGGATTCACACCAATCAGGGACCCTAATATCTGTACTCGGTCTAACCTTGTCCCTTTCTGTCGTCTCAGGCCCCATCGTCCCTCAGTTCTTCAGTATGAACCGGCCTCAGCCCAGACAGCAGGCTCCACAGGTGGGGGGGTCGCTGCCATACCGCCGCCCCCCCTCTGTGACCGGTCAGCCAATCATAACAGAGAACCAGGTCAATGGTGGTCCCTACTTAAACCAAAGCCCAGGTATGCACTGTAACACACTTGTCTGAGGTTTTGCAGGTGGCGGGTGAACTGGGCTTCTTTGAAGTTGGGGGTTCATTTAAATTTGTTTTGCACATCTTATTTGATTTGTATGTGTTGGCAGCCTCCCCCCCGCCCCCCTCCCTCCTCCAGTTCAGCCCTCAGCTTCCTCTGATGGGTTTCGTTGCTCGAGTTCAGGAGTCCAGTAAGTAGTAAATGAGCTCAGGCTTTATTTTATTGCTTTTCATGTGAATATTGGTACGTCTGTGTCTGGATTTACCGACATTGTAAAATTACAAACTTTTTTTTTCAAGTTTTTTCTTCTTAACCCCTCCAGTTACCTCAGTGCTTTACTCTATTGAATCTGTTTTTGAGGAGGTTTTGGGTGTGAATTGTGTGTATGTGTGTGTGTGTGTGTGTGTCTGTGTGTGTGTGTGTGTGTGCTTACGTGCGTGCGTGCGTGCATGTGTTTGTGTTTGAATGTATAATAATGTACTTTCTCACCTTCAGTCTCAGACGTCCCTCCTCCCCCTAACCCTGATGCTGAGAGCCAATCAGGGCCTGAGGAACCCCTGCTCACTCCTCAGCCATTGGAGGCTGGACATGAAGAGGAGGACTCAGCAGTTGTGGAGTACAGCGACCCGTATGCTGAGGAAGACCCACCGTGGGCCCCCAGAAGCTACAATGAGAAAGGTATGAACACTTCATACTGTTTTCCCATTTACTTTATATTATGTTCGACTCGTTCGACTCTGGGCCCCTCACTAGCTGCATTTCCTGTCTATATCTCAAGTAGCACTATCAAATAAAGATAAAATATCTAAATGCTCTAATGCTGTTAATAATATTATGGTGTATTTGTCACCCCCCAGTGGTGGCCATCTATGACTACATGGCCGACAAGGAGGATGAGTTGTCGTTCCAGGAAGGAGCGATCATCTACGTCATCAAGAAGAACGAGGACGGCTGGTATGAAGGTGTGATGAACGCGACCACCGGCCTCTTCCCTGGAAACTATGTTGAGTCCATCATGCACTACACCGACTGAGGACGAAGAAGAGTGGTTTTGTTTCCTTGCTTGTTGAGTCTCTCTCTCTCCGGAATAGTGCAAATCAGAGCATCCGGACAAAAATCTAAGTTGTTTTATTTTTTTTTTATTGTGACGGTCGTTTATTGGACAGAATCAGAAGCTATTAGTGAGTATGAGCATCAGTTCAGACTGTATATTTTGGCCTTGCATTTAGGAGGTCTTAATGCTGGTTCAGATTATCTTCTCAAACAAATATTAATAAGTTGTCTTGTTGGAGAACTGAGAGGCATTTCAGGCATTCTTAATGTTGTTATTTGGTGTGAGTTTCACTCCCAACGTTTCTGTTCTTTTACAGAAGATCAGAGAGGTTTCTTGTGATCACAAAAATGATTTCAAGATGCCGACATACACATAAAAAATACACATAAAAAAAATCAATATCTGCATCCCCCATGGTTAAATGTCCATGAATTGCTTACATATACAACAACTTTCCAGTTCATCGCTTATCAAAACTCCTTTCTCCAGAAGAGGACTGGAACTTATGGACCTCCATTCATAGATCACCACTAACATCTCTCCGGCCCGACACAGTGCTCTGGCCTATGAGCTGTGCTGGCAGTAGGCTGTTGGGGATTCATCAGCATGTGAACACCACAGCTTCATGGCAACATAGTTTTAACTGTGGAGAAACTACCAAAGATCTTGGTAACGAAGCAGAGATGGGCAGTTTTTGGCTGAGGAGGAAGGACGAGAATTCGTTTCCATCTCACAAGGAGAGCAGTAGCCTCCATCTGATGACCCTGCAGCAGACGCCATGGAGCTTCTTGACGTGCAACAGGCAGAAACACTCACCTGTACAATTCTATTAATACCAGTATATATGGCATGCCTGGGAAAGATGAAGTTAAACAAGTCCATCATTCAGAGTAGTGAAATTATTCTTTTTTTCACCTCAACTTAAACCTTTTTCAATCGTGGAATAATAATTTCATGCTCACAGGAAAACAAATCTTGCTATGTTCAGGTCCTATTCTTTGTGATCACAAGAAATCAATGTATTGAAAATAATTACAGGTATTGTATGTCTTCTCTGAGCTTCTGTAGGTTTGCCCTCAACCAACCAACAACAAAAGACATTCACATTCCCCTCAAGTGAAAACTTGAGATTATTTTTAGTACCATGTGGTAACCCAGAAGAAATATATGACATATGTTATCTTTGATCCCGATTTTAAAAAGACAATGAGAGGAAGCTATGCAAAAAACATTTTGCACAACACACTAAATTCAGAGATTCTCTTTCTCTTGTCTTTATATTTGCCCCCCTCTTCTTTCCTCTGAAGCACTTTTAAAGACCGGCTAAATGATCGCTGTCTGGTTTACTGACAAATGCATTGTGTTTCCTGTGACTGCTTCACAATAAAAGCCAGTACAAGTCTTTTAATGTGAAGCAGCGACAGGAATTATCGTGTTAGCAGTTACTTAATCCAGTTCTGAGTGAATAGTTAAGATTATTGAGGTCTGATCAAATTTAGTACCAGAAACTATGCTTTGTTAATATTCCCAGCCCTATAAATCCCTTGGAAAGCAATGTCTGGGACCTTTAATTTCATCAGATGTTTCAGAGTAGGAATCACTCCATACTTGTGGCTCACCTTTTATTCTACTTTGAGGATTGCTGCCAATCTTCTCTCTTCATCTTCTTCATTCCCCTTAACCTCCCCTTAATCTGCTTTCCCATTAATAATGTAAAAGATCATACCGACGCTGATTTATGTCTGGTTGTTGTGCTACACCTACATACCACAACATCAGTACGTCAGCAGGATTTATTTTATTTATTTTACATCCCTTTGACCTTTGCCTTAACAGATACCCTCAACCTTTTAACTTTCTCAAGAGCCTTATCTTCATCTTATCTGTCAATAAGGTGAAAAAAGTCGAGTTTTTGAGAACTCGAGATGAAAATGAAGCACTAAGTGTCAAAAAAGTTTCACACTAATTAAACCGCAATAGAAGAAAGACCGATAACACAGAAGGTGTGTGAATGAAACGGAAGTCGCCATCCTGTGAGAGACAGTTTTCAGGAAGATTTGTGCCATAAATCTTCATGATCGGTTTTCAATTCATATACCCGTCTCTGATGTGAAGTCTATAACTCGAGTCTCTGTGTGTTAGTGTAGAGGTGATGAAGCATTTTACTGCAAATTAAGAAATTACCTTTTAATATACTGCTGATCAGTGTAGAGGAAGAATTATCTCTGGATTTGAGAAGATTTGTCGCAAAATTCACCTTCTTCAAAAGACTATTCAGGTTTTTTGTTATTTTTTACCCAACCTGGGTTTTATTGTGGAGGTTTTCACTAGAATGTTTTAAAGAACTTAACTCAAACCTGGCAATCTAAAGACATCGTTTGGAAAACAAATCAAACGTGAGCATTAAAACATCATGGATTTAGTTTTAAGACTACACTGATGCAGCAAAATATGGATATTAAGATGCTGCAGTACAAAGAAGGAAAGCTTGCATACAATTTAAGAATCTTGTAGCTTAACAAACATTCACATCGTACCGCTTGTATTCATTTTGATCTTACTAAATAATAGGATCGGTTAGCATCTTCCTCTAGGCATCCAGTGAAATGCTGATCTATTCATACCTAACTACACCAGGAATCTGACTTGTTAAACATTGAAGTCTGACTTCTGAGCTTTTTTTCATTCCTTGTGGTTTCGCTGAAGCTGAACTTGAGCGGTGAAGTGGATCTGAACTCTGGTGGAGATCACGGACTTGTTGCCAGTGTTGAAGTTTACAGTGTGTTTGTCTGCATGCCTGATGTATAACTTTTTTATTTACAATGTTTTCATATTCTTTTTCTTTGTATTTTTATCACCAACTTGCTTCACAGTCTCTGTTTGATCAGCTGGAGGTTGTGATGTTTTTGTTCAGTGCTGTTTGGTTGTAATAGCCCTTTAAAAATATGTCCTGTGTGTTTGGATTCCAGACTGACTCTCAGATTGAGGTAGATATTTTTGTGCCATATATCCAGATGTTGTGATGTGAATGCAGGTGTGTAGGAGTGTGTACAGTGTGGGTTTGTGTGTGTGGGTGTGTGTGTGTGTGTGTGTGTGTGTGGGTGTGTGAGAATCATTATATGAACCAAACCTTCCCTTGTGGACTAAAGTGACTATGGACCTGTTTCCTTGTATAGTATTATGTAAGCGGCACAAAAACCAGAGTATGCCAATCCCTGAGAGGACAGTGAATCTCCTCAGCTGCACCTTATTTGAAGACAATTTGTGTTTGAAAGTGTCTTGTACAATATGTTTCCTCCTGATGCTGCTGAAGGTTTTATTCTCGTTGTGGGTCACAGAAGAAACTGTGAATCCAACAGACCAGTAACAAAGTAGAATCACTAAGCAGCCATGAGTGCATCACATTCAATTATTTATCAGTTTTAGTTTCCTTTACTTTCTATTTCTGGAAAAACGTGTTTATTTTTGCTCCATATCTCATTCAGTTTTAATGCTATAGATCCTTGGAATATCTCAAGTGATGCACAATTATTTGGAGATGGCTGCTGTGACTTGTATTATCGATAACAGTTCTGTTTCCTTAAACGAATCAACCCTGTAGACAGATGTTATAATTATTTCCTGGCAATTATATTCAGTAGAAAAGGGAATACTCTGTCATAATGCTCTTTATGAAACATTGATCAACTCTCTATGATTACTTGTTTATTTAGAGTTATTCAAATATGTGTAGTGCATTAAAGTCTCTGGATTTATATTGTATTCATATCTCAGCCAATAAATTATGGTCAGTCAGCATTCTTGTGATTATTAGGTCATTAAAAATGAATGCCAGTCAGCATCAATGCACACAGTAATCACACATTTTGTTCTAGAAAAGCTTCTCTAGTTAGTTTTGTTTATGTAATGTTATAATGCAACACTGCTGTGGATGCAGAAGTTAAGAGTTCATAATTCAAATATAAACAAAAGTGGGTCGTCCATCCACCAACATTAAAACACTTTATAATCAAACCGTAACTGTAATTTTGTATTCATGTTGCTGTTCAGTCTGACCATCGTGTCCAGGCTTTCTGTTGGTCAACTGATATTTTTTGTCATTTAGACATCAGTTGATATGCCGGAGCTGCAAAGGATGCTGGGAGAAGTTGTCATTTGCCATGCCGATTGCAGCATTATGGAAGTTTAAGAGTTGTTACATTAAAATGGCTTATTACAACCTTGAGAGCCCTGTAAATGCAATCACACATTTCGGATAGCAATTAATGAGATCTTGATCAAACTTTTGACAGTCAGGTTGCAGATTTTTCTCCTGACCTATTTGGCATACTCTGTTTTTTGTTTTCCCTGTAAAAAGAAGTCGCCTGCAAAGTAAGATGATTTGTGAAATGTTACAAACTGCTTCTCTCAGGCTGATTTTACCAGGAATCTGATTTATCTTTCTCTCTGCAGATGTTTAACATCTAACTTCATTATTAGAGTTTGTCGCTGAAAACTAGCTCCATTCTGAATTAGATATAAAATCTTTTGTCTTCTCTGTTTCTTCAAGGGCTCAGGTCAAACAATTATGAGATATTTCGGGGGACATTTGTGTTTTAAGTTCTTTGAATGTCACTGAAAAACGGGTTTCACCAGAAAGAATGACTCGCCTTTTGAATTAAGTCTTTCTTCTCCCACCTTTTCAACCGGACCGAAGTGAACTCAACATGTGAAAGTCAATGCAACATGAAAGCTTTAATCTGAGAGCTCGTCAATGAGCTGTGATTTATATCTCGTCATTAATGGAATCCTCAGTCTGCATATGTTCCTGATAGAACGTGACGTCTGGAGAAACTTTACGCTTTCCAAACTGAACCTTAACTAAAAGCACATTGCTCCTTTGTAAGAAAGGGAAAAAAGGGAATAAGTAAATGTTTTAACAGCATGTCTGTGTTACTCTTTTGTTTCTTTGCGCCCACAGAAGCTTTGTCTAAACCACACAGGAGGTCAGATTTTGAAACTTAACAAAATTGCTGCACATCTGGGTACTGTTACCTGTATGTGGAATAGAGTGAAACTGTGGGGGGAATGTGTATTGGGTCGCCCGCATGCACAAAACAGGACCCACTCACAAGAAAACAGCTCCCAGAGACAAAATTTTATATTTGAAAAAAATGGAAATATAGCTGTGCAGGACCTGTGGCGAAGCGAGACAGAGATCTTTTTTTTTTTTAAGTAGCCTTCACATTACATGTCGTGTTAAAAACCTCAAGCTAATGTCTCAGTAAATGCTCCGATACGTGTAATTAAAGAAATTGCTTGAGTTGCATCATTCTCACACGTTGTAGAACTGAAATGTATAAATTTAATATCACATTTGAAGATAACTCAGATTAATTGGCAGCTCTAGACATCTGTTTGTGGACACTATGTCACATTGTCTTCAGCATAGTCCCTATTTTATTTAAACATATTACAAGCTTCATAATTGATAAGGCAATAACATGTCAATAAAAAATGTGCATAATTAGTTATTATATTTTTAAGAAATGTACTTTATCACTTCAACAACTATAGGGAAAACACCTTATTGATCTAATTATACAAACTCAAAACCTTAGTTTGCATCATTAGTGTAGGCTATCCAAACAGTTATTTTGGCTCCTCAAAATGTAAAGGATGACCAATTTCTTTTACTTTATACACTGCTGTTTAGTTTGTAAATGTCACCAAGGGAGCGAAAAAGTGTTATCATGATCTATAATATAAAAAATATAATATTAAATTCTTCTAAGGCACTCGTTCGTTTCCACCATTGATTCTGCTTTATTTTGACAAGCAAAACACCGGAAGTATATCGCAAAGGCCGCTGGGGGGGAAAGGAGCTAGCAAATAAGCGTTCTGGTCAGATTTATTTTTAAATGTGTTGGTTTGTAGGTTTCCTATTAGTGTATAGTACAATAAAACAGGACTAAATGCCTCACATCGTCGTAAAGAGTTAGCGTGAGTGGTTTTTTTTAGGACAACTGTTCGATGTGTGCGGGAAGTGAAAACCCGGAGCACGAAACTATGCTACCCATAATCCAACGCGCCTGAAGGGTCAAATCTGAATTTAAACGGCTAACTGCAGAGTTGCGCTTAACAGTTCTGCTAACACTTAAGCAGACCGTAGTCATTTAGCTCGCTCGATGTTCGTCGGTGTTACGTGGACTGTTATGTAGCTACTGAACCAGTCAGTGAGGCCTTCGTCGGATGGACTCTTCACTTTGTGCCATGACTTCGCCGGTTTTTGTCACATTAGCGCTGCTAGGCTAAGCTAACTCGTTGCTAACGTGTGATGGTTTTCAGACTGTGTTGGTTTCTGCTGCGAACATGAATTAGCGTATCTTAGGTATGACAGGTTAAAGTGCGTTAACAGAAAATACAGAGTTTTATAACACCGATCTCCGAAGAGTTGAGCTAACTCAACCGCGGCGAGGAGACCATGACCCTCGCCCCGAAGGAGCTGTCTAACCTGCTGAGCATCATATCGGAGGAGGCATGCACCAACACCTTCGAGAGCCTCTCCACGCACTTCCATCATTACTTCGGGAAAGCGGAGCACTTCAGGGTGGGCTCGGTGTTGGTCATGCTTCTGCAGCAGCCGGACCTGCTTCCCAGCTCCCCGCAGCGGCTCACCGCCCTGTACCTGCTCTGGGAGATGTACCGCACCGAGCCGCTGGCCGCCAACCCGTTCGCCGCGGTGTTCGCACACCTGCTGAACCCCGCACCTGCGGGAGAGGAGCAGGAGAAGGTGCTCTCCGGTAGGTCCACTGTTCAGGATGCCATCGTTGTCCCGTGTGTTTAAAACAGATTAACTTCAGCAGGACAGGAAATCCTCCACTGCACACCAATATTACCGGTGGTACATTTACTCAAGTACTAGGCTAGTATCATTTTCACTTTTTCCATCAAGTTTTCGTCCTAAAATTTAAGTTAATGTTTTGGAGCTGAAACAATTGGTTGAGCGATCGATTAGTTAATTGCCAGGAACGATAACTGACGAACTATTTTGATTGTGGACGAAAGTTGGAATTACATTTTTTTTAAATACCATATTGATGGATGGATATATTTACTTATTGATCACGAGGGGAATTCAACACAATACCAGGAGGAAATTGTTGCAGCACTGCCATATGCTAGGAGATATAATAAGATCTTATGATAACAACTGTATATATCACAAGAGAATATGTTTAGGACAAAGTAGGAAAGAGTGCAAATAAAACAAAATATAAACAAAGATTGTCAGTAAGATGCAAATATTAAATGTACATATTGCCAGAAATGTAAACAAGTTAAAGGTAGTGTGCAAATTTAAAATGTACACATGCCATACCAGAGACAATAAAAATTATTAGCACACAAGTAATGAGACCTACCAAGGTGATCAGCAGAATTAAAATCTGTAGACTTTTGTCTCTCTCTGTTGGGTAGATGGACAGCCATTGGTTATGCAGCTGATGTAGTTTTAGATAAATAGTCTTCACTTGCCCTTTGAAAAAATCCTGATTATACCTCCAACTTGATTCAGTATTTTCCAGATTTCCTGTTTAAACACACAAAACACTCAGTAAATGTACAAGCTGCCTGTGTAACACAGCGAACAGCACATGTTCTCCATCAACATACATAGCCATAAGTCTGTTCTGTGTCATGTGATCCCTCCAGGCTTCCTGCCTCCCATCACCCAGCCTGAGAAGTTCTTCCTGTCCCAGCTGATGTTGGCGCCGCCCAGGGATCTTTTCAAGAAGACACCCAGGCAGGTGTCCTGCATGGATGTGGGCAACATGCCCCAGTCCATAGACATCAGTGGACTGCAGCTAGCATTAGCAGGTCAGCGAACACCCACACAGCTATTTATCTACTGAAGTAACACCAACAGCACTCATGTTTAAAGCCGGGAACTTTAAGTGTAGCTGAAAATATAGTTCTTACTTCTGTCTAGATTTTGAATATACATGAAGTCTGTCAGCTGATGAACTGAAACTACTGCTCCAAACACTATTAACTTTAAGTTTTTATTTTTTATTTAAGCATCTGTTTTAACTTATTTTTAATGTAATGTGAAGTAACTGAGTTAACAATTTGAACATGCAACATATTAGTTAGAACACACACCTTTAGGCTGGTCCTTATTTCTTCATTTCTTTAATTTTCATGTTTTGTGACTTTGTTGTGCAGAGCGTCAGTCAGAGCTGCCCACTCAGAGTAAAGCCAGCTTCCCCAGCATCCTGAACGACCCTGATCCAGATTCATCGAACTCGGGATTTGACAGCTCTGTGGCCAATCAGATCATAGAGTCTCTGGTCACAGGGCCCCGCCCTCCACTGGAGAGTAAGTGTTGTTTTTTTTATGCTAACATTGTTGTACAGTTGAAAAAAGAGGGAACTGTGAAGAAAACAGAACAAAGTTACAGGGCTTCTCAGCACAATAAAACAATAGCTCTAGGTGGCAGAAAAGTCAAGACTGCAGCGATGCAACTTTCTTAAGGTCTGTTAAACACAAACAAAGCAGCAATAAAACTTGTACACCATTGTTGTTGCCATGAAATTTACAGTGTCAGGTTACTGAAGTGAATGTATTGTTATTCACATATGTATGAAAGTAAAATATTTGATTCATGGACAGTGCAGTTTTCTATCCCATCTTCTGTATTTTGTCCTTGTCCTTTGTGCTCACAACTCAGCCGGTTGCACACAAAGTGGAAAACTGTCTTGAATTCATGTCTTAGAACTCACTCTGCTCTATGAGTTACTTGGGAAAGTAACCAAGTGAATATCGGGTCATTTGGAGTTCATGTTAAATATCACAACATTCAAACACATTTGACAGGAACGGTGGTTGAAGGTGTCAGTGCTCAGTCTACAGAACAAGAGAGAAATTTAGAAAAACAAGATCCCAGAGTCCCTCCTCCTCAATTTAAATTATAAATGTTTCTAGCTATGTTGCACTTTTCATAATCTCTCTGACTCAGAGATGTAAATGTTTTAAATAGACTAGTTGGAAGTGTCCTTAATAGATTTTCACTCTTTTGTGCTGGCGTCCGATGATTATAATTAATTGCTGTTCACATCCTGACTCATGGTGCTGACATTTTGAGTATGAGGACGCCTTTCATAGCTGTCACAAATGTTGCCATGATTACCAAGATGGCAAGTAGACTAAAGAACACTGCTCTCTGCTTCCAAACATTGCAGATTGATGGTAACTTGTGGTCATTAAACACATCATCTGTTCCCTTTAAAGCCCCATAAAATGTGCGTCCTCACAACCTTTTCCATCCATCCTCAGGTCACTTCCGCCCCGAGTTCATTCGGCCACCGCCTCCTCTGCACGTGTGCGAGGACGAGCTGGCATGGCTGAACCCCACCGAGCCTGATCACAGTGTCCAATGGGATCGCTCCATGTGTGTGAAGAACAGCACCGGCGTGGAGATCAAACGCATCATGTCCAAGGCCTTTAAGAGCCCGCTGTCTGCCCAGCAGCAGTCACAGGTCAGTTCATCTCACACTGCGTTGCTCACATGCATTTTTGTCTCCATTTGTAAAAAAGTGTGGTTATGGTAACATGAACAGTGTGGCTCGATAGAGTAGAGTAAGATGATTTACCGCAGGTTTTCTTCATCACTAACTTTCCTCTCTCTCCAGCTGCTGGCCGAGTTGGAGAAGGACCCGAAGCTGGTTTATCACATCGGTCTGTCCCCAGCGAAGCTCCCTGACCTGGTGGAGAACAACCCGCTGGTGGCCATCGAGATGCTGCTGAAGCTGATGCAGAGCAGCCAGATCACAGAGTATTTCTCTGTGCTGGTTAACATGGACATGTCGCTGCACTCCATGGAGGTCGTCAACAGGTGAGGCCGCTTCTCTCTCTGCTATTGGGTTTTCTTACTTCAGTGTTTTGTGATTATATAGGATATGTCTGTAGATTTTTAAGGTTGTTCTTATTTTAACTCCTTTTTATATATTTTTGTACATCATAATCTATAAAATCATCATATGTTTGTTGCGTTGTTGTCCTGTGAGAATTACTTATCTCTAAGAAGTCAAATATTCATGGATACTTCAGAAAAAGAGCCCTGTTTTTGGCTTTGTGACAAAGTATTTTCCAGCTGATCCAAGAGGCCTTTACAATAGTTTATCTTTAGAAGTTGGAGACAAAGGAACTCTACATCCTTGAGTCTTTCCTGCATGTTGTCATTAACAGTCTGCAGTGTAATCCAGGTTATAAGACCGACTGGAGTTCCTCTTTAAAGGTGCCATGCTTCTTTTTAAATGTTTTTTTTTTCCCTTATATCTGCTTTTTGTTGCTCACGATTCCTCAGGTTGACCACCGCTGTGGACTTACCTCCAGAGTTCATCCACCTCTACATCTCCAATTGCATCTCCACCTGTGAGCAAATCAAAGACAAGTACATGCAGGTACAGTAAAACCTTTATTCGTAGTAATAATACATAACAAACTGTGTGAATGTGTTAAATGGATTGTATTATACAGCGTCATTTCACTTCGTCTTCCAGAACCGCCTGGTCCGTCTGGTCTGTGTCTTCCTCCAGTCACTGATCCGAAACAAGATTATTAACGTTCAGGACCTCTTCATCGAGGTCCAGGCATTCTGCATCGAGTTCAGCCGCATCCGAGAAGCCGCCGGCCTGTTCCGCCTCCTCAAGACCCTGGACACCGGAGAAAACCCTGCTGAGGCCAAACCTGCCAAATAGTGACCCTCACAGAGACACTGCACAGACAGTAGAAGTGGCTCGAGTTATTAAACTAAAGCCACGTTTATCAAAAATATCAAAGGGACAACATTCTTCATGTCTTTGTACATCACAGGAGCAGAAACTATTGCAGCTGGCTCAAATGAGTTAATATTGTAAATATGTAGTGACTTTAAAATCCTGTTCTGCCTCTGAATCCTGTCACCATTTTCCCCTTTCTTGTTTCCAGAAGTTACAAATCCGGATTAACTCAGTTCACCATTTCATTTTTTTACCTGTGCTCTTTTTCCTTTGGAAATCTTGCAATTTTTCTCTTATTAAACAGACTGTTTAATTGAATTGTGCTTTCATTTGTGTTTTTCTGTTTGAACAGTTGTGTGAATGTTTTCATCGAGCTGCTGTAAACAAATCAATGATCACGAATACGGTTCAACGTTTAAAGTCCCCAAAAACCGCTGATACAGCTGTAGTGAGTTACTGAAGAGCGAGTGTTGTGAATAAAGCCCCAAGTGACATCACATGGTTGCACAAGCAGGTTGCAGGACTTTACATTACTTAGTTAAGACTAATGTTACATTAGTTGGTATGTTTGGTTCAGCTGCTAAAGTTGACGCATTATTTTCTAACCGTGTAAGATGTGATTTCATACAAAAGTTCGAGCCTTAAGAGTCCACGTCTTTGAAATCAGAGTGGAACACATTAGCGTATGGCGTGATCACGGTCTTTCATACCAGCTAGATCACTGAAACTGTCCACTTTAATATAAGTTTTATCATGACATTTTTATACTATGCTAGGACTTCTTATGGCCTTAAACTTGGCACTACTATGACTTCATGAAATCATACTGCACTGTTACTTTTTTTGATACTATGGTTTTTGACATTGTTACATTTTATTGTACTATACTATGATTTTTTTTTTTACATAATACTATGACATTTTCATGGCTTACTAGATTATGTTTAATGGCCTTTTTTGACATACTATAATGCCTCTCCCCTCCCCCTGTCACAGAGAGGCTCTGTACGAGTGCCAAGTCCATTATATGGGAGACATCTCACTTGTAATTGCAACTGAAACTGTTGCAATTGACTTATACTGGGGCAGTTTTTATACATCAACAACAAAAACAGTTTTTAATACAAAAATCGATTTATTTTTTGCACAGATTTGGTATAAGTTTGTAATCAAGGGAAAAACTGAGCAGGTAAGATAAACAGAAACAAAACTGAAGGGGAACATTGTTGCTCTGCATGGAAACATTCACAAATCCTTCATGACCTGCATCACTTTAAAGGAAAAGACAATATTTAAAAAACAGATTATTTTTGTATATGTTTGTAGAATAAAACTCCATGAAGTCCTGTTTAAGTTTGCAGCCTCAACTTTTTAATGTATGTATAACAGGAATACAAGTACTAGACTGCAGTGGTTGTACCAAAATACATTTTCCAATGTCCCTTTGCCTTCAGACATCACCACTGTGTTTAAATGTGTACCATAACATGTTATCTTTACCCTGTTAGAAACCTTGAATATCCAATATTTGAGATGGTTGTGGTCTTTAGGCTCTCTTCATGCCGCGTGCCATGAGGCAGGCAAACACCGTCATAACCATCTTCGGTTTGACCTCCACCAGGTCCTCGGGCAGCGCGTACACCCGGGTGCCGATCTTCCTGGCCATGGAGATGGCGTACCTGTGAGAGCACATAGTGATGAGAAGGAAGGACTGACTGACTCTCTCTCTCTCCACAAAATTTTAAAATTACAAAGTAGAGGTAAATTATATGAAATAATGAGTACAAAGATGTGTCAGTACTTTGCGTTGTTGAGTTTCTCCTCTTCATCCAGGTCTTCTGTCTTCAGCAGATCGTATCTGATTGATCCGGCCTGGATGGCATCGATCAAATGCAGAACTGGCATACTGCTACTGATAGACGCGTCCTACACAGACAAGCATACACACCATTAATCTCAAAATTATCATCACAGTGTCATAGTATAGTACGTCATAAGAAAAGTCATTAAAAATGTGATAAAATAAATCAGTCATGAAAATACCATAGTATAGTATGTCATTAAAAATCATAGAATATGAAGTTATAAAAAATATCCTAAAAAAAGTAATAGAATAGTGTGTTATGTAAATTTCATAAAAGGTCATAACATATGTCATAAAATGTCAAAGTAAAATATATAATGAAAAAGTCAAGTCATAGTAAATGTCCAAAATATATGTTCAGTTTTGAAAAATGCCATACAAATATTGTGTGTCATGAAAAGTGATAGTGTAGTATTTCATTAAAAATGTAAAAAATTCATAAAGAATGTTGTAAAAATGATTGTAAAAAGATATCAAACAAATATAAACAGGTCATAGTAAAGTATGTCATAACATTTGTAAAAGGTCATAGTATAATGTGTCAAAAAATGTATACAAATTCATAGTATAGTTTATACATAGTGTCATAGCGTGTCATGAAAAGTGATAATATAGTATTTAATTAAAATATAAAATGGCATGGTATAGTATGCCATGAAAGGTCATACTACAGGATGTCATTTAATGTCAAAGTATAGTATGTCTTAATATTATAAGAAAAAGTAATATTAAAGTATTTTATGATAAAATAGTACTAAACTATAAAAATGGTCAAAGTATATATAAGTATGTAGAAGTAAAGAATCATATGCAAAAAATATATAATAAAAGTCACAGTATAGTATGTCATTAAATGTTATAGTGAAGTCTTAAAAACTTTTATAAAAATGTAATAAAAAAATGTATAGCATAGTATATACAAAATGTCATAGCGTGTCATAATAAGTGATAGTATAGAATTTAATTTAAAATATGAAAATGTAAGGATATAGCATGTCTTAATGTAATTAAAAAGGCATAGTAAAGTATGGCAAATGGACAGATCTCCATCATCTGTGAGCTGATGTATGTTTCAGTGACCTTGAAGCTGGAGATCGTGGGTTTTCCAGCCTCTGTGAGCGTGTCATTGACCCAGGACACGATGGTATCGTCAGTCACTTTCTGACCGTCACCCAGGTCCTCCAGGATGTTCAGGGTGTATCTGAAGGAACAGACAGCATCACTCACGTTACAACATGAAGTGGAGACCACAGCAACACCTGGCTCAAAATGAAGCATCAAACCAAGGGCGGATAAAACTTTCTTCTTCTAAGGTTTGAAGCTGAAGGAACTGAATACAGTGCTTTTAAAAACCTTGTAAGACTTTGATATATTTAGCTGCTGTGAATTCAGCTACTAGAGCTTCCATTCACTGAGAGAGAACTTTTCAGAGCAATGTTAAAAAAAAACCTCTTTGATTTTTGTTCTGTTATTCCTTTCAGAGAGCAAAGGTTGTTGTTTGTTTTTTAAATCTTTGAAAATAACAATTTTAAAAGTCAAAAGTGTAATTACCTCCTCATGAGCTGCCAGAGCAGAGCCAGGGTGAGGGTTCGATTCCCTGAGTGCAGGTCCTGACCTGCGATGCCCACCAGAGAGAATTTGGCTTCCTTCTTCCCCAACTCCACTGCATAGTTACAGTTCTCCAACTGGAACAGACAGATTCATATTTTAGTTTAGTTACAGTTTTTGGATGTGTTCATTTTGACAGAGCTACACAAACAGGGTTTTGTGCGTGAAATTCACACAGGATTTAGACTAAAAATGGTTGATTTCTCCCACAATGCAATGCACAAAGGAGATGGTGGAACTGCTCAGCTGAACAAAATTCAATTTAGTGGCAGGAGGTGAGACCGCTCCATAACAGCTAAATAACAACAAAAATAATTTCCTTCTGTATAAAATAAGTAAAGTTTGTTGATGTTTGTATATCCAAACAGCTAAAACAGTATACTTTGACAATATGTTTGTCCTCTACTGTATAGAATTAGTTTGGATGTGCTAGGCTGTCTTTTTGCATTTTGCAAGGACATCTAGCGCCACCCTGAGGTTGGCGCTCGATGTTGAAATGTTCACTATACCTACTTTGCAAGAGTGTTTAATTTATTTTTCTTTCTTCATCTGTATTTTAGTAAAGCAACATTTTCGACCATAACCGACGTGAACGGTCGTACCTTCTTCATGTTGCTGCCCAGTTTAGAGTAGGGAGGTTTATTGACTTTGTCCCAGTCCACTGGCACTTTAATCTTCTCATACAACTGGAAGATCACCAAGGCGTCATCAATGTCTCTGTAACAAACACACACATTACCTTACATGGCTGTTCCTGTAGCGCCACCATCAGGTATACAAGGCTCTGTTTGGATCCGTCTGCTTCATGTTTTTAAGGCAGGAAGTTTGTGATGACTCTAGTGGTCAGGAGTGAGTATTCTTACACGTAGAGGTGGTTGACACGAGGGTTGACCCCCAGCGAGTTCATCCAATTCCTGAAGGTTCGCTCCTCCCTTGTTTCACCTGGAAGAACAACATCAGCGCTCTGATTAAAAAACAAGAAATACTGTATATAAGTACTGCATAGAGATAAAAGTACCGCATAGAGGTGTAACGTAAAGATATCTGTACGTCTGTATCACAAAAATACTTGGATTTAGTCCAAGGGTTATTTTATACCGCCATTTATATTCATACAGTACATACCTATCTTTATACGTTTAGCCCCCAACAAAATATACAAAATAAAATGTATTCCATAGCATTTTAATCATAAACCTAGATTAATCAAATCATTAAACACAATTTGATGTTCTTTTTTCTGAGGGTGGGATTCACAAACAAATGGAGCCTAAACTCCAGTCTAAATCAAATCTGTGCTACTGTTAATGTTTCAGGTGGAAAAAGAAAGCAAGGTTTAACATTAAGAAAATATCTTACATTGGGTCATATTTCATGATTTTTCTTTATAATGGTGGTTGTGTATATAATGGGTCGAGACCCAGACGGATTTAAAGTTCCATGTGTGTTTATAATGAAAGTATGACATTAATATAACAATGTGGGAAATGTTTTGAAATAACAAAAGTTGAATTATTATTGTTTGTATTTGTTTTTGCTATTTTTCATATGGCTGACATTTAAGGGGAAACGTGATTATGTGTCTTTGATATTCTTCCTCATTCTTGGTGAAAACATATTTGCTTCTTTGTTATTAAAACTTCTTTGAAAAGGTCCATGAAGATATTGCTGGAAATGAAAATGTCCTTGTTTAAACACGTATATGAATAGAGAGGTTTTACAGTAACAAAGGTATGAGGAGAGAGAAGTCTCATCTCCCTCATAAACTCACCTTCGATGGAGCTCCAGTCGATGTCCTGGTTCTCGGGTTTCTTCAGAGCCGGGTATTTGTTGAACAGATTGGCAACAAAAGCCAAGTTCAATTTGGGGTTGCCGCGGACAACGTCTGTAGGCATGACAAACTGCCTGCATCCGAGCCGGTCAGCCTGATCCAGCATGCACTCGGCCCTCTGCAGGTCCTCCTTCTCCTGCAGGGACGGAAGAGGACGACAAACTATATATAATAATGTTGTTTATTCTTTTTCATTGGAAAAGTGAATTTTATACATTTCTACGTTGGAGCTGAAAATCCTTTCTTCCTGTGTTAACTCTGGTTTGTGATCTAGGAAATTATATTTCTATTATACATTTAATGTGAACTCATAGCAGAACTGAAATTATGAGTTGATTATTCGATCATTAATTAACCAATCTGCAACTATTTTGATAATCGTTGTTGTGGAAATCAGTTTTCCAGGTTCTCAAATGTGAATGTGTTGATGCTTTTCTTTGGTTTACATGATACTAAAATAAATATCTTAAGTTTGTCCACTTTGAAATATATGTTTTGATAAGTGCTATTTAAAAAGAAATGTATTATTACTATATTTTAAAATGATTAGGCAGCTGGGTGTACAAAACAAGCAATTTAAAGGCATTACCTTGAGCTTTATAGCTTTTCATTTTATATACTAAAGAACTAAAGGAAATAATAGAATATATTCTACAATAATGATCATAATTGTTAGTTTCAGCCATAATTCACATTCATACACTTAGAATTAGTCCCTCTAAATAAAAAACACTTTTATATAACCCAAATCACTCTTTATCATCAGAGAATTGTCTCTATGGTAAATTAAATTGTCAACCATTTATAACTGAACTAATGAGAACATTCATTAGACTTGGACAGTTAGAGGAAAAATTTAGCAACCTCATTTCATATATATCATGAAATAAGGTTCATCATAATTCCTTATGATGTCGTAGTCTCTCACCCTGAGTCCTGACATGTCGATGGCGATGGGGGGGATTCCATCCTCGTCTCCTTTGGGTGCAACCTGGTTCAGGAGGTTGTAGTAGGCCTTGGAGTCCTGGAGCATACACAAACATATTTTGAACATATTTAATCAATCTTTTCTCATTGAAAGCAAATAGAAAAATCAACCGTAAATCTATTGACCAAGGTGTCATTTTTAATAATAATAATCTGAATAAACTTTGATTGTAAAGCATGTTTTTTAACCCAGTTTTTTTTTTTTTTTTAACCTTTTGGTTTTGACTATATCTCAACTGGTGGATGGATTGTGATGATATCTGGTCCAGGCATGCATGCTCCTCTCGGCTCCTATCTTAGCCTCATGTTTCTGTGTGAGTGTGCGTCTGCGAGATTGTCACCTTGATCTCGGAGCTGAAGTTATTGATCTTGCTGCAGCCGGCCTCCTCCAGGTGATAGTTGGCCCAACGGAGCAGAAGTTCCTCGGGGGAAAGTTTCATTAGATCCTCCAGACTTTCTCCATCACGCAGCAGAGCGATGAGAGCTGCACATGACATAAAATGTGTTAGTGAGATTTCGAGGAGCTTGGAAGTGGATTTTGTTTTGGACGGAGCCACTATAGCTTAATAATGTGTCCCTCTTGATCTATGTGAGTAGGGATGGACACAAAATTACATAAAGACACACACGCACTCACCTTCATTCTTGCTGAGCTCGATATCGGCGAACAGCCCAATCTTGATGACCTGCCACAGCAGACCCAGGACCAGGTGCTGTCTGCCCTCCTTCAGGTCCTCAGCTCCGATGTTGACCACGTGGCAGCCGATGGCCGACGACGAGTTCAGGGCCAGGTTCAGGTTCTCCTGTTGGGCCGAGCGACATAACGCATGATGTAAACACACACAGGGCAGGTAAACGTACGCAGTGTGACCGAACTCAAACCGACACGCCGCGTCTCACCTGGATGGTGAAAGGTGTGAGCTTCTTCTTGTTGATGGTTCTCTCGTCGATGGTGTCGGGGACAGACAGGTTGATCATCTTGCTAACAAGCAAGAACATTTACGACAGTTACGACACATTTACACAAAGCAAAAACCTAAAACACACATTAAAGGATCATTTCGTCAATTATACTTCTTTGCTTTTTTGCTGAAAATAACAGTTTGATAAGACTTTCATGCACTATGACTATGATGCTACAGTCATCAACTGGTTAGCTTAGCTAGCACAAAGACTTCCAGCATGTCTCAAGCTCACTAATTGATATCTTGTATCTTGATTGTCTAATATGTACAAAAACCGAAGATTAAAAACAACAAATTAGGTGCTGGAAGTTGAATTGAACTAGCCGTTCCCCCATCTCAGACGTTACAGACAGTGGTATTAATCTGAACATCTTACTCTTAGCAGGAGAGCGAGAAAGGGCAAACCTCACTTTAACAACTCAGACACTATTTTTAAAGCAGAATGTACCAGAGAACAATCCCATCTCCCATAGCGGTGAACAGGTCGTCGTTGTTGGGGTCCATCGGCAGAACATGTTTACAGTCTGCATCCTTTTCAAGAGCTTTATTGATCCAGTTCACAAAGGCCACTTTCTCCTCCTCTGCAGATGGAAGATTTCCCACATCAGGTAACAGAAACAAAACAAATATGTATAAGGTTATACTGTGTGCGTGAGTGTGTGTGTGTGTGTGTGTGTGTGTGTGTGTGTGTGTGTGTGTGTGTGTGTGTGTGTGTGTGTGTGTGTGTGTGTGTCACTGATCAGAGACCTGAGTATGAGTGCTGAGTGCCAGACTGCTCCGAGGTTCCTGCCACGTTACGGATTCCCTCTTTTTTATTGATCGCCTTCCTGAAGGTCTTCGCCACCTCCGTGCTCTTCAGCCCGTGGACAATCTGAACACACGAGTATAAAGAATATTAAGCTATTCATGGAAAGTTTGGAAAAGGAAAGAGGTTCATCTCTTTGAATGCACAGGGTGCAAAAGGAGAATGCAAAATAAAATATAGTGGAGCCATGACATTTATTTCCATTACGAGGAGTTATTCTTCAGACTATAGACCACTGCATGTCCTGTTGACACTGTATGTGTGTGACCTTCAACTCCTCTCACCTGAGTAAACTGATCAAAGGTGAGCTTGTCGCTGCTCTTGGTCAGCTCCTGGACAATCTCACGGACCCTGTAGCCTGGCAGCGCCAGGTTAGCGGCCCTAAAAAGCTGGTCGAGCTCACTTTTGCTGATGAATCCGTTGTTGTCCAAATCTGGAGAAAGATGGAAGTCAAGAGGTCAAACAGAGAGTATAACTTTAATACCACTTTCATACAGGATGCCTGTGTATGTTGAGCTTTACTGAATGCACGCTTATAGATATAGAACATAGAACACGCTTTTAACCTGATTCATTCCTCAGTTTGAATGAGCTCTGCAGATGGATTTATGTCTTTTTAGTTAGATGTTTTTATACTTAATACATAGTTTTAAATGTCTAAATGTATATATATTTTTTTAGCCTTTATTAGTCAGATCAAACTCTAAAGAGGACAGACTGGTTTGGATTTATAGATGCAAAGTGGAGAAAATGTCTCATACTTAAAATGACAATTTCAAAATCAGTACCATTACAACTGAAGAATTTAAGATAAGATAACTTTATATATCCCGAGGAAACTGTTCAGCTGTTGCAGTTCAAAGTATGACAAGAGTGCAAATTAAAAAAAATTAAAAATAGGACCAATAAAGATTATAAATAAGGTGCAAAAAACAAATGTAGTTAATGTTGTCATAAAAATAAAGTGGTCAATATTAAGGTGAAAATGAAAAAGGGACATCAAAAAGCATGTTTTTGATGTCCCTGATGCACCAGACCCTGGCTGACTGAGCCAACAGCACAATTTAAAAATGACAGTAACCACTGGCCGTTCACTTACCAATCTTGGCAAAGGCTTCTCTCAGTTCCTCCTCCTCCTCCGGAGAAATTGGCGTTGGGGTGGTCATGTTGGAAACCTGAAACTGACAGAGAGCATTAAAAAAATTAGATCCGTAAATTAAAAGCCAGAACCTGATAGAATTGAGGGGCTCGGCATAAGTGTGCAGAGAAAAGAGGAACATGGAATCTATGCTGTGATGAAAACGGCCCACGGTTCTCATTTCTGACAGCTTCTAACTTCCTGCTTTCTGCTGCACTTCCTGCCTGACAAAGAAGAGTTTCTTTGTTTGTTGCTGTGCTTTGTAATAAGATCTGGTGCTTTGACTGGTGGAATAATCATCACACTCCTACTGTATAACACCGTCAGACTCAGAAAGGAAAAAAAGGAAAGGTTTTTTTTTAAAAGGATGAAAATTGAAGCAGCAAAACCAGATAGTCCACTGCATTCCAAATTACATGTTTTTCTTTTTACTTATAGTAAGTACATGCCTTTATGAATCATATACTGTTGTATGCAGTATGCAGTATGCATACTACTTCGACTTTGACCTTCTTGCTCAATTTAAGTTGATTTATGTATTGGGACAAACGGTACTAAAACCTTTTCTTGTGTACTAAATACTGTGGTAGTATTGCACCAAAATGAACTACTAATTCCTTTAAAAGGTACTGACGGGGGGAACTTTCTGTCTTTATTTTGTAATTTGAGGTTTCGACAATAGTACATTATGTGTTTTAAATTAAATTACTGCACCAATAGTTCAGTTACTGTTCACATCAACGTTTGGTGTCTTAAGATAAAAGCTGCAGATGAGGAAGAGTGAAGCAATTCTGAGAAGTAGGTGATCACATGACAAACAGCATTTTATTTCAGTCTGTGGTGATTCACTCACGTGGTGTGTGTGTGTGTGTGTGTGTGTGTGTGTGTGTGTGTGTGTGTGTGTGTGTGTGTGTGTGTGTGTGTGTGTGTGTGTGTGTGTGTGTGTGTGTATGTAGATCCTTTTTCTGGGTAGAATGTGAACAAGGAGGATGTGAAGAAAGAATGTGTTGCACTGAAGAGGACGCCTACCACAGAAAGAAGACTGACTTTAAACTTTAAGACTTATTTCAACTTCCTACTCTGCTCGAAGAAAAGTAACCTGATGGTGACATTTGAAACAAGAACATATACATGCAACCTGTGTGAAGACTGAGGCTGAATTTAGTTGTAATAATTATAGTTTACTGAGAGGTCTGAGAGGTTCCACTCATTCAAATGGGGGCAAAATAGTAGATTTAAGGTCCATTAGGAAACCCTGTCTTTTAGAAATTACGCGATTACCACCTAATGTCAGGTTTAAAAATAACCAAACAAAAAATTTAGATTTGGATTTGGAAATTAGAATTTTTCCTAACTTAACTAAAGTGCTTTTGAATCAAAAAGATTGCAAAATATAATAATATAACTAATATAATATTTCTAAGAGATCTTGTCACATATAAAAGGTCTTGACCTTGTCTATACCCCCTTCCAAATTAGCCACTCTATGCAGCCGCTTTAGGAAATACCAGTAGGTTACACATCATGTTTCCTGCATCACAGTTCAAAGAGGGTCAAGACCTCATACCTTCAGATCTGTGAGCCAAAGAGAAGAGAGTCTCCAGATGTGAGATGTGTCACTTTCTTTTCTGTTAATTAAACTCCATTGGTTACAGAATAAGATGCTAACAGGATCTTAAATCTACTATCAGTTAAATAAAAATTCAAGACAACCACACAAACAGTGAAATGTTCAGGTGTCCCTGAACATTTCAGTCCGATAGAACTTCAGCTTCAGTTTGTTATAAATACGTTTGTGGTGTGGGCGGGAAATGTGGTTTCCAACATATATTTGATATTTCCATGCTGTAAATATTTGCTGGCCAACATATACCTATATAGACATGGGTCATTTATCTGTCAGATTGTAATCAAATCTTTATTAAAAAATAAAAAGAGTGTGGACTAAGGACTAATAAATATTTTTATACTTACATATTTCATTTTATATACACATTTATCTTACATTCATTGTGTTATTTTGTTCTGGATTTATTGCGATGCTCTGCCACATATATTTTGTAAATGCTGAGGAAAAATAAAGAAAATTAATTAAATGTTGAACTGAATTTAACTGAATTTGAGTGGCAACTAATGATTATATTCAGTTAGTCACCTCATAATGTATTCATAGAGAAAAGAACATTATGATTTCATAAAGTGCTTTCAGTTAATTATCACATAGGACAAGAAACATGACAAGCCATCACAACGGACAAACTGAAACCAGGTCCTTTTGGTATTTTGCTTGAAAATGACAATCAAACAATCAATCTATTCAAAATAGTTGCCAATTATTTTTCATGTCAATCGACATATTGTTGCAGCTCTAAATCTACCTGAATTGAATGACTGGAGCAGGCGGTTTGGCCGCCTCCTGCATTTACATCTAACACATTTATGTTGCATCCTGTCAGTTCACTGAAGAACTAGAAAAGTGTGATATCTTGCAGCAGGTTACGGACGGAGGACACTGTTTAATCAGAAGTCGACTGCTTCCTGTTTGTTTTTCGGCTCACACTTCAGATTGAATCAACTTGAAGGTTCTTGACAAACTGATTTCTGACTTCTTACATGAAATATTGTGCATCACTGAAAGATCAAACCACAGCAGCCAGTAGCTGAGAACGTGTTGAAACTGCTTCCTTCACATTCTCCCTGAAATCAGTCAGATTGAAATATCTATTATTAATTGTATTATTTCATTTAGTGCATGAAGATAATAGTCGATTTATCCACACCTTGCATCTGAGAATGTGTGGCTACTGAAATGCACTTTCCCTCCTGCACCCTGATTGGTTCCCGTTGATCAGGAAATCCTAAAGGTTACATCTGCTCTCTTGCATCAATTATGAGGACATTGAAAAGCTCAGTTTACGCTTTAATGTCAGGGAGGAAAAGTGTGCATAGATTTAGAAATAATTAAGTCTTCTTTTGTAACAATGTTTAGGGACTTTTGTCCACTTACTGTCTTCACAGCTCTGGTGTCTGAATGAAGTGAAGTGAATACTGCAGCTGTTCTGTGCATCCTGCAGAAGCACAGCAGCTTAAACAGACCCTGAACAGTTTCACTTCTCGTCTGCCTTTTGCCGATTGTAGTTAAATGACTCAACCTGACATTTAAAGGTGCAAAACTACAGCTTCTCTGGCCATACTTACTTTACCAAATATTTGTTGTCCATGGCAACAAGCTTCAATATTTTCCTGCTTCTTTTCAGCACTTTGTATTGTTCAATTATTATTATTATAATATATATTTTTTAAGTATTTATTATTATTTCATTTTTTCTGCTGTTTTCAATTACTTTTTTAAGGATCTTTTGGCGTTTAAGTTTCCTTCCTATTAGCTGTTTTAAATGTTCTGCTTTTTATTTTAATATTTTGTACCTTTCTTTCATGATTGTGTCACTGTTTTTATAGGGACATCCTTTGTGTGCAACCAGTAAATAAACAAATATTCTCAAGGCTTCACTTGTACAGCAGCTCAGTGGGTAAAACAGGACACAGAGAGGGTTAGTGGTTTGATTCCCGGTGGAGCAACCTAGTCCTGAAACTATCCATTATAACTGACCAGTCAACTGACCAGACATACAATGATATGAACGATTTAACTGTGCAGTAATCAATGTTTATGTATCAATCAGTTCAAGAAATGGTTCTAAAGCTTCTAATTAAAGTCATGACTCAAGTCCACAGCTCTGCAATACTACAGCTTACATTTATTTGTATGTATGTATGTATGTAAGTTAAACTCAGGGATTCACTGTATTTTTTATTTAACATACAAATAGTATTACCAAAAAGTACATAATGAAAAATGTTATATTATTACATTTATTATGGCTAATTAATGTATAATAATGCAAGCAATGCAAGTTTTCATTACTATTAACTACAGCCATCAGATAAATATAAGACACTAAAACGTCTTTCTGCAGCGTGAATTTCGTCTGTGAGAGAACATTTGCATGTGCTGAGCCTCGTCAGCATGCCTCACATGTGCTCGCGTTTCATTAACTAAATCCACGACCTCTGGTCAATCAAAGAATTAAAAAAAAATGACACTCACAGTCCAGAGCTGATGACAGAGTTTCTGGAGGGATTTTTTTTTTCCGTTAAAGTGAGGCTAACCGCTAACTTCCCTTTCAGCTCACTGCAGTGGTTTAACTTCTTCCTCCTTTGAAGGCCTCACTCTGCTCTAATCTTTGCAATTGTACAAATTTGAAATGATTTTCTCTTTGTCAAACATGCGCGTGTAAGTTTTAAAATGTGAGCAAGTTTTTAGTTGTTGCTTGGTTTTTAGAGGTTAGGGTAATGAAAATGTCAATGTCTTCCCCTCTTGTATTTATCTGCCCTGCCTCTTTCACACAAACATGCAGATTTTTAAAAAAAACACTCGCTGTGTCGCTCATCTTGGCCCAGTGATGCCTTCAGAAAACACCTGTGTACCAGGGGCTGCCAGATGTTTAGTTACCTGAGAGGTGAGGCGAGGAGGCTGGTGATCTCTGGGTGTGGAGGATTACTAATCTCTCTTCCTCAGTTGGTCCGCCTGGCTGCTGTGCTGCTCACTGCTCGACAGGCAGCACGCTGAGTCGCCAGCAGGGCGACAACGCATCTATTCACATCTACAAGGAAGGAAGTGACATGCAATACTTCAGAAACAGGAATGAAAGCCGTTTTGTCTTTATATGGCAATGCACGCTTGGCTCTGACTCAAGGTGACCACCGTGGCAGGATTGGAAGCGTTGTCAGAGACGTGTTTTACCATTTCAGCATGGTGGTTTAGATGTTACAGGGTTGAGGGCTTCATTCACAATGCTGGCACATCCAGAAGAAGGCAGTGATAGATACAAGGTTCATAAATCTGATCAACCGCTTGTGTCAAATGTTTTAATGCATGAAGTGTTTTTTAAAAGTGTGGTTGTCAGAGAGGGAGCTTGTTCTTGCTGTGACTTTTAAATCAAGCAACCAGAGAGGCAGGTGTTTAGAGAGACAGACAGGTCAGATGTAGAAGTTACAGAAGCAGCCAGAACAACAGACAGGTAGTTTGAAATGCCAATGAACAAGTAGAGACAGACTGGTGGAGATGGGTGGACAGAGAGACAGGAAGCAGGCAGATACAGAGATAGAGAGGTAGTTAGAAATACTGTAGGCATCTCAAAGGTAGAGAGACGGGAGGGCTGGAGGTACCCTAAATTGTTCCCAAGCCCCCCAAATAATTTGGCTTTTTAATCTCATACTGATGAAAGGGCATACATAGAGTTTTAGGATTAAAGCATCATAGTCTTTAGAAAGAATATACTTTAGAAAGAAGCACTTTTGCCGTATTTAGTGACCCGGGAAAGGGAAGTTTGGGACCCCTGCTAAAGCTGTTGCCCCCGCGACCTGACACCGGATAAGCGGTTGCTTTTCGGAAGGTGTTTTGACCACTCAGAGCCAAAGTAGACAACACAAACATCCAAAATGTATACAAACGAGCTCATCCAATCAATATCCACGATCCAACTGTTGCACGGCTGTTTTTATTTTTTCAAATAATCTCCCTCCCTGCTGGATGACTTTTATTTTCGCAATGAATACGTATAAAAACATAATTATCCCAGTAATTTCTCCACGTGAGAAATACTAGGTGTGGTATGGAAGCGCAAATATTTTGTATACTTCTCCTGGGGGCTAAGTCCCCGTCTTTGTCTCTGGTTAGAGGCATGGAGATAAATAAGAGAGGTAGACAAACAAGTAGTCAGAAGGAAATACTGGTAAAAAGAAAAGCAGACGATATGTAAAGCATACAGTTAGTTGAAGGACACACAGGAGAGGCTGATGGATGAAGTTGCACAGGTGTAAATTCCTCTATACTGTCACATCCAACTACAAGGTACCAGTTGCATAAAAACTATAAAACTACACCGTACCTGTTAAACGTCAGGTCTGACGGTCGTTGTTTATGAGCCGACTAAATCTGTGACAGGTTCTGCTCTCGTGTTGCCCTCATTTTCCGGGTAAACTATCCGTTAGAACGCTTCCATTTTTGTTTGTTTTAGTTACTAGCTAGGCTACAGTAGCAAGCTAGTTCGCTAGCGTTAGCCTTTTCACCTGAGAGGCGGGGGAGTGGTACTGATGAATGAAGGGAGAGTATACAGTAAGATATATTTTTTAGATTTTGTTTTCATTAATTGTAGTTGGCTTTAAATTAACTAGCGGTAGACACTATTGATGGGCAAATTAAGCTTTTGTGGAGCACTGAACCACTTTTTTCCAAAATGGGTTCATTACTCGAAAGTTCAGTTACAGTGACCTCTCCTGGCGAAGTGCGAGGCTGCAGTGGATGTAATCTTTGCTTTGAACATTCTTTGATATGCGCGTGCGTACGCGTACACGTACACACACACATGAGATGAGATGAGATGAGATTCAACTTTATTGTCATTGTGCAGTGTACAAGTACAGAGACAACGAAATGCAGTTAGCATCCATCCAGAAGTGCAAAACAGCAGTAAAGTGCAGAGTATGTGCAAATGTACACTGTAAAAATAAGAATAAGAATATTGCAGTGGGGTGTGTACAAGTATGTGCAAATATACAGTTTAGGAACACGTATGGGAGGTGCACTAGATGAGTGCGAGTGCAATATGGCAGAAAACAGTATGAAAAATACACTATAACACTAAGTACGCTGGGTGAGTATGATTACACTATACACACACACACATACACATACACACACACACATACACACACCAGTAAAACTGAATATAATTTTTTATTTACAAATACATATTGATGAATTATGAATTATTTTGTCCTGCATTTTATTAATTAACAATTTATAACATTATGAATGGTGGATTTTCAACATTTGCTGCTGGTTGAGCTGGTATGAGGGCTGTTCTTCTGTAAGTGTTTCAGGTGGTGTGTATTTTATCAATTGTGAGCATTGCGCTGTCAGTCATTTTACTGATGCCTGTGCCAGTACTTGATTGTAGAATCCAATGATTTTGAATCTAGAATCCAGCAGTGTTGAAAGGGTCAGTACAGTTTGGTTCTCTGTACTGTCAAACTTCTTTTGCATCACCGACATCAAGTTCTGTCCCAGTAGTTTAGCTGTGTTGTGGCATATTTTTCCAATTGTTTCATTCATACAAGTGTAACATTAACATTTTTGTCATCCATCTCTCACGTGCGGTCGTGGAGTGCCTGTGGTCACACGGCAGTGTCGCAGCCGCCTACCTGTGCTGCGGCCGCCTCTTGTGGCGCATGTTTTTCATAAAATACAAGATGGCGGAACATTTCGGTAGGCGGACTTTGGTACTCCAAGTGGATTTTTTTGCCAACATCTCAGTGTAGCGCTCCATGCTTCAGTCTCTGTGCTGGTTGGCTTTTGGGCACACCTCGCTTCCCATTCAAGAACACAAACTACCAAGCCTCAACTGGAAAGGTGAGCATGACACTGGTACTATCACTAAGTGATGCCAAAATCAGAAATGTTCAAATCCTGCCTACACATTGGGGCTTCAATACCAATAACTATATGTATACTATGGCTACATCAAGTCGAATTCCCCTACTGTCACGTTTCGCTGACGTGTAGGTAAACAAACGCTGAGCCAATCGCAGAGAGGCAGCTCGGTCATCTGACAACAGCTTCCGGTAGTGTGACGTCAAGTCGTGTTGTGTTGTCGAAATGGCAGGACACGACCATCATCATCACCACTTCTCTCTGTGTTTCTGCGATTTAATGAGGTAAACTTCTTCCCACGAGCAGTCTCCCGTTTCCTTTACTCAGCTGATGAAATGTTATAAAAACGGAAAACAGGAATAAATGGGCTTAACGAACGGGCAGCTAAGTTTAGCTCAACTAGCAGCTAAATGGCTAATCTCAATGTGATACTACACATTGAGTCATTTGGTAAAGTCCGGTCGTTTACACCACGGTGGTGTCATATCTACCCGCAGGCCGTTTACTGTCCTGCGTGTCCCCCCTCCTCAGGTTGTTGTGGTCCCTGGTTGTGCCCTGCGCCTACCTCAGCCTGGTCCTGACCCTCTTCTTGCTGCTGCTTCTGCTGGTTGTCCGCATGTGGCTGCAGGGCCGCCGCAAGGCCCGCCGGGCTCAGGACGTCGGTCCTGCGGTGGCTTTCTTCCACCCGTACTGCAACGCCGGCGGAGGCGGGGAGCGGGTCCTTTGGTGCTCCCTGAGGGCCCTCATGCACCGGTACACGCGATTCAGCTGTCAAACTACACAACCTTTTTACACTGTTTGGCCAAAAGTATGTGTTCCTGTGGTGGTGGAAGTACTGTACTTAAAGTTACTGTGAGGAACAGCCTCCAAGGTAGGAACTTCAAGACTGCACGGTGCAGACAGATAGACCTGCTGCAGTAAAAATGAGAGGTTTTCTAAAGGAAAACTGGTGCATGGAAACTGCTTTTGTCCGAACACCAACATCTCAACAATAAAAGCTCCTTTTAGTTGCTTTAAGTGTAATTTATTGCTGAATTCTAAATCCACCAACACGAGCCAGACTAGATCAAACCCTGCAGCAGGTTCAACATGTGGTGTAAAAACTGAAACCAGAAGAGTGGAGGCTTTCAGTGCAGCAGATTCAAATTTTACTTTCAATAATCCTACGTAACATAATTTTAATAGACAGGTGTGCACATACTTTTGGCTTTACTTTTACACCACTGCTTTAGTGGTTAGATACCAGTAGGGGGTTGTCAAGTGCATAAATACCATCACATGCAACATCAACAAATCGAGAGAATAGCATTTAAGGAAAGATTAAAGAGTCGATTTCTGTGGGAATTAGGTTCTTTGCAACAGAAATTTAAGATATAGTCAGTCAGCTAAAAAAAAAGATGAAGCTACTATAAACTATGGCTCGAGTAGTATCACTGAAACTGATTCTCCTCAGATACCCTGGTGTCTCCTTCGTGGTCTACACGGGTGACCAGGGAGTGACCGGCGAGCAGATTCTGGAGGGAGCCCGACAACGTTTCAACATTACACTGCCTCGACCAATCACCTTCATCTTCCTGCGCCACCGGTCACTGGTGGAGGCCAGTTGTTACCCGCACTTCACGCTGCTGGGACAGAGCGGCGGATCCATGTTCCTCGGTAAGACTGCGCCAGAACATGTGACTTATAGTGAATTTGTTTTTTATAGCAGTGATGGAGATTGTGGGGCTGGATAAGTTATCCCCATCTCTCTCCCCTCTTTCACTCTAAATGCTGCCCTATCTCAATGAAGGCCCCCGAAAAAAAAAGAGATGGAGATTGTGAGTTCAAGTATATTTATATTGTGTGTGTGTGTGTGTGTGTGTGTGTGTGTGTGTGTGTGTGTGTGTGTGTGTGTGTGTGTGTGTGTGTGTGTGTGTTGCAGGCTGGGAGGCGTTGACCGCCTTCGTTCCTGACCTTTACGTGGACTCGATGGGCTACGCCTTCACTCTGCCCATCTTCCGCTACCTGGGAGGCTGTAAGGTGGCAAGCTATGTTCACTATCCCACTGTCAGCACCGACATGCTGTCTGTGGTCAGAGAGAGGAACCCCAGGTTACACAGCACGCAAAACACACACAAACTCACACACACTCTCTCACGCATAAAACCATACCAACCTTCTGCCCCCCTCCCTTTCCAGATTCAACAATGCTGACTTCATCTCCAGAAACCCTGTGCTGAGTGCAGTCAAGGTGGTGTACTATTGCTGCTTCGCCCTGCTGTATGGCCTGGCTGGCTCCTGCAGCGATGTCATCATGGTGAACTCCACATGGACACTGGGACACATACTGTCTCTGTGGCGCACCCCGGCCCGCACAAGCATCGTTTACCCACCCTGCGACGTCAGAGCCTTCCTGGACGTTCCGCTGGAGGAGGAGGTCGAAGAGGAGGTGGAGGAGGGCTGGGAGGAGCTCGGAAGGGAGCTGGGGAATGAAGTGGAAGGAGGGGAGGACAGGAAATGCCACTCCATCGTCTCGGTGGGTCAGTTCCGGCCGGAGAAAGACCACCGGCTGCAGATTCGGGCGTTTCACAACCTGCTGAACAGGAAAGAGGAGGGTCCTGGGGGGCGGGAGTCTCTGCGGCTGGTGCTGATTGGTGGGTGCAGGAACCTTGAGGACGAGGAGCGTGTACTGATGCTGCGGGGGCTCTGTCAGGAGCTGGATGTGTCAGATCGCGTCGACTTCAAACTCAACGTGCCCTTCGAGGAGCTTAAGAGAGAGCTGGTGGACGCCACCATCGGTCTGCACACCATGTGGAACGAACACTTTGGTATAGGTGAGGACAACACGCCACTTAAAACTCACACACACAATTTCAACAACATTGTATTCATAAAAATGACACGGCTACTCTATTACTCAGTTATTTGCTTTGAAGGTCAAATCTGCTTTGACTACCACTAGTCATTTGTGATATGAAATTTTCATTACCTGATATAGTAAATTACATCTTATGGAATTAAAGGTGGAAATTAAAAAATAAAACTTTCACGAGGGGAAAAATGGTGTAATCTTATTTTAAAGATGTGGGATAATATAACATTGTAGTTGATCTGGAAAAATATTGGATTATTTCACAATTGAATGGTTTTGATAACATGAATGGGTCTCTTTATGACCATGTTGTATGTGTGTTCTAACATGCTGTACCCATGTTCACATTGTTTAGCATGGTTCCAAGAAAGAAAACAGATGTTTCAGTGCAGACCATTGCTTTCTTTTCTCTCTCTCTCTCTCTCTCTCTCTCTCTCTCTCTCTCTCTCTCTCTCTCTCTCTCTCTCTCTCTCTCTCTCTCTCTCTCTCTCTCTCTCTCTCTCTCTCTCTCTCTCTCTCTCTCTCTCCAGGTGTGGTGGAGTGTATGGCTGCAGGCACCATTGTCCTCGCTCATAAATCTGGAGGTCCAAAGCTGGACATCGTGGTGCCGTACGAAGGTGGACAGACGGGCTTCCTGGCCGACAGCGAGGACAGCTACGCTGCTGCAATGGAAGCCATCCTGGCACTGTCTCCATCGGCGAGGCTGGAGATCAGACGCAATGGCCGGCGCTCAGTGGAGCGATTCTCCGACCAGGAGTTTGAGGCTAGTTTCCTCGCTGCCATGGAGTCTCTGATGAATACGCTGGAGCGATGAAGAGGAACAGACAAGGCCCAGGACCAGGACTTTATTTGAGAATAATTCTGCTACACAGATATATGGGGTGAAACAGTGAGAGCCATATCTACATTTAAAACAAGCTAAACTTCAAACGCTGTCAGCAAAGCGTGACACAGTGGACAAAACAAAAACAAAAAAACATTTCCAGTTATTTTGCACATGTCAAACTTATGACTGTTGACCAAACAGACAGAAACCTTAAGGAGCAACAAACATGAAGAGTTCAGTATCATTAATCATCACTGTTTGACTTCCAGCTGAAAGCCTCCCCAGTAACAGGGCTAATCGCTAATTTTGAAGTCGATACAAAAGTCACATTATGTTGATGTGATGTCGGCTAACAGCTTAAAAGAGAGCTCAAGTTTCAGTTTCAATCACAATACTTTATGGAGTACGTTACATTTACAAAAGATTTTGGGAGATTTTTGGTCCAGGAAAGGTTGAGCCTAGCGTAGGACAAAGCCTAAAAGAAGAGGGAAAATGCTAGCCTGTGTAAAAAAAGAAATGGTTTTGTCTTCCATCCTACATGTTTTATCTTGTTAGTTAGCATGCTAATACGTCCAGGAATCACCTGGGGTTGTTTAGCTGTCATTGGACAAGAAAGTATTTTGGTTAACTGCTTGTTAAACTTTACTGTCTGTTTTCTATTTCTCCGTGTTTAAGTACACACGATACAACTCTTTTGATTTTGCTAGCAGTTTCCCCCTGCTTCCAGTCTTTGTGCTAAGCTAAGCTCAACTTGTATCTCAGTACTGGACACCTTGAAATTAAAGTCATATGAATCTTCTCATCTGACTATGAAGCATATTTCCCCAAATTATCTTCTAAGGCATTTAATTAAAGTAAGTAGTTACATTCCAAACAGCTTTGTAGTTGACAACTCTGATGGTCATACATGTTTGCTAGTTTGGAATTGAATACTGGTGTGATTATGCTTATATTTAATTTATGATGATTGGTTTCTCTGTAATCTAATTATTGATCCATTTTAAGTAGATTTAAATGGGTTTGCAATATTTTCCTGACTAAGTTAGGGAAATTAAGACTTTCCTTTTGGTGCTTTCTTTGCACATTTAAGGAGCACTTAAGATGTGTTTGAGTTAAGATGAGGGCCAAATATCTCTTTATTACCGTATATTTTTTACTTCCTGCATTCCAGTTTGTAACAAGTGCACAGATATATGATAATGTGTGAAATATTAAATAAGCTGTTATTTTGAAAGAGGAATTATTACTATTTAAGTATGTATGTCCATGTAGAGAGGATTCTCTGAGAAACTGATATTCTACTTAAACAATAAATCAAACAAACTGCTTGTTGTGTGCTGCCAACTTTGCCAAGAAACAAGAGTTACAGCACAAGAAATATGCAAAGATTATAGCTGCCGAGTAGCTGCTATTAGTATTAATACCTTCCATTTATCTCTGATCGTAAATGAAGAATAACAATAAATCCCATGAAAAGACCAAAACCAACAGTGAATGTATGGATTAACATGTATTGTGTGTGTATATAAACCCTGATATATCTTCTTCCTCTGTGCCATAGAGATCATTGATGTCCAAAACAGATTAAAAACACACCAGTGATGATGTTCCTTCATTCCTTCATCAATCCACCGCTGGAAGTGGTTCTCAACAAATTGGACTATTTTCTCCTGTTTGTTTAATTAAAAACTACAGTGATGACGAGCCATTTTGGGAAATTACTGGGCCTTTTTAAAAAGAAAAGAAATTAAATATTTGTGGTTTTAAAAAGATTTGCTTCTTCAAGTAGGAACCAATGGGTTTGGAGCTGAGTGAGTTCTGGTCTCGTCATGGGATTTGTTGATGATAAGAAATATAAAATAATAACAGACGTTATTAAATACAAAACAACAACGAGGAAACTGGTTTGATAATTCAATTTAGGAACTAGTTTGTTTCAAGTATACTGACCTTTCCTAGGGCAGTGAGAGTGACTGGTCGAAGGTGCTCTGCAGAGTTTTCTCGCTAAACAAAAGCTTTCTACAGTCAGAGTTTCTAACCAAAGCACAATGTGTGTCTAACAAACAAGTTCATGTCCTCCCTCAAAACATTTTACCAAACCGAATGTAACGTGCGTTACATTGTTTACATGCATGACTTCTTGATAGCAGTATTCTTCCCGCCTTTGTTAACACATGAGTGTTCTTCTTTGTGAGTTGATGCATGACTGAGACAAAACAGAATCCATACTCAACTGTACCGTAGTGCTCCTTGTGTTCAAAAACTCCCAAAACCACCTTTCATTTACAGACGACAAAGACTGTAACCAAAAGTTTGTACTTGCAACTCATTTAAACAAGGCAGCTTTGTCATTATCCTGTTATAGAATATATATATGTGTTTGTGAGCACTTAGGTTGTAAGCTGGTGCTTATTTAAGGTCTTGATATCATTTAAATGCTCAGACTGACCGTCAAGTTCTTCAGGCTCAGAGGAAACGACGTCTGCACGTGAATCCTCGGATTCCTGCTGGTTCGGTTTAGACTCTGCAGCACTAAATCCTCCAACCTCATTCTCCTCCATCCCATCGTCAACCGCTGCCCTCTCCTCTGTGTGCTCGGCCTCGTCTGAGCTCCCATCCTCCATCACAAACAGATTCTTCATGGAGTCTGCCACCGCTTCTCTCAGCTCGTCCTCCGACTCCTCAAAGTTTCTGTTGAGAAACAGGAAATGAAGATGATGTCATGCAAAGCACTCTGACAGCATTCTCCAGAGTCATAATAGATTGGGTTTTTACTCATTTTAGTTAGAAGCATTTGTACATTTGGCTCAAGCGAGGACAATTTGTGCTAAAAAATGTAATGTAAGTAATGATAAGATAGGTCAGGAATCTCTTCAGTTCTACTGCTCTTACAAGATTTAATCAGCTTTTCTAAGTTGTGTTCCCCTCTTCTTTTCTAGATTGTAAAGACAGTACAGTACATTTGCAGGAGAGCTCTGATATATTAAATTGTCATTTTTGTCACTTAACCTTAGTGCACTTTAACCAGTTTAAACAAGTTAGTCAGTTTCTACATACAATACATTTATTCATTTATCAGTCACACAAAAAACTTACTTAAAAAGCCAAACACATTTTAATCAATACAACTATTCATTATATTATATTCCTGAAAAAAGAACAAGTCAGTGCTATTAGGTAATATTAGGTTATGAAATGCCCAAGACATATGTTTTTCTATATTTATGTAACGTGACATGGGAACATATAATGTGGCCACAGAGAAGGCAATGAAGCGGGACTGGGCGTTGTTGAAGAGAGATACAATATGTTCATGTTCTGAGAATATAACTGAATGAAAACTGGGAAAATTGGAATCCTTCTAAAACTCATCACAAGGACGCGACTAAACGTGTATCAAAATGATAGCATATTCTAAGTTGTATCAGTATGTCGTTAACCTCACTCTAATTAACACTAACACTTATTATGGTGTTATACAATAATAATACTCAAAAGAAATGAAGAGGCACAAAGAGCAGTGAATGTGGGTGTTGACTTACGTGTCATCATCGTCTGACCTCGGCTCCAGACGCTCTTCATCCAACTCCAGATCAGAGTCCTCCTCTTCCTCCTCAGTCTCATCTTCTGCTTTGTCCTTCTCTGGCTCTAAATCTGGGAACACAGTTTATAGAGATTATTGTAAGATCACTTATTGAGCTGAACACCTCGTCATTTTAATAATAATTCACCAACAGTAACATCAATTATTTCATTGACCTGTATCCACTGAGTCCAGAGTTGATGATGCAAGTTCTGCCTGAGAAAGAGCATTTAGCAGGGTGTTGGGGGGGCCGTTGACCCACTGCCTGCGACCTGCCGCCGCCTCACCTGTAGGGGGCACGGGGTCAGGAGACATGGGTCATGCTGCACTTTCACGGGCAAGTTTCTCAACCGTTTTTTTTTAATTACTCTGGAATTTCACCTCAGTGATTTTAAAGCTCTACAACACAATAACCTGGAGATAAGGTCAGACTTCACAACTGAAGTTTGTTGCTCAAGTGGATTTTGTTACCTTTGGACACTCTGTGCTGTTTCTGCCTGTTTCCAGTCTATGGTAAGCTAAGCAACCATCTCCAGGCTGTGACTTCATATTACAGACATAAGAGTAGTGTTTATCAAACTCTCAGAGAAAAAGCAAATAAAAAAAATGAAATGAGAAAACCAAATAATACCTACCAGCTAATTACAATAACTATTACATAACTCATAGTTACAATATATGATTTGAACATTTAGGGCCTCTTCACACGTATGTATTACAGGTGTATTGCACCATGTTCAGCCTCGACAGCGCTGTTGCAGACAGAGTTGACGTCCATGTTGGCGAGTGCGTCCAGCAGAGTCTGAGGAGTCCTTTGGCTCCACCCTCTTCTTACCTCCGCCCAATCCCTGAGCTTCAACTCCTCTCCCTCCTGGAAGCTCAGGGTCTTGTTCAGAAGGTCCACTTCCTGTTCAGAGAGTCAGGGAGAGAATGAGAGAGAGGAATTGAAGAACATAAGCTGTGAAAGAGAGACAAAAGAGAGTTGTGACTTACCTCCTCCTTTTGTCCTTCATCACACACTTTCTCCTCCTCATCATCCTCTCTTCCCTCCTCTTTCTCCTTCTCTGCATACCCTTGGTTCCCTTCCTCATCCAACCGGATCTCAAACATGATTCCTTTCTGCAGAAATGCCTAACAAAACAAGCAAACTGCAATCAAATTCATCTTCTTGTCAGCTTTGTACCGTTTTTTTCCCCCTAGATCAGTGCAACATGAAGAGGTACCTACAGCCTGCCAGACCCCCAGTACAATTGTTTGTAAGGTTGTTTTATGCATCCATAAGGTAGTGTAATTACGGTACATGTAGTGGTTCAATGGTTAATATTTTTTGTAGCCTAAGGATATCTAGGTCACCAAGTCAGGCTGTGTGATGTAAGCCCTGCACCTCGGTGCAAAAGTCTAAAGCAAGCTGAACACACTGTTATCTCATAATGTCCTTGAAGAACCCTGCCGGACTACTGAAAGGGAAAAAAACTCAGGCTGACACAGAAGCCTCTAAAAAGATCTGCCAGGTGTGGTATCTCTACCTAGCGCCTGCTTAACAGAAAAGAGTGTCAGGTTAAGGGCGGGGAGACTGACCACCTGACCTGGGGCGTGGAAACCCTGGGACCAACAGCATATAACACACAGTGTCCGTTTGTTTTTTTACCTCGGGGTAACCCACGATGCTTGTATCCTGTATTGGCTATTAAAAAATCATTTTGGATTGAAGACTGGCTGGATTTCCTTTCATCTGTGACTACAATTGTCAGTGTATCTGATAGAAAGTTAGTGTATCTAAAATGAATCTAGAAATAAAGTAGTTGAAGATTTTTCGCGACAACATACACACATCACATGTTGGTTTCAAGACTATTAGAAAAATCATGCAGAAGAAAAGGATGATGCACACTGACTCCAACAGAAACTCATTTAGAAAGATAACATCTTCATCACCATGGTGCAGATAAATCCAAGATTCATGTGTGCTGCTAAACAAAGTGTCTGACAAACCAACTGCAATGATTTTTGGTGGATAGTAAACTGAAAACTGAGCTGCCTACTTCAGCAACCTTATGCTATTCTATGTTAAATATTCAAAATATGGATAGACAATTGTGATCAAGACCTGTAATACCACGCTCAAAGACACATCTTGATCTTGTGTTAATTATGCTCCGTCAGTCTGAGCTGAATATTTCATTTTGCCACCTTGTCTTTGTGCTCTCTCTCCAGCGCTCTCTTCTGATCTCCGCTCTCCTCTCTGATCTGCCTCATAGCTGCTTCAATGTCCTGCAGCGGGAGTGAGACAAAAGGAAGGACATGCAATGACAGACAGGAATATATTAATGAGTTCACAAACTCTCAAATTTGCCACTTTGTAAACACGTAAATTTGTGAAATCTTTTCTCTAATATTGCCCCACTCTTTGGCTCAGTTTTTTTGCCCCTACAGTGGCCCAAATACTTTTTTTTATTTATTTTTTTTATAAATTTTACCACAGTCTTAACCTAATTATTTGATTAATGATTACAACATCAGTGAAGAGTATCTCTGCTGCTATTTATGTAATTGCAATGCCAATGTCATTATGATCACAATGCCTGACTGAGCGGATTTCTTGTCAGTATTTACCTGTGCAGGTGGAGTTCTGTGCTGCTCAGGTTCTGGGTCTCTGGGTTTCTCCACCACAAAGGTTCCATGTTTGTACTGTGGCAAAGGCTGACAGATACATAAATACAATTAAAAAAATAAATAAACAATAATATTCACTGTGTTCCTCTGTAATATAACCGCTGTGGCATTTTAACCACGGTGAAACTGAAACTGTAATAGACATGGACATTCAACAGGACGCTTCAGAGGTTGCTTGACAATCATCATGCTTTCAGCAAACAGGAATGGCTCATTCACCATACCTATAATGCAATTTGACAAAATCCAAACAGATATAGGATAAAAACAAAATGCTCATCAATCTTTGCTTCAATGAACAAAAGTTTAAAAATATTTTAGCAATTCACCTGTTTGTGGGTGCAACATCTGTTTTTCTCTATAATATCATAAATGTACAGTTCTGTAAATTATTCAAGGATCACCCAAATGTGGGATAGAGAAGGCTGCATGAAAGCAGAAACTGTCCTCTAAAACCAGACATAAAAATGGACAGACCTCACCAAAGCTGAAAGGTTTTGTGTACCTCTATTTCAGCTCTCAGACGTATCTGTCTCTTCTGCTGGTGATACTCCTGTCTGATGAGATCCAGCTGACGCAGGTACTCCTGCACACACAAAAACACAGTAAAAAATATAAATACTCAGGTACTTTCAAAGTTGTACTTAAGCACTTGAGTTAATGTACCTAGTACATGTACTTTCAACCTCTGTAAAGCCTTTTTTCCTGGATTCCTGTGAAACACCCATTTATACACACAGATTTTCTACCATGTTGAAGGTTTTGTAAAAACCCATCTCCCCTCTTATACATTTCATCCAGTCTTCGTGAAATTTGGTAATAAACATAATTAAAGGATTCTGAAAAAGTCCCAGCTCCTGAGCTATAGTGATGTCCCATCTAATGACTGGTGAGTCTCCTGTGTGCCTTACCTGCTGTCCGTCCTGCTTCCTGTCCTGAGGTGCATATTGGTGTTCAGGTCGTCCCACTTCCTGCTCCTGACCACCGGGCTTCCTGTTGCTCTCAGCTGTACACGGACGCAGACCCTGGCGGTCAGAAGGGAAAGGTCGCTTAGAGTTGTCGTGGCGCTCTGTATTAATTTATTATATTTAGTGTTGTAGTTTTGAATTCTCCACATAGTGACTTTAAATTTCTACTTTCAATAAACTGTTTCCAAATCCTATAATCCAGTGCTTAAGCTAAAAATCAGAAATGTTTTGTACAGTCAGCATGTGTGAGTGACAGAACAGACTGTGAAGCTGCAGAGCTTCAACCTACCAGCTGTTTCTCTGCTCTCAGCTTGTACTGGTTGGCCTCGTGTCTCCTCTGCAGGTATTCATAACGAGCTGCAGCCACACTGACAAACAGATGACGGGGTGGAAACAGACATGGTTAGTATTGTTAATAATAGTATTTCCATTATTACCAATACTTTAAAACAGCTCCAACAAACAAGCTAAAGGAAAATGTTGACTTAAAGGAATACTTCAACATTTTGGGAAGTCATTTCAATACTTTTCTCATGTCTGTATGGTAAATATGCAGCGAAAGCCAGCAGCTGGTTAGCTGTGCTTAGACTTAAGACTGAAGACAGGAGGGAACAGTGAGCTCTGTCCTATAGCAACACAATTGCTTAGTGAGGAAGTGACTGCGCCTGGGCATGAAATAGTGCAGCAAATAACCTCCATCAAACCACAGCTTCTCATTTTTACAAACAAGAAATGGGATGTTAATCAGTGATCTTTAGGCATGCTGGTAGGGGGATGTTATTACCTTTAGACAGGGCAACTTATCTTCCTTAACAAACAGATATGACAGTGGTATCGAACTTCTCATCTAACTCGGGGCAATAAAAACAAATAAGTGCATTTCACAAAATTTAAACTATTTAAATGAATGTGAAAACGTGGTGCAGGTAGCTGTTAGTTGCTAGTTGCAGGTGGTGAGTGGTGGGTATCTGGTGTATGGTGGTATCTGGTGTATGGTGGTATCTGGTGAATGGAGAGCTGAAATGATTCGTCTGTCGACAGAAAACTATAAATCATCATTTTTGTTTTGTTTTGTGGTCGTTAATAGAATATATTTGCATTTTGGACTGTTGATGGGACAAAAAAAGAAGACATCCCCTTGGTTGTTACCATTTTCTGACACTTACTTTTACACAATATGAATAATTGATCATCCCAGAAAATAACCCACAGTTGATAACGACAATAATTGTTGATTGCAGCCCTATGGTCACTCACAGCTGGTATGGTTCCACAGTGTGGTCTTCACATCGCTCCTTCTCTCTCTCCTGAGGAGGAGGAGGAGGAGGAGGAAGGATGTCCTCCTTGTTCCTCCTCTGAAAGGCGTCCAGCTGAGCATGGTGTTGCTGATAATGGCCAACCGGCTGCTGTCCATTAAACCTGCATCAGTGATAGATTTAGGTCAAAGTCCACATGTGAAGCTCATTGATAAATCACAACATCACTAAGTGAGGAAGATTTTCATTCATGGAGGCAAGGGGGTTGTAAGACACAGTCGATGTAACTCACCTTTGGTTCTGCTGCCCTGCAGTTTCTCTGTCTGCAGCTCTTTGATAAAGAGGCTGAAATCATTACAATTCATTAATTCATTAGAATTAGAAAGATGGAAAGAAGGTTATAAATATAGGGAACATTTGTATGAATATATAATATATAATACTCTCACTCTCGTAGTGTAGTTTTATTATTATTGTTTTATTATTATTAGTAGTATTATTAGTATTATTATTACTTTGTAGTGGGCAGGAGTGTAGACTCTGCGTGGGACTCTCCAGTCTGGTTTAGCAGGTCTTGTCAGAGCAGCCCCAGATCTCTCCGCTGCTCTGAACTTCTGTTTCTTCTCTGGAGAACAAGTTAGAAAAACAAAGCAAGGGGGGAAAGATGTTATATAATTTGGTGTCACTTTGAATGTTGTCTCCTATCAGTGGTGTTAAATTAAATTAACTCAAGTACTGTACTTAAAGGTTGTATCAGCGATTCTGGGCCGAAACATAAATGATCACATTCATCTGTTTTTACCTCACGATCCGCTAGCTGCCCGACCCAAAAGCAGGCCGTCAAAAAACCCTGTCTCTCTAGGCAGCCTAGGCTCCGAGATCGCACACAAAAACAAATGGTACTACCAACACCTCAAAAGCAAAATAAACAGTGTTCCAACCAATCACAGACAAGGGGTGGGTGGCACGTTCATGAAAATGCGCGTCCATGATCATTTTCAAAACACGGGAGGGAGGGGCTCTGTTTGTTTTGGATCTCGCAACGGAAGTGAGGGCAACCAGAATCGCTGATACAACCTTTAAGTACAAGAGAGTGAACTTATTCCATTTTATGTCACTTTATACTTCTACTACTTCAACATCTCACAGGCAAATATTGTATTTTTACCAGACTATATTGATCTGACACCTTTAGTCACTAGAAACTGTCCAGTTATCTCCAGGTGTGCTGATTCAGAATGTTTCTAATTAAAAGGATTACTGACTAAAGGATGAAATATCCCAAACATTTGAATTAACACATTTTAAGTTTTAAAAACAGGTACTCCCTCAATGATTTAAGACTTTGATATCGGATGTCAAAATAAAGTGCATGCCAAGATGTGACACCATCACAATCAGTCCAATCAGGATTCAGCTCATAAGTGCTACGACCTTGAGCGTCATGTTTCCCTGCAGTTTATCAGAAGGTGTTGAAAGAGCAGCTGGGGCAAAACCAGCAGCAACAATGTGGGATCAGACTTAACTCGTTACCGACCACTGGGTGGCGTCAAAATCCACATTCAACAAATCTGATGAGGCCTGAAATCAGTTAAAGCCCAGGGAGGCAGTTTATTTTAGATATTATTAATGACCTGTGATTGGCCAAAATCTGCCGTCACAAGCTAGATGTTAAAGCCTTAAAATAGAGCCAAGAACTAGCCAAAACGATACTGCCTATCCCAGCTTTAAAAAATCACTGTTGTTATGGTTGTTGTCTGTGTTACTGTTACCTGCTGCTCCTGCCCTTGTTTTAGGAGCCTGAGATGCCACTGCTCTGTTTCCATGCAGCACTGTGTGGCTGAACTCCTCCTGCATTAGCTGCACACACACACACACACACACACACACACACACACACACACACACACACACAAACCTTTCACTGAGTTGACTGTTTGATGATAAGTGAACCAGATTCATCAGATTGGTTACCTGTGGGTCCAGGTGTTTGCTGATGTGCTGCTCCAGAAAGGGACGTCTGAGGACAGAGCTGACTGAGGGACGGTCGCGGGGGTTGACCTGAAAAACAATGTCGTAATTACTTTACATGTAACAAACTGAAACATGTGTGATGGCATGAGACACTTCCTTTTTTATACAGTTAATGTGTGCAGTGAACCCCATCCTATTGTTATTTGGTAGATGTGAAAGTTGTTTGAACTCTGTTCAAAATCTCAGTAAACAATTGAAAGATGTTTTTTTCCACTGGAAACGACAACAATCAACTGTGTCTAGAGTGGACAAAGGAAGCTTCCTTGCAGTACAGACAGCTCAGACTAATATCCTGAACAGCTGCTCAAACTGTTTCCTGACATTCACACTTTCCACAAATATAAAATATATAGTTTTGTAGTTTGAACTCAGAGAACTAAGCAGATAATTAAAGGAAGAATGTATCTGTAAAATTTTGAAAATTCAGGTAAACAAGCAACTTCTGACAGGAGAGGAACAGTTTCTATACTGGTTTTAACGGATGGTCTTTTGTATTGTATTCATTAAATGGAAATAAACGCTCCTTATGGTTTCAGAAGTCTGATAAATAAAAACTCACAAGTCATGACTCGCCAGTTCGAGCAACAGAGAAGTTAGAAGTAACAGTCACTGACACTTATGTTCATGTCCCGATTTAATTGAGTCCAATAGTTTAAATTTGTGTCTTCAATGTTCAAGTCCAGATTCACCTACAAGTTCTGAACCAGTAGTTTATGCACTTCATTGTGGTTGCTTTACCTCATATCCTCACAAACTCTAACAGGAAATGAATCGTGGCTGACCTTGAAGAGTTGGGTGACCACCAGGCGAAGGTCGTAAGAGTAGTGGCTGGGTACTGGATTGTAGCGCCCTCTGCAGATTTTACTGACCAGCTCACGCAGACTGGTGCCCTCAAACTGTGGGTCAACAAAGGTGGATAAATAAAGGTTGGGAATAGAGAGGATGACAATGTACAAAAGTATGTGAATAAATAGGTGTAAACACAGCCCTGTGACAGCCTGGCAACCTATCCAGGATGCCTTTGCCTACTGCAAATGGACAACGCTCAACAGAGATGAGAAGAAAGTGAGGGAGCTCATTCCACAGCTACTTCCATCATCAGCTCCAGAAAAAAAAAAAAACGTGTTTAATTATTTTTTACAACTACCACATTGGGAAAGAAAGTTGCAAGATTTACTGTCTGATGTTGCATTTTACTTGCCCCGGGCAAGTGGGCAATCTTTAATGTTGAGCCCGGTACCTAATTTTGCTCACGCAGCCTAAGATTTGCATTAAAGTTAGCATTAGCTCACTTTTAGCACAACCATGGAGGTTCCAGCTGTGTGTGTGTGTGTGCTGGGTGTTGTGCAGCTTACTGGATGCCTCAGGTTGCAGAGTTCATACAGGACGCAGCCCAGAGACCAAATATCCCTACAGAGACACACACACACACACACACACAAGCCAGCAGAATCAGGACTTTTTTTACTGCATCTTGTGAAACTTAAACAGATATTTTGTGTTATAACAGGATGCTGGGGCATGGCCTCACATTATCCCCTGCCCCCGTGAGGGGATACATTCATAAACACCAGAAACAAACCATTATGTCAAAACAAAGAACAGTGAAGTCTCCAATCAGAGTGAAGCTACCGACAGAAACGAAATGTAGTTGAAAGGTTCTCAGTTCCGGAGTTCTGCGTCAGCTTTGGCAGTTTCTTTTTTGGCAAGGAAGCAAGCATGTGTGTGCTCGTGTACTTCCTGCTAGAGTTCCAGACCTTGAGAATGAGGACATTTTCGAAAATCAAGGATATGTTTTACCCTTGAGAGTCTAGAACTACATTTAGGTGAAGGTTAGGGGCTCATGCATGGATTATGTAAATGAAGGTCTCACAAGAATAGCAATCCAAACATGTCTGTGTGAGTGTGGGAAAAGGGAAGTCATTTGACCTTTGTTGTATCAAAACAAGAGAGCAAAGAAGAACAGAGGGATGTTCTTTCCGAGCACACAGAAAGGGAGGGAACTGAATGACAATCCGTTTGCATAATGTTCGCTGCCTTTTTCTGAGTTTCCTGTAACAGAGTATGCGTGTGGGTGTGTATATGTTGAAATGAAAGACTCCTCTGAGTGAATGCGGTACAGTGTGACCAGATGATGACAGTATGACTGCACTCCTATGTCAACCACAACAGAAGTCAGAGAGAAGCAAGAGACAAAACAAGAGAGAAGTTCTTGCTGCACACAGAGTCAGAGTTCATTTTGACCCCAATTTTCTAAATCTTTCCCACAAACAGGGGCTTTTCAATCACAGCTTACACTCCTACGAGGTACAGCAGGCTGTGTTGAAGTGCATGGTGCTGCAGTAACAGAGATATTCTGCATTTGAGGAGTTTGGTTTTAGCCTTCCCTTCTTAAAACTGTCAAAATGATTTAACATTGGGTTGACAACCTTACCTGAAATTGTCAGCATGTCTAGCTAACTTCATTAAAGAATTCAATAAACTTTAAGAACACAACAGCACTTTCCAAAGCAAATTTAAATAAATGTAAAAGTGCTTTACATGATTGAACCAGGGATAAAATATTTCAGGATAGCAATGAGACAAATGTAGCAGGATAGCAATGGATGAAATGTTATGCAAACACATCAGTTAAACCTCAAAATATGAACAGATTTAGCAGCCAAAAAGGGTTTTATTAGAATGAACTAGGAATCTATCCTGCATTTTAATTTCAGTCTCAAGCCAAAACGAACAAAGGACCATGGTTCTCTTATTATTTCAGTAATACATAAATCTTCCCAAGATTTCTGAGTTCAGCCGAAATTTTATTATTATATAGAAACATGACTTTGGATTGTGTGAAGTACGAGCGACGACAGCTCATCACAGAATGAAAGAGATGTTAAAGAAACCATGGTTCAGGTTGTGGGTGTTCTTCCGCGGTACGTACGTCTTGTTGTTGTAGGGTCGACTCTCACAGATCTCCGGGGAGAGGTAGTAAGGTGTCCCAACACAAGTCCTTGCCAGCTCCATGGTGCTGCACAGCCATAGGTCCCAAACACAACACACTCAGTCAGGGTTTGATACGTAAAGTCACATAAAAATGTAGCCGTCCTATTCATGCCGATCATAACATACTTATTAATTAAGGCTTAAAAGGCTTTGTGTGAGGAGCTAAAAACCCTTTTCCTGGAGAAATAACTTTAAACTGCACCCAACTGAAACTGAGCTCGAAGAGAAGAATTACTCTCCAACAAGCATAACTGACGAGGGGTATTTAGATTCTTGCAAGTGTCAGCTAGGATAGCTCATTAGACAACCTACAGTTTGTGCCCTGGAAAATTGTATTGTTGAAACAGAAAAGACACAAACACTAACTAACACTAAATTGATACAAGGTTAAAATAACACTGCTGGCTGAATTATATTTGCATGCTGGAGCATTAATTAAAAATGATTCATTAAAAATAAGGCTGGTGACCTTCCATATTACTTTTCTAGTACAATGCCCATTTGGGGCATGGCCATTCGTATTGAAGTCATGACCTACTCTATGTAGGATATATTGTTTGTTTGTTTTTTAAGTTAAATCTCAACTGAAAAGTAAACCAATAACTACAGGTGTCAGATACATTTAAAGGGAGGTAATACTCATACTATTATAGTAGAGAAGGTGTATAATGTGTGAGATGGAGTTAAAAATACCTTACAATTGTACTTGAGTACATGTACTTTGTTACTTCCCGTCACTGCTTCTTGTATCTTATCAAAGAGGAAACACTAAAAATACATATAAATGTTGTTCTGCATTATTTTCACTACATGTGCGTTTACATGTCCTGGTCAACAGATTGTGGAATGATAATTACTTTTTTGGAGGTCTTCCATGTGTTATGGAGTACTCAGTGATAAACAGCTGCACTGTGAGTGGGGGTGTGTGTGTGTGTGTGTGTGTGTGTGTGTGTGTGTGTGTGTGTGTGTGTGTGTGTGTGTGTGTGTGTGTGTGTGTGTGTGTGTGTGTGTAAAGATGACACTGACTCACTTATTCAACATTCTTGCGATTCCAAAGTCCCCCAGCTTTGCTTTCATCCCTCCGCTGGTCAGGAAGATATTCTGGAACAGAGAGAGAGCAGGACTGAAAGCATGTCTGTGTTCCAGTAGAGAAACAGTGACTGTGCATATATTGTGTGTGTGTGTGTGTGTGTGTGTGTGTGTGTGTGTGTGTGTGTGTGTGTGTGTGTGTGTGTGTGTGTGTGTGTGTGTGTATGTGTATGTGTATGTGTGTGTGTGTGTGTGTGTGTGTAAACAGATATGATTGATGAAAGATAGTAATAGTTGTGAACAGAGACGCAGTCTGTGATCATTTGTGTCAAGTTTGCACACAGCACGGTCTTTGTTCATAACAAATCCAAAGCTCTGGACAGTTCAGCCTCACAATCCTCTGAACTCTGTAATGATAATGCTCATTGATTAAAAGATTCAAACTCATGGTCTGTGGATAAGGTTGTTCACCATGAACAGGTTGTACTAGAAATACATGCTCTACAGTCTGTGGGTTGCAAAGCTCAGTTAAAGCCAAAATCTTGAATCCAAAATCCTGAATGGGTGTTTACGTTTCCAACAGAAGCTGTGGTCAGTAGAGATCAATGTCTCTTATATGAATTATGAAACTTTCTTTAAAGAGCACATTGCATACAAAAATATACAAAACACTGGTTAATAATATTTTCATATAATACAGTATCAGTCAAAAGTTTGGACACCCCTTCTTATTCAATGGTTTTCCTTTATTTTTATTATTTTCTACATTGTAGGTAATACTGAAGACATCAAAACGATGAAGGAACATAAATGGAATTATATAGTAAACAGAAAAGTGCTAAACAAACCAGAATATGTTTTACATTTTAGATTAGCTTTAAAGCTATGGTCTACAATTTGAAAGGTTTGAAAAAAGCATTCCCCCCCCACACACACCCCTCCCCTCTGTGCTCGTATCGTCCTCCCCTCGGAGCCTCCCACAAAGCACACCCCCCCTCCAGGCTAACCTCTCCGTCGAACAAATAAACAATACTGTGGAGACAGAAATAGTCTTGACACCGTCTAATAACACAAAAACAAACTAACGGCAGCTTTCACAGTCATAAGCCAGCATCGGCATGAAAGTTATCTGTGTCACAACATCCATAATAAAGACAAAAGATTCCCTTAGGGTCCATGAGCCTTCTGCTCACTTGACTCATGCCTATCAACATGAACGAGCTGCTTTTGAAAGTTAATGAAGTGTGAGTGTGTTTAGCAGTGAACCGGGTCAGATACCTGAGTCTTGATGTCTCTGTGGAGGACCTTCCTGTCGTGGATGTGTTTGAGGCCGAGGCAGATCTGAACAAACCAGTTCACGACCTGAGGAACACATAGCTCAGTTTTACTCTGTGAGTGTGTTTATGTTCAACTATTTTATTTACCGGTATTAAGACTAAATGACTTCCTAATAACAGAAACACGGGGTCCACTTTACCTGCTCTTCAGTGAAGAAGACTCCTTTTTGCATGTTGATCTTCTTCATCAGATCACCTCCGTCACAGTACTCCATCACTATATACAGGCTGCTCTTCTCTACACACACACACACACACAGTAAATATCTATCTATATATTTGTACATTTTGAGCATTTTGTTCTGTATAGAGTTACATTCACCTTGAAATGAGCTGAAGAAGGCTACGATGTTTGGGTGTTTCATTTTCGACAGCAGCGTCACTTCTTTCTTGGACGCTTCCTTTTCCCTCGCTGACATCTGAGCAGTGAACACTTTTAGTACAACCATCCAATGCTTTAACTCACTGCACGTGTCAATAAACATCAACCCAAAACAGCTGCATAACAACTGGTTTTATTAACAAACCCCCTGAATTCACGTTTTTCTACACAGTGTTATTTTTTAACATTATAAACATTATTTTATTCAGCAAGGGCAGTGCAGATTCAGTTGTGGCTTTAAAACAGCAGTAAGCTGCAGGTTGTCGGTGAGAAACTGTACCTTTCTGAGGTTGATCTGTTTGACCACACAGTGTCTTTCTCCATCTTCCCATTTGTCTCGAACCAGGAAGGCTTTACCAAATGCACCCTCTCCAATCTGACGGATGACCTCATAGTTGTTCATAACACCTGGAAGACCTGCAACAAGAAGCACGTTTCTACACTGAAATGTGAAGAGAAAAGTTTGCCAAATGATTTACTTTGCTTTCTAGAAAAGTCCGACTATTAAAACGTAAGAAAAAAGCACAATAAATAAAAAACAAAACGACACACTTTAGTTGCACAGACAAGTCCAGGCGGAAGGAGCCCGTTGCCTGGAGACGGAGACACGGGCTACAAACGTAGCTTCTGTGTTAGCATGCTAACCTAAGTTCAGTTTCGTTTAAAAAAGTACTTTCCCTAATAGCGGCAAGATATTAACATATCGTCTTACCTTCTACAGTGTTGTCTTGGTCCTCAGAAGTCACATAGTGTAACAAAAAGCGACGGCAACGAGTTTAAAGTGATCAGACGTCAAGGTGTTTGAAGTCACAACAAAAACCCGTTTGGTAAATACGGCAAGCGCAAGTCGGATACACAAGGTGCGCTGGGAGTTGTAGTCATAGTAATTGTCTTTTCCGAGTTCGATCAGACGCCCCTTTTATCATCATATTGATGCAAGGAAGAAAGTTAGATTATTTTTATGATCATTATTTTTTATGAGCAAGGCACCCCAAACTATCCAACAGCCACTGACACTGACTTAATGAGAATTAATTGACTTGATTGTAACCTGATGTTACAAGAGCTGCAACAATTAATCAATTTGTCTATTAGTGGATCTGCAGGAAACTAACTTGCAACTATTTTGATGATTGATTAATCTTTCTAGCAATAATGCCAAATATCCTATACATTGGTCTCAATTTTGAGTTTTTTGTTCATTTGTCTGCTTTGTTTTGTTTTGGGAGTTTCGTCATTTTAATGAAAATATTTGGGATAATTTTGATCAACATGGGCTTAAGGAAATTGGAACACACATACACACACACACAAAAACACACACACACACACACACTGTATGTATACATACAAACTGTAGTGATGGCACCGACACATTTAGCCGGGTCCGCCACTGTCACCTCTGTAATCAGAACCCGGGGCTTCCCTCGACTGCAAAGACAAGTTCTTGATTTAAATCCTCAGTTTGGCAGCAGCGGTTTAGTGCTTTATTCACAGTCACAGATCATGTTGCTGTTGTCACATTTTAGCCATCACACCCCAGAATGATATGCTAGGCAGCCATCGCGCGCACGTGTGTGTGTGTGTGTGTGTGTGTGTGTGTGTGTGTGTGCGCACGTGTGTGTGTGTGTGTGTGTGAAGTTATTCATGGTATATGTTACTCTATCTGAAAGAGTGATGGAAATATATGGTAAGCATCTTCTACATTTACCGTATTAATACATTCATAGTCAGTTGTGCTAAGCTAGGCTAGATATTCTGAACACACAGAGATGAAACTGATAGAGATTGAGGATCTCTTTCACAAGGGTGACCTGGCCCAGAAGGCAGAGTCAGAACCAGTATACAAAGACATACAAACAGCAAGACACAAGAGATCAAATACGCATACACTCATGCCGCGTGTCACCGTTTTATTATTGTTTGTCCTGTTTGGGCTACATAACATGCAGTCATGGTCCTGAGCCACATAATATATGACAAACTAACAATGATAATTATAAGATGAATCTAATAAAAGTATTCTGTTTTGGCCAGATAAATGTAGAAGTAGCATTGTTTCTTTTAATTGCAACACATTTAGTAGTGCAAGTCTCAGAACAGTTTTTATGTACAGTACTTACAGTACATGTTCTTGCCTTCTGTCAGCCATGACTTTATGCCTTGTCTTGACCAAATCTAATTTCTGTAAAGCTTTGCCATTGTTGCATTTTAAATATGCAAATGTGATACAATTACAGCTTAGTTCAATAAGATGTTTTTATTATTATTAAAGAGTTGATGATGTGAAAGGTTTTTGTGTTACAGTGGTTGCTTACTTCTTTAGTTATATAACTTCTTTGAACAACATTCTCTCTGATCCTTCAAGGTGACACACCGCCGCTAACCACCTGGCTCATTTCCCATGATCCCCCTGGGCGAGGTATTTCTGATTAGTGCTTTAATCAAGGACAAATTTCCACTGTGATCAAATGACACGCAGGCCGAGCGCCCGCTGTGACAGCTGATCCGGGGTCAGTCCTCTGAGGTGACGGCTGCAGACACTGTCATATGATGACACAGCACATGCATTTAAAAAACTACAACTACAACATTACACAGTAATATTCCTCCTTTATGATAATACTATAAACACTGAGTACTAATAGTCCAGTCAAAGTAAAGAAGTCTCAACAATAAAAGTAGTCATTCTACAGTTTTATGGTCTTGCGTGTCATTATGAGATTGTTAATACTGATGCATCAATGTTGGAGCAGCATTTAACTGTTTGATCAAGGTGGTTCAAACTACTTTATACACAGTAAGCTAGTTTAGTCCAGTGGTCCCCGGCCCTCCAAAGGGTCACCAGATAAATCTTATGGGGTCATGAGATGAGAAGAAGAAATAATGATAAACATACATAGACATGTCTCTAATCTTTGATTTCACTTGTAGTGAAGTAATGAAATACTCTTTTTAACAGCTGTTGAAAGTTCAAGTTTAGAAGAAAATGTTCCTTTGGTGGCACAGATCACAACTCAAAGTCATCTGAAACATAACAAGAGACACGACTACACACAAGCCAAAAAGGTTAAGAACCAGTGCTTTGATCTTTAACTTTGTCAGGTTAAAAGCTTGTCATTAAATGTCCATCTGAAAAGTAACTAGAGCTATCAGACGAATGAAGGGGAGAAAAAGTACTATGTTTCTCTCAGAAATGTAGTGGAGTAAAAGTATAACGTTACATCAATTTCAAATAATACAAGTCAAATAGAAGGCCCTGTTTTTTCGGATCTCACTTCCTACTAGCACAGCTTTCTATTTTTTCCCAGAAATTTCACCACAGACACCCAGATACTGCAAATGTAATCTAGTGGATAGTGCATATAGCAACGCCATTTAATTAAAGGAAAATATTTGATTTTGTTACTTTAAGTACAGTAAATATAAGTTCAAGCCCACATTTACTGATCCCTACTGTTAATCCGTTTATACTTTTATTGTCAAAAAAGCCATCACTCCTCAGACTGTTTGTCTGATGCGTTTTTCTTGGTTTTGTGCTGGAACATGCCCAATGTTTTGAAGTTGGCCACTTCCTGCCCATTAAACACTTGCCAGGAAGACGTGACATCAAAGTAAGACCTAAAGCAATGCATCATGGGCAGTGAAGTCAAAGGAATTGAGCTCTGTGAGCTAAACTACTGGACAAGTCTAAACCTGATGATGCTGCTGGATAAAAAGTCAAAGATCATCAAAGTGATTACAATTCATCCTGAGGGGAACTTGAATGTCTAAACCACATTTCTTAAAAACACATCAATATATTACATTTAAGTCTGGACCAAAGTGGTCTAAAGAGCAGCATAAAATGTTTTATTCAGAGGACACTGGCAGCTTAACGAGGACACAACGACAAAAACACACAAGACTCTTGGGTTTGTTTTCTCTATTTTGTTTATTGTGTTGGTCTGTTCATATCTTTAAAGAGATTATATACACAAATTAGTACAAGAGTTATCCAAAAAAAATTACACATTCAAAAAAGACAGACAACCCTTGAGAAAAAAAAGATTTTAACATAAGTGTGTGTCTAAACTCCCTGCTGTAAATTTATATTCTTGTTTCTATTTCATACAAATGTATTTTTAAAGCTAAAGAAGAGGAGCACATATTCACACTCTTATTTTAAGATACTTTTCCAGTTAAGAAAGAACAGGCGCAGTGTATTAATAGCTTCAGCAGACAAAATACAAAAAACAAAAAAAGGTCTCCCTGGACTGATCTGCTTCAACGACCAGGATGAGTGGTACAAAAATCTCCTCCTCTTGAAATTGTATAGGTTTGGACTGAAGGGAAGGATAACTACATTTAGCCTTGTCTATTGAAATACATGATAATGCTAATAATTGCAGTTATTTTGATTATAATAATTTAGTTTTTTATACTCAGCTGACTTTTAATTATTTTATGAAAAGATTCCAAGAAGATCCCCGTACAGAAAAGTGGAAAAATACATGACTCTTCGCCTTTTAAAAAAAAATCACAATCAGTGAATATTTTTATCAAACAGCTTCACATTTCACTCCTCTGACTCAGTCAAACTACCTGAAGTAAAGGAAAGAAAAAAAGACAGGTGAGAGTAAAAAAAAAAACAGATCTCACTGCACGCCAGTGACTTTAGGAGCAGTTGTGAGGCAATGCAGCCTCTAAGGCTCACAGATCAGAGTTTCCACCACAACATTGCTCCCGAAGTGACGAATCTTGTGGCAGTTCAGAACTTCACGCTTCTGCATACCTGTAAGAAGAACAGAGTTCAAATTAAATTCAACACACAGTTGACCAAAGTGCTGATCACACATAACATGCAGATAAATACAGATGCAGATAGTTTTAGGGTTTCAAAAGGGAGAAGTTTGTAATTTTGGATACGCTTAAAAATCTTACATTTTAATACTGAACTTACTTGAGGAGAAATACATAAAAAGCTAGGTTTTCTGGTATGATTAGGTTAAAAGTATTCCCATTTAATTGACTGTTTGCTCCACTATTGGGGGTGAATGGAAACACATCCAAATTCATATTGCCACCCGTCTTGTCATTGTCTTGTCCATTTATTACGTGGATTAATCCAAATTCTTTCATATTTGTTTACATCGTCAACAGGCTGAAACAGATTTCTGTTTCCTGATTTCATCTAAGTTATCTTTACATTATGGTTTGCTAAACGAGGGTTTATATTACATTATTAATATATCATATTAATAACATTTCCATGATTGACTCCTGTCTCCTACCTTTGTGAAAACCAGGCATTTAAGTGAACTTGGCTGTTTGAACGCTGGTGTGACCTTAAGCGTATTCAGCAGCAGTTTAACCCAGAGTAACTACATGTAGTCAGAGATACACATTATTACGTTTAAATGCAAAAGTCATCTTAATAAACATGAATAATAAAATGACTTCCTGTTCATACCCAGAATCCTGTCTCTGCGCTGCAGCTTGTAGGTGTCTTTGCCATTGCAGAGGTTGTAGATGAAGTAACCGAGCTGGTCGACGTGCTCCAGGCGCTCGGTCACAATCATCTCCTCATGGATCAGGTAAGACTGAGGCAGGTAGGTGCCGGCCTGGGCAGACAGAGGACAAATAATAATTATTAATGCATAGTAAATAATCACCCCTAATACCTGCCAGCTCTAGAGTACACACACTTTGCTTGACACAGATAAAATTGTGATGATGCTGCGCAAGCCATTGAATTTGGGTTTTAGAGCGGAGCTGCTGTCACGCTGTGTTTGAAAGGGCCTTTACATTCTCACTGTAGGACCAGATTCAGCTCCGCCCTCTTCATCACTTGTTTACTGTAAATAGAGTCTTTTCTGATTCATCAAGATGACAAACTAAAGGTCAGTTTTAATGAAACTGCTTGGTGGTTATAACTGACTCCCTTTGGTACCAGCTCTATTTTTTTAATTGTTTTATTAAATTTGTTATTTAGTCATTTTGGCAAATATGCTTGAATTCAATTTTATTTATGCTTGAATACATATGATTTATAGCGTCATATGACAACAGAAGTTATCTCAGGACACTTAACACATTGAGCAGGCCTAGATTACGCTCATGATTTTCAGAGTTTATACATTTTCAAAGTCCCAACATCACCCAGGTGCAATTACCTATCAGGACAGGTTGTAAAATTTTAGTCTTGCACATAAAAGAGAAGGTTTCGGTTACCTTGATGTTGACGAGCAGCTCCAAAAAGTCTCTGGGAGGCATGACGATGGAGGTGTTGAGTGGGATGACATAGCACTTGTTCAGACTCAGATCCAGGTAGGCAGTCAACCTCTGAGACACAAGACAATGTACAAATCAAGAGAGGTAGTACTTACAAAGCAGTATTTTTTCTCTTTCTATTAAAAATAAACCTTTTTTGTGAAAGCCTTTATTAACCTTATTTTAGAGAAATGCTTCTTTTTCTAATTTTTTTTTCTACTTGCCAGTTTATGAAAATTCAACATTTCCTCCACATTTTCTGTCATTTTTTTAATACACTGCAAGTCGACACTTCCAGCAGATTGTTCGCATTAAACGTTTTCCAGCCTGCTTGTACTAATTTAATGTGAAAATCATCAGGAAGTGTTGACTTGTATTGACAGCTGCCATGATTTGAATACCATGCTTGATATGTGACTTTACGGTTGAAGTCTTCACGATAACCTTTATCTGTAATCTTTCATACAGATCCTCCTATCTGTTTTTAATATGATGTTCTATTAACATTACAGTATAATTTACAAGACATGTGGCATCCTTATTTTCAATCAATCAATGGGAATTATAATTAGCCATTTCTTGTTATCAAGTCATTAGTGCTTCAAACAGGAAGCAGCAGAGGATCCGTGATGAAAGGCTGGGGGAGTCTCACCCTCTGGAAGTCATGGACGATGTCAGCTGGGTCTCCTTCACCGAACTCAGGCACGGGGATGTTGATGAGCGCTACCTGCTCCCTCTCCAGCAACCGGATGCTCTCCTCCAGCTGGCGCAGAGGGAAGTGTTTTGGCAGGTCGACCTCCATCTAAAAAATGAAATGTGTTACAAATTGTTGCAGTCCTAATTTTTTTAAACAAGCTGTATTTGTCAAGATTGCTTACACAATATAATATTGAGAAACAAGAAAAAACACAAACTAAATTTACAACTGGAGACTAAAATGTAAAATAAACATGATTTGAATGCGATACTCCTCATTGGAAGTCGTACCTTCTCTTCCTCCCGGATCATGAAGTCTTCCTCACGATAGTTAACTCCACACACAAACACCTGGCCCTCCTGCAGGGATGAGAGGAGGACACAAAAACAGGCAATATGAGAAAAAAGTCATTTGCACATTGTCACGTTGTCATTCTTGTACTGGGAAGAATTTCTATTCCTTCTGCTCCATGAACTCATCTGTATTTTAATCATATTGATTTCTCTTTCAATGTTTTCAGTATATTGTTCATATGTGAACCCTGGCTGCAAAACTATTTTCCCCTGATGATAAAGATAAATTAACCTACGAGACAGAAAAAGAGACCACCATTGAGATATGTCTCCATTTTGAGCTTGTATCGCTACAGTAGATGCATGTCAATGTGTTGAAGGAAGGCTTTAAACTGCTTGTGGTACTACATGTGACATTTATTATGCCTTTTAAAAACTGGTGAGCTCTCTACAGCGGACTTTCTGATTCAAGGCAGTTTCTGTGCTAATATTGGGCAATATGCGAAGAATTTCTTAAATCAAAGTTGCAAAAATACTTTACATGGTAAAATATTTCAACACTACAATTAGATTAAATCAGTACAGAAAGTACAATAAGAAAAGTACAGATACATATTAGAACTGGGAAGTCAGGGTTTCTGCAGTGCTCACTAAATCATGCTAAAATTATTTTATTCCATTTATGCTGGGATGGCAAATATGTCTGGCTGTATGTAAGCCATTGTGGTCATAGTTAAAAAAATTTTTTTTTTTTTTTTTCATCTGTGTGATGTGTTATGTGTCTTCATTTTCCAGCTTTTTAACTCACTGGACAATCACTTCTAGTTAGTTTTATCCATTAAGGCACTGCTGCAGTGATCACAATGTTTATGTTTCTTCATTAGTCTTTTTTCCATTTTTTTTAAAACATTGTCTTTACTTTCAACGATCTCTACCAGCATTGAAAACGTGTCAGAGTTGCTGACCAATCAGAGTTCATGTGGTCTCACTCTGGTCTTCTCCCTCTATGCGAATGGAGTCCTCGGGTCTGTCCCTTATGTGTCTCTTCTTTCCAGTTCTTTAATGTAGAGAGGAGGTTGTAGCTCCTGGAAGTTTCTTGATGTTCTTGATTACCAGTCTGTTTCTCTTTCTGAGGTTTCTTTTTTAATTCTCTTGTTAAAACAGTTATTTTGGAGATTTCAGAATACATGTAGATGTGTTTATAATAAAGAGTCTCACAGTGGTGCTTTCTGTTTATCATTCATACTGGTGTTCTTTAAAACCTGCCCAGGTAGGTCAAGTTTTTCAAGTTCACATTCTCTCCTGCAATATGTGATTAACATTCATCGTACACATGATTTGCTTGTTCCGGACCTTTTGATGTTATGTCTATAGAGGACATCAAAGTGACTCCTCCTGGGCCACTTACGCCAACCCTTACAGACTTGGCACGACATAAAGCTTATATTAAAGCTGCTGAAGTCCTGCCTCGAGTCTAATCTCTCTTTAAACTCCTTTACTGATGCTTTGATATTCGACTATTCTTCAATTTACCTCATTTTGCCACTCTTGTTGGAGTTGGTATCTCACCTCCAGGATGTAGTAGCGGTACAGGTAGGCTCCTCCAACCACCACTCCTGACAGCATGAGGGCGAGACCCAGGCACATGCACCAGCACCAGGCACGAGACTGGTGACGCACCTGCAGAGCTGCCTCTGCATCCTGCGGGAGAAAAGAAAAACACGGGTGATTAGACCTCTTGAAGTTTGAATGTTTCCATCACATTTATTTATTTAGAGATCACAGAGGATGCATTTCAACCGCATGATTATTTGATGACAAATTGTAGAAAGAATGGAAACTGAAATAACTAGCAAGTGATTCATGATAATAGTCAGAAGCAAAATACTTTGAATGAAAGGGTGAATATACAGAAAATTCAACCTTTTATTCAAAGTATTTTGCTGAGTTCCACTCATTCCTCTGCTAGTTTTTCTTCTGTATTTCATTCAGAAAACAAACACACACAGACAAATGCACCATTAAGACCCCGTCTCAAGTAAATTATTTCAGATCCACTCACAAGATATTTTAATGCAAATTGCATGTCAGTTGCAAACCACATGTTGTTGACAGCTCTGAACTGCACCCCACATCTACAACGTGTTATTTAATTCCATTATTGAGCGCCTCAATGATTGGACAGTGCATCTCCAGTTGTGACGGCATGCCGTCTGTCCTAAAAAGTCCCAGAAATAAAGCCAATAAACCAATAGCACAACATGAAGACCCTTTGGTCCCTTGGCTACACTAGTGCCATCAGCTGTTCTGTTACATCTTGCATAACTGAAGGTACTCCATCACTTCCTCTATTGCATCTGTAAATCATTTATCATCATATTTCAATCTGTGTCATGGAAAACACTGAAAGAACATATCACTGTGCTATGTGTGTGCACCAGAGCAAGGATTGTGGGTAAATGGTCAAACTGAAGCTGTGCTTATCATCGTCATCAGACATCAAACATCAGCCGGTGGACTTTGGCCAAGGCAGATGACGAACCAGCTTCTTTCTGAACAAGTCCTGACTCGTCTCCTGCTGCTACAAACAGAAATCTTTCTCAGACTGGGAGTCTGAAGAGCAAGGAATCATGGTGGTTAGGAAACCGAACCCGACTCTGGAATTGAACCCTCAAATTTGAAATAAAGGTTAAAATAACTCATATGATAAAGGGTAGCGAAGTATTTTATTATTTACAGAAGACTTCTATCCTCAGTGGATATTCTGGTATGGTCATCACAAGTTTAACATTAAAATCACAATGTTCCTTTTGGTCAGTAAAGCAACGGCATCTTAGTGGCAAAACGCAGCTTTATTAGCTTGATAAATGTGGGGCATGAGTCCACAACTCAAAAACATTGGCTTTTATGACGTTCACTTTACAGACCGCAAAACATAAAACTCCCTAAATGTTGTGCAACGATGTTTTCCCGTCTGGCAGGTTATAAGGCGAACAGGAACAAACAAAGAATAGAGGAACCAAAGAACAGATGTTTGAGGAGAGCATTAGAAGAGCAAAGTGCAGAGCAGCTAACATGTGCGGTGTTGGATGAAGTGTGTTCGACGGGCTGACTGGCTGACAGACACACTGAATGAGAACATTGCCTAAGGCTGTAAAGCTCGGGTCATCTCTGCTGAGTGGACGTTTGTTCAAATCACTTGCACCCCCTTTTGACATCGAGGGAGAGAAAAATTAGGAAGTGAAAGCAAGTAACAAAGAAAGGAGAAGAGGATGTTTCCATTTACTGACATCTTACGCAGATAGATGAGAATATCAAACCGTTTCAATTACAGACTTTCTGTTCTCATGTTGAAATGTGAGCCTTCAGGCAGCTGGTATATCTCCGACAGCAAACAACTTTTATCTCTCGCTTTCTTTCCTTCTTTCCTTCCTTCCTTCCTTTGTTGTGCAGCAGTTGCAGTACAAAGTACAAAAGAGTGCAAATATTAGAAATAATGTAGTTGAACAGTAAGTTATGTGTACATGCTTGATTAAATGTGTCCAATGATTATATCCATATTTCACATTCCTTCCCACAAATCAAAAAGTTATGTTTGCAATCCACGGCAAAGGTAAGGTAAGGTAACTATTTATACCCGAGGGTAGATTTGAGAGTGACAAAAAGAGTGAAAGTGAAAGACAGACAGACAGAGAGAGAGAGAGAGAGAGAGAGAGAGTGAGAGAGAGAATTAACAGAACCGAAAGTAAAAGGTAAGCAAACTGAATTAAAAGAAAACAAATGTTTCAATATGAGTGCCAACTAAAATGTACACAAAATGAAACGAGGCAGAATTTGTGACAAACAATCCAGTAAGGGATCAAAGAATAATGTAAACCAGTCCCAAACAGAAACAGTGGGAGCAGCAGGATGTTTCTGGGAGTTGTGGTGAAAGTGAGGAGCAACACATAACCTTTTTCCTGTACAGTTCACACACTCTGCCTGCCTCAAAAAACAATGGTGACGAAGCAACATGAGATGATTGAGTGAATAGTATAACTGCATATATTCTTCACTGACCTACTTTACATTATGAACCTTTTTTTGCACATTCCTGCAGAAAACTGTACAACTCTTTACTTTGAAAACAGATTTATTGTTGCTTACCTACTTTGATTTTGTCATATCTTACTATGTTTATAATATAACCTACTACAATAACTGGAGATAAATATAAATGGTGGCATTACCGACATAAAAAGACAAAGAAATACTTACATAATCGAGTCCCCTCTAGTTTTAGACCTTGATTGGGGAACAACCAACAAACTCTGAGCAGATTTCAGAGCCCTGCTGGTAAATGACCTGCAGAACTACAGTAGATCTTGCTTGGAGCCACTTGGGTTTAAAGCCATTACTCTGCGTGCAAACTCACAGCCTCCTCATTGAATGCAATACGTGCAGTATTCACCAAGCAGCTGGTGCAATAAAAGACAAAATAATTGTGGTGAGTTGACAACCCGGTCTATTCCCCCATTGTTGAATTTCAAATCACCCATTCGCCCTGGATTCTGATGCAGTGATCTTCCAGTTCAACAAGTCTCCTAAAGCTACACCAACAACAAGACCCAACAGGCCTTCAGACCAACGTTTCATAACTTCAAGACACACAAACACACTCACTCTCTCTCTCTCTCACACACACACACACACAGCAGGAACAATATGTACAGTCAGACATTGTACACGCTCAGGGAGTGTGAAGACAAATTTTCAAGGTTATTTGATCAATGCAGATGATGAAGCTGTAGCTAAAGACTACTTCCAAACTATTATTTAGGTTTCTTTCCATCTACCAGTCCATTAATCAACATATTTACATACTTAATGTGTTGAACAGAAAAATAATCTTTGTAACATTACTATTCACAACTATGTAAATTAAGCAACACAGGGCTCCAGAGTGCGACCATTTTGGTCGCATATGCGACCAAAATTTTTATGAGTGCGACTGAAAAAAATTGTAGGTCGCACTGGTGCACCTAACGCTGCTCGGGTGAAAAAAAAATCATAAGCGCAGCATCTCTTTATGTTCTCCTGACGGTATCGTGGTCTAAACCAATAAGAGACAGAGCTCGGGCGGGTCCTTGCCTCTGATTGGCTGTGGTCCTTTTCACTGCTGTAAATTGTGTCAGTTCGAAAATGCGAGCGAGCAGCGCAGGTACTCTGAGCGCTTCGACGCTGAGCGTTTCGATTTTCTTTGAAAATGAAGAGAGGCAGAAAGCCTCGCCCCGAGACAATTAATTAATCAATTAAAAAGCCCAAAAATATGCCTTCAGACAGGACTGGTTGAAGCAATTTCCCTGGCTGATGTACGATGAAGAAAGGGACTCAATGCACTGCATTTATTGTCGGGAGTGCGGTCAGAATTTGGCCGGTAATAGTGCGTTTGTGGAGGAGTCAACAACATTTCGCATCGAGACATTGAAAAAGCGCAATATGTCCAAAAAGCATACTACATGCCGTGATAAGTGTGTTAATAAAGTGGCCCCTCATCCAGCTGCATTTCAGCGTCAGGCTGTATTGATCAGGTCCGCTGAGGAATCTGAAATGATTATAAAATTCAACGTTGCATACAATATTGCAAAGGAGGAGTTGCCGTTCACTAAACTTAAGTACGAAATTATTCTGATGAAAAAAATGCCGACACACTAAAGAACAAGACGGCTGCGGAGGTTGGAAACGCCACGTACACGTCATTCATGATTGACGGCGACACAGACGTCTCTACGAAGGAGTGCGTTATTGTCTACTGCTGCATTTTGCATAAAGGGAGGCCGGTCAACATGTTAATTGGACATGTCGGGTGGAGCATGGACACGCACAGTGTTTGAAGGCCCACATTACAGCATGAGAGATCATGAATAGGAAATTGTATAGTAGCCTATTCCTAATATTATTATTAAAAATGAATAGCCTAAGTAAAAATATAATTAGGCTAGGCTAAGATCACATAAACAGTTTTCCATTTGCAATCTATAGGCTAGTGACCTGTATGATCTTTTTATTGTGCCACAAAGCAAGCATTTACTGCGCTTGGGCATCAGTGTGCAGATTGGCTGGAGAAAACGGTTCCTCTGGGTGCTGATGGTGCTGCAGTTAACCTAGGCCATAAAGGGGTGTCATTATGTAAAAGGAGAGCGATAAAAAGGTGACTTTTTGGCGTTAAAGGCGACGCGATGAAAAATGTGGGTGCACGTAAATTTTGTGCTGGTGCACCTAAAAAAAAAAGTTAGGCGCACCAGTGCAACCAATGCAAAAAGTTAGTCTGGAGCCCTGCAACAAATCTGAGTTCTGGTTGCCACTCAAGTGCCACAATTCAAATGATTAATGAGCCCAATGTCACTTTTTCCATATTCCTCTGCTTTTATCTTAGTAGAAAGTACTATTTGTCCAGGTATTTTATGTTTCACAATTGATTCTTACAAGTTCAGCCTTGTTGTAGCTCAATAAACACAAAATGGCTGATTAACTTCCTCTGTTGCTCTCAGACTGTCTGTCTGACTGTTTTGAATGTAACTACTTTGAATGTCTTTGTGTGTGTGTGTGTGTGTGTGTGTGTGTGTGTGTGTGTGTGTGTGTGTGTGTGGCAGAAATGCCCAGTGTGGGTGTGTTGTGTTGAGGATGGAGGCTGCATTCACATCACAGAGTCAAGCTACAACAGGGATCAATGACTGTCATTGTGTGTGTGTGTGTGTGTGTGTGTGTGTGTGTGTGTGTGTGTGTGTGTGTGTGTGTGTGTGTGTGTGTGTGTGAGTGATAAACTCATCAAAACTCATTTTAGGGTTGTTAATACTGTAGGAGGCATGTGACTCCTGGACCCACCCAGCCCTCAGGTGACACTTGAGTCGGTAGCACTTTGGTGGGGGCGAGTGGGTCCTGACCAATCAAATTAACTGTGTGTGTGAATGGGTGTTGGATGGGACAGCTTAGATATGTATTTGATGTACATATTTTTGTATTTCTTTGTCATATTAATTAACTTAAACCATCCCCCTCCCATTTTGAGTTCTGCTTTCGCCCACACTATGACATTATTCTTTTGTTGTCATATTGACATCATTTTACAATGCAAGTCTTCACTTGAACAAATTCGTTTATTCGCCCACGTCTTGATGGAATAATGCCATTTTAAATGTTTTGTGTGATCTCCCCGATCCTATGCTCAGTCTTCCAGTAAATGTCTTAAGTGGATAAGCCTGCAGTGTCCTGAGCATCGTCACACCTGAGAGCAGCTTGTGTTTCCATCTCTGTGGAGACAGGTGAGTATCAGTGTCCAGGACACAGGTTTGGTTTCACTGAAACTCCATCCTCTGCTCTGAGCTGCACACGGCCTCGCTGCAGGCACTAAGGAACCCGACACGCACCCGACTCTGTGTCCAACCCTTGACCAGGAAAAGCCGAGGGAAACATTGCTTCTTCACAATGTAGATAACATCAATCTCAAACTCTTCAGCCTTGTCGTCAGCCCCCAAAGCTTGACTGATAGACCATTAACTGGTATATCAGTGTGGCATTTTCTTGTACTTGCTTCAAATCCGGTTCTCTGCATCATATCAGGTCTACACCACTGGGTGAAGGGTGCCTTGGTTGCTGAGCTGTTGGGTAGGGGGAGGGTGGAGGATGGTGGGTGGAGGTCGTACATCTGCCCGGTTGGTTAATCTTCTCTCTACTTGACTTTTAGTGGTCGGCGCCCCTGTAGGAGGCTGCTAAGTCTCTCCGGCTGAGTCTCTATCTGACTGATTAAACCATAATCCTTTTCAAGTAGTCCGCATGCCTAAGACGACAATCAGAGGACACACAGGCGGAGAGCATCAGCAAGTCGCCAAGGAAGAGGTTTGGGCTGTAATCCGGTAATGTAGCTACGCATGTACATTACCACAAAAGCTTGATTGGGCCCAGTCAAACGGCTGAGAGGACTACTCTATATTTTTGAATGGAATTTCATTTGTTGTAGAAAGTCCTCTCTACTAATAAATGTTATTTTGAATGGGTTGTTTTGTACATGGACAACAAAACGCTACACAATGGTTCAACATGACAGTTGAAATTATAGGAAGAGACAAATAAAGCTCTGAACGGTTGAATAAGGAAATCCCCAGTCATTGGTTAAAGAAACTGCAAGCTTAGCATCAAATGTGTTGAATTGAATCAGGGAATATAAACTGCTTCCTTAAATATTCAGCTCCTTCTTCCACTGTCACTGGTTCAAAAATGATTTAGGGTAACTTGTGCTTGTCTGGACTGGCATCAACTAAATGGAATCATCATTAAATATCTGAATAATACTGTTTTCATCTCTCTTAAAATAGCCATTAAGGGAGGCAAGAAGAAAAACATTAACGTCACCGCTGATTTCAAAATGTTTAATAGTAGTGTAGGTACCTGAAAAGTTAACACTAAAGCTGTGTTGTTAACGTCAAAAGACCGTTCTTCCTCAAGTCAAAGAGGGGGGAAAAAAACCTAATTTAAACCTATGGGTTGTATTTTTTTGTGTACAGCAGCAGACAGAAGCTATGTGATTCACACGCAGGAAGTTTCCCAGAGCCAGAGTTGGAAATAAATGACAAATGCTAACCGCTGCAAGAACAAGTCACAACCAGTCTGCACAAACACTGATATTAAGTAGGAGACTAGGAGACACATTGGACTCTGTTAGGGCTGCAGTATATAGATTATAGATTACATAACATATGTATATATATATATATATATATATATATATATATATATCTTTAAAATGTAAATCACGCATGGAATTGTACATCAAAAATCGATAATCGGTTTAGAATCGATAATCGGTTTAAAATCGAATCGTATGAATCAATACGAATCGGAATCAAATCAATCGTGAGGTGCCAGGAGATTCCCACCCCTAATTATTAGAATTCCTAATAAATAAAACAATGACACTCAAGACTGACCCCAAAATATGTGAATTCATTGTTGCTTCAGGGCCTGAAAAAGCTTCACTCTCACCACATGTCTGTATGAGATCTGCACACAATGAGCCAAATAAAGGCACTGATACACTGTGGATTCATCCTGCCATCACAAATCAGGAACAAACAGGAGGGGTGGGAGTTACCTGCTGACAAATGTTCAATCTGATCCGCCAATAAGAAGTGTCTTTGCGAACAAAGACAACACAAGGTAAACAACCAAAGAAATTACATCAACTACAGCCAGTTTACAATCCCACCAATAATAAGCTCAGTGAATGACTGAGTGATGTGAGCAATATTAATGTCAACATACAAGCGTTCACTTATCAACATAAATCAACCAACCATCAATGATATGGGATACTTGCATGCAAACATCAATTTAATTATTGTGATACACAATTACTCAAATCTGATTATTTTCATTTGTCACGTATTTAATGAACACAAGAATATACAAAAACATGTGGATATAAACTATTTATTAACTGAATTACTAGAAATAGTCCATAATGGTGTGATACATACCGTTATTGAGATATGAAATGACATATTACAGATGAAGATTTTATCTATATTCCCAGCCATACTGCTGAAAAATAAACAACGGACAATAATCTTCTACCTAGGGCTGCAACCCACTATTATTCTTGATTTGATGGTTGATTATCAATGTCAATGAAACATAAGAAAACAGCAATTACTTGTTTTGTCAGAAACCCTATGTATTAGTAAGTGTAAAGTAAGTAGTAAGTAGTAAGTAACCTTATAAGAAAATTGTTGCTATTGTCATTCACCATTTAATATTTCAAAAACACTCATGACTTTAATGCTCAAAAGTCACCTAAATAAATTCAACAGTAATTTAAGATGACTTTTATGTGCTTGCCACCGGTGATCTGGTGCCAGTTGTGTCCACCATGCTACCGACCCGCACATATAAAAATAATTCACTCTAACACATTATCAGCACAGTAACACTGAGGTCAGCAGCAGCCAGCACGTCTTAATAAAGCTTCCTTCCTGCGTTCCCTGCAGACGGTCTCCGACTATATCCGACTCCAGTATTCCTGCTCCTACAAAACCACATTTATAGTCCTGCCGTCTCAACACTTTTACACCATCAGCAACTTGCAACCATTTCACTGCTCCAACAGTATGCTGTCGACTCATCTGGCTTTATGACAAAAATGTATCAACTCAATTTGTGACAATCAGTAATCCGGTGTTCTGAGAGCATGTTTGTTTTAATGAAATAAAATAATAGTCAAACACTGTAAAGGAGTTTGTTTGAAATATTTTTGACTATACTTTATTATTTTCCTTATTGATTAATCTGCTGTATTGTTTAAATTTATCAATTTCTCTGTAGATTATTTTGCTTGAAAGTGAATCAAATTTGATAAATCGAAAGTTGATTATTTTACAAAATAATTGAATTAATTCAGCTGTCGTAGCACCTCTGTTTTCATTTTAGTCTCTTGCTGTATTTAGCTGATGCTCCTAATGTATAGTGTTATAGTTATAATTCACTTCTCTTATATATGTATATAGTGTGTATAGTGTATATATATTTACACTGTGCACATGCTTTGTCATTCTCTTTGCTGCTGCAACAACTTCATTACGTTTGTTTCGTTGAAATCAGTTAATATCTGATCAAAGAATAACACCAACAATCTGACGAAGCATTTAACAGACAAATTCAGTAAGAACCCAATAGGTGCCAACGATTACATCCAGACACACCTGCAGTTCGTGTGCGAACAGAGCTCGGATAAAACCGGCCATTAAACGAGCACCGCTCACACCTTCTTGTCATGTACCAACACAGTCTGAACGTTAACCTGGACTCCTGCGCTGCTGATCATGGCTCGCCACGTCTCGGCTCAGCCGTTGATGTGATCTCTGTGTCACAGAGTTGACAGCAGCATGTGACGTGTTAATGTGGTGGAAGATAAGCTCAAGAGTTCCTTATTCAGCTGAGCTGTCTGGAGGTTTATTTTCAGTGTTTTCTCTATAGGAGTTTTTCAGAGAAAACCAGGCCTGGTGGCTTCAGTCAGCACAGAGACTGTAATAAAGGTCACTTTTTTTTGTACTGCTGAAAAGATTAGCTGACAAATAAACTTCACTTACTAGTGTATTAAGCCAAGAGAAGATTGATCAATGGCAAATGCAACAATCAATAATTTAATTAATCTAATAAATTAAAATGATGTGAAAATTGGCTGTTTTTTTCCTTCAGGCCCTATCACGGTAATTCAAAGAGAGACTTTGTTGTGATTATTTTGACAAGAATTCTGTGACTTTTTAATGCTTTCAGATGAAGAATTTAAAAGGCAAGACAAAAACAAAAGCTGGCTAGCCATGTCTGTTTCTAATCGAGTAGAGCTTGTTAGTGGCTGGATCTATAAACGAGCGAAGAATAGACAGAGGAGATTAATTGTTCATTTGCACTTAGTCAAACTGTGTTTAGTAAAGCAGATAAGATGCTGATTAACTCTAATGATGCTCTGGATTAATTAAGAGTGGACCCAAACAGACCTGCTGTTATACATGTAAAGTTAAAAACGTTGCTTTTTAATGCCTGTTCTTACCTACAATTTTAAAAAGGTACTTTACTGAAGTATTTCTATTTTCTGCCAATTTATACTTATAATTTTGATTCCACTACATTCATTTGATGACTTACGTTACTTTACACTTTGGATTATATTTACAATATTATACACATTATTTCACTATTAGATCAACAAGACAATATTGATCAAGTGAAGTGGAATTTCACAAGCTGAAATATAGCTATATACACACACAGAGACACACACACACACACACACACACACACACAAGTATAAATGGCTAAAAAAATGAAGGACACTTACTCATCACAGTATAACACCAAGTCAGTCAAACTTCAGGGATATCAATCTGTCCATTTAGGAAGCACAAGTGATTGAGAATCAGTTTCGCCTGCTTTGGTGCAATTGAAAGTGACAACAGATCCAACAAGGGAACGGTTTTGATGTGGTGGTCACATACAGTTGCTCCATACGTGAGGTCACAAGAAGGTTTGCTGTATCACCCAGCACAGTCTCTGGAGCCTGGAGATAACAGGAGACCATCTGGACAGGAGGAGCACTCCCAGAGCCCTACAAAACCACCTCCAGCAGGCTACTGGTGTGCATGTTTCTGACCAAACTGGCAGAAACAGACTCCATGAGGATGGCACGAGGGCCTGACGTCCTCTAGTGGGACCTGGTTTCACAGCCCACCATTGGTGCCCCTTTCTCTTCACAGATGAAAGCAGGTTCACACTGAGCACATGTGATTGGTGTGAAAGACTCTGGAGACGCCGTGGTGAACATTATGCTGCCTGTAACATCATCCAGCATGACTGGTTTGGCTGACAGACCTCCATGTCATAGCCAACAGTACACTGACTGCTGTCTGAAATCCTCAGAGCGATTATTAGACCTTACGCAGGTGCAGTGTGTTCCTGGGTTCCTCCTGGTGCAGGACAATGCCAGCCTTATGTGGCCAGAGTGCGTAGGCAGTTCCTGATCATGGTGTGGGAGGAGATCCCCCCAGAGGATCCCCTCACCATTGGCCGACTCATCAGGAGCAGCCCAGACATTGGCCCCTTTTACACAGACGGTTCCACCGTAATGGCGGGAAGGTTAGTCAAACAATGCCGCGAACCGTTTAGATAGAACTTTGTTCGCGGCGTAACGCTGCAGTGGTGTCTGTCCGATAGCACCCTGGCATTGCAGAACGACTGAGACGTCCCACTGTGCAGTCGCCGTCTCGTCTATGGACCTGTCGGCTGTGTAACTTATTCAATGAGCGTCGGAAATCTGATTAGCTCGCTGCATCAAAACAACTAAGAAAGGTGAAGTTTTGCTCATCTCACATATTTACGTGACTCTTCAACCGCAAGCGAAGTTGCTGAGCATCATAAACATGTCAATGTGTATAACGGCCCCCTCGTACAAGCAACCGGTGTTTTATCTGCTTCAGATATACGCTTTGAGCTTATTAAATCCACAGGCGGCGTGTCGCCCTGGTAACGCGTCTTTTCCAACTCGGGTGTTTGGAGCGTTTGGACTCGTCTCGCCTCTGATGCGGCTTTGTGACTACCTCTGTTGCCGTCTCAGAGGCGTAATATTCTGTTACGCCTTTCCGCCTCGGCGAGCGTTTAGGCTGACAACGGAGCAGAATAACGGCTAAATACTCCCGCGACGAAAAGGCTGTCTAAAAAGGCTGTTGTCAGGAGTGCATACAGGCACACGGGCCAAACACACTACTGAGGTACATAACGAGTTGCTGTGATGAAATTCACGTAACTTTGAAATGCAGGACTTTTACTTGTAACAGAGTATTTAAACACTGTTTATGACTATTGAGTAAAGGATCACAGCATTTCTTCCACCACAACTTAAGTGCTGTCTTCCCATGACAGAAGTGAACTGGGACTTTATGTTCAACAGGAAGAAACCTGCATCCCTGTTTGAACACACCCAACGTGGTGTACTCAGGAAAAAGTTAAACTAAGCATGCTTAGCCTAAATGTTTAGCTTAGTCTATTTTCTGTATAGCTATAAATGTCTCAGCGACAGGCTAAAGCTGATTGCTTTAACTGTGTTTAACCCATTAATGACACTAACTGTCTACAGAGGAATAAATATAACGCAATGCCCGATTGATGAAGTTCATTCACGTTGTCGAGTCGGGACATACGGTAGAAATAATATTTAATATCATTGTCTTTCAAAGAGCAGGAAACAAGTTTTGGAATCTGTATCACAAATTTGTGTGTGCTTGTTTCTATCTTCACTCTGCACATAAAGGAATTATTTACTCAGTTTTTAAATTAAAACTCTGGGGAAAGTCTGGGGATTTCTTACAAGCATGAGAAACAGGAGCATGACAAAAAATGGAGGGTGAGAGAATAGGGCCAAGCTAAACAGAAATGGAAACTAAAAATGATCTGAGCTTAATGCTTTTTGAAACCTTTCCAGACTTGTTAAGACCTTAAAAGCAACCCCCCCCCCCCCCCCTCCACTCAGAAGAGCTACAATTATCTTAACGCTGCATATGGAGCAACACCACCCAAGGAAAGGAAATTCCCTCCAACCAAACAAATACGTACAGAATATGCTGCGTTTGCACCCACTTCAACCCTTCAGACGGAAAACAATAAGCTCCGATTATCAAGACAAGAGTGAGTCACATTGAAACCAACTCAGAATTTTAATGCAAAGTCTGCAGCCACAATAACCACACAGGAAGACGACATAGGACTGCATCACATACACTTTTACCACGTGTGACAACACCAGCCACTGTACATAAGATTAACTCCATAGAGTCATATTTACTATGCAGATAAATTACCTTTCAACGACCCCTAAAGCCTTAAACAGAAAAAGCTTATTTCACAACAGGGTGGAGACTGAAGAAGTCGCAGGAGATGTTTTAACTCGACTTTAAACCCGGAGAGATTACATGCCTCGGCAGTCAGCAGTTTAAAACTTTCAGTCAGCTTTATGATTCATCCACTTAGTCTGCAGAACTTTAGTGTGCTCAAACCTACTTTTCTATTTCAAAATCATCACACTAAAGGTTGAGACTCGCAACTGCTGTTATGCTTGTTTTACAAATTGTCACATTTTGTTTTTTGCAATCACAATTTAAATCATTGTGTGTGTTTTCCTGTTCCTCCAAGCCATTCAATACCGTCATTTTTTTTAACAATTTCATAATTTCTCTCTAGCTTCTGCTTTAAGGCAACTTGTGGCAAGAAGCTTCATCCTTGTCTGTAACACACAGAGGCTTAAATACTCAGAAGCTTGATAGCTTTTTGGTCGAATTTAAAGAACAAACTCCCCTTTTTCAATACACAGGAAAAATATTCATGGGTTTCGCATGATGGATATTTCATTGTCTTCTTCCCATTTTGTAAGAGTAACTCACTTTTCATAAGGAGCGACAAGATACAAGGTTTGAAACTGGGTTTCTTTGTAATGGAGATCACAGAAGATACAGCAACTAGATGACAACATTCAACAAAAAAGTACGGAGAGACAACCGACTTGTTCTCTGAAGTGTTGTAAAGGCAATTGACTCCAATGCCTCCAATAATTACGTTCCTATCATGCCTTTAACGGTTTGAATCACACGCTAGCAACGCATTTTACTCATATTACCACAAAACAATATATATAAAAATATAAAATATAAACCTTAAATGCTAATGTTGATCAAAGACTAAAAAGAGGAAATACCACACGAGGAAATAGTCAAACACGAACTTAATTACGTAACGTTTCCATTATATACTTTAACAAATATAAAACACTGCAGTTGCCTTTGTTTTGAGTGTTACATAAAAAGTGAAAGTGTATGGAAGATTTAGCTAAAAAAAAAACCCACTGTGTGTTGATATATTTACTGCGTCTTCTTCCCCGAGCTGGAAGCTAACTTAACGTTAGCTCAGTTAGCCATTTTTTACTCACTTTGTCCTCCTCGGGAATAAGAGTTTCGGCGTCCTTTTTCACGTCTTTCTGGGCCAAAGCGGAGCTAAAAGACACTTTGACCATCCTGGAAGTAGCGCTGACAAACCCCGACGAGAAAATACGATGAAAAATGGAACGACAAAACAAAACAGAGACAATTCGCTCTCAAGTAAAGTAATCCCACTTCTCCCCGATTGAGTCCGTCTGATCTGTTGTGATAACGGCGGGGTCAAGTTTGGCACAGGCCTACAACACAACTTCCGGTTTGGTTTCAATATAAAAGCATAAGGCTGAAACCTGGCAACGTTTTCTCTACAAAACGCAATTATTATTTAGTAGCTGCAACATAAAAGTCATTAACACATGAATGTATTAATAATTATAATATAATCATATAATACATATTATGAATGGGCCATTCTGCACAATGAGCACTTTTATTTTTTGTACTTTAAATATATTTTGATACACATACTTTTAAATGCAGAACTCTAAATTAAATATTTCTTCCATCAAGAACAGTTATCAATTTACAATTTTGTGGTACTTAAACTTTACTATTTTCATGTTATACTACAGTGTCCAGTTGGGGCCCCTTGTTACATTTCAAATATATTTGTGTTGTTAGCTGATGACAATTTATTGACATTTCCCCTCTAAACTTATATAATATAGTAGAAATAACTATTAAGGTTTGTACCAAATTTGAGCCATTAATCATCTCATGAACCCTTTACTTAGTGACTCGTTGCAAAAAGCCCCAAAAAGAATTTTGGACATAAGACCTATTTTCCAACTCAGCCGGTGTGTTCGAGACGTCCGGAGACGTTTTCAAGAAATTTCATTCAGTTCTTCTAGTTGCCGAGTTCGCTTGTGCTATGGCTAGCGCAAGTCAATCGTTCTTGTTAGCATGGCATTAAAAACACTCATACCAACTCCACAGTGCACCCGAGGCAAATCAATTGTAACGGCAGACTGTCGATGTACATATCTGTGTTGATAGAATGTTTGAAATAAAACCAACCTTGCATTTTTAAGGATTTATGTTTCAGCAGCAGCAGCTGCATTTCCAGATGTCTCGAACACACCGGCTGAGTTGGAAAATAGCTCTCATGTCCAAAATTCCGAACTATCCCTTTAAGTAAAATGGACTGATAATACAAATTGACAAACCTTGAGTTTTACTATTGGTATTTTAAATTCATTTCAATTAGAATGTGAAATACATATGTTTACTTGTAAATGATATATAACGTCAACAGAAATGAAGGGCCTAAAGGAGTTTCTACATTTTACTTGCAGTTTGCTTGAGGGGTAGGGTGTCCTCCATTAAGTTTTCAGGCTTGTAGCTTGTTTATTTGGGAGATTAAATAAATACCTGGTCATTGACCTTCTTGCTGGAAATAAGATGAGAACATGGAAGAAAAAAATGAAATTTAATATAATCAAATCTGAAGTCCAGGCATCCATAGACAAGTATCTCCTACACTACAATGTTGTTTTGCATTGTATTTTATGCACAGGTTATTATTCCGTTGGCCTAAATCAGAAAATGTGTGACAATTCTTTATGGCCTTTATTTTTGTTTTTTGAGCTATTATTTTGAAGTCAAACACACTCAGATTCCGGAAACCTATCGGGAACTTGATCTGTTCACGCCCATCGTACACGCAGCTGCTCAGGCGAACATCAACAAAACTCAACGGACAACCGGCAATGGTTGCCAGATCTCGCCTGTTTAAGTCAATCAGTCAACGTTCAAGTAAAGCAGTCTATTTGAAGGATCGAAAGTAAAAGTAGGCCTGGTTGTTCTGTTGAAAAAATGGCTCATGTGACTTTTATAATATTATAGACTGTGTCACATTACTCGTTTGTCACTGAGGTGGAGGTAGTTTGAACGACGTACTTTCACATACAACAGTATTTCTCTCAAAGATGTAAAAAGTGGAGTGTAAATGGAAATACTCAAATGGAAGCATCTTGACCAATCTTATGAATGGGCTATTTAACACTAAATGTATAAAAATGTGACTGCAGCAGATTCCCAACATGTGTCTTTGTATATTTGTGCATTATATTTTATTATTTAGCCTACATTACTGTATGATGAAGTAATTAAGTAAGTAATTAAAGTAATTAAAATGTACTCTATTTCCATATATATATATATATATATATATATATATATATATATATATATATATATATATATATATATATATATATCACTAGGATTCTCCCCCAGGAGAAGCATACAAAATTATGTTGAACAAGAGTTACTGTAATGTAAACTTTTAGACACATTGAAGCTGCATGCTTAGAACAAGCCCTGATTATGTAAATGTGTCTTAAAGTTATACCATATCTAATTCCTCTCTCCATTAGATAAGCTGCAGGTCTAAAGAATGTCATTTAATTACACCAATTACTGATTGGTTAAATCAGAGTGATTTTGCTCTGATTACACCAATTACTGTACTGTAGATTGGTTCAATCAGAGTGATTTTATCAGTCATTTTTCTGTCATAAAGTAGGCAGTAGATTAAACCAAGACTGAATTTAAAGGTCACAGTGAAATCTGATAACATGAACTTTACCCAAAATGACTGTACTTTGTATGTATATATTCTTTATTTATTCCAGCAAAATGAGGAAACAGTGTCTGTAAATAAACAAAGAAAAAGACAAATAGGCCTTACAGAAATGCTTTTTTCTAAAATATATTCTTTCCACAGACTAGATGCTATAATCCTTAAACTATATGTATACCCTTTCATCAGTATGATAAAAATAATACTGAATATCTGAATATAGACAAAATATATGTTTGCATTTGAAGCGACCGAAAGCGGTAATAAAAAGTGAAACTCATTGACCTTTGACTGTTGGGACCAAGTTTGAACCAAAAGCTGGGCAACTGAGCCCACTGGGGGAAAATTATGTTTAGCTAGGCTAAACACAGTTAGCTCTGCTAAAGGAGATCACAAGCTGTTCAACAAGGGACAACAGGATTCAATATGCTTATAATTACCACATTTTCTAAATATTTGGGATATTTTCTTCATGTGAGGAGACAATATATCAATGTATGTGAGTGTGTATCTACTGGATTTAAACTGTAATAAAGCTGACGGACTGATAATGATATGAACTATCTATAAGTAACCAACAAAGTGACACCTTAGACACACACATTTTCATGTTTATGATAAATCTATATCTAATCTTTGATCTCTATACAGTCTCCCATATGTGTGTGTTTAAGCATTAATAGTATGGGCAAAGAAAGGAATATGTTAAGTGAAATGGTCATTCTCTCCTCTTTCCAGGCGAGGCGCAGTTCATCTGTACGAACCTATTTTCACTATTGGGCCGACGTCACTTCCGGTCTTGCGCAGAAGCTACTTGCCAATCATGGCGGCGGCGGTGGTAGAGAAATCAACGAAAGAGCGGCTGCTGTCTGTGTTGGATGACTTGGAGGTTTTATCCCGGTAAAGTTAAACGTCTTACAGCCGTTACCTAGTGTCGCCTCTGTAATGTTTATAACGGTGTTGTTGTTTCATGTGTTGACCCTCTCTTAGGCCGGCCGGAGCCTGTGAAGCGGCAGCAGCGGCATTCTTAGCTAACATTAGCCGTTATTTGAATCTTCGCTGTGTGTTTTTGTTTTAGGGAGTTGATAGAGATGTTGGCTCTGTCCAGGAATCAGAAGCTGCCCCAGCCAGGCGAGGACACACAGGTAACACGACACACAGTGGTTCCCGAGTGAGTTATATATTGAAATATATTGGTCCATTCATAACAATGACCAGTGGTGGCGGAAGTATTCAGATAATGTATCTATTACATACTCCGCTACAAGTTCAAAAGAATCCGTTGAAAATGCTACTTGAGCTAAGTAAAAGTATGTTACCAAATAAAGGTATGTACGTATAATCAGGAAAAAGGTCCCCTCAACTGCGACTGTTAATACTGTGATGATATGTGGGATTGTTATTACTAAGTATTCATTTTAAAAGCAGGTTTTTACTGTTATAAGTTCGTTGGTTGAGGGGGAGCTAATTATTTAAACATTGACTTTTCATCATGGATTAATCTGTTGATTATTTTTTCCATTATCGATTGATGGTTTGATTTGTAAAGTAACTAAAGCTGTCAGACTGATCAAATATGTACGTAAAGTAGTAGTAATGTAGTTTGGTTACATAAATTAAATGTATTTCTTTCTCTACAAACATACAAGTAAACATAATAAAATGCACAGTTGAAACAACTGAATGGATTTCTGGTTCAGAATGAGTTATGTGATCAAAACTCTTCTATTGTAGCTTCATTTGGAGGTGACTTTTAAATAGGGGGAGGGGATCAGAGGGAGTATTTTTTACAAAGCCACAGTGAGACTGGGATTATTCATTCATATAAAACCTATAAACATTGTTTGTGTGTGGCCCTCAGATCCTGGAGCTGCTGGTGCAGAGGGACAGGGAGTTTCAGGAGCTGATGGAGGTTGCTCAGCAGCAGGGGAAGGTGCACCAGGAGATGCAGCTGCTGGAGAAAGAGGTGGAGAAGCGAGACAGTGACATCCAGCAGCTCCAGAAACAGCTGAAGGAGGCTGAACACATCCTGGTGGGTGGCGCAGCATGTCCCCCCCCATCCAGACTGGTGTATAAAATAAGATTATGGATATGCTGATTAATTCAATTAGAATGCTACTTTTTTCCTCACTAGCGTGATATAAGTAATTTGTGTTTTATTGGTGGCATGAACATCGTTGGTTGCAAATAGTGTTTAGAAGCCAACATTTCTGACAAAAAGCAGACCAGAAGAACTTCCTACACCGTCTTCTTTACATATGGTTTCATTCAAGACTAGAGAACCTTAAGATAAGACTGACTTCAAAGTGATCATATTCAAATTTCAGTTTGTCTGACTAGAAGACCCTCAAAATATGTTCTTATATTCATTTTTAGAAACTCATTGATTGAGCTTGGGCCTATTGAACATTAAGATGCACTCTGGTCTATACTGTTGGACTGGTTTTATTTGGCCAATGTTGTAATTTTAAAGACAAATTATAGAAATTATGGTCTAATTGTTAATAATTAAACAAGTTGACTAAAATCTTTGCCGGTTCTTCTGTTGATCTAAATGTAGTCCATTTTCTTTTTTAAAGGCCACTGCTGTTTACCAGGCGAAAGAGAAGCTCAAATCCATTGACAAAGCCAGGAAAGGTGAGCCAACACGTGTCCAACACCTTCTGATGAATGCTGAGTTGGTTGACTCTGATTTTGTGTCTGATGGCTTGTTGACTTGTTGTTTACAGGAAGCATCTCCTCAGAAGAAATCATCAAGTATGCTCACAGAATCAGTGCCAGTAATGCTGTGTGCGCGCCACTCAACTGGGTACCAGGTAGGACCTGCAGAGTCCTGTTCCTCCTGCTCATGTTCTCTCGTTTTACTTCACTGTTAACGCACATCTTGGTCTTAGGTGATCCCCGCAGACCATACCCTACTGACCTGGAAATGCGCAGCGGGATGCTGGGTCACATGGCCAACCTGCCCACCAATGGCGTGAATGGACATCTGCCAGGTGATGCTCTGGCTGCTGGGAGGTTGCCAGGTAAGTCTATCCATATGTTACAGTGTTAATGCCTCTGCGCTGGCGATAGTCTTTGCTAGTCTTGCTGCATTGTTTCTCAGGGTCTGTCCATCCCAATCTCGTGAACGCGATATCTCAGTAACACATGTTCACTTGGACAGTCGGAGGTCTGACCTCACAAAACATGTTTTGGCCATTACTCAAGATTTCATATGCTAGGTTGGACAATTTCACACAAGTGTCATAATAGGACACCATGGTGAAGTAATGACATTTTGGATGGACATGGATTTAAACTGCAACATGACTGGTTGGCAGAGGCATACAACCATGAAGCAGAAATTCTAGTTTATGGCTAGGCCATGTCTGTTTGTTTATACTGTGTAATTATGCAAATGTTACTCCACTTACTCTGCACTCTTTTAGTAAATGGCACAAACCTACATGGGAGTCTTTTTCTTTCCCCTTTTACGTCAGTTAATTATATATATATATATATATATATATATATATATATATAATTTTTTTTTTTTTTTTTTCAGTTTTCTTGTTATTTTCTCTGGTGGAGGATTTGATTTTGGCCAAAACAATATGGTGTAAAAAAAAAAAAAAGAGTCCTACTGCATCTATTGTTTTCATTCACCAGGACATATTTATTGTTTTGTTGAGTGTTTGCATTTAAAGTCTAAAAAGAACACTTTTGGTTTTCTGGCAACGCAGCAAGAGTGCACAGAGGCTACGCAGGGTTGTCAATGTCCAACGTAAACAGATTTTAACTTCCGTCTCTCCTCTTGTTGTCTCAGATGTTTTGACACCTCACTACCCATGGCAATCTTCAGACGTCTCAGTGGGCATGCTGCCTCCTCACCACGGCAACGACTTCGGCCTAGAGCCTCCGGGTCACAACAAGGAGAACGAAGATGACGTGGAAGCAATGTCGACTGATTCCTCCAGCAGCAGCAGTGATTCTGACTGAAAGACAGAGACGTGTGTGTGTATGTGTGTGTGTATGTGTGTGTGAGATGTGTGTGTGAGATGTGTGTGTGATGTGTGTGTGATGTGTGTTGCGCTTGTGCGTGCATGTGTGCGTGGTCACCACTGAGCAAAAACACACCTGATCAAATAGGACAACTTTGGCTTAGCCATGCATGTGGCACACACAGAAGGACAAAATTAAACTTGTTATTTTAAAGGACCATTCTGTTACTTTTCCCTGACATCTCTGGAGTAATTGAAAAGCTCATTGAAAGAGATTTAAAGGTGAATAGAGATGCTTCACTGTCATACTATGTAGAAGCATTATGTGGTAATTATCTATTGCACATCGTTAACCAAAGTGTTAATAACGACTTCAGCCTCATTTTCGGTGACTCTTATCTGACTGTCAAGTATTGTTCTGAAGAAGTGCATCAAAGTTTTTTAGCCATTTCAGTAATTTAATTTTAAGGAATAGGTCCACATTTTGGGAAATAAGCATGTTGACTTTCTTGCCGATGGACAGGAGAACATCGATACCACTCTAACTATTCTTTTAACAGCCTGCATTTGCACCAGTTTGAGAATTTAAGTTCAAACAAAGAGTGGCTGATGCACAAATAACAAGAACTTAAACAAAATCAACAAAGATGAACTCCTATTCTATACTTCCACATTGGGACAGTTAATTATACTAATATCCTTCTAGAGAATGCTGAAGGTTTATGAGAAACCAAACCCAAAATTAGATGTTTTGCTTGCTCTTTGGTGACCCCTGTTGGAATCAGTGCGTGACTAGTTTGTTTTCAGTTGTAGCATGTATGTTCCACATGTAGTGTTGAAAGTTAAATAACAATAGGGACTAATGCTGTTAATTTACCTCTGTGTAAATAAGCTTGTACATACTCAGCATTGTAAATAAATACTTTTTTGAGTAGAAAATGTGTATGTCTGTGGCTATGGGGTTGCGTTGGTTGGCTGTTAAGAAAACCCTAATGGCGTCACATAGATCACTTAACATCCATTATACATGTACAGCAGCATGTCAATAACATGAGAAAAGCAGCCTATTTCTGTCGGAGATCATGTAACACATCCCTTCACAAAACTTCTGTCAATTCCACTGTATTTAAATGAGCGCTGCAGGTCAAAGTGTTTGGTTTTTACTCACACTGGTAATTGCTAAGTCCAGCTTTCTCTGGCCTCAATGAGATGTGCACAACTGGCATATGTTTTTAAACAAGATGGTGGATCTTATATGATTTAAAAACAGCTGAAAAGACTTTCTGGGAAATGTTTTCTGCTCTTTCATAGATTATTTTACCAATTAGACTTTTTTTTTTAGACATAAGTTACTTTAGAGATTACATTTGTTTTTCTCAATCACATCCCCTTAAATGGAAAATATAATGTGAATGTTTGTGATGAAGTGAAGGATGAAGAATTCATCCTTTATTGGTTGCGAACATTCAGATTCAGAGTAAAGACACAAATGTAGGCTACATGTTAATGAAAAGCCCTGAAAGCCATAAAAAAAACAATAACGCCTATTCTGCATCTACAAATATATAAATTCAGTCAGTTAATTTAGATTAATACTACAATAATTATATTTATTACACAGTTACGATGGTGTTTATTTAGGTGAAAGACGATATTTACAATGTGTCAAGGCCACCACACTGCTGCTTTCAAGCACTCACAGTAAAATCACAGTATCACGAATCGCGATTGAGAATTTTGGAAGAGGAGGAAGGAAGAGCAAACACATGCTAACTTTTGAAGTATGGTATTATTGTATTTCGAAATAACGTGACATAACGAATTCGTTGCGATGTTATTAAGACGAGAGCAGAGAGGACATGCTCATGAGGCACACAGCAGATATTATTGTACATTATGTGTTTGATTTGCCAAAAACAAATACAAAATCTGTCTGGAAACTTTCTGGAAAAAATGTCTTTAGCAGTTCATTAGCCTGGATTTTCCACTAATGTTTTCTGGGCTTCAATTTGAAAGGATTAAATAATTTCCGACGGTGTTTGAAGGTGGCACTGGGGAAGCGGACCATTGCAGTTCACCACGCATGCGCGTTAACTAGTCCGCACAAGAGGGAGACATGGCGACGTCCCTGATCTGTGGCCGTTTGACGGCTAGCCTGAGAAATTCAGGGGCCAGAAGCACTATCAGCTCTGCTTCCAAGGTGAGTGTGTGTGCGTATTTAAGACAAGGTCCCCGGTTTCTGGAGCAGATATCTGTGACAACGCTGTATCCTCATTAAAGACGACAGTTTACCCAAGAACTGACAGGGTCAAATCTGACATTAGCACATCTTCAGTTGGCTACCCTGCTAACTAGCCCGGAGCTAGCGTGCGCGCGGTCGGCTGTCACAGTAAAGTGACCCAGCAAAAAACCTCAGCTCGCACACATAATCTGTGTTTTATCTGTGTGTTTTGAACGTTGTATATGGAGGTGAATGTGCGAAGTGAACGCGGAGCTTTTGCCCGGTGACCTCCACCCGCACACTGGAGGAGAAACCGCTGAGTTGTGCGCCGTCGCATCTGCCCCTCTGCGTCTGACTGTGGAGAGTTAGCTGGACAAATCCGTTCAACCCCAGTGAGCACAAACGAGAGCTTCACTGCAGAGAAAGGCTGTCAACACACAGCAGAAATAACAGGCACATACTCAACAGACAGGACGTGCGGCTGGGCAGTGGTGGTATCAAGTACAAGCGAGTGGCTGGAAAACACAAATGTGTTGCTGTTAGACTCAAGTGTTGTCACGCTCACGCAAGTCGCAAACATCTCCTTAGCTGCCTAACCCAGGGGACGTGTGTTACATCTGACTTGAGGCTTAAAGTGGCCATTCTGGTTGACTGAAGGTCATTCAGAAAGTATTCACAACACTTACCCCAGACCTGTGTCCCGACACAAGGCTGTCTCTAAGCTCTGCACTCAGCTCCTTCCACTTCATGGCTTATTTTTGTTAGCTGTCAGACCTTCTTTCTGGTCAAGTCCAATCAAGTAAATTGACCACTGATAGAGTCCAGTCAATGTGTGGAAACGTTTCAAAGATGACCACAAGGAATGGGACATATCTGAGCTCAATTTCAAGTGTAATTTGAAAGGAAATATTTACAACCCTGTGGTTGCTTTGTCTTGATGGGTAATTGCTTGTTAATTGATTTTAGCATAAGGCTGCAACAGAACACTGTGGAAAGGGAAATACGTTCAGAATGCACTGTTCTGGATGTAAAACAAAATGTATGGGATTTGGATTATTATTATTAATAATATGTGTTATTGTTTCAATTTGTGTTTTACCAAATTGAAATTTGTATGTGTAAACATTACAAATGTGTCCCAGTTTATTTCCAGATGCAGTGCAAGGTAGCTATAAAAGAAGCCAGGCATAATTTCATCCTTTTTAAATATTCCTTTTTGCAGTGCAGCTGTTGTCTAGCAATGCAATTTAAAAGGGTCTATAGCTGGTGATGGCAACCGGAAGCGGAGGAACAAAAAAGGAAATGTAACCCCCTCATTCCCCCATCTGCCACCTTTCCAGTTTAGACCTGACAAGAATGTCACTGCATAGCTGGCTCCCTAATAACCCAACGATAGATGGCAGAGTAGGCTACATATAAATAAACAAACACATTGAACAACATAGCTTATTTGTAACAATGGCATAGAAACATTAATCAGTTATCTAGTAACAACATTTCACTTACTTTTCAAACTTCTTCCAATACTTTCCCAGTCAACATAGTCCGCCGGTCTACCAGCAAAAACAGTCCTCCGCAAAGCCGGACAAATAATATAGACGGACCACTGCTCTCTTCCATTGTAGTGTTTTCATTCGTGTTGTGACTTTTGCATTTGTGTCGTGACTTTTGCATTTGTGTTGTGACTTTGCATTTGTGTTGTGGCATTTGTATTGTTGTTGAGCCGTCTGGGCCACAGTATTTATGCCATGATCACCCCCGTCAGTTCAGACCAGCATTACTGACTTTTCTAGTTTTCCCCGATTTTGGTATTTTCCTCCAGCTGACGCAGTTAGTTGAGCAACAGTTTAACACGCAGTCTTGGTTTCATATCCTTAATAGAGTTTCCACTGTTGCATGTGTTTTCCAGGTGACTGCAAACAAAGTTTTTTTGTTTGTTTTCTGTTCACTGTAATTTTAAAAGTTATAATTCTTAATATCTTCATGAAAGCAAACGTTTTTGATTAGGAATGCACCAATATTGGAAATCGGGCTGATACTGACTCTAATAGCTGGCTCAGGTATCTGTGACAGTGGGGCCGATCTATTTAATTCACTTAAAATACTATAGACATGATATACATATCCTATATAACTTAATCTTAAAATTAAAAAGATTTATTATTTTTATAATAACTAACAGTTGTGTAAATGTATTTATGTGTTACATTTTGTTTTCCAAATTTAGGAAAGCAATGTCAAATCAAGGTTAATGTTGCCTTTAAACACATCCACACATTCAGCTTATTAATTAAACACTGGTGTTGGATCGGTACTCTGTATCTGTCGTTACCTGAGGCCCAGGTATTTTATCGGCATCAACAATGAAAAAATATGATTGGTGCACCCCTAGTTTTGACATATTTGTGGTTGGCATTTCCTCAGCATGCAACAGGAAATTAATTAATTTACATTCGATAATCATCTCTCTATAAAGTACATGTAGTTTGTGATGGAGTCTGCCACTCCTGCGCAGGATTCAAATTGCCCTCACATGAGGGATGGACAGGAAATGATGCTGAATGTAATCCAGATACACTAGCTAATCTTCTGGTTCTATTTCTGATAAGTAGCTGCTCAGTGAATGTGACTGACGGAACATTTTCCTTCTGTTGGTCCAGGTTCTCAGTGGTTCTTCGGGTCTGTTCGGAGGCCATGTGTCCCAGGTGCAGCTGCAGCAGCAGAGGAACCTCTCTCTACATGAATACATGAGCATCGGGCTGCTGAAGGAGGCTGGTATCTCTGTGCCAGCCGGCATGGTGGCCAGCTCCTCTGACGAGGCCTACTCTGTGGCCAAGCAGATCGGTAAACTGCTTTCAGCCTTGAAAGATGTGCCAATAATCTAATAATAATGGCATCAGACAGAATTATCTTGACAGATGATCAAAGAAGATTTTCAACAGGAATGTGTCCACTTTGCTTTTCTCCAAGCATCATTTATTTAGCTGGTCGTTTCACTAGCAGCCATACAAAAACTTTTTTAAATTAGACAAGATAATAAATCTGACCAGGCATTTGATGCCAACTTCCGGTACTTGACTGGCTTTCACAAACGCGATTCTGTAGCTACGACATGAGACCAAGTTCTCGTTCTTATTGGTAAACCCAGAGTGTGCCTTTTTTGACATGTCATGACCTTTGTGTGAGGGGGTTTAAAATAGCTGGGAAATATGGGGTCGGACACACACTCAGTCTAAACATAGCTCCCTGCTGCTTCAGTGGTATCAGTTGACAAACAGCTTGCATAATTGCAGGATAGTAAGATGCAGCACCAATAACTGTCCTCAGCTTTGCAGAGCTTGATATAGTGGGTTGCACCTCATTGTTTATCTGTCTGGCAAGCAACTTACTGTTCTGGTTCACTCTCACGGCTCTCATAGCATCGTTCCAGAGAAAGAGTTTAATAAAACCACTGTACACCATCTGCTCAGCAGCAAATGGCAGACAGACACAATTAGAGACGAGCTGATGAACATAGGGATGCATTTAGCAACTAAAGAGGCAGATGTTTCCCTGAGGTGGTTTTTAAGTTAACTGTCTAACATCTAACCAGTGTTTTCAAACAATAAATCATCATTTCTGCTTCAAACTGACTATCATCAGGACTTTGTTTGTCTGGTTAAATGGAACTAGATACAACTCATAAATATAAAGGCACTTTTCTCTCATTAAGGTTATCTTAATCTAAATACTGTAACATTTTAAAGATTTGTCTTGCATTAATGAAAATGATTTAAAAAATTATTATTTTGTCACTATCACAGTTAATTTGACTGTTTTATTGATGGACTGATGTGTGTGGATTTGTGACAGGTTCAAAGGACCTGGTTGTCAAAGCTCAGGTGCTGGCTGGTGGCAGAGGAAAGGGGACATTCGAGGGTGGACTGAAGGGAGGAGTAAGGATCGTCTACTCGTAAGTAAATCAGCTTCCGCTATAAAACACAAATCCAATGCTAACAAACATATATAATCCAAATACGATCTGCTGCACTGAAAACGAAAGGCGGGATGGCCAATGTTCGGAGGGTCGGCGGTTTGATCACCGCCCTTGTCACTGTGTCATGGTCGTTGTGTCCTTGGGCAAGACACTTCCCCCAGCTTGCCTCGTGTGAATGTGTATGACTGCTGTATATTTGAGGTGGTGGTCAGAGGTGCTGAATGGCAGCCACGCTTCCATCAGTCTGCCCCAGGGCAGCTGTGGCTACTATCGTAGTTTACCACCACCAGTATGACTGAATGAATGGAACCTGGAACCCTGTCAGAGCGCTTTGGGTCTCTTGAAAAAAGCGCCATACAAATCCAATCCATTATTACCAGAAGCTCTCTAAAAGTCACTGTCACTGTGTTTATATGATATAATTAGATTTTACTTATGAGATGTGATAAGGAGACTGCATACTTGGTGTCTCTTCTGACAACCATTATTTTCATACTTCTTTACTCTCCAGGCCAGAGGAGGCCCGTGACATTTCGTCCCAGATGATTGGTCGAAAGCTGTACACCAAGCAGACTGGGGAGGCTGGTCGTATCTGCAACCAGGTGTTCATCTGCGAGCGCAGGTACCCACGCAGAGAGTACTACTTCGCCATCACCATGGAGAGGTCCTACCAGGTGAGGGAATGCACTTGCACACAGACACAATTATTAAGATAGTGATTGTGTTCATGGTGGAGTTGAACCTTTGCGAACCAAGTTTCTGGTGGTAGAGATTGTTGAGCGTGAAAACAAATGTAAGGTAGTTAAAGAAAGACTCAAAGTAACACTGAAAACCTTCTATTCACTGCAATATTCTGTATGAATGAATGTAAATGCGGCAATTGCTCATGTGGTTGCATATTGAGTAATGAGACATGGTGCAATAGTTACCTGAATTGTAATTCAACCTTGGTTATGTGTGTAGGGCACTCTTGCTCTCTATTACAGAGTAAATGAAATAATGACTTAACTATACATACAAACCGGAGATTAATGTGTTGAATTGCTTGAGTAGTTCATGTTTTGACGAAAGTGGTAGTTTTTGCTGTACCTAAAGCCCCAGTTTGAATGTTGTTGCTCAAGTTGCTCTATTAGTGGACACAAATATACACAAGGCAGAAAAAATAAAGGCATAAGTGAGAGTATGTAAAAAAAAAAAAAAAACTAAACAATCATCCATTGGATATTATTTGCGTGTTGTGCTGAATTGCAGCAATAGATGGCAGCAGAGTACTGAAGATAATGATGCCACTGTTTTACTGCACAGGCTGCAATGGTCTCAGGGCACTTGTATGTATGTATCCAGTGGATCCTGCCAAAGTGTGCTCATTGAGCTAAATGCGGAATGTGACAAGACAGGCTTTAAAGGTGATTTAGAAACCTGCATCCTCTTTCTAGCGATCAGCATTTTACATTGAAATAGTGTTTTAGAGAAAGTAAAAATTTGACATTGCCTTGTTAAACAAGACAAAATCCTCTCACTAGGCACAGATCACACGCTGTGCTTCTTCATTACCAGATTTTCCATCTGACCTCTGGATTTTCCTGCTGCTTTCAGTCAGCCCACCTCCCAAAGCTTAACATTAAGGGTGCAGGACTAGTAAGTGAAGGAATTAGGAGAAACCCATACCAAACATACTGCAAGAAAACAAAGGAAGAAAGAAGATTGTAAAGCCACTTATTGATTACCTGGTCAGAAAACTGGAAAAATATCAATAGTACAGCTGAGGAAAAGTCTGAGTGGTAAGATAAGTGGATAGATACTAAATGAGGTGAAAAATGGAGCTGGAAAAAGGAACTGGTTTAGTTTCCCTTTTTGTTCTTAGGTTAGTGGAGATATATTTTATATATATCCAATGATCATTATCATACATTTCACATGTCATAACTAACTATGATAGTCATCAGAGATGATCATTTTACAGAGTAAAGACTAAAACTCTTCTCAGGTGGGAGTCTGTGGAACAAACCTTTCATTAAATATGGGGTGTTTGATCTAATGTGGCTCCAGATAGACGTGGATACTTCTAGTAACCACTGATGAAGTGGTTTGTACACAGTCCGGCCACAACTTTCAGTTCACTTTTATCCACAACCTCAACGTGCAGAAGTAGTGTGATGGTAAAGGGCCAAGATGCAGCATTCGTCTGTCTTGAAATGTAAATTTCTGCATGTACAGTAGATTATCCTTCATATCTTATTAACAATGAACTGGAGTGGAGAAAAAAAAACTAATTTGGATTTATTATATTTATTTTGAGCCAGTGTTGCTTGTCCACTCTCCTACTAGAGACTTGAAAGATTAATTTAGTCAATTGATTGGCAGGCATTTTTATTATTGATTAATTGATTTAATTACTGTTCAGTACCTTTTTAAATAGAGGATTTAAATAAAGGATTTGCTGCGTTTCTTTATGTTATTTGATGGTAAATTAAATATATTTCGCTGTGTATTCAGATACAAGAAGGCATTTGAAGACATCATTTTCATCATTGGAAATAGCTTTACAAAGTAGAAATTATCAGGCAGCAGCAGGGGGCGGTGACACAGAAATACTTACATCCTCTGAGATCCAATCTGTAGGCTACTTGTAGTATTTCCACGTTTGTGTAGTTTCAAATTTTATATATAGGTGGAAGTGTGTCTGGGTTTGGTGGTATTGTATTTTGTAATTTGTTCTTTTTATGCCACATTCTAACTGAAATAGTGCAGAAACTCACTCTCTCTTGTGTCCACAGGGCCCCGTGTTGATTGGCAGCTCGCAGGGCGGCGTGAACATTGAAGATGTCGCTGCTGAAAATCCAGATGCCATTGTGAAGGAGCCCATTGACATTGTGGAGGGCATAAAGAAGGAGCAGGCTGTCAAGGTACAATTAATATTAAATGGAACAAGTTCCAAACACACTGGAGACATTCCAACTGTGTGGTTGAAAATCGAAAGAGAAAGAAGCAATGGTGTTTGTGTCCGTGGGAGACGATGTCCAACTCACAAGAGGCAGTTTGCTCATATGTGTTTTATATATTTATAAAGATGACAGGTTTGTCTGAACACTTGAGCCTTTCTTCACAGAATCAATCATGGTATTTGGACAACTTTCAGTTTGATACTAAGTCTGTCTGAATCAACAAGTTGTGACGTACATGTGAGATGCAGAAAACGTGACGTGAGACTGTCCTTTAGCCTCGATTAGCTCATAGTTTTGGTTTTATGGCACATATAACCGTTGTAGAAATGGAGTCAAAAACTATTAAATAATATACACTTAATAATAATAAAAGTAATACACATTTGTCTTTTCTGGTGTCTTTTCAAGTGACTTTCAGAAGCTGATTTTAGGGTTTATTGTTACACATTTTTGTTTTTTTCCCTCTGAATTTGATTGTAAATGTACTTGTTTCTCTACTCTCTCTTGATCCTCCTTTCCTTAGTCCATTTCCTTCTCATCTCTCTCCGTCTGCTCTTTGAGTTTTATTTTGTGTCATATCTCTGAATTCTGTGCTTTGGGCTCTGGATATTGTTGGTCGTCATAGTGAGAGCAGAGACTCGATATATTTGACAGAGAAGAGAGGTGCTGATTGCGGAGCTCTCCAAGTAGATGGAGGTCCATTGATGTTCCTTCAATCCTTTTTCTTCATTTTTGCCCACTGAGACCACGTTTGTTAAACTGCACCACAATCATAACAAATCTGCAGGTTTTCTATGTTTACACATATGCAAACGAAGCTGACGTTGATAAATATTTTTTTAAATATTGGAGGTGGACATCTTTTAAATCAGAAACTCCTTTTTATCATAGTGGTATCTATTTAAATGTACTGTATTTCCAGCATGATTATGCTACGTTTCAATGATAATATGCATAAATCAACTCCAGGCTGGTATGAAATTATTATTGTGGGCAAAGATATCACCTCAATGTTGTTTATAATCATTTTTCTGGATTGCAGTTCACATAACCTGCTCACAAATGACTAATCTTATCTTTCCCCCCCTGAATTTTCTGAACTCAAAAGGACACAGAAATGTTACACCTTAATATGTATTTAATCTCAACTAAGATTGTGTGGCACATCACATATGCAGACATTTCTTCGTAGCATTTACATTAATGAATGGCAGCACTCAACAGAAGTTTTATTCGCTCAGCTGGATTAAAAAACAACAACATACATCCTTTTACAAATGTTAACATTTCACTTTCAGAAGCATTGAGTTTATTATTTTGTTTAGTCTGGAAAGCTTGGATATAAAATATTGATACTGTGTGTCACCCTGAATTACATGAAAATGCACTGAGAAATGATGCACACAGGAGCCGTCTGCCGTACTGTATTTATTTGATGTGATGGCATTTTAATGGAATGGTGTTTACTATCCAGTTTGTGTACGGATTAAACAAATCAGATACATCATGTTAATCACTGAGCTTTAGAGGTGCTTTTTGTTACCTTGTGGGCAGAGCTAGGCTAGATGTTTCCCCACTGTTTCAAGTCTTCATGCTAAGCTCACTGGCTGGGAAAGTGCGAACATGACACTGGTGTTAATAATAAAATGTTTTGTGTTACTGCAGGTAGCTCAGAAGATGGGCTTCCCACCGCTGCTGGTGGACGAGGCGGCAGAGAACATGATGAAATTATACAATCTGTTCATCAAGTACGACGCCTCCATGCTTGAAATCAACCCCATGGTGGAGGACGCCTCTGGCATCGGTACGCACACACGCACGTACACACACACACACACACACACACACACACACACACACACACACACACACACACACACAGACACACACACACACACAAAATAAACCTGAAAACAGTCCAAAACAAATTGACTATTTTTACTCGAGAGCTGGAACAATTAATGTTTAATTGATTAGATTATCGACGGGATTAATCAGCAACAAGCTGGATATTCAGTTTATTCTTTTTTTAAAAGAGAAATGCCCTAAATGTTCTGGTTCCACCTTGTCACTTTTTACATCTATGATAATTAACTGAATATCTGTGAGGCCGCCGGCTGCAATTGAACCAGGGTCGTCGCAGTGACCTGAAATTAGCCTGAAATTTGTGTTAATGTACCAATCTAAGAACCCATCGGCTATTGCTCTTATGAAGATTCAGCATATTTTGAGACTTAATTTCTGCCAATGCGTTCCACCTCTATTGATCTCTCTCTATGCAATTGAAATCAATCGGATCCGCACAAAGCATCACGCGCAGATGTCTTTGACATCATTAAAAGTCGATTGTCTGCTAATGCCAAAATCTCTCGTGTCCGTTTGTCACCAGTGATGTGCATGGACGCCAAGATCAACTTTGACTCCAACGCAGAGTACCGCCAGAAAATGGTGTTTGACATGCAGGACTGGACCCAGGAAGACCCCCGGGACCGGCAGGCCGCCAAGGCCGACCTCAACTACATCGGCTTGGATGGAACCATCGGCTGTCTGGGTCAGTGCACCTTGTTTCTTCAACGCTTTTTTTCATTCAAAAACATTTTCTTAAGCTGAATATGTATACGTTTTTTCAAGTGAGTGTCATGTCCTCAAACTCTCTTCACCCTCTGAACACAAAGCAGTTTTGTGGGCTTTTTCTCACATTTTACTCACTCGGTAACACAGCTGAAATCCCATAAATAATAGAAAGGAAAAAAAAAAAACACAAATTGATATTATTTGGTAATTTATTTTTGCAATAATTGGAAAAAATTCAATCTGCATATCCAACATTTTTCGAAGACTTGGCACTATTGGGAAAATAATGTGTTAAACCTGCATATTGAACCATTTACATTTTTACAACCTCTAACTTTGTGTAAATAACTCAAATCCACTTGGTTATCTTTAAAGTCCCGCTGTGTTAAATGAGCAAAAGTTATAGCTGGTGTTACACTGCAGGGTTTTATAACAGAAGATGATCATGGAAAGAGACAAGTGTGAAGCCTCTGAAGCACTGAACTGCATACGTTTCCAAAATGTACAATCAAAATAATAATAAGATGAGTTAAATTTCAGTCACATTCTCCTGTTTCTACATCTGTTATTTTGATCTTTCAAATACATATAGAATCAGCTGCTACTAGCTTGTAGTGCAGACAGGGGATTTCAAGTTTCATATTTTACTGTTCCTGTTATTTACTGTTTTTCCAGTCAACGGAGCGGGTCTGGCTATGGCTACCATGGACATCATCAAGCTCCACGGTGGTACGCCAGCCAACTTCCTGGATGTAGGAGGAGGAGCCACAGCGCATCAGGTGACAGAGGCCTTCAAACTCATCACCTCTGACAGGAAGGTAAGAACATCCCTGCTGCTGATCCTATGTTAAATGCTTTCTCTAATGTTACCATTATGTCTGTCGCCGAGCCATTATTTATTATAGCATAGCTTCTCGTTTGTGAATGCTATTACTAATGTTGTGGTGGTGTCGCTCAGGTTCAGGCCATTCTGGTCAACATCTTCGGAGGCATCATGAGGTGTGACGTCATTGCCCAGGGCATCATCATGGCTGTATTAGACCTGAACCTCAAGATCCCCATTGTAGTGCGGTTACAAGGTAGAACCCACAAACACGCACACACACGCTCTTATATATCTGTCACATTCAATGAATAGTAAGTCTATAACGATTTGTCCACACTATCATGGAAACATTGTGTAAAAGAGTATCACAATCTCCTGATTTTAAAAGACTAAAACAAACAAGAAAGTGTTGCCCTGATTAAGATAGTTTTACATTTCTGTCTCGGCTAACTCAAAAAAAGAAAAAATCCTTGATTGGGTCATTCCTCATACAAGTGGAAGGTGAAATCGTATGACATTCAAATGATGATTAAACACTGATAACCCCATTAGCAGCAAGTCGCTGACTCAGCCGTCACCATGTTTAGAGCTGTGTGAAAGCACTAGAAATTCTCTCAATCTCTAAATTAGCGTCTTTTAACCCAAATGTCTGTGTTAGGCTTCCACGAGATGACAATTTCCTGAAAATGGATTTAATCACAATTAAACTGCAACTTTGTTATGTTCTCAACCGACCTCAGCCATTAGCCTCTTTACACTCCAGTAAACTAAACACACCCACTGAGAGACCTCCCCACCTCCAGTCGGATGGGTTTAACAGGCAGCAGCTGGCAGCTCAGAGGGAGAACGTCTGTTTGATGCCTCCTGCTTCAGAGTCTGGCTCCTGGAAACATGCAGCGAACGACCAACAAGACTGATTATTATTATGTATTTATATATGTTGCCAATCAAAAAGCTTTCAAAAATGACCATGACCTGCATTTTTACTCAATATCGTCGAGGGCAACTGTTGATCAGAACGGTTATTAGTCCTTTTTGTCTTTACATGATCTTCATACGACTTTATAAAGACAGAAGTGAATCCTTGGCTCACATCTTTAGTCAATCAACAGTGCAAGAAGTTGAAATTCTCCAGCACACAGATATGGTTGTACTCTTGTATTGGAAACCTAAACAGAGCTGACATTTCTCGGTTTTCCTCAGGGTGACGCTTTTCTATTCCTGTTTTTCTATTTTGGGATCAAACACAGTGTCACTGCTAACTGGTGCCGCTGAATTTCTGAGCTATAATGTTGGCCACCCATTTTAAAACGTGTCTTTAGATCATCCTGCCTGATGTCTCAGTTTGGAATGAAACTCGGACAGTGAGTGCATCAACAGATACTCAGATACACTTTATTGGTCTTTCCTGGCAGTTTTCATACATTAATTTTTTTTTCAAGAGGGCTCGTTTAAGTTGCCCACAAGGAAATCACCCTCCATGACTATCCACAGTCAAACTGAAGTGTTAGGAAATTATGTGGTTGCTTATTTTTACTCTGCGAGGATATTATACAGTTTTCAAAAATCACAGTTGATAAAATCTTGATTTTTTTTTTATAAAGGTACCAGAGTGGATGATGCCAAAGCTCTGATTGCTGCTAGTCCACTGAAAATCCTGGCCTGTGACGACTTGGACGAGGCCGCCAAAATGGTAAAAAAAAAAACACACACACACACATTCACGCACACATTCACACACACACACACACACACATTCACACACACACACACACACACACACACGCACTGCTGGTGCTAGTGATGTTATGTTTTCGGGTTGTCCATCCATTTCTCCACTTTTGCTCAAGGATGAATTCATTATAATTTGGTGGTGATAAGTCTCTGTGACCTCACAAAACTTTTTTGACCATAACTCAAGAATTGACATGCTGATTATGGCAATTTCATAAAAATGTCTTTATTAGATAAAATGATGAGGTGATGACAATGTGGACAGACATGGATGTAAACGGTTTTGACTGGTTGGTGGAGGTATACGACCATGAGCCAGTACGTCTAACTGGTGACATGTGTTGGTACAGGTGTCTTTGTTCACAAGCATTAAGAACTACATCTGTTTGTTTTAGGCGTCTCATTGAGCCTTTGTTTGTTTTCTGCTGGTCCAAACTAGCTTAACAGTTGATAAAATCCCATGTTTTGTGTGTCTGTCATTTGAAGTGGATATGATTTGTAGTATAAGCGCCAAACCATGCAGGTGTGTTCCCTTCCACACAAGGACCTTCTGAACAACATGAACTGATCTAATAGGAGAATATGATTTGTTCTACTTGACTTGACTCTCACTGTCTCTGCTCACAGGTTGTAAAGCTTTCTGAAATCGTCTCACTGGCTAAGGAAGCTCAAGTGGACATCACCTTCCAGCTGCCCATCTAAGAAAAGAAACCGTGACCTTTGACCTCCATGACCTCCTCATCCCAAACACTTCCTCTGTCACACCCACAGCCGCTCACCACTCCACCCCTGCAAACAGACAGCAAGACGAGCCTCTCAGCACCTGAGAGGAGACACGTAGTTTTCTCTTTCTCACTCTGTGGCATGATGGCATGACTCTGTACAGGTGTGCGACAGGTAGACCACTACAGGTTTCACTTTCAGAGAGAACAGCCCCTTTTTTAGTCGCAGTGGGATCTCCCTTCCCTTTCTCAACCCTTCGTCTTCCTCCATGTTTCAGCAAAACTAAAAATCAAAGTTGCACAAAAAGTTCCACTTTAAACTCCTTCACACACGATGAAAAACATTTGTTTACTTCAGTGCTTGCTGGGAAATGTTGCTTTGCGCTGAAGCTTTTCCTGTGTGAGGAAGCTGCTTTCACTGATATTATTTAATGTTTTCAGTACGGTTAAAATGAATAGTTGTAAGAAAGCGGCTGTTACATCAAATGGGTGCAAAAGGATGACTGGAAAGGCATCAGGAGAAACATTTAACCCCATTACTTTCATGAACGCACATAGTTTTGCATGAGTGCCTTTTCATTGTGTTGTTCCCACGTAGGAATGTAACAGAATAAAGAACACATTTGTTCCCTCTGTGCAGAACATTGAAATATTTCATCACACATTTCGATTCTGAAAGCACTAAAATGACTGAGCTGAGCCTCAAGTCAAATACAAAGAACAACACTGCAGCATTGATTTGATAAGTTTTCAGAAACAGAACTTTCTTCAGGATCCGCAGCGTTATTTGTTTACCTCATAGTGTTCGTCAGCCCGTCTTTACTGGGCATACATTTCTTGCAAAAGGCATTGTGTTCATATTTAAATCTATTACTTAATTCAGGCTCCTTTTCAAACATCTGGAGCAATTTGATGGTAGCTCACCAAAAACCGTATCTCATTTAGTGTTATCTACACATGCAGATAATTTAGGATTAATTTGTCAAGGTTTTGAGATATGAGAATGGATTTTAGTTTATTAATTGAAAAATTTGATTCGTAGACTTCACTTTCAATGTTTTTATGCTGAAAACAAATCCAAAACTATCTGCTTGGAGGTAAGCAAAGATAGGAATTAAATTTGGAAGTGTTAAAACGGTTGCTTTACTGCATGTGCTATTCTTTGCTTAGTAAAGACAAACCAGTACAAACAAGCTCCCAGCGCGACGTCACTGATGCTTAAAGACTGCAACGTAAGCATGACTCACACTACTTACCCTCGGCTTTGAACGGGTCACATTTGTCTAGAATATTAGTTGTGACACCTGTGGACTCGGTGCGTTGATCGATGCAGAGACCTGTGGCGAGCGCGGATAAATGGTCCTGAAGTTTCCGCTCCCGTCTCATGCCGTGGTGAAGCTTCTTGTGCAGTCATGTTGAACCGAGGTGATGCATCTCAGATTTTTTTAATTAGTTAAATGAATTATTCAGTGTTCTTGTGATGGATCTCAACTTTCCCTGAGAAAGGCCCAGAGGGAGGAACCAAAAGTTGAGTCAAGCAGACGTTAAATCATTTCCCGCGTTCATTATGAGTCTCGCTCTGTTAAATAAGGAAAAGGACCATCATCTCTCTTTCTTCCCCGATGATCATTTGTAAACGTTGAGCGCGACTCATAAAATTGGGAAAGGTCAGTTGACCTTGTCTTGCTAAAGCGAGCATGCTTTATTATTTTAGTGAATCAGGGCGGTCTGGATTTCTGAGAGTGCAGGCTGATGTTCATGAGTCACTTTCCATATTCATGAGTCGTTCTACATTGGAAGCCTCAACCAGATGAAATCTTCTAACAGTCTTGACTGCAGTTTTATCAGCATATAAGGGGCAGCCATTGTTGAAGTCTCGTAGAAAAAAACTACTGCAGCACAAATGTTTGGAATGGAATGTTACAATAACTGCTGACTGTGTATTTATGTTTTCCTAATGTATCCCCTTTATTGAAGACTTGCTTCAGGGTTGAACAGGGACATCTGCAATGGCTTCCGCTGTACGTTCAGTCTGCCATCATGCCACACAGAGGTAGCCATTCTAGTTCTTTCTGTATCTAATGTCAGACATTTGGGCAGGCTGTGACCTCTGACACAAACGGTAAAATGATTGTAGTGGTTTCTTTCCCCCCCTCCTCCAGCGCTCCAACATTATGAGTTGTACGTCGTTTATTATATCTTGTAAATAACCAAACTGATGTTCTCTCTCTGTAAGATATTTATGCTCCTGGCAAGGAGTAGAACAAAGAAAGGAAAAAATAAATACAGAGAACACCAACATTTCTGAGGTCCGTCTTCTTTTAATTTCCTGTGTAGGTTTTGTATTGACGAAGGCATCCATCCATCCATCCATCCATCCATCCATCCATCCACTGACTCGTACAATACATCATAAATACGGTTCACCACAATAGAGGGATGACATTTTTTAGACCAACCCTGAAGTTGGCATCGGTGGTGTCCTCGGCAAAAGGCTAATGCCTTTGGGTTATTGTAGAAAATTAGGAATCATAAACAAATATACACTCGGCAGCTCTGTTGTACAACTTTAAAATTAAGCTCTGAGACCAAAATGCATCTTCCAAAAGGAAGTTAACATTGTGGAGACATCAGAGCCACCAATTAATTGCCAAAGGTTGCCAAGATTAGATGAGCTATTTATTTCCAAAAACCTTGGACAGCATAGGCATTGTTTTGAAAACGTACCACACATTTGTTGTTTTACGAAAGTTATGCTTCAGACTATTTTGACCAGTAACGTGCTGGTTGCCTGGCAACTGTTCAAAGCAGTATCTCTTTTTTAAAAATGTTTTTATTGGCAATCAAATGATGTTTTATAAGATGGCCTACAGCGTGGGCACGGACCCTATTTTGTTCTGTTTATTATAATGTTTCCAACCGTCTGTTGTCCTGCAGTGACCATGGAGCGTTCTCTGATTACAGGTTCTCGCTGTGGAACTGAGTCACGGAGGCCTGATGTAATGTATGGTTGATTACTTGAGTGGTTGTTGAGTGGCACAGCCGAAGCCGGCAGGTTGAAATGCTGTTTACTGGAAATACACATAAAATAGTCCAAACAATGCTCAACAATTCATCAAATGCCAATGTGTTGGGTGTGGTGATTAATCTGCAGCGCCCCACGGTTTTACAAAACTTATTGTTCACCTATTGTTTCTGACATGCAACTATACTGTTGTGGTTCTCTTTCACCGCTCTCATAACTCGCTCTCAATAGTAAAAACCCCACTGTACACTTGCTGCTTGCCAACAAACAGCAGACAGACACATTTAGAGACCAGCTGGTGTTGTGTAGTATTTAGCAGCTAAAGAGGCACTGGTTCATACCTCTGCTTTTGCCTGCAGGACTAAAGAGTCCTGATCATTTTGATGGAGACCGTCTTCTGGTCCACCATCCTGGTGCACTTTACAACAATCCCAAAGGAGCCCTGCCCCAGCGAAGACCCCACCTGCTAGTTGGAGGACCTGGAACAGATCCAGCGTCCGATGACTACCGGGTCTATCTGGGGAGGACGAGCGGATGCCACTTTTTCTGACGCCATCACAAGTAGTGTCACCTGCTGCCTGGAGCTCAAAGCTGAGAGGACGAATGTGGACACTATTAGTCCCAATTCAACATTTTCATCACAGAAATTAAATTTAGAATCTATGGAATCATTGTGTTCTGTGACATCATTGTGTTCTTTGACATCACACTCTACCTTGGACAGCGTTCGGTTTGAATAATCTAAGACTATGAATGAAGCCTAATGCTTAAATACAGGTGATTATAATTGGAATTTAACTACAAGCCTTTGCTTATAGCAAGCGTTGATGTAATGATTTGATGAAAAGGCTGCTTTCTTTGACGCTCGGTGGTGAGACAGGTAGTGAGACAGGTGGTGAAGAGGCCGGAGAGCAGGTTGAAGGAGGTCTACGTTGTCTTCTCCAGGTGTCTTATTTCTCATTTTTTCAGGTGAGGTTTGATTTCTTCGGAGTTGATTGTGGTCGTGTGAGTTGGACGCAACACACACACACACACACACACACACACTGTCTCCTTTGAAGTCTGTGCTTGAGCCTTTTTTATTCCACGATTAATTCTGCTGCGTCGCAAAGGCTCAACTTCTCATTCTCTTCCCTACATACTTGCTGCCATGTTCTTCTGGAGATGAAAAGGCTACTGAGGCAGAAATCATTTTTAGAAATGAACCTTTTTTTAACATCTTAAAAAGGTTGCAGCTAAAGCCACTGCAGCAGTAAGGTAGAGGGTCAACCGTAAACCCTTGGGTCTGTGAACAACGCTTTTGAAGACTACAGTGGCACTGTGTTGTAACCTTGTGAGGGTGGAACTTAGTCCAACAGAACACTGAATTAGACATTTTTAACTGACCGAAAATGTTACAATCAACTTTCATGAACTAAAAACACTGTGAAAGGGATAAAGTTCTAATGTGAAACACAGACAACACCCAGACCGGACAACGCCGGTAGCGACCTGTCAACCACAAGGTATCCACATAAAACACTTTTGTTCTCAATAGTTAAAACTGTTTTACTCTCAAATATCAAAATCCAGTATGAGTCGGGCTTCAGTATTGAAATACTGCCTAGGACACTTTGTCTGGGTCAGTTCTACGAATATTTGAATACATTTTACTGCAAATACAGATTTCCTGAAGTAAGCATGTAAGGGCCCGGGATGATGGTCGTTTTACATTTTATTACTACTTTATTATTACTTCTTATACTAAAATAAAGAGTATAAATGCTCCCTCCACCGCTGATGTTTGATCTGTCTTTTGAAGTGTCAACAGGCATTACATCTTGACTCCCACATCCTCCCTCAGCAGCAGCCGATGGCGACTCGCTCTCATGTTAATCCGCTGGCTGGTGGGCACCCGATTTGGGAAGAACAGTGAGCCGATTAACAGCATGTCTGACTGAAGGGAAAAGCAAGCACATGTCGTATCACTTTAAACAACTCCTGTGCATTCAGTGTTCAGAGGCTTTACTCACTAAGACACATCTGTCCTCCCATCTGTTGTTCCTCAGATCTCCATCTGAGAAAGGTTTGGCTGTTGATATGTAGTGTACATAAACATTATTTATGTAGTAAATGTATTATGTTATGTTATGTTATTTTCACTTTCCTTTGTTCAGACAACCAACATTCATGTCAAATATTAAACAATACCTAGACACAGTTGTGGAACAAATATTCTGATATTTTACTTGTAAAACTGTATTCAGGTGTAATACAATCCCTACTTTTATTTAAGTGACAGTAAAAATGTATCACCGTAAATAATACATTACCAGAAGTAAAAGTAGTATGAAGAATAGCCCATTTCCCGTAATTGTATACTGGATTACAATTATTGATGCATTAATGTGTTCACTTTAATGCTGGTAAAGGGGGATATACTTTCAGTCTAATCTTATTATATCAATATATATCATTTGTTAAGTATATATTTGTATCATCATTAAGTCATTAGAGTAGCTTTTCAGAAGTTTTCAAATAAGATAACAACAATACATCCTTCTGAGATGTAATGAATTACAAGTATAAAGTTGCAAAACATGGAAAAGTGCAACTTTTCTTCCTGAGTGAATGTACTTATTTACAATGAATTCTTTTTCATTTAATTTAGAATATGTTTTTGAGGTAAATCAACTCCCCAGTATTCCCAGACTGATGGGGATGTCATCCCTTATAAGAAAAGTCTCCTACAACTACTCACCTAATAATTGATCCTGTGTCCTACCTTCGTTTTATACATTCCATTTCACTCGTGTGTTATTCTCAAAGCAGGCACTGATGATGATCTTCAACGGACAGAATGCAACGTTTTAATCATTAAAAACCCACACAGAGGTGGGTAGGCTGGTTTATGCTGAATAATATGGACATACTTGTGGGGATAATTGAGTGATAAACTATTCAGAGCTGTCGCCGTCATCAGTGGAAAAAACACAGATAACTTCTTTACTCTCTGCCAATATTAGAGCCTGAGCCCTGCAGTCTGAACTTTCAGCTTTTTAGGAATTTAATTGAGAGCAGACATACTGGATAAATGCTCCAACATGGAGCACAATGTGCTGCTTTTGGTGGAGATCAGAACGATTAACAGGAGACATGTTTCTGCATTGATTACTTTAATGTTTAATACTTTAAGAAGATTTTCCTGGTATTACATTAATTTTTTTATTTCAATGCAAGTCCTGACTTTTAATGGAGTATTGTACCTGAACACTTCATCCACCACCACCAATTATATTCTGAATAAATGAATGTACCGATTCAAAAATAACCCTGTTTTTTAGGGATCTATGCAAAATGATTCCTGGTATGTCCAAAACTTTGGCCAGCTGTTTGGTCCTTCCAACATCTGCAGTATTTCTCTCTGCCTGTGACCAGCTGCCATGACGACTCCATCTCATGTGAGAGCTAGGTACCCGTTTCATCTTCTCACCGTCTCTGTGTGAGAGGGTCAGGCAGCGATCGGTGGGGAGAGAACCCCGACGCAGCAGCAGATGTTTCCGCGCTGATAGGATCGCAAACCATCTGTCTCACATCCCAGCATCAGCTTGTGTCTTATTGAATTAGAGTCAACTGTATCAGATTTATTTGAGTGCAGAAAAGGGGACAAAGAGATTCCTGTAACAAGTGACGGGGCTGCTCACATTTTAAATGAAAACATTTCACAAGCCATCAAAAAACACTAAAACTGCTAAATGACACTCTAAGTTTAAATTTACCAGAATCATTTATAAAACTAAGGTTAAAACACTAACAGATGAGTGTCAGTAGGCTACAGGTAAGTGAATGTTCTATAGAAAAAAATACACTTGTCAGTTACAATTAATTCAAATAGTAAAACTGTTGAGAAGTAGAGTAAGAGTGTATTGAAATGAAATGACAACTGATATTAAGAATATCACATTTCACATGACACAAATTTGATTTTCAATTACAAATGGTTTCCAGGAAGACGAGAGGCGATGTCCTGCTTTAATCCAGCTTCTGACGAATGGAACTGGGTCCCATTTCTCCAGAGGAGGTCCGTTGAGGTCCACAAACAGAAGTGAAGACAGGCTGTCTTAACCTGTTGCACGTCTGGTTGTCCGTTAGTACGGAAAAGCCTGGTTCGCACTCAGCTGACATGGGGAGATACATGCGACTTTCTATGCGCATTCTTTCCAATGTTTTTCCCTGTGCAGTGCCCTGTAATTCGGCCACCTTTTGGGACGTAAACCCAAAGTGTGTGAGTGAAACACTCTGGTTTAGCTTTCGCTTGCTTAGTGTGAATTCTCAACGTTACGTCTTCTGTTTGGCGCACATGGCTAATTTGCATACGTACACAGGACTGGCTGGCTCCGCTTGGCAGAAAATAGAACATATTTGTGAATAAATGTTTAAAAGATATATATATATATATATATATATAATATATATATGAATTAATATATTAATTTTATTAATATTTAATTTAATTTATATTTAATTTAATTTCTATATATATATATATATATATATATATATATATATATATATATATATATATATATATATATATATATATATATATAATATATATATTAATTAATATATTAATATTATATATATATATAAAAATTAAAAATAAATAGTGGGATCAACTATTCAAACAGGAGAGTTGGGACAAGATGGCGGATTCCAGAATCCTAAACCAACCTTTTTGTCCAGCCAGTCACGTGACCCCTTCTCGGAATATCAAAGTTTTGGTGACGTCATGACATCAAAGCGTTGATGTTCAAAGGCATTCTGCGTCACACGTGACATCACACGTCCCTGAGTCTATAAAAGAGATCCACCATCACTCAGTGGCAACCGAAAATCACTTGTAACCACAGAGAGAGAGAGAGAGAGAGAGAGACAGATAGATAGATAGATAGATAGATAGATAGATAGATAGATAGATAGATAGATAGATAGATAGATAGATAGATAGATAGACATGACTTCAGAGGAGCCGCACACAAGCAGCTGTCTCAGTAATGAGATTGAGGGCCTCAGAGAGAAAATCAGGGAACTCAAAAGACAAAATGTGGACCAAGAGCACGAGATTGAAGATCTCAACAATAAGTACAAGTATTCAAAGAGCAAGCATAAGAGGTCCCTTCAAATAGAGAATGAGATGTTTCGGGAACAAGTCGATAAACTCAAGAGATCACATCACTTGCTGCTCAGTGAAAAGAACACTGTCTACCAAGAAAGGGAGGAATTCCACAAACAGAACAAGGACCTACAAACCGAGAAAAAAATGTTTCAGCAAAAGATAGAAAAGCTGAGACAAAACAACACAGCAGGGAAAAACGACGTGACAAAGAAAAATGACAGTTTGCAAGCCGAGGTTCAGGAGCTAAAGAGAAGACTGATGGAACAGGCAGACAAGAAAGGTGCTACAACATTTGCAGAAGCAATGCAGAACCTCATACAGATCCACAATGCACTTGAGGAAAAAGAGAAATCTGCGTCCCAACAAATTCAGGCCCTGGAAGAAAGATTTGAGAAAGACAAAAAAAAATCGGCTGATGTAGAAGAGACGATCAAAATAAATCAGAAGGCTCTCAAAAATAAAGACCAGTATTTGCAAAATCTTCAGCAAGAACTCAAAGTCGCTGAACGCCAGAATCAAGAGCTGAAGCAAAACAATGACTCCATGTTCAAAGAAAAACAGGCCCTGATAGAGGAAAATGAGAAAGTCGACAAAGAGTTGTTTGACACGCAAGTCACTGTGATACAAAATGAGAAGGATTTCAAAAAGCTACATCAGGAGCTCAAAAATGTTCAGGAAAAACTAAAAGTCTCCGAAGACAACAATGACAAGATGAAACTAGAGAACAAATTGACGTTCATAAAACATCTGTCCCTTGAAGAAAAACTTGAGGAGGCCAACACAAAGTTGCGTGAAGCAAAAGACACAATTATACAAAATAAGAAGGATCTCACAGAGCAACACGAGCAGCTCGAACATGTTGAGCAAAAACTCAAAGAATCCAAAAACAACTGTGACGTGAGGGAGAAAAATAACGATTTGATGGTCCAAAGATATCAGGCACTGGAAAAAAGACTTGACGAGGTCAACAAAAGGTTGTGTGATAGAGAAAATACCTTGAAACAAAGTCAGCTGGATCTCAAAACAGAACAGCAAAATCACAGAAATGTTCAACAAGAGCTCAAAGACTCTGAAAAGAAAAATCACAAGTTGGAACAAAAGTGTGAGTTGATGTGCAAAAATATTCAGGACCTGGATGAAGAACTTGAGGAAGAAAAGGAAAAGTTGCGTAATGGAGCAAATGACATGGAAAAAACTCTGACAGATTTGAAAAAACAAACCCAGGAGGTCCGAAATGTTCAGCGACAACTAAAAGTCTCCGAACACAAGAATCTCGTGACCAAGCAAGAAAAAGATTTGCTGTTCAAACAAAATCTGGACCTGACTTTAGAACTTAAGGAGGCCAACAGACAGTTGTGTGATAGAAAAGAGGCCATGAGACAAAAATGTGATGACTTGCAACACGAAAATCAGAAGGTCAATGAAGTTCAGGAGGAACTTAGAACATCTCAGAACCTGGAACAAGAACTTCAGGCCAAGGAACTGTCGTGTGATGCAGAAGAGTCAATTAAACACAATCAGAAGGATCTTGAAACACAACACCAGGACCTCCAACATGTTCAGCAAGAACCCCAAGGCTCTGAACACAACAATCACGTCATGAAGCAAGAAAACGATTCGATGCTCCAACAAAATCAGTCCCTCAAACATATATATAAAAAACCTAAATACAAAAACACATCCAAAAATGCATAAAAAACACCTGCTCTTCTGCTCTGCTCTCCTCCTCTATTCCACTGCAGCATGTCCAAAATACATTTCTGAGCTGCTTGTTCGATCTGAAGCACCCAGACTCCTCAGGTCTTAGGTTTACTCTGTATACCCAGGGTCAGAACTAAAAAGGCTGAAGCAGCGTTCAGTTTTTATGCTCCACACCTGTGGATCAAGTTCCCTGAACACCTGAGGTGTGCACAGACTGTCAGCTCTTTTAAATCAGGCCTAAAAACACTTTTGTTTACTGCAGCTTTCCCCATAACCCAACATGCAGGTAATCTTAACTTCCTAATCTTAAACCTTTATGTGCTTTTTTAAAATCGTATTTCCTGTATTGTATGACTATTCTGTTGTCTTTTTTATGATGTTATTCTTTTATTTTATTTTTTCTGTAAAGCACTATGATTTGCTGCTTGTACGAATGGTGCTATATAAATACATTTGCCTTGCCTTGCCTTGCCTTAGTTTGCCTTGCCTTGCCTTGCCTTAGCTTGCCTTGCCTTAGCTTGCCTTAGCTTGCCTTGCCTTGCCTTGCCTTGCTCTGCTAACCTGCTCCTGTTCTCTGCTAATCTGCTTTCTCCTCTCTGGGAACCATCACCAAAAGGAAAAGTTGCGTAATGGAGCAAATGACATGGAAAAAACTCTGACGGATTTGAAAAAACAAACCCAGGAGGTCCGAAATGTTCAGCGACAACTAAAAGTCTCCGAACACAAGAATCTTGTGACCAAGCAAGAAAAAGATTTGCTGTTCAAACAAAATCTGGGCCTGACTTTACAACTTAAGGAGGCCAACAGACAGTTGTGTGATAGAAAAGAGGCCATGAGACAAAAATGTGATGACTTGCAACACGAAAATCAGAAGGCCAATGAAGTTCAGGAGGAACTTAGAACATCTCAGAACCTGGAACAAGAACTTCAGGTCAAGGAATTGTCGTGTGATGCAGAAGAGGCAATTAAACACAATCAGAAGGATCTTGAAACACAACACCAGGACCTCCAACATGTTCAGCAAGAACCCCAAGGCTCTGAACACAACAATCACGTCATGAAGCAAGAAAACGATTCGATGCTCCAACAAAATCAGTCCCTCAAACAAAAAACCTAAATACAAAAACACATCCAAAAATGCATAAAAAACACCTGCTCTTCTGCTCTCCTCCTCTATTCCACTGCTGCATGTCCAAAATACATTTCTGAGCTGCTTGTTCGATCTGAAGCACCCAGACTCCTCAGGTCTTAGGTTTACTCTGCAGCGTTCGGTTTTTATGCTCCACACCTGTGGATCAAGCTCCCTGAACACCTGAGGTGTGCACAGACTGTCAGCTCTTTTAAATCAGGCCTAAACACACTTTTGTTTACTGCAGCTTTCCCATAACCCAACATGCAGGTAATCTTAACTTCCTAATCTTAAACCTTTATGTGCTTTTTTAAAATCTTATTTCCTGTATTGTATGACTATTCTGTTGTCTTTTCTATGATGTTATTCTTTTATTTTATTTTTTCTGTAAAGCACTATGATTTGCTGCTTGTACGAATGGTGCTATATAGATACATTTGCCTTGCCTTGCCTTGCCTTAGCTTGCCTTGCCTTGCCTTGCCTTGCTCTGCTCCTCTGCTCTGCTAACCTGCTCCTGTTCTCTGCTTCTCTGCTGCTCTGCTAATCTGCTTTCTCCTCTCCGGGAACCATCACCTTACCGTGGTGGAGAGGTTTGTGTGTCCCTATGACCCTGAGAGCTGTGTTGTCTGGAGCTTTGTGCTCCTGGGAGGGTTTCCCATAGCAAATAGTCTCAGGTGAGGGGCCAGACTAAGAATGGTTCAAAAACCCCATGAATAATCGAGGAAAAAGAGGAGTGACCCAGCCCAGAGGAAGCCCAGGGCCCCCATCTGGAGCCAGGCCCAGAGGGAGGGCCCATCAGCGAGTGGCTGGTGGCCGGGCTTGCAACGGAGTACCAACAAAAATGTGCCAAAATCCCCTGCAATATTCTTCTGGCCCAGGCATGTTAGGTCTATTTTAACTTAAGGTAAGAGGCTATCGGCGGGTTTCAATCTGGCCAAAGGTAGAAGGCGTGGAAGAAATCACATTGGACAGAGAGCAACCACTGATGTCCCAGGCCAACGCGGAGGGAATGTAACAATGTGTGCAGCCATCTCAGACAATGGCGTCCTCACCAGTCCATAAAATGCACAACATCTGCTGACTTTTTTAGACACTCTTTACAGGGACATAGTCCCTGAGAATGAGAGGGGTGGAGGCCAACTCAGCAGGTATGTTGTTGTGTGGGATAATGTCTGTTTTCACCACTCACATCTGGTCAGACAGTGGTTTGCAGCACATGACAGGATGCTGGTCGAATATCTCCCTGCCTACCCCCCATTCCTTAATCCAATAGAGGAGTTTTTCTCTGCCTGGAGGTAGAAGGTTTATGACCGACATCCACATGTGCAAATGGCCCTGCTAGCAGCCATAGATGAAGCATGTGACGACATCACAGCAGAGTCATGCAGAGGGTGGATTCGCCACTCCAGGGGATACTTTCCACCTTGCATTGCATTAACCTTCCACCTCCAGGCCGAGAAAAACTCCTCTATTGGAGCTGAGTTGGCCTCCACCCCTCTCATTCTCAGGGACTATGTCCCTGTAAAGAGTGTCTAAAAAATCAGCAGATGTTGTGTATTATATGGACCAAGAAGGGGGATATGGGACGCCATGTCTGAGATGGCTGCACACATTGTAACATTCTCTCCGCGTTGGCCTGGGACATCAGTGGTTGCTCTCTGTCCAATGCGATTTCTTCCACGCCTTCTACCTTTGGCCAGATTGAAACCCGCCTCATCAACGTATATGAAAGTGTGCAGTGGTTCCCTGGCTTCCAGCTCCAGTACACGCTTGAGAGAGAGCGAGAGAGAAAGAGAAATGTAACAACTTTTCCTGTGTAACAATGCATTATGGAAAACATATTGTACAGTATGTTCTGTGAATACATATACAGAATTGCTAGTGTACTGCATGAAACTACACAAAGTAAACCAGTTTACAGTGCTGAACATTAGAGTAGAAGACATGTTTTACCTGTACATACTGGTGACGGATCTCCTTCACTCTTTCATCATTCCGTTCAAATGACAGTTTGTACAATTGTTTGATGCGCATTTCATTTCGCTTAAGCACTCTGTCAATTGTTGCAATTGACACAGATTCAATATTGCCAAACACATCGTTATCCTCTATGACAGCGCTTTGAATTTCTTTCAACCTTATTGCATTGTTTGCAATCACCATTGCACAAATGGCTTCCTCTTGCTGCAGGGTGAAAAGGGGCCCTCTTCCACCTCTGTCACATCTCTTTCAATCCTATGTGGTGCAGAGTAAAATTACAGTAATGTACAGTAAACAAAAGATATTATGAGATGTTGGATAATATACTCGTATATATTCATATATATTCAAATATTTATTAATTTACAGTATATTACATGCACTATGGTGTCTTGTGTCCTATCTATGACAGTGGTGGAAGAGTACTCAGATGTTTAATTTAAGTAAAAGTAGCCATATGTATTAATACTAATACTAATACAACTGTTAGCAGCAAAAATGTACTTAAAGCATAAAAGTATACTCATTATGCAGAATGCTTAATTTCAATAAATTACTGGATTATAATTATTGATTGATTAATGTGTTCATGTGTTCATCACTTCAGTGTTGCAGCTTAAAGGTGGAGTTAATTATGTATCATACTGTAGGACTTTGTAATCTAAAATACATCATAATTCATTACATTTTGCTAGAAAATACCTGATACTTTCATAAAATGGAAGATACAAGAAGCCTGTGGACATAGAAACTGATGGTGCATAGCAAAAAAGAAAGTTCTGATTTCTAATTATGTTATGTGTGTCACCAACATTGAGCTGAAAATGAAAATTATGTTGATTTAATAATCTTCAGCAATAATTCATTGCTTTTTGAATTTGGTAGAATTCAGTAACTCTGTTGACATTTCTTTCCATTTCTATCCTTTTTTTTTAGCAAAGCCATTCTTCAAACTTCACAATAGAAATAAAAGGGTATTCTAGTGTTAGAACTATCGGAACTGCTGGACGTATTATGAACTGACAAACCAGTTCAAACCTCTTCACCCTCTTCTCTCAGTAGGTCCAATTAAAAAAGGGACAAACTTAATATTTACAGCCAAATTGCACCGCTGAGGCAATAATGATTGAGGATCACTCACACTTTTCTGGACTGGAAAATAAATTCTTAATCCTGTAATGCAACACTGTGGGGACCTCGACTAAATGGAAGTTTGAATCATTTAAGTCCTCTTTGTTCAGAGTCAAAACGATTACGTAAATAATACATTTGGAATTACACTTTTTACATTTTTTCCACCATCTGTCACAATAGTCGTTATTGAAGTAAAGAGGAAAAACGTCAATATAACAGCTGATTCCAAACGTTTCAACAGTAGCGTACTCTTCAGTGTGTGTGGTGTCGTTTGTGGGCGTTACAGTGATACATGAGGCTGCCAGTGTGTAACTGTCAAGAGTCTGCAGGCAAAAACCACACACACACTGCTTCCAGCTATTTCAGTAAAATAGAGAACATTTGGACGAAATATTAATCTTCATCAAGCACAGTCATCACTTGGGTGGTTGTGATCTGCATGATTGGGCGTCCAGCTCTGCTCTGATTGGTCCAGGCTGAGAGTAGATCGACAAACACCTGAGTGGTGAGTTTGTGTCTCAGATGTGCTTGTTCTGCTTTCGTCATGGCGATTTGACAATGAGTGTCAGAGATCTGTGTGGGATCTGAACGTTACTCTATTAAATTAGAAACTTGCTGCGAGCTCATTATCAGTAACAGTCTGTTGATCTTTTTTCTTATTTTTGCCTCGTATTTGTCTTAAAATTAGAATGTGAACCACATTTCATGGAAATCTATGAATAAATATAAATAATAATAAGGCCAATCTGTACAAGTCAGGACACTGCTATACAGCCTTATGAAAAATTAATTAAAGCAACATAGAAATGAATAAATCATCTAAAAAGAACACATAATGGAATGAAAGAAGGTCCAAAGTGATATATGATAAATTCAGATATAAGAAATAAACAGCCATGTAGAGACAGACTAGATTAATCAAGGTTAGAGGTCAAAACTCACTATAGAGCAGCTGGATTTTTTGTGTCAATAATTTCATATACAGCTGTTTCTTAATTAACAGCATATGTTGAATTCTCCGACATTTAAATTTAGCCTGAAGTGTTGTTTTGATACAAGTTAAATCCTGATTGGCTTCATCACAAGACTACCTGTATGTGAAAGGGGCTTGTCATGATAATAAAATGATCACCTGACTTTGCAGTTCCCCTCAGCTCTACAGAGGGTTTTAACAACTTACAGCTCATGGTTTTGGCTTTTAAATTCAACAACTTTACTGGTTTGGTTCAGTCTCTCTGCTCTAAAAATGATGGTTTTGGCTGCAGCAGGCAGCAGTTTTCAGAGAAAGAGATCTAAAACAATCACAATTATGCTAAAATCAGCTATTGGGCTTATTCACGAATCCCTGAGAGAGAAATCTGTGAACATGTTTTTTTTACACAATAGACTACACTTGCAGTGTCATTCATACATACATTCATTAGTGTAGCGTGTTAGCACACTAACACTTGCAAAAATAAAGTCTGATGGGAATCACTTCTGCAGGTATTTGGACACATTACAAATGTGTCCTGGTTGTGGTTCATATTTAAAATCAGAGGATCTCCAAAGCTAGCACAATTCAGGTCAACGATTCAGCATCTCATGTCTGCACAAAATTTTATGCCAAGTCAGCTATTATATGAGATATTTTACTGGGAAACTGAAAACTTTGTCCTGATGAAGGCAGTAGAGGAAAGGTCGGAAGATCACCAAAGTTGTTGTTATTCATCCTGACAGAGGCAGCTGTCTTTTTAGATATAGATACATGAGGCCGCCTGCTGATGGAGCCGTCACTCACACCAACATGTCCTCCTACAGCGACCACGTTGACTTTCAAACCACAATTAATGCCCCGTTCAAGTCATGTTGGATTTATTACAAATATGAGCTGCCAAGTTTTAAAAAAAGCCAACCATCAACCATCTGTGTGGTCTCAAACATTTTACTGAAGTTTTCTTTCACGCATGCAGCTCCAGTTTACATGTTGGTCTTTGAATACAACTGAAAAAAAAAAAAAAAAGTCACAACCTGCGATCTGGCAAGGTCAGTCCTGTAACCCTTCCATAAAACTGTCAGATAAATTAAGCAGGAAGAGGGAGAGTGATTGAAAGTGCCTTTTGTTCTGCTTTGTAAGACCAAGGGCACCCCGATGGATACTTCATCAAGTTTTATCTTTCATAGAGGCATCCTAGTGGACATGTAGCATGAGATGGAGCATTTTAATCAGTAAGGACGGAGCCAGGCTAGCATTCCCGCCTGTCCCCAGTCTTTATGCTAAGCTATGCTAACTGGCTGCTGAATGTAGCTGCATATTCAGAATCTGAACATTTAACTTCTCAGCAAGAAAGCAAATACATGTTCAAATATTCCTTTAAAGTAGCAGTAACAAATTACACACAGGACACCTGGAAACAGCTGGATGGATGGATGTTGCCAACTGTATGTGACCTGTGAACAACCGGCAGCCTGGGGTGAAGAAACACACGCAGAGGTTGAGAGGAGCTATGGAGTTAGAAGAAACAAACGATTTTAATATTCAAGTAGACTCAAAGCATTTGTTACTGTCATAAATGAGCTACAGATGTGTGAAAAATGTGTTAACTATACAAACAAATCATGTTATTTTGTCTGGCCCTCGATGTAATGTATGTAGTTTGGGATTGTGGGAGAGCCATTGTGTGCCCTTGTGTGTGTGTTCTTTATTGTGTTTTGTCTTTTGAATATTTTTGTTATCATTATGCTTATTCATGTATTAATTTTCCATTTGAATGTCTGTCTGTTTCCATGATTTTTGGAGCTGGAGCACAACTGGATTTTGCATCCATTCAACGTTTGCAGGTGAAGGCAAATCAAGTTCCACGTCGGTGTATCTCTCTAAACGTGATGCGTTTGAACCGCAGAAGAAAAGTTTACTTCATGCTGTTTCATTAAAATCTCCCTTTGAGCCTCACACAGCTTTGACTGCTGCTGCACAGAGTCTAAGGCTGTTCATGTACCTCCTCTTTTATTCCAACAGGTTACTTTGAAGAAAGAAAAAAAGAAGACAAAGGAAAAAAATAATCTATTCAAAGTATGACTCAGCCGGTGGTTTCCAGAAATAGTCTTTCTATATCAGTATCCATCACTCACATGGCTGCGGTGACTTAGTGGTCGCAATTACTTCCCTCCTCCATGCTGAGTCTCTCTCTGTCACACCTCCTCAGCAGACATTTATCTTAGACCATTTTATATTCTTGCCATTTTGGGGGGGAGGTAATTAGCTCCACGGCACCCAGATGCTCTCCACTGAAGTTATTACACCCTGAAGCAGCTCGGATAACCGGGTCGTCAGGAAGTCATCTCCGTACAGTCACGGCACCCCAGGGACGTGATTGCAGCATTACGGATGTGTCAAATTTGGAATAAAACGCCATAAAAACCTGATTCATAAACCATTTAATATGTGGCAGCTCACATATCAAGTGGGAGAATTGGACGTGTGTGTTTTGGGGGCGACTCGGAGGTAGAGCAAGTCGTCCTCCAATCAGAAGATTGGCGGTTTGAATCACGGCTCCTCTAGTCTGCATGCTGAAGTGTACCCCCAATGGCCCCTGATGCTGCACCATCGGTGTGTGAATCTGTATGAGTTAGCTCCTGATGTGCAGGCGGCTCCTCAGCCATCAGTGTATGAATGTGTGTGAACAGGTAAAAGTGACTCAATGTAGAGTGAAGCATCTTGAGTAGCTAGTTAGCTAGAAAAGCGCTATATAAATGCAGGTCCATTTACCATTTTGTCAAGCAAAGCAGCTGTGACGGGAGTTATAGACATCTCCAGGAGGTGAACCTTCAGACAACGCTAACAGCTAAGCGAAGATCCGTGTCATGGAGCAAAGGTTGACCTAATTTTAACTACTATATGGACTTTATATGTGTTCATGTCATTTATCTTCCTGATGATGTGTTTTTCCTACTTTCTGTGTCTGGCCTCTCCCTCAGCTCCGAGGCTTTTATCTTGCTCCCTGTCCTCCGTCTCCACTGAATGAGTCACACCACAAGTGTAATGGCACCGTGTCTCTTCTCCGACATGAGATATTGAAGAATAATATAGATAATAACCAAGAGCGCTCTGTCTATCTGCTATTTTATTCCAGGTTCCAGCTTCCTGTGCAGATTGAAGGGGGGCAGCTGGTGTTTCAGATGTCGAGTTCAGACATCCTGTAAGGGAATCAAAACATGAACACTTTTTTGGAACAGTCAACTTACTGTGTCTCTTTGTTGCACAGCTGAAGCAGAGACAAGCTATTTCTGATACCTTGAGCCTTTTATTATCTCTACGTGTTTCATGAAATACTTTAAAATTAGTATATAAATCAGACTATCCTCTACGTTATAACAGGTGAACATAAATATTCACATACAACACACTCTCCTCTCCCTGTTATGGAACAGAGATCACATCAGGCTGACAGTAATATTAAAAATAATTCTCTCTCTGTGTTTCGCACCAGCAAGCCTTTTAACCAAAACATTACACTCCCAGAAACTCCTGCGGTGCTTATTAGGTGACATTCAGCTCACTTTCTGTGGTTATCCTCCTCTGTGCTGACCTTTACCTGTTTTCTACAAGAGTCAGACGGGGAGCTTACAGGGAAGGGGAATCCGCAGATACCACCGGCAGGAGACCAGCACCCACGCTCCTGTTACATGGGGAGGAGAGGGGCACAGGGGCCCCGAGCAGACAGCTCCATCTTCCATGAGAAGTCTGTAGCACCACATTGCGGACAGCCAGACATAGCGATTTGGGCTGCGGCCAAAAAATCAGTGCTGCTGGTGGAGCTTGCTGTGCCGTGGGAAGGAGGGTTGGAGGCAGCCCATGAAAAGAAGAAGGTGAAGTACACGGACTTGGTTGCGGATGGAGCGTGAGGCTCTGCCCAGTGGAAGTCAGTGCTTGATGTTTTATGGGAGGAAGGTTTTGGCTCTGGTTGAGAAGGTGGGACAAGACATGTGGAGCTTGCAACTCCTGAGGTAGGTTAGTTGAAGAGGGCGTCCAGGTGCCACCATGTGGATAAACATCCATGAATGGTGGTCCCTGTTGTGATTTAGGCAAGAAGGATTTTTTTTAACCACGACTCTTAATGACAGAATCGACCACCACAGCTTTCTGTACAGTTTGCATGATGCCTTCCTTTTCAAACTAACATATTTAGCCTCTTTATTCTTTTATAGTCAGACATCTACAAGATTCTATATGTTATAAAAGGTCAGTGCTCAACATATATTCATATATATAATATTCCATATAAAACTATGGAACTCAGATAATATCACTTTCAGCAACATAAACAATATTCGTCTCTCTGTGGCTGCAGATACCAGCAAGTTTAAAAAAAAAAACTCACACTCCCAGAATCCCCTGGAGCGCTTGTTAGGTGACATTAAGCTCACTTTCCACGGTCATCCTCCCCTGTGTTGACCTTTACTTGTTTTCCCTGCTGGCTCACTCCTCTGTGTGGATATATGATATAATGAGGAACACTGCCTGCATATCATCTTATGGATATAAGTTTGATTAATGTGTTATTTCAGTGATATTAAGTCTACAAAGATTTTTCTACTTGCAAAAAGCTCCACAAACCTAATGTGATTAAATAATTCTACAGATATACATCATACACTGTATGGCTTCGGACAAAAAAACAAAAGTGTCTCACATTTTCTCACACATTTAGCGGATGTTCTCCAGCCGGTGCCATTAAACCACGACGGAAGAAGAGGAGATAACGAGATGAGGTCATCCAAAGAGCTCTCGTGAAACGATGGATGATACTTTCTGTTTGCATGGCGCATTAATGTGAGGGAGGTTATAGCCTCCTCAGTCTGTTTCAGATCTGAAGCAGGTTTGTTGCCAAGTGATCTTAGTGCAAAATGGTCACCCTATAAAAAAATATAAGACATAAGGATCTTGTCAAGAATCCTAAAATACACCAAAAATAATCAATAATTGATCTGTCTCCAAAATAAAAAGAGAAGAACAGTGATTGAAACAACACATTTTAGAGTGGCGTTTTATTGTGACCAGCCTAAGGCACACCTGTACAATAATCATGTTGTCTCAGCATGGATTATCTCAGCACATTAACTCACACAGATAATTAGGAACTCTGCCTGCATATCATTTTATGGATATCTCAAGTTGAATTAATGTGTTATTTCTGTGAGCCTACAGAGATATTTCTAATTAAAATAACGTGTTGGTTTAAAGCAGTGTCCTGGTATGATTAATTTTTCAGAAGGCGGCGTGGATGTAAATCAGGACATTACATTATACATCACTAAACCATGATTGAATTCCTCCGATACATCAAACCCATTTTCCAGCAGTAAGTAGATGTAGTGAGAGAAGAACTATAGAAGATGTTGAATAGGACACTCACATACATGTACTTGTATTCGTATTTGGTTGTCCCATTATTCAAACCTTGAAGTGTTCATTTATAGGCATCGTGCATCTTATGGTCTCATCTTTCATGGATGGTTTCGCTACATTTCTTGGTTTATATCACAGTGGATCAACACTTTAATAGAGCTCTCCAGTACAGGGTCTGTATCTGCTTTAGTTTCCATAAACAATCCTTTTTCTGTTGTAAGAAATGGTTGTAAGATTATTTATATTCTTTAAATTCTATTTGTTGCACATCTTTCAATCATACTCTCAAGTTTGTACAATTTGAATACCCACAAACTTCTTTCTGAACAATATAGAACTTATATTTTATAATTTTATAATATTATATATTGAGTGTATCTTAAATTGATATATATGGTAAGTTTAATATCCATAAATGCAAATGGTCTGAGAGGAAACACACTATTCACCTGCTCAAGCATAAAATTAAACTGTCCTTTGAAACATTAAAATTACTGACAAATCAGAAAGCCATAAGGATACGGTAATTTACAATGCCTTAAGTTAAAATATAAGTGCCCCTCTTCCTCATAGTTTTTTTTGTCATATTGTACTCCTCATCTTCTTTTTAACCTTTACTGAGCATTGAATAAAGGGAAAGAAAATCTAAAGATATCACAACAAGGAACTGTAACATAAACCTAATCTGCAAAAAGACAGATGTTGAATATGACATATTGCATTTTGACTGTGGTTTTTAGTATTTTATGCAGTAAAATGTGGTTGTACATTTCAAAATGTTAAACAATATAAACTAGAAGTCTCGTGTCTGTATCTGTATCTGTCACGAGTTCAGTCATTGATTTAAGAATACTGTACCAGTAACTGGGATTGAGGCATTTAACTGGATCTGGCAGCCACAACACTTTTCCAGACACGCTATTGGATGTTACAACATACAAACATACATACTACATATATGTCATTCATGTTGGATCCCAAACACAGCTGCCTGCTCTCTTTTTTAACTTGAACAAAGTTTTAACTCAAGCCATGACCCTTACCTAAACCTAAGTAGTTTTGTTACCTAATTGTTGTACAGACGCATTAATCGCTCCAGTTTCTGGACATAGGTGGAAGGAAAAAATAACCAAATAACTTTTCATAAGATATCATGCAAACTATTTTATTAGGATACATTGGGTTCATACAAGTCACCCCGATGGGAACATGAATGTCTGCACAAAATGTCATGTCAATCCATTCAGGAGTTGTGGAGATATTTCAGTTGGGGTAAAGTGGTAGCAGTCACTCGACAGTCACACTGAATACAACAAAGGGCATAACCTTGTTTGGTGCAATGTCCATAAATCATAATATAAAACAACAGCTAAGTGATGAAGGCATCAGTCAGTGTCCACAGTGAAGGATGCTTCCTGCTCGTGGTGGAGTGCAGTCCACTTGTTTACTTACAGCCTCCCCTTTGCAGAGCTATTAGCCTGACCTCAAACACAGTGACACTTATACACCATCCTTTATGTATCCACTGAACCACGAAGTGATGTGTGTGACTGTCTGCATTCATTTTGTACGTACCTGAGTAAAATTAGAATGAGAGGTGTGAGCGTGACACATCCGACGCAGTAGCAAGAGGCTGCAGGGGCTTTTCAGTGAGAGTGTTATGGTTTCGCTGGTTTGCTGTGGTGTTCAGGGGTCTCAGCAAGCAGCCATCAGAACTGCAGGAGAGTGCCGCATTCATGACACACTCTTCAGGTTCATACAGGACTAAAGGACGAACCCCGCCGTCCGTACTGGCCTCCTAATGGTCTACCTGTAACGTGTCTTCGTAATGTAAAAATAACTTTATTCTGAGAAGACTTCAGTTTCAAATAAACTCAAATAGATGATTTGCTCAATGATTAAATCAGTGGTGGGAGAAGTAGTCAGTAAAATACTGAGTAAAACTTACTGAGTAAAAGTACAAAAGTATTAAAGCAACACTTAAGAAGTTTTCCTCTTCAGTCCCCCTACAGGTTGGAAGGGAATTGTCCATTACTGCCGTGGTAAATAATTTATCCTACCGCAGCCTACCGTCGCACGCACGTTATTTGTTTGTATGCATAACCTGCTCTGGAAACGGTGAACGATTTGAACGATGTCCAGTGACAAGGTAGAGTAGCTTTAGCTAGCTAGGATTAGCTAACATGAGCCATAGCGATAATTACATATATATTAGCACAATAGCTAACGCCTTAGCTAACATGAGCCAATAAAATAATCAACCATGTATTGTACACAGATGCACACTGTTATTGTATTGTTATTACCGGTATTATTTACAAGTCCAGCAGCAACAAAGCCGAGTCACCATCCCTCTTGCATTTTGTAGCCTCCTTCAGCTCTCGCCAACGAGTTTGAGCCGGTCCGATATTCACTCTCGTACGGGCTCTTTCTTTGTCATGCTCCCGTTTTCTTTTCTTCGCCTCATTGGACATTATACTCCTCCTTTTCTTTGCAGGCTCTGCCATGACGCCAATTTAAAAACTACCTGCTGCAAGGTATCTTCCACGCACCTGCTGGGTGTTCTCCCACTGATCTCCACGCAGAGCCTCCACCTACCGGCCGTGAAGCAGGTCAAATTCGTAGTCTCATTAGAACTACAAAACCGCTACCCGACGAGGCAAAGTTACATAGTGCGGTTACAGCCAATAGAGGGCCGCAGACCGATTGCTGAAGTGCCGTTCACCCGGTTTTGAGGTGATGAACCACTGAAACTATTTTGGAAACATTATTTTAAGGCACTAAATACTCTTTAGTGTTGCTTTAATCAAAATATACATTATAACTCAACCTTAGAGGTGAATGTTTAAACATTGGACGGTTTCATCCTGCTTCCAGTCTTTATGCTAAGCTATGTATGGGCTCCTTACTGGACTCCCAGACACAAGAGTGTCATCAAGATTCTCATTTGAATTTTAAAGGAAAGCAAAGCATTTTAATGGAATTTCTCTTCTCATTCAAGAGCCCCAGGAATATAACCTTCTTTGAGTCACTCACACAGCATGAGTCATAAAGGTGAGACGCATGTGAGTCATCAGAGGAAGCACATATGGGAGTCACATTCAAACTGTTGACGGTTCTTAAAAACACATTCATTTTATTATAAAATGGTCCAGTTAACATGGCAACAGATGAGGAGTCCCCCGTGGACAGCGAAGTGTTAACCCCTTGTTCAGTCCTCGGTACGGACTTTTTGCTGTCTCAAAGTGTTTGTGTGGGAGCGTTGCTTCCTTCCCTGTAATGACATTAGGATCTGTTACAGCTGTAATTGTTTCCAAGGTATTCACGGAAGCCCCCAGGACACAGGAGCTCCTTCAGCCTGTTACCGTGGAGATCTCGGCGTCGGTGACGTCATCAGGAAGGTAATCTGTTTTTGAAGAAAAGAAAAAAAAATCAGATGACGACAGAAGAGGCAGAGCATGAAGGAGAGAAGATAATGTTCTAAATACAGTTGGTTTCATAAAAAGGGGAATGTACTGTACTACTTAAATACATATTTGATGTAATTGTGCTTTTTACTAATATATTTCTGTGTTATTTACTTAAAATTATATGATGCAGTTTTGTACAATTACAGTACAGTGAAGTATCTAAAACTGGCTCCAAAATGAAATACATTATTAAAATGCTCTTAGTTGTAAAAAACAATCATATAAAAAATACGATGATGCTTGAAATGAGCCAGTCTTCATAGTGACTATTTTTTACTTTTGATATTATTATAGATATTATGACATTTGCTTATAATGTGTGTACAATTGAATTACCGGGGTTTGATCCCTGGTTCAGTTTAATTGATTACTCTAAATTGCTCTAAACAGTGAATAGTTGTCTGCTGTTGTGTTGTTTAAAACTGTGACAAACTCCTTCATCATGGCTCCATCGTAACCAGACAAGTCTGCTGTTGAAAAATTTCATCATTGCTACATCAGCAAAACCCGCTAAATTACTTCAAGAATTACAAGTGATTTCATTTATACCAGTACATGTCAGAGGTTCACTCTTTCACACTTTATATGAAAAGACAGCCCTTAACGGGAAACCAGCAGAGCACAGACACAGTCACTTTTCTGTAAAAGTCACTAAAGGCAACCTGTCGAAGTTGACCTTAAAACTTCCAACGCGGCACAAGTCTGAACTGAATGTCATCACATTAATAGAACGGCTGCAGCAGCACGAGGTCAAACACGCAGGGGCATTAAACGTGGGCTGTGGTTCACCTTTTAAGAGCTCCATATTAAACTAGTCATTTCATTGAGACTATAGAGATGTTCTCGTAGCCGATTAGTCAAGTTTTTTTTCCCCCTTTCGGATGTTGTGGGAAGTAACGAACACCTCAGAAAAATCGCATCAACCATCACACCTTCAGGCTCTGTGAATGTAAACATGAATGTTCACATTTGCCAGTGACTGATCGAAAATGAAGATGCCAAGAGTGTAATCATTTTCAGCTGTTAAACATTAACAACGTAACATAGGGGAGGCGAACACGGAATGACCACTTAGGAAGCAGGAAATGTTTGCTTGTAATGCTTCATGTTTGCTGCAGAGCAACTTTGGTGCAACTAGAACTAAACAAAAGGAAATGTGGTGCATGGCAGAGAGGAGAAATGGGTTGAGATGGAGTCAACGGCTGCACCCACTGCACTGATAAATCTCCGACTACCAGGACCTGATGGGAGGCACAAAGCACAACCAGCAGCGAGGGCGCGACACAAACCTGCAAGCTGTGGCAGAGCCAGAGGGCTGTCATGTGACTTTGTTAGCCCAGTCTGCTAGAAAACATGTTGCCAAGATAAGTTCCTGCAAACCAAGGATACATTGAATGTGGGCATTTTTGCATTCCTTTGTTAGTACAGCGTGCAACACACGGAGCAAGTGACGTAGTATACTGAGCAACTGTTTTTGATGGGTATGAAAGTTATCGTGATATTTTATAGGGTGGGGCTTTAACACAGGAGTTTACACTTTATGTAGCGGTTTACTGTTACACAAATCGTTATTTACGCTATTAGTGTAGTTAAGGTTGTCATTTTAATTCGTTGCATTATTTTATTTTAAACAAACCATGATCTTTTTTCCTTAACCGTAACCAAGAACTTTTGATAACTTAACCTCACTTATTGTTTCACAATATTAACCAGGTGCCATTGTGTGAGTTTTCTGCAAGTGTGATATGAGGCTCATATGAAGCGTATTTCTGAAACTTTGTTTTCTTTAAAATTGAGAAAAGATCAACATTTAATGTATCCTGTGGTTTACGCACAGTACTAAAAACTTACTGGGATCATTGAGATATGCAGCTTTCAAGATCCATTGAATTTGCTTGTTGCATGTCATATCTCTCTTACGCTTCATGTCTCTTACATATTTCTACACTGTCACAAAAAATCTCTAAAATAAAGAACCACTGAGCACTATGAGAAACTTAACAAATTGATAAAATTAGTAATTATGGCAGTTGCTGATCAAACGCAGTGTTATTTTCAGCTCAAACTCGGACATTTGATGTTAAAAGATTCACTTTTTTGAGAGCTTCTTCAGAAGTTAATGGTATACCGGCGCACACAGCAGGGAAAAACCTGTTCATGGATCCAGCAGCAATTTTAAGTGACTCATCTGGCAAAAGACAAGCTGTGAACGCTTGTTAGCTTTTATCTAACCCGTCACTAAGCCATCTAATCAATGTGACTGTTAAAGGTTGTCTGACATTTTATTTCCGAGCTTTTGTTGCTTCTCTACAGAAAGGCAGCACAGTAAGAAACACTGCTTTCATTATCAGGTCAGCATTTTGGGCTACTTTTTGGGCAACATGTCTACTTCAGACTAGTGGGACAAAAACTTTCATTTCATTCAGTTTCATTTTTACTACACCTTGTCTATTTGTGTCTGTAGATAATGCCTCATTTTTCATATACAGTGGCAAGAAAAAGTATGTGAACCTTTTTGAATTTCATGTTTTTTCTGAATAAATGCTAAATGACAAATATAATGTGTCTGAAATAATAACATGACATTTTCATGTCTATGTATTGAGAACAACCAAAAATACATCATAATGCTTGTGGGAAAAGTATGTGAACCCTTGAGTTGGATGAAGATCAGATCACCTTTTATGACAAATTTATTCAGAAAACAATGAAATTCCAAAAGGTTCACATATTCTTTCTTGCCACTGTATTACCATAACATTTCAGTTTTATGGTGATAGCAATGCCCTGTGATAGACTGGCGACCTGTCCAGGGTGTACCCTGCCTTCGCCCAATGACAGCTGGGATCGGCTCCAGTCCCCCAGCGACCCTGAAAACAGGATAAGCGGTAGACGATGGATGGATGGATGGCGATATCAATTATCCGTAGTTCAGTTTGTGCATTATCAATACAGTGGAGGTTTAAATAGTAGTTGTATTTATTTGTTGTTGTTTTTTTTTTTTGTGCAAGTGCAATAACCAATTTCATCACAATCTGATATACAGAATGCATATAAACTGAAAATAAAAATGAAATGTTTTGGCCACTTTGTTGTGTCCCCTCATTCCTGGAGTCTATAAATGTGTATCATGATCGTTTAAAATTACCACCAACCACTATCCTACTAGCATTATTGGATTTTTTTTTTTACCTCCCAAATGTGGATCTCATTTCAGGAATCCAGCATTGGTCGGATGGTATCTCAGAGCAGATTGTTTTGTTGGAAAGAGCACAGCCAACAGCAACTGGTGACACAACATTATATCCAGGCTGATATGAGGAAAGCAATCAACCCAATCATAAAACTGCAGCTAATCAGAAACACAGATGCACAACAACAGGTGGTGCATCTGAAGCACTGATTGTGACATACACAAGGAAAACATGTGAACATGATAGAGTAGAATATGGAGCAGCTTTACTAGAGTGAAAACATGCCTGACATACAGAGTGAAGAGTGGTATTCAGCATCAGTGAGCGACACTGTACACGATGCACCAGTCCTCATACTGTGTCTCCTGACCTTTGTTGAATGTCACACCCTCTCTGACTGTCTGACTCTGAGCTGACTGCTAATACAGACAGACAGACTGGCCGTTTGGTCCTTAACTTACATTTAAAGAGGTTTTGTATGTAAATTGAGGTGGACAAATAATGAACAACAATCGAAAGCAATGCTAATTACAATTTCAGAAATCACCACAAGGTTCAATAAGTTCTCTGGTGAGTTCAGAGGTGTTCAGTATGTGGGGACCAATCTTTAACATTTAAACCTCCTGCTTTATTCCCCTTAAAACCTACTACAATTATTACATTATTACATTATTTCTGTTGATCACTACATTGTCAGACAAATTAAACAAATAGAGGTTAACGACAGCAGCTGTGTTTTGAGAACGGCTGTCACCTTTAAATGTCAAATTAACATTGTTAAATTTTAATGTGGAGTTTATCATAAGTGTGGGCGTTTCACTTCTGAAAAGTTTCCAGTGGGAATTGAAACCTCGATGGAACCGTGACTGAGCCTGAACAGAGCCGGATCCCGTGTCCATTCAATGTTAAATTGAGGAGTAAACAAACCCCCCCACTGAGGAACATTCCTCTCTGGTTGTTTGTATCTCTAAGCTTCCAGTTGTGAACGAGTGAATGCACACCTTTTGGGCTTTGGAGAGATTATTTCCTCGCATTTTGTGCAACAGTGTGTAAGCTGATTTCTTATTGGCTGAAGAGGACCCACTCTGATGAGGTCACTACGCTGCTGAGTTGGTAAACACATCCATCAAACTGCGCGGTCCTGACCCCGTCATCAGAGCAGAACATCACAATGCATCCACTCGTCTCTGACTGATGCTCAGGGGTTTAAGTCTGCCACACAAACCCTCACTGTATGAATCTGAGTTCTAGTGCTGCCAGCAAGGCAATGTTTTCATTCATCCAGTTAAATATATCAATATCTACTTGATGGATTGCCACATCATTAGGTCTACACTCATGTTCCCCAGAGGATGAATCCTGTTTACGTGGGTAGTCCGCTGACTCCTCCTCCAATGACGTGAATGACATTTCAACAGACTCCCTGCTGTACTTGTGCAGTTTGTTACCACAAGTTAACTTTGATGTGAAACGGGTATGAACATTACAGCTGCCTATAAACATACTGGCATTGCCATTGTGCTTTGAGACAAATGCTAATTACAGTAAAACTCCACAGCAGCATGTCTTTAAACTGTTGAAGTCATAATTGTTGGTGATTTTAATAATCTAAGACAGCAGATTCGAAGGATTTGGGTAGATAAATAGTTTGTGTTGCTGTAAGGTTAGCCCTGTGGTGTTGGTTTAGTATTAGTTATATTAGTTAAAGGCTATATTAGTTAAAGGTAGGCTGCACAGTGAGAGGGTCCCAGGTTCGATTCCCAGGTCAGCCCCAGGTTCCTTCTGTGTGGAGTTTGCATGTTCTCCCCGTGTAAGCGTGGGTTCTCTCCGGGTTCTCCGGCTTCCTCCCACAGTCCAAAGACATGCAGGATGGGGATAGGTTCATTGATGACTCTACATTTGCCCGAAGGTGTGAATGTGAGCGTGAATGGTTGTTTGTCTCTATATGTCAGCCTTGCGATAGACTGGCGACCTGTCCAGGGTGTACCCCGCCTTCGCCCAGTGACAGCTGGGATTGGCTCAATCCCCCCCTGCGACCCTGAACACAGGATAAGCGGTAGACAATGGATGGATGGATGGATAGTTAAAGGTATCAAAAATGGTGTAAACCCGGAAAAAGAATGAATGATACACATTCAGTGGGAATGAAACAGACGCATAAGGTGTAACAACAGGGCACAGACATGAGATAAGATAACATAGCAATGCCATGGTAGAACAATGTAAATATAAGTAGTGAAAAGAACTGTAAAGCGAAGTCGTAGTAGTGAGGTTTTGTATTTTTCATGTTAAATATATGTCCAGTTATAATTTCAACCAGGTTCTTAAACATAATTTTTTACGAATGCCTTCTAACTCCTCAGGCATTTTAATTCCTAAAGAGGTACATTCTCTGTACAACATTCTCTTTCTCTCTGTGTCCACCTGCCAGCATCCATTTAATAATAATTAAATCATTCTCCAATAACCTGTGTTCAAGGGCAAGTGACAAAGTGTCATTTTAGGGCCGCCGGCTGAAACACTTCTGACCTGTGTCACTGGAGGTGAGATGTTGGTCATAAAGGTTAATTGACAGTGTAATTGTGTTCTCCATACGGAGACTTCTCATGGCCTTAACAAGGTGAAGACATCATTGCACCAAGCTAATTTGCTTATGATTATTTTCCATTCATCATTTCCACTGCTTGTCAAAAACCATTTGAGTCTAAAACAATAACGGCACAGGCCATTAAACGCACCGCTGTTTATTTCATCTTGCCGCATATTTTCCTTGATGCTAATTTTTCTTTCTAAGCATAGAGCTGCTTCACTCTGACGACTGAAAGAGAAATCTGGACGCCAGAGGGTCTGACTTTAATAACATACAGACACTGGAGTGAGGAAGTGGTGAAAAAAGAAAACACAGGAGGGAAATGGAGCGTGATAGTACTGTACTATTAACCTGGAAGGTTGCACCCTTCTCTTTTTATATCTTGGAGGTGTGAAAAAGACTCTGTTCAAGAAAAGGTGGACGACTCACCGTTACAATAATAATTTAAATTCTTATTGTTTTTATCTTCATACACCTGTCCCTTTCACCAGACCCAGTATCTCTGACACAAAGTAAAGCTTTACAGCTGAGTAGGCACATACAATAGCCATGTTGGTTTTTTCAGTTGGTCATATGGTAATGATGATCATTTGGCGGCAGTGGCTTTGGAGGGAGGCCTGAAGAGACTGGCTGTGCGTTGCCGCTAGATTTAGCTTTCTTTTTGGAGCTTGTGCTGCTAGCTTCTTTCATTGGAAAAGAGTTGGCAACACCGGGCTGAGTTTTTCAGTTGGATCATTTTTAAAACCCCTAGCTTAAAGGGTTTGAGTGCAGGACGTTAACTTGTCGTTTTTTCCATGGCCAAATCCTGATCGTCTTGGAAAAGCCTAGGATGAAGGGTGCTTGTGGCTCGGCCTTGAGCCTTACAGTGCCCCTCGACCAGACCTCGAAGAATTTCAAGAGGACTGAGGGGTCACTGCAGGATGATTCAACCCACCACCTTTCACACGCAGCCCTACTACTTTCACCGTGTTTTTACTGAAGTAAAGTAAAAATCTGAATCCTTCTTCCACCACTGACAACATGTGACCTTTGCCTATACACAGATCTGCCTATTTCCTTTAACCTTCGATGATGATGCATTTCACGCAGCAGTAACTTGGATGCAAAGAGAAGACTAAAATGTGATGAAGGCACTGTATCTTCATCCTGTTTTATCTCCTGGTGTCCTCGCCTTCACTGGCTTTCTTTTTTTATTTTATCTCTACTTTAAAACATTCCTCATGTTGTCGTTGTTCTGCTGAAGTTTTATCTGTGTCGCAATCTTCGGCTCCAGAAATGCCACGTTTTCCCCACAGGCATCATATCTTATCTCTCTGGCCTCAGATTGTTAATTCTAACTTTTATAGCGATGTACCCAGAAAAGAAGAAAGCCAAGCCTGTCTTATATTATGTTGTTGATTGTGCAAAAACTGTAGAAAGTTGGGGGATGTGACTGCTGCAAGATTGATTGTGTCATAGAAAAATGTCACTTTTGTCGTGTCTCCATTGCAATTATTTAGATTTTGCAGGCTGAAGAAAAGTAGAAGAATTATGTTCTGACATGAACTGGTCAGCTCCAGGTAAACAAGTTAGCAGACAGTAACGGCTCCAAAGCTGCAACAGCTTTACCAACACAGACGACCTGACAAACAGTAGCTTTGAGACTGATTACTGATAAACAGGTAGCTGATTCAGGAGGGAAACCGACAGCGGCTGAGGAATCGGAACCATTTCAGAAGTACAGCGACTCTTGGGAGAGATTGTGGAGTTGTGCCAGGAGAATTGGAGTCCTGTTGTCTCTCCCCCCATCTCTCTGTCTCTCTCTCTCTCTCTCTCTCTCTCTCTCTGTGTAACAAATGAAATGTGAAAAAGCTGAAGGCTCTCGTGTCGCTGTCTCATTAGCACATCATATACTTGACAAAATGAAATTACCTTAACAGCTGAGCCTGTGTGCTGTCACCTGTCTAACAGTAATTACAGAAAACACAAACAGCCTCCAGGTTCCAAACAGAATAGATGGTACAGATCACACGTACGCACACACACACACACACACGCACACACACACACACACACACACACACACACACACACACACACACACACACACACGCACACACACACACACACACACACACACACACACACACACACACACACACACGCACACACGCACACAGGTCCTTCTGTGCTGGTCTTATGTTTTTTTTTATATAAAGCTCATGCAAAGGGTAATACAAAAAATAGGTATATTCCACTAACTGATTACAAAATTGATTTAGAAAATAAGTTTCCGCCTAGTTATTAACTAGTCGTTGCTGTTGTTTCTCTTGGTGCACCAGGATGAGCTGAAAACAGCTTGGACAAAGTCACACATAGGTAAGATTTGTGCTAAATGCATCTGTGATTAACATTCCCTAAACTACACCAATGTGGGGTCTTTGTGCTCTTAATTCATTATGTTGCATTTCCCAGCATTTAAATGTAGAATTAAGTGGATTTCCTCAGCAGCAATGCACTTTTTGTTCTGATTCAAACTCCTGGTGAACCTTTAAGACATGCATATGTCTCTTGGCTTCTTCAGTTTCATCCTGTTATGTATTCTCTGTGGATGATGGAAAGGATTATTCCTTTGAGAAGTCTCTGAATGGTTTTGTCCCTTTTCTTGTCTATTAACAAAATTCAGATGTTTTTTTTTATCATTTGTTTTCCTGCTTTTCTTTCTCCCTCCTTAATTTGTATTCTCTCTTGGTTACTTTCCATCTAACCAAGTCTCTAGTCTATTCTGTTTTTGTTAATTTATCCATGTTGATTTTCTGATTTGCATCTTTCTCCTTTAGGCTTTCCTTCTTTCTTCATCTTTCACACTTTTTCATATTTAGTACACTATGCTTGCATGCTGGATTTCACGGGGCATTATTCATCTGGAGTGCTTGAAACGGCACAGGTGTGTGGTAATGCTATGAATTGTTGGTAAACAGGGAGTAGAGACGGTTGGATTCATGTAATCTGGTGGTAAATCACAGCAGGGGCTCTGCAGACAGCAGGAGGAGGAAGAGGCTCAGTGCTGTTGTTGGACAATGAGATGACATCGGAGAAAATAGCACTAGATGGAAAGTCAGGGGATCACCAAGGAGAGTACAGTTCATCTAGAGGGGAATGTTTGTTGAACAATGTGGACTCTCGCTAATACTGTGTTCGTTGCTCTGAATGTGTAATGAGGATGGAGATATGTTTCCATTGGAATTATTTGCCTCAGACGAAGAGAAGCACTGCCCAAGCTGCGGTATTTGACGCATTGAGGGTGACGTTTTGCCACTGGTCCGAATGAGGATGCAGGGAGTAGAACTAATCAATTAGAAAGAGTTGTGGTTCCATGTAGAGCACACAGGAATAGAGAAACGTCTTTGTTCTTGTGTTGCGGGGTGGAGCTGAAGTTAAAATAAACCCAAGGAAAGTGAACATGTTCTCATGCACACAGTGAAACTTTCCTCCTAGTGGGTGTGTGAGCGTGGGTGTGAGAGATTCAGTTTAGTGAAGCAAGCTCTTTCTTTTTTCTCCTCATGTTGACGAGTTGTTTTATTAAAGCGTGTCAGTCTGTCTTCCTCCTCCTCTTCCTCCCACTTCGTCCTGCCTCACTGTTCTCTCTGCTCGGTTAATAAAAGTCGAGCTGTGTGAAGAGGAGTTCTCTCTGGGGAAGCATGCTCACATGAAGAGATGTTCTGATATGAAAATGTGATAATCAACACTTAAAATATGTCCCTGAGCTTCATCCCGAAAAGCCAATTTCACCGAGGAGCCTTTCCCAGTTTTTGATTTGAACATTTGAGCACACAGGCATCTCAAACACTAGAAAATAATAATATTGACTTATCATGCAAGCAACTAATAAACATTTTAAAAGTTCACTGTCATGCACAGATTTGCACAAAGTAACCGGCGATAATCTAATATAAAAGATCAGGGGGAAAGAAAACTGTTAAAATAAAACACAGTTTGTGTTTGAATCCTGCCCTTCGGGGAACCCCTATTTTAACTTGGTGGTGGTGGGAGAGTCTAAGTTACATCGCTAAGTTCATGTCAGCTGCTGCTTATTTTTTGCACACATGCAAAAGATGAATTTACAGACAAATTTCAGTGCTGGATTGGTGTCATTAATGCAAATACCATCGAGATGAGCTGCATTCAAAATAACTTTGCAGTGGAATTCATTCCTTCACAGATCAATCCCCTATGAATGATGAAGAAACTCCTGCCGATACGACACAATGATGAACAGCTGGCAGTTTCAATCCAGCCAGAAAATTGTCTTCCTGTTGAGTGTAAACAATGTGAAAAATTGAGCAGAATCAGGGGCAGATGCTGATCGATAAACCTGCAGCGTCCCTGAATCCCTGTCCTTGGGGAGAAGATGGTGGGGAAAGGATCAGGAGACAGTAAATTAGTCAAATGTTGGGATCAATTTCGTGCTATTGTCTCCTGCCAACACGCCCTCTGGTTTAGTTTGATATTGGCTCTTGTTATATTGTTTAGAAACTTTTCCTCTGAGGACTCATTGAAGGTACGCCAAGTTTCTCAAAGTCAATATTTAAACTTAAAATGCTTTTGCGAAACTCACGATTCCAGATATGGTAACAACACATCTCTGTGTTCACTGAAGTTAAGTGAATCAGATTTGTTTGTCCCCTGAAGGAGAATTGAAGTGGAAACTTTATGTGATGTTTAAATTAATCTTCTGTCAATGATGTGGAAGAGTTGTTTGTTTTGACATATGAGCATAATCACAAGCTGTTGGAAGTAAACGTAACACACTAAAAGTTAGAAGATGAAACCAATCAAGAACCAAAGACTAACAATAGTCAAACATTAGGATAGTGACTTAAGACAGGTGGGTAACGACTTTAGACATGCATATGGACATTTCAAAGACTTTCCCCCAGGAGTCTGTATGCACATCTCCCATGTGACCAGTGGCGGCGCCAGGGAGGAGCTAGGTGGTGCTGTAGCTCCCCCTATAATAGCCATAGCACCCGCCCAGCACCCCCAAGAAATGTCTGTAATTTTTTTATTTGTTTGAATAGTATCTAGCCCTTGTGTTGAATACTTTTACATATATGCTTATAGTCGCAGAATGAGTATAGTTCATGCGGGCGTGTACGTGTGTGTAGCTATATATACCAAGGGTGGTCCGATGCGACCGCCATAATGAAATGCCCCGAAATTCAAAGCACCTTCTCTTAAGTGTTGAGCATCCCCATAGCACCTGCAACAGAAAATCTCTGGAGCCGCCACTGCATGTGACATCTGTAAATTAAACACCATAACACATACTTAGTTTAAAACAAAGCTGGAAAGGCCGGCTGAAAAACAATTGATTTTAATGTTCTCTTTCAAGGTATAAACAAGGGAACCATTTCTGTGTCATGTGTCTTCCCACACGATTTAACATTCAACACTTTTGCATTATTATAAGCTTCTAGCCCTGAAATATGATGCATGATGTTGTCAGCTAAATCAAGGCATGCCAGCAGCTCTGTGAGGCTATACATCAGTGCTTTGTGCTAAATGCTGACATCGGCATGCTGCTAAACTTCCACAGAATACTAACCAGAAAACAATCAGCAGATTGATGCTTTTGTTGCATTTTTAATGTCTCTCTTTACAAGGTGGGATTAATAACCAGGCTTAATGAACTACCCCAGGGCCACCAGACCCTCAGTGGCCCCCCAAAGCCCCAGGTTCACATTGTGCTAATTAGTTTGCAACAATATGATTCATTGGTAATTTGCTCAGAAAATGTGTGCACATTGTTCACGTTGAGATGAACTTTGAAGAACCAAAAAGGAGGAAGCTTACTATGTCACCATCCAGGTGAATTGAGCCTCCTCTGTCTGTAAACTGCACCACAAAAGATGCATGTTTTTTTTATTCGGAGGCACATTTTGAAGCACCTGACTGTAAATTACAGGAATTTACATTTGTGAAAAGTTCCAGCTGTGTGCAGTGTGCCTTTCTTTCATTAATTTTTACATTATTATTATTATTATTATTATTATTATTATTATTATTATTATTATTATGTCCCAGTTAAGAGAAAACAAAAGTAGTAAGTAGAAGTCAGAGCAGTTCACTGTGCCGCTTTCTGGTTTGACTTAAGAGAAATATTGAGACAGTGAGTAGTAAAGTTTCTGTTACACAATACAGTCTTGAAAACGTTGAAAAAGAGAGGGTGTTTTTTGTTCTGAATTTCTGTACAGACGGTGAGAAGAGACATTCATCTTGTAAATCCCTGTAGTAGACTACTGACAGTTGTCACATTCTCCGGTGGCGAGGAGAAAGGAGACCTTTGGCCTCCCCACAGGAAGCCCGACGTAGGCGGAGCGGGGAATCTAAAACAACGCACCTCTATCTTTGTACATGCAGTTAGTTAAATCAGTCCCACTACAAAAGCTACCAAATAAACCACAATTCATTAATAATACTGTGAATATATCATTTCACAGACATGTTGTTGCATTTTTTTTCTGAGTGGTGTGAAATTGTTAAGAATGATGTAAAATTCAGGAGGTCTTCTCCCAGGGCGCTATACAAGAATTAATGTGTCCACCTACAGAAGCACCTTTTCAAAAACCTTGTCTGCTGAGAAACAATAAAAATGCCAACACACAGTGGACAAGCAATGTGTTAAAGCGTTAAATAGACCATGCAGATAGAGGCTGAATCCCATGGCAGTTCTGAACCCAAATCCTCAAATGTTGGTCTCGCGGATATCATAGCAAGATACATTTTCCAAAAGCTTCTCTAAACAAAACATCCAATGCTCAGTAAAACATCCCGCGTACAGCCATCACACAGTATGTGCTTAGTGTGCTCCCCTATGTATGGATTGCAGACGTGTGTATATAAGACATGTCATTTGAATGCATGGATGCACATTCACAAATGCCATACAGGAACATATACGCATCTCTCCTTCTTGGCCTTCTTCTTCTTCTCCTGTTTCCTTTTCTATCATCTCATCTATCTCCTCCCTTCATTACATTCCCCCCTTGTTTTCCCTTCTTCTTTCCTCTCTCCTCCTGTCACCCCTTCTATTCCCCTTTCAAGCCACTATCTCTCCCCCTCTCCTCTTTTCCCTCCACCTCTTACTTTTCTGGCACTTTTTGCATCATTTGTCTTCATGGTACAGTTTGTCTTTTTTTCGGAACCACTCTCATTTCATCTCTCTCTCCTCTCTTCTTATGTTCTCCCTTCTTCCCCTCCTCTGATTTGTAATTAATCCCCTCTTCTGCCTACGCCTATCTCCAGAGGGATTTGTGAGGAATCCTTTAATTACCCTTACTAAAAGCACTTAAAAAGTTGTACAAAAGTTTTACTGTCTACTCTGTTAGTAATAGTTAGCTAATTTTTAAAGGCTTAACATTTTCTGAGAACGTAGAGTATTTGCCCCTTAAAGATTCTTCTCTGTGGCTGATTTCCCTCATCTCTGTTTTCTTTTGGTGAGTGAGTGGATTGGAGAATATTTAAGTGATCGCCTGTTTGAATAATTTATAGCTTGAATGAAAGAAGCTTAAAAAAGATCAAATAAGCATGTATTTAAAGGGTAATAGTGTGTGTGTGTGTGTGTGTGTGTGTGTGTGTGTGTGTGTGTGTGTGTGTGTGTGTGTGTGTGTGTGTGTGTGGTGCAGCAGGTGCACCAATCAGGGCAGTCATGCTGACTGACATTTCAACCACGATTTTCACACAAAGAAAGAGGGCTGATGGATTATGACCCACCCAGAAGATTATACATTCACAGCCTTCACAATCTTCTCAGCACAAACACACACTGCCATTAGTTTAGACACCAGGGAGGATGCACAGGCAGCACTGAAGAGGAGGGCGGACAGGAGGCCCCTGTCAGAAACATGTCAACTTAATAAGAGTGCAACAAGACAACATTCTCAGTTGATTTCTGTAGGTTTATTTAGTTAATTTTGTTTTTTTGTATCCTTGTTCGCAGCATGTAGGAATGACAGTGTGATTTTGTACAGACATTCATGGTCCCCATGGTTTCTTCACCTTCTAATAGCCGGCTTTTGAAAATGTCCCCACTTCACACAAATGCACTCACTTCCCAAAAATGTCCCACCTTTCCAAAAAGTCTGTACTTTACAAAATGTCTTCACTTCCTCAAAATGTCCGCAAATCTAACCAATTTTCTGTATCCCCACTTTCTACAAATCTGCTTTCCGAATAGTCTTAGTTAGTAAAAAAGACCCTAAAATGTCACACAGATATCATCACTTTTCAAATATCCACAGTCCCCAAAAAAGTCCCCACTTTCTATGTCCTCACTTTGTATCCTTGATTTGCTAAATATCTTCGTTTTCATCATATTCAACACAATTTGTTCCTCACAATGATAGAAGTAAAGGAGCACACACAGGTCTGTGTTGCTTGTTGAGTGCTGACATGAATGGATCAACTTATTGTATTATTCAATCAGACTCAGATGAACGCTGACCTGGTAATTACTGATACTTGCTGTGTGTGTGTGTGTGTGTGTGTGTGTGTGTGTGTGTGTGTGTGTGTGTGTGCTCTTGCTCTGTGCTATTTTAAACAGCAGAAGACAGATGGGGCTAATTCTTCACAAAGACGAACTGGATGGTTGGACGGCACTCGCTGCAGGCGAATCAGATTAGTCCGATATCAGACTCTCTCTCTCCCCCCGAAATTCCAGCTTGTGCTCTGAATTAATTTTTGTCTGAAGATGATTCATAAGTAATGAAGCAAAAAAAGAAGTAGGTTATTATTATAAAAAGCAGTGGAGCAGGGGGAGCGAGGGTGTTAGGAAAGTGTGTAGTTGTAGTTGATGTTCTGTTACTTAGCCTTCAGAGTCTGAAGTGGGCTATAATATTTCAAGATTTAAACTTATATTAGTCTTCATGATGACCAGTGTCTGCGAGAGAGATGCATTTTCACCTCTTCAACATCTGGCTGTTGGATTTCAATCCGTCTCCTTTTGGATACTTTGACACTTTTTGGATATCATATATCATATAGCTATGCAGTCTGTAACACATGAGATGTGAATCTGGATATCTGGTCCTCTGCTGCTGCAAAAAAGTGTGTTGTTAAAAAACTATCTCTTGAGAGCAGCCGGACCTTGGTGTGGGGAGCCAAAGCAATACAATTCTGGAGCAATGATGTGTGTTGACATAGCATGACAGTGTATCCTGATGTGTCAACCCAATTCACATAAGTCAGTCTCCACAGCAAAGTTTGTTTTATATATTTCAGTAAAGGAAAAACTGTCTCTGACCAAGAAATAAAAAAAGAAAAGAGAAAAAAAACAAAAAACCCTTAAGGCGTACGTGTCATGTATAATTAATGCACTAAAAGTATGCCAGTGGTTCAAAAATAATGCAGGAAATGTTGAATAAATGTAAACGCAGGTTTTACAATAACCATGTTCCTGCAGTACACAGCCGCGGAGTCCCTGCCTTAGCCTGGTATCTCCCAGTAACCCACTTTATTTTGTGAATCAAAACACAGCAAGCTGTTGTCTCAGGAGATCTGTGTTGGAAGTTATTTGGGTTCGGGAACTTCAAAGATCTCGGGGCTCAACAGGAGAACTGTGTTGTGTACAGCAAAGATTCCAAATCCCGGCCCGCAGACCAGAACCGGGCCTCCAGACATCTGGCTGCTACGAATGATTCAGCAGAAAGAAAAAGTCTAAACAACAACATATAACTTTCAACAGTCCACTTCTCCCAACTTGCTTCTGTAAAAATGTGATTGGCCGATCTTCTGTGTGCACTAGTCCCTTCTCTTCCAGTTGATCTCAAACTTATTTGTGGACTTTATTTGGCCTATACCATATGGCACGTATCGACCCAGATGTCAGTCATACGGAGACACAAAGTCTACGGAGGATGGGTTTGGGGTGAATGGGTTTGGGGTGAATGGGTTTGGGGTGAATGGGTTTGGGGTGAATGGGTTTGGGGTGGATGGGTTTGGGGTGGATGGGTTTGGGGTGAATGGGTTTGGGGTGAATGGGTTTGGGGTGGATGGGTTTGGGGTGAATGGGTTTGGGGTGGATGGGTTTGGGGTGGATGGGTTTGGGGTGAATGGGTTTGGGGTGAATGGGTTTGGGGTGGATGGGTTTGGGGTGGATGGGTTTGGGGTGAATGGGTTTGGGGTGAATGGGTTTGGGGTGGATGGATGGGGCAACAAAACATGTGGAGGCCACTGTTTGTTTCCTAACAGACAACTTTCTTTTAACAATGGCCACCGTTGTTCACTAACCTTAACCACGTACATATAATTGTAAACGAGACAACAAAGGTACATGTTTCAACAAAGTAGTTATTTTATCCGAAACCATGATGATTCCCAAACCCTAACCAAGTCATTGTGGGCACTTGTTGTTGGAACTCCTGGTGTACAGAATATGAGAAAAGAAACCTTGTGCTTTTGTTTGTATTCGTGCATCCACTTCAATAGATAAAACTCTTACACAAATCGAAAACACTTCATCTCATCTTCATTATTTTTTTTTACTTTAATTTGAAAACGAGACAAAAAACTGTTCCATACAGTTGACATACAAAAGAAACATGACTGTAACCATCAAACATCAAATTCCAAAATAGACACTAGATTAAAAAAACACCTCTAAACCCAACCAAAGCAGAGTTAGGTTTGTGGATCCAAAGTTACGGCAGCAGAAATGTGTCGATGATCTTCGCGTCATTGCAACAGCAACAGAACTACACGTGTCTGAGTGGGTCCGGATCCATTTAAAAGACCCAGACTGGGACCACAAGCCACCAGATGAGCAACACATCAAAGCCAAACAAGATGGGACTTCACCTGCCAAAGCTGCACTCACACATATGCAAAGAAGGCTGATTCTGAAATCTTTAGCATTAAAAGGGAAATTCTGGGTTTTATCTTTTAAATCCTGGGTTTTATTTCCATGGTTTTGTTAATAATAATAATGATAATGACTCATGGGGGCTCGGGGCCAGCCAGTTTCATTAGAGCCCAAAAGAGCAGGAACACAAGCCATCAAATGACAGCAAAGTCTGAAGTTAGAAAAGTGGAAAAACTGGTCCAAAATCCTTATTATACGTTGATCTATTGAAGAAAAAACACAAAGTTAGAACCCTAAATACAGTTATTCAATGTTCCTATCTGGACAATCAAACTACTTTTTCCCTGTTTTCTGTGAGAGTGTCTATTGTCTCCTGACAAATCAGTAGCTATAGATGTTTTACTTTGCTGTGGGAGTGATTGCTAAGAGGGATAGTTATTTACGTGTTTTTTTTTTTGAGAGTTTGATGTGGTGATCAATACCACCCTCATATCTGTCTGGTAAATATGAAGCTTGTAACAAAACACAACCACCACCCCGTCTCCAGCTCACTGATTATATCTTGACTGTTAAACTTGTAATACATCTGTGGTGGAAAAAAGGAAATGTTGGGTTTTTTAAAGGGGTTTCATTCAGAGACACAATGTGTGAATTAGTGACCTTTAAAGGTTTGAATAGCTGAAAACAAATCAGAGATGCAGAGTGCTGGAACTAGCCTGCAATGTTCAATGAACAAAATTAACATAGTAAATGTTACGCTTGCCAGCTGACCTCTTGTAAACAAACCCCCAGTTTAACCAAACTCAAGGGAAGAGAAATTGTATATTCAGATCTCTTTCAACTTTATAATGATAGGAATAATAATAAAACTATGAAAGTAAGACCCAGATCATAACAAAACTTGTTTTTTCCCTATCAAATCCACAAACATTGTCCAATTTAAAATTGGTCAGTTGTTTCTGTTGCTATATTAATGCAGGTTTTGACTCAGTAGGTAGAAGAAATGCTTCGCTGCTTAATGTTGCTGTGCAACTACAAAAATGCTACCTGCTGAGTTCATATATCTCTTTCTTCATTACAGTTGTTTATGAGCAGCCTCAGTGTTGCACGAGTCCTTCTCTGAGCCACGTTACCTGCTGCTGTAAATAACAGCTGTGGTGATGATAAATAACCTCCGTGCTGCTCGCTTTGGCTTTTTTCTTCAAATAATTGAATAGTCCCCCTATATGACATTTTGTGCAACAATCATCATATATCTTTTAAAATACCCTGAGCAAGCTGCAGCCTTCTCAGTACATGTGAAAAGTTCTGCTCCAAATGAGATACTGTGATACTGATATGATTGCTAGTATAACATTTTACCAAACATCATGATTTTTAAAATCCTAGGTCAATTTGCTAACCTTTCACAAGTTGTTGGAACGCCTCATTACATCCTACTTATCAAAGCCACAAACACTTAGAGGAAACATCAGAGAACAAATTTGTAGTGAATTTTGACAAAAAAAACAACGTTATATTTGTTCATTACATTCTACTATTCCTCCACATTCATTTCCATCTCTATCCTACTTCTTGTTGCCTTTGGTTTGTAAGACCTCTGGTAGCCATATGATCCATGGATGTATTAACAGTCGGTAAACTTCATCCGGTGCCCCAAAAAGCAATTTCCTTGTAGATTGCAATTGTACTGCTATAAGTATGTATAGCAGTTTGATTAAAATGAGTTTCACCTTTACCAGCTGCAACATTAAAATTATACATTTTGATCTATCACTGATTATAATAAGGTACTAATATGAGATTCTGAAATGGGTCATTGTACCATGGTAGTATATTTTGATTTTAATACTTTTACTTAATCAATTTACTTCGTAAGATTTTAAAAGCAGGAGTATTTTTTTCACTGTAGTATTGCTACTTTTACTTAAAAAGAAGACAAGCTGGTAAGAGTGATGCTCCAACAAACGTAGCAACGAGCCTACAACATAAGCATAAAAAAAGCAAAACTTAAAATGGAAAAGAATAAATGAGGCAGGAATATGTGAGAAAAACTATGTGAGAAAAACTAAGTGTAACCATAACTTAAGTTTGCTCATTAGAAAACTCCAGAGGACACCTTTAATTTGTGTGAATTTAATGAGTCACCTGTTTTCCCAGTCTGTGTATATGAGCAAACTTGTGTGGCACCCGCTTTGACTTTATTTGCGGTTGTACAGCATCTAGAAATCATGTGACCTTCACCCTGAGACAAGTCTGAGTGCACCTTGTTAATACATCCATGGTTCAGGACTACCTTCATGCATTAATCCAGCATCTGCCCTTGCTCGAGGCGATTCTCTTTCTGGTCGCATACAGCAGAACTGGATTAGCACATGTAAAATTATATTCAAACATGTGGAAACCAGCAATCCAACAACTTCTTACAACAATGTAAAAAATGAAGTAAAAAATGTTTTTCCTGGAAAAAGAAAATGTAAATTTGTGCACTGGTAGACTGAGAAGAACAAAATGAAAAGTGTGACTTTTACAGTTGAAACATCAGTTTGATTTCCTGTTCATTTCCTGCCAACGTAATCTGGTTTTACAACCTTCATTCTGCATCAAGTCAGTGACAATAATCATCCTCTCTCTAGTAAATAACAAAACTGTTTGACCTCAACAATCACAGACATGTATTCACATATATCTGCACAAAATACAAATATAGATTTATTTGTGTTGGCTCTCTGTTACGTCATTTTATGAGCATCTGTTTTCAGAAATAATATTCCTTCTCCATTATATTTTCAACAGAAAATACAGGACTGCCTTTCCTTCCTCTGTTTGGCATCTTTATGTGACCGCTCGCACCCGTGTGAAGAGTCTGGAGTCCTGGTGGCTCATCGTGGGTCTCCCTCTCCCGACTCTAATTTGTTATAAGGTCGCAGGAAATCCCATCTAATCCCGGCTGATCCACCATAAGGTATGATGGGAGGTAGAGGCCACCCGACTAGTGCCAGGGAGCCGCGAAATCAGAGGGGAGCTGAGGTCAGTGCTGCAGAGCATCCGTGAAAAATGATTTTATGTGAAGAATCTACAAAATCTTGTTTTACCCTTTTCTCCAAAGAGTTTGTCACAAAATGGGTAAATGATGTCCCTTCTCCTATTGACCATATCCCCACATGTCTTACATCATTTCATGGACATGGACTGTCCCACCTTCTCATCTCATTTGACTGCGAGACTTGAAGATATTGATTGACTCATCTTCTTTTAAAAAATGAAGGCATAAGTCCATTCACTGCAAAAAGTGGGCAAGGGCTGAGAGACGAAACCATGCCGCCTCCGTATGACAAAACCCTTGATGCAGTGTTGACAAATATGACAGTTACAGTAGCTTGGATAATAGTGATATGGCACAGGATACTGAATTTAAAGGACTTAATGTTTACCACACCCAAATGAAACCAGAACACGCCATGGTCTCCCTGTAGCTGGGAGACTACTTTGCTTGGAGGCTAGCTGGTGTCCAGTGGCAGGGTTCCCTGATCCACCGGTGGCATTTGTTTTCCAAAATGAGTTTGATTTACTGTCAGTGTGGATCTTTTACTTTAAGCAATTTTAATTCACAAAACAAGGAATAATTGACATAATTTTTATCAAAAGTTGTTTTTGTTGTAATAAGGAACTCACTAACTTGATTCAGCTGATCCAGACCAGGTTGATGAAGTATGGATATGAAGCTGAATGAATCTGAGGACTGAAGTTGCTCTGAAAATGTCCGGATGTACTGAAATGTAAAAGTTCAGAAGAAGCTATATTTTTCTTGACAGGTTGGGGGAACCTATCACCTCAGTATTTCAAAACCCTGACTAGGAGGCACTTTATCTTTGGCACTTAAAACCTCAACCCTTCGCTGCATGATGTGTCCACAGAAGTCAAAGGTTTTATTTAATCCACGAGTTTCACCTTGAAGCAAGTTTTTATTCACACACAGCTCTCATCCTTGTCTCCATGACTTTTGTCCAGCCGACACTTCTCTGTTTCCTGTCCAGGTAAAGAGAAGTCCTTCACCTCGCCACTAGGGTGCCCCATTCCATTTTGTAAGTTCCTGACGTTGCACATGGCCAACTGGGTGGAGCTGTAAGCCAGCGGCGGGATGGTGTTGACCAGTATGAGTTGAAGAGGCTTCTTCTCTGGCTGGTACTGGCAGCGAACGTAGCGCAGAAATGCCGCTCGGTATGTTTTATTAAACAGCGTGTAGACCAGCGGATTGACTGCGGAGGAAAGATATCCGACCCACACGAAAATGTTCAGCAGGCCTCCCATGACTCCTGCGTCACATACCGCTGGGTCGCACACCACCACAAGTACGTTGGTGATGAAAAAGGGGCACCACATGACTACGAAGAGTAAAAACACCACCCCGAGCACCTTCGATGCCTTCTGCTCGTTGCTGATGGACTGCATGGTGCGGCGCCCAAACAGCGAACCAGAAATACTCCCGCGGGTGCCTCCCAGGCCACCGCTGCTCGCTCTGCTACTGGCCTCGCGACTTATCGAACGTCTGCAGAGTTTCTCAGAGGACAGCGACGTTTGCGGTAAAAAGCTCAGGGTGAACGTCGTGCTCCATTTAGGCCGTGGGACCAGCTGGTCCAAGCAGAGGGTGGCTTCATTCTGCAGCGCGCTGATGGTCAGGAAGTAGGTGACGACCATGATGGTGAGGGGCACGAAGAAGGCCACAAAGGAGCCAACCAGCACAAAGTTGTTATCTGTCAGCAGGCAGCTGCCATCTTTGAAGACCTTGGAGTGGTCTCTGAGTCCCAGAACAGGAATCGGCATGGAGATCCCTGCAGAGAGGAAGGGAGCAGCACAGAGATAAGAAGAACATTACAAACCCAGATCCATGTCTAGGATTCATGCACATACAGGTTCTCAGTTTGAGAGCAAAGCTGGTTGTTTCTGGAGTGATAGAAGGATTAGGGTCAGAAACAATAAAACTTCACATCCCATCCTACACTACTAAGACAATGGCAGAAAAAATATAAGACATTTACTGGTAAACAGGGTTCTGTACACAGAAGTTCAGTCCTCGATTTCTGTTTCTAAGAGCAACTCTTTCCTTTATACAGGTCAACATTTAATTAGTACCAAGTGTCTCAGCATAAATCCTGTTCATTTCCAAGTTGAAGACAAAAATCAGTAATACCATAACAATGCAGGAAAAGTAGTAGACTACAAATACAGCATGTCAAACAACACTAAGAGTCGAGAGTCACGCGAGCAGCTCCGTGAAGCTGTACTCAGACACAGCTTAGCTTAACTTTGAGCTAAATGCTACCGTCAGCATGCTAACATTCGCACAATGACAATGCTAACATGTTGATGTCTAGCAGGTATAATACTTGGAGTTCAGTGTGCATGCAAGTCATACTCAATTCTAAATCTAAAAAGTATGCTTTTCACTTTTTCACTTTACTTGTCACAGCCTTCTAATTATGGCTGAGCTGTTATCAGTCCATGCATCCCCCCCAGTGGCTTTCAGCAGGTAACAGTCGGCAGCTCAGGTACAGTCTGTCAATTATTAGAAAAGCACCGTTGTTTGATACTAGCTGTTCATTTCCAAACGTGTCTTTTCCATTAAGTGAGGGGCCAAAGCTCTGTTTTTTCATCTTGCTGTCTGTCACGATGTGGGATGTGCAGATTGGCCTCCCCCCACCCCTCCCTGTCAACAGCCTCTCTGTGGGTTGATTCTGAGGTCGGACCGCATCTCTCTGTGGCAGAGCCTGCGGTCAATACAGCAATTCAACTTGTATTATTGTCTTCTTGCTTCCAATATCCTACCTGCATTTCTATATTGTTTTCCCCGATGGTGCAGCTAGGATTCAGGAAATAGAGCCACTTTCATGTCTTGATCTCCCTGGTGAAATATGCTGCCTATTATTTAGTTCCTCAGCCTAAATTCCTATTTTTGTTGTTGCTGTTTGTTGGCTTTCTTCCGATTTCTTTTTATGAACTGCCTCTGCATTAACCACATGCAATTTAAAATAAGCCAAAACAAGTCTGTTTGTTATGATAGCTGTACACACAGCAGGAACTGGGCAAGAGCAGACAAACTGAGCAATCTTCCTCATGCTGTGTTCTCAGCTTGTTACAAATGGAAGGGAAGTGATAGAGATAAAGCAGGAGAGAGGAGGAGGTAGATTGTCAGATAAAGTTGGGAGCAGAAGGGTCAAAGATGGATAATTCTCATTAAGTCTGTTTGGTTTGACAGAAAATCAGCTAGAGGGATTCAGTCTGAAGGTTTCACAGTTTCCAGTCTCATAAATATTATTTTCCACCTGTGGCATGTTCCATACTCTACATTAAGACATAATCAATAAGTCTACACATATAAAATAAATAATTTAAGACCTTTATAACAGTCTCTGGTTGCAGCTTCTCTAATTTAAGGATGTACTGCTTTTTAATGTTTTATATTAGTGTCAATTAAATATATTTGAAGTCAAAATATGTGGCCCAAGGGAACATGTGACTGGCATTTTTACTACTTACTAATAGGTTAAGCAATTCATCGTTGAATTTTTGTGCATCTTGCCTTGTTTCAGTTTCCAGTTAATAGAAAATGTGCATGAAACATAGTTGTGTGAAATTTGAAACCATCTGGACCTTGTAACTGGTTCATACACTACTGGTTCATACTGTTTTCATGTTAGAACTTTAACCCTTTCACAGTGTATCTTCAGTTCATAGAAGTCTGTTGTATCATTGTGGTGGTCATTTTGTCTCATTTCAGATCAGTTCAGTTTTGCTGATCACTTGTGGACATTAATTATAATCAAGTAAATAGCTAAAGTTAACATGTCACATCTTGCTTGTTTAATCTGTACAAAAACTAAAGTTGGGAGTGAGTCACCGGCCCGACCGGGGGAGTTCAAGTATCTCGGGGTCTTGTTCACGAGTGAGGGAAAAATGGATGGTGGGATGGACAGGCGTGAGGCAGCCGCACTGATGTGGCCGTTGTGGTGAAGAAGTAGCTGAGTCGGAAGGTAAAGCTTTCGATTCACAAGTCCATCTACAAGCTGCAGCCTTAGAGAAAGGGGGAGGAGCTCAGATATCGTCCAACAGGGATGCAGCCCCGGGGTAGACCTGGAGGGATCATATGGGACCGCCTCGGGGTCCCCCAGGAGGAGCTGCAAAGCGTTGCTGGGGAGTGGGACGTCTGAAGTGCCCTCCTGGGCTTGCTGTTTGATTGACAGGTCATCTTTTCAAAGAGCAGAAGCACCACAGCTCCAGACACTGAAGCTCAGGAACAAACACTGCTGGCATCTGCTGTTATTCAAACCCCATGGTGATAATATTTGGGCTAAATGTGGAGCCGCCTCAGGCTCCTCATTACAAAATGAGATTAGGAGGGTGAATACGAGGGTTTGGTGTGTTTAAAAAGGCAGATGATTAGTTTTCTGACTAATCCTGGTCATATAATCCATCATTACAGTCGTTAAATGTTCTTCATGACAGACTGAAGGTGAGAGAGAAGTGGAAACAAATTTTGCATGAGAGTTACACACCAAGAGACAGAAAATATCATCACTGCCTACTTCACTGCTCGCTGATCAAATGTTATTTGTCAAAGGTGACGACATTGATGCGAGCGCCTCGATTCACCTCGCTCTTCAGATAACCACCTCCGAGCATCACCCCGCACTTCAACAGGAACACAAATCAAAAGCTAGTTCTTTGTAAGGTTTGTGTGTGTGTGTGTGTGTGTGTGTGTGTGCGTGTGTTTGTGGGGGGGGGGGGGGGGGGGGGGGTCCTCTGTCTTTCGTCCCTGATGGCAACTCTTTGCTCTAAATACATGAAATCAGAGACACAAGATGGAAGAGCTGAAGAACTTGACAAAAGTGGGAGAGAAGATAAAAGGGCACCGAGTGAGAGAAAACAGAGGGGGAGGAGGGGGGACACTTTAGACACAAAGGAGATGACGAGGGAGAGTTTCAGTGTTTCATTTCAAAATGCAGCAAAAAAAACGACTGCAGCCTGAAAAGTGGTCGTTTGAGACAACCGATCTTTACTCAAAACTCAAAAGTGCTTTTTTGTTACACTTGTCACACTTGTAAAAGCTGTGATTTATTTCAGTTGTCTGTGAGGTGATACATATGTGCATGCTACATATGTTTACATTCAGAGTGACTTTCCAGTGGTATCATGATGGCTAAATAAATGTCCTTGAATCTGCTTCTCAATTAGAAACAGATGCAGATAACTGCAGAGCTTGCCTGAGAATCAAGTTTTCTTCAGTGTCAAAGTAATCCAGTGATAGTTGTCTGTATAATATTATGGGTTCACTGCAAAGAACAACTGCCTATAGAAGTTGACATCTCTCGACAAAAAGCCAAAGGGATTTTCGTATTGGATTTTGGATTATTGCAGAAACTGTGGCAAAACAAGTTTATCATACTTTCACGTTTATTCAGCAAGATAATGTTCACAAATGAACACCACGTTTATGACTTTTGAAGCATGAAAGAGATAATGTTAGGCTATAAACGAACAGCACCACAGTTGCGTGAGCACGAGTATGAACGAGGCTGTGAAGACGGATTAGTTGGTGTGATAATGTCACATAGTCACATTTAGTCATTTGTTAGCAACCGCCTTTTATATGATGAATAAAAGCATCAAAATTAATGTTTCGAATATTTACTGACCTATTTTCATAAGACAAACTATTAAAGTGCTGATTCCTGCACTCTATATCACAGAATGTAAACAAATAGGCTGAAAAAAAGCACAGTGAAGTTCACAGTGTATAGCTCACTGAATCCATAACATCCCACAAAGCTATGGGATCTGTGGTTCTGCTAAATAGAGCTTATGGAAGTGTTGTTTATATTGGCTCTATCTAAAATGACAACAAAACAGTAAAATGATGAGCTGTAACTCACTATAAAGCTCCACAAAATCTGTCCATCCATCCATTATCTGTAACCACTTATGTTTCCATAAAGTGTGAAAAAGACTGTATCTATAAATGGGATTTATGGGAGACAGGCTTGCATTTTGTTACCAGCAGCTCAGAATGTTCATTATCATATTTCAGTGTCACTTGGGAGACGGAGTTGGTTGAGGCAACCTGCTCACTGCTGCCGTGTTTCATCTCTACTTTGTGATCTCACATCTGGTCATAGAGGTTTGGGAGAGGGTTATCCTATTTGAGCTTGTTGTGTCAGTCTGCTGAGGCCTGAAGGGAAAGCCTACGTTCTGCTTTGCCAGAGTTGCAGTAATTGTGGATGAAATGATGGATGTTGAAGGCAGTGATTCAGCTGGAACATCGAGTCCTGAGAGGAAAAACTGTTTAACCTTCTAAACTATTGTATAAACTACTGTATCGCTCTGAGGGCTCATTGCTACTGTGATGTTAGGGAATTTCCAGTGGAGACCCCTCTCACTGTTATTGTTATGCATGTTTAATTAAACGTTCTATTACTGTCCAGCTGCCAAAATTCAGATGAGAGAAGATGTTTTGATAAAAATGTTGATCTGAGTTGCCATCAGTTATTAGGCGTGTGGAAAGCAACAAGCTTAATGATTTTTACATGTAGCATGTGGTGCAGTGAGTGCATTGCCGAACATTTTTTTCCTGGTTTTGCCTACACAAGTGCTAACCATACTTATTGGAATACTTGCAGGTATACTGCTCAGGGATGGAAAGAAAGTTGTTTTTGTAATATTTTATTTATAGTAAAGCAATGCGTTGGGGCAGCTGTGGCTCAGGGGATAGAGCAGGTTGGCCTTTAATCACAACATTGGTGGTTCTGCATGTCCTTGAGCGAGACACTGAAACCCAAGCTACTCCCCATGTGCTTTACAGCAGCCCTCCTATTGATGGGATGGATTTCACTATGGTCTGCTGTGTGCGATTGTATATGTCGAAAAATAATGTTAAAAGTCTGTATTGGAAAGATTCAAATAAAATATTAATATCTCTGAAATCAGGTTAGAAAAATGATTTGGATTTGGTTAAATGAATTAACAATAAAGCTGTTTTTGTACTTTATATATTATGGATATGGATGGTTATTTTATTATAATTATTTTGTAAAGTCACATCAAAACACAGGACAACACTGTGTTCACCATAAAGGATCTACTCTTCACCGATGTTAGACAGGATTTATACCAGTTTTTAACTGAAATGACTGAGTATGTCGTGTTGCCACAGTGCACACAGACCTACTGCACTGACGTCTCTATGACGTACTGTATATTGATGAGTTTCATATTCTGTGTCCTGATTGGGAGAGCACTCCATTAACGTGTTTGTCGCTTTCCACTAATGTTGCCGTGGCATATTGTGAAGGGAGAGAAGAGCCCCAAAACGTCTGTAGCAGGGAACTAAAGTAATATTAAGGCGCTTATGCACGCACACACACACACACACAGAGACACACAGACACACACACACACACACACACACACACACACACACACACACACACACACACAGAGACACACAGACACACACACACACACACACACACACACACACACACACACACACACACACACTGACACTTGATGCATGTCACGCATACTCCTCCTTTGAAAGCAAATCAAACTTCAAACATCTAGTTTAAATAATTCTCCTTGTCTTCCCGTCCTAATAAAGAAGAGATCAGTTTCTGGGTCATGAAAAAGGAGGGAAGGAAAGAATAGTGTAAATGAATGGAGCATTTCAATCTCAGACAAGCATAAAACCTCTAGAGAGTCCAACAACAGATACACACACACACACACACACACTGGCTTTCTTTCTTTCTGTAGCAGCACTCGATGCCAACCTTCAGTTCTGTGTCGTATCTGCCAGGCTGTGCAATTATTAGACTGCGGGGGCTCAAATCACAACAGCAGCTCTGGATGGATTAGAGCTTTAATTCCTGCTAAAAATGCGTTCAGCACTTGAAGACACTTTGTACAGGAGTCAGCCTTCGGCTTTTCTGACGTTATTTTTTTAACGTAACTAAGGAGCTGGCAGCCTCCACCTTATTTTGTTTATTTAAAATCCATCCAAGACGATTTATTGTCCTTATAAGCAAGACTAGACGATGAATGTCAAAGTTTGATCTTTCTTAGAAGCCCGGATTAGGCTATGTTAGAAAACCTTTGTGGTCAATGCAAATTATTTTAAAATTCTTGCTTTTAAAAATATCTGAGCAAAAACTACAATATGATAAAGGTCGGGGAAAGACTGCAGTTATGGCAAATAAACTATGGTTTAGGGGAAAGGTTGACACAATGTGTGAAGATGTAAGATGTGTCTATACTGCTACTGCAGCAGCAGCAGCCAGCTAGCTTAGCTTAGCATAAAGACTGGAAACAATTAGCATAGCTCTGTTCAAAGGTTAGTTAAACCAAGCTTAGCTAAATGCAGTAGAAATAGATTAAACACAGGTTTAGATAGAAGTAGAATAGAAAGCATTCAGTGGAAAATACTCAAACAAAGTAAACTTGTAGCCTACTCAAGTAGCCTACAGTAAATGAGCAAATGTATTCCACCACTGGACTTCTGTTAACGATGGAATACTTTACATTTCAAAAACACATGAAATCAGTGAAAATATTCACCATCTGTGTGTGAGTCAGATCAGGCAGATTGTGTGTGAGCGCACATTCGTTTGTATAATGTCTGATCTATAATTACAGATGAGTACTTGTATATGTCTGTTAATCTCTTTTCTTATGTCCATGTATCTGTGTGTGTTGCTTGGCCTGCTTCCAGTTTCTGGATGAGCAACTGTAACACTCCCACTGGGAAACACTGAGCCGTCTGTTTGCTGCAAACACACACCTACACACACACACACACACACACACACACACACACATGTCTGTTTGTTTGGGCTGCAGCTCCTAACTCTTTTGAAGCAACACATACCCCAGTGTGTGTTATTATTGATCTGAAACACCTCTGAGCTGCAGCCTGCAGAGTTTGACTGTCCGACAGTGAGAGGAAGAAGTACTCCGATCCTTTACTTAAAGGAGAAATCCGGGCATTTTTGACCCCATGTCCGTTGTCCTCAGGGTCATCCCGACCTATTAGAAGCAAAAAACCCGACAAAAATTGACGTTGCCTAGCCCGAGATCTGTACCTGCCTGGCAGCCTTCCAGACTCGCTACAATGCTAACCAATTGGGGCACGTTGTATCTGCTTTCCTGGGCCACAGAAAACAATCCCAAGACCTATGCAACACAGGTTGGGTCCGTACGAGACACCACGGCGCTCGTTTAGCACAAATAGTGTTGCAAAACGACATAAATATGTGTGTTTTAGCATGAAGTTACTCACCTCAAATCACCCCGTAGAGTAGACATTAGCAGTAGCTAGCCGAGCCCCTGTCGTCCCTCCCAGTCACCGCAGAAACGAAAACGTTTTTCACGTAGTTTTGATTTTGTATCCATAAAGAAACGACCGAGCAGTGCAGTCGTCATGTCCGTAATAAATCCATGAAGTTGTTACATCCATATGTATTACTGTTACAACATAGCAACATAGCTTCAGCTAGTAACGTGCCGGGCGCTCGTCCATCCCACTCACCGCAGAAACGAAGACGTTTTCCACGTAGTTTTGATTTTGTATCCATAAAGAAACGACCGAGCAGTGCAGTCGTCCTGTCCGTAATAAATCCATGAAGCCGTTATGTCCATATGTATGACTATGTTACAACATAGCAACGATAGCTTACAGCTAAACAGTAGCCGGGAGCCAAAACAATGCAAGTCTCGCGCAATTTCCCGTCTCCCGACGTCCTCACTCTGGAGCTGTTTTCAAGCCACTAGTGACAAACTTCTTTCCATCGAGTAGTGCCGTCATGTCCATATGACAGTGTAACTGGCGCTAGCCTACATAGTAAGATTGCTTAGCCTTTGTGACAGTTGAAGCTGCTACAGCGACAACAAATCTCGCGCAGTCTCAGTAGGCTAGTTGTGTTGACGGCACGAGTGGGAGTCGCGTGTAGCGTGTAGCGTGTAGCGTGTAGCGTGTGCAGACTGCAGTCTCTCATCAACAGAGTGAGAACAAAGTGACCCTCGCGCGACTGTCCAAGATGTTTCTCTGTACTGGCTTGAAAACAGCTCCAGAGTGAGGACGTCGGGAGACTGGAACTTGCGCGAGACTTGCATTGTTTTGGCTCCCGGCTACTGTTTAGCTGTAAGCTATCGTTGCTATGTTGTAACATAGTCATACATATGGACATAACGGCTTCATGGATTTATTACGGACAGGACGACTGCACTGCTCGGTCGTTTCTTTATGGATACAAAATCAAAACTACGCGGAAAAAGTCTTCGTTTCTGCGGTGACTGGGACGGACGAGCGCCCGGCACGTTACTAGCTGAAGCTATGTTGCTATGTTGTAACAGTAATACATATGGACGTAACAGCTTCATGGATTTATTACGGACAGGACGACTGCACTGCTCGGTCGTTTCTTTATGGATACAAAATCAAAACTATGTGAAAAACGTTTTCGTTTCTGCGGTGACTGGGAGGGACGACAGGCGCTCGGCTGTCTACTGCTAATGTCTACTCTACGGGGTGATTTGAGGTGAGTAACTTCATGCTAAAACACACATATTTATGTCGTTTTGCCACACTATTTGTGCTAAACGAGCGCCGTGGTGTCTCGTACGGACCCAACCTGTGTTGCATAGGTCTTGGGATTGTTTTCTGTGGCCCAGGAAAGCAGATACAACGTGCCCCAATGGGTTAGCATTGTAGCGAGTCTGGAAGGCTGCCAGGCAGGTACAGATCTCGGGCTAGGCAACGTCAATTTTTGTCGGGTTTTTGCTTCTAATAAGTCGGGATGACCCTGGGGACAACGGACATGGGGTCAAAAATGACCGGATTTCTCCTTTAAGTAAAACGAGAAACAACACAGTCAAAAAATACTCCATTACAAGTAAAAGTCCTGAATTCAAAATATGAGTAAAAGTATAGAAAGAAAAGTTTCAAAAGTAAATGTACTAATTATGCAGAATGGCATTTACTATGATTTATTATTATTGAATATTTAAATATTATTTTTTTATCACTAACAAATACATGCAAGAGTATTTGAATGTTATCATAAGGTAATCAATAAGAGGCAATTTTAAACATGTGTTACTATTCAGAAGCGGTGTAAAAAGTACAATATGTCACTCTGTAATGTAGTGAAGTAGAAGTATAAAGTAGCAGAAAAGGAAAATAATCAATTATAACACTATTTCTACACATTTTTTTGCATTGTGACCTCGTTTCACTGTTAATGCGTGACTCTGCAGAGAAAACAACCAGATGAGGACTTATGGAAAATCATATGGAAAATATGATGTTTACGTGTTAACACATAAACATAAACACAGGTGTAAGGAAACACACTAATAAAAATTGGTTATTTTACAACAATTGTAGGTTTTCTATATTAGATGGGTTCAACTCAGGTTAAATCAGCAGGAAGTTAAAAAAAAAAAACAGAAAATAAGACTTAATTGCAGAGAGACGCAGATGTCTTCCATCAGACTTCCCCGAGCGGAAAAGTGAAAACAAGGCTTGCAGGAAATCGTTGTAATGAATGTTGTTTGTGTCAAAAGATGTTTCCACACCAGTGAATCCATATTTGTCATCTTTGTGCTCAACAAGCAATGCTCAAAATTCAGAACATTGTTTTGACTTAGTTGTTTGTCCCGTAGAGCAGATGGAGCCTCACATTCATACAGTTTCATACATGAACATGTTACAAACTCAGTTTATTACTGGTGGCCACTGGGAGAAGCTCCCATCTTCACCCCATCACCTCTTTCTCCCTCTTTGATTGTATTTCTTGTCTCTATCCCAATATCATACATGAACTAGAAGGGCTGACACTGAGGCCCGACCCTGCGATCCATCAGCAGCAAGGCTCTATGAATGTTGATGAGTCTGTCTGTCAACCACTTTGCTCCAGACCAACATATCTCAACAACAATAAATCACTTTGGGGATCCTCTGACTTTTCATTTCGTGCCATCATCAGGTCAACACTTTTTTTTTACCAAATACCTGCAAAGCCATACAGCTTCATCTGTATTTACTACTCAGCAAAGCATAGCAGCAAATAACTTCACAAGAAGATCTGAAGAATGAGAGAGAAAAAAACACTACAAACATTGTGGTGTGTACTTTTGCTGGAATAAATAAAGGCAATATACAATGTAATTATCATGTTGTGTTGTTTTAAATGACTTGCTGATGATTCATGTGTTACGCTCTTCACACAGTTCATGAATTTGTCATGAGAGACAATGAAGAATGAATGTCATAATATCAACATCATTTTTCATAGTTCTGTTCTTAAATAGATGAATGTTTTCCCAGTTGCTGCTGTTGCTTTAAACTATATGAAAAGTTATTAAAGTGCAGCGGAGAGGTGAAGTGTGAGTGAGAGAGAGAGAGAGAGAGAGAGAGAGAGAGAGAGAGAGAGAGAGAGAGAGAGAATGTGTGTGTGAGTGTGTGTTTGTGTGTGTATTTGTATGCATGTGTTTCATGGTTTTTGTAGCTGAAAAACACGCATGAACTGTTCGCCTTCCTTTTTGGATTATGTAAGACCACACACACACACACACCCACACACACACACACACACACACACACACACACACACACATGCACGCACACACATCCCTGTACTTCTATCTTTGGGAGGGCACCCGCTGACATTATGTATTCCAGGGACCCTTATCTAAACCTTAACCGTTACAGATTAATGTCTGACCCCAACCCTCATTATAACCCCAACCTAAACCTGAACCTAATTCTGACTTGAACCTCAGACCCTTTTCACTCTGAAGGCCTAAAACTGAAAGTATAACCACACATAAACACACACATTAGCAGCATGCACTAATGCGTGCCAGTGTTTGCATCCCCTCGCCTGCTCTGTGCAACTATGTGTAAATCCTGATGTGACGTCTAATCAGATCAGAACACAACCATGACTCTCTGCATGAACAGGCTTGACTCAACGCCAGCCACTACACTCCGACGAGGCAACATCAGCGATCCTTTCTCCTCCACCTCCTCCTCACAACAACCCCAAGGAGGAAACCATGGATGTGTGTGTGAATAAAATTTTACGTTGAGATAATCTCATTGGGCTTGTGGGTGGCACAACGTAACGCGGCACGGAGGCCGGCTGTGACGCAGCCTGAGGCCACCCTGCTGCCCGCCACACTGACATCCGGTATTAAACTCTTCCTCCTGTCGACTCTGTGGAGCTTCAGCCCAACTGCATTTTTTTTTTTTAGGCATTTTACATTTACATGTTTAAAAAATGCCATGAAAATGTGTGGGGGAGTTGAACAAAATGCTCCCAGCGAGGGTTAAATCCCTGCTCTTTAAAGAGGGCAGTAATGTAAATGAACTCGTCAGAACAACCTTAGTTAATCTGCTAAAATATCAAAATATCAAAACTAAGTAATTACACATCTTCCTACTGAAGTCAGAGACAAAGAGAACATTACTGAGAACTATATAAGATGACAAATAACCAGTATTGTATCCAGTACTGTAGATCCTGTCTTTAGTGCTTTTACTGTTTTTGTAGTTGTCATTAATATATTCCTTTTTATTCTATTTATAGTTTTCATTTATTTTGAGCAGCGATGGTGCAAACACCTTACAATACTCTACATGAGAAAATAAGGAAAACAAAAAGACAATATTCTACATGTGAGCATTTTTAAGATAAGTGAGTCAACATGCAAGCGATGCTCCAGCTAAAAACGAGGCTTCTCTTCTCATTCTCTACATTGATCACAAATACGCCTGCATGCATGAATGAAGTCGGTATATGGCAGAGGCTCGGTTCCCAGCTGACGTTGCATCACTAAAACAAACTGTTATGTCTCTGAGTCATTTCTTCTTGTAGCCTCTGAAGGCTGAAGACAACACAGTACTCGTTTTCTGTCAGAGACGTGCAGAAGTGGAGACACTAACAAAGCAACAGGGTGGGAATAAAAGTAAATAAAGAGAGAAATAATCCAACTGAGGAAAACGATCTGACACTAATGAAAATAATTAACTTGTCCTGTATGAATGACAAAACACAGAAGCATGAAGTAATTAAATGTTCATCTCATCAGATGGCAGGATGGGTGGCCCACGGAGATGCCATGCCCCCTCCATTATCGATTGCTTCATTAGACACAGATTCAAACCAAATTTGCAGTGGTGAAGAGCACTGGGCAACCAGAACAGGGATGTTAAGGGCCTGGCTATATATGGTCACAGGTCTTTTTTTAATACCACCAGCTCTCACTTCCAAGTCATCACATAAGACACATAAGGCTGTAGAGTAATGAAGGAAGTCAGGTGATAGAGTGTCTGTGCAGGAAGGAGGTCGGAGGTGATGAATAGGTCCAGACTTTGTGACTCGTGTAAAACCAAAAGTCAGCATTGACCAAGTTTAACTTGGCCGTCCTATTTTTGAAGAAAAGGCTGAAAACGACATACCCAAAGTAAAATGGTTACTGTTTTTGAACCCCTATGACTACAGGCACAACGCTGAGCATTCCTGAAAGATAACCCTTTGAATTTTCTTCTGCAAGTGTCAGATTTACTCTCAGTGTTACTGACACTGAGTTACTGCAGCTCAAACATAGTGGAAATTGCAATTTTTTTGCCTCGCCTAAATTATTTTTCTTTTTGAATGAAACAAGTTCGCTGTGGCTGTTATATTTAGGCCTAAAAGTTGAATGAAGCCACAGCCACAAGCCTGACCAAAAACTGGTAGAAAGTAGATAAAAAGACACCCAAAAATGAGCTTTGCAAGTGCAGTGTTGTAGGGCAATGTCAGACGGAGCTGCATCTGGAACAAGTGTTCCAGATGAGATTATGGGTATTTTTAGGTATATAATTCTACTTTTTTTTGTTTATTTCACCAGTTCTACATCTACTACTAATAAAACCAACATTTTTTAAAATGTTTTTTTACATAACAGCCTTCTGTAATGAGACGCTGCATAACTATCATATCTGCAGGTCACAGTCTGACCTTTCTGAGCTGCTGCACTCTCACCCTCAAGCCCCCTCCCCCCATGTAACATACCGCTGGAATCGCAAGCTCATTGGCTATAAGACCTGTCAGTCAAAAATGTACTCCTCTGCCTATTGGCAGAAAGGTCATTGTTGGGAGTTTTAATTCACACTTGGATGTAGACATCCTACAGAAACCACGATGAAGGAGACAATTTGACTAGATCAACAAACAAACAAAAAGTTGGGGAACATGAATGTCTGAACCACATTTAATCACAATCCATCCAACAGTTGCTGATGTACGACGGCGTATTAGGGCCACTGTCGAAAAAAAAAAAAAAAAACGGAGCCGAGAGAGGTGGGCAATATTCTGAGATTAAAAGTCACAAATTTGCTAGTTTTAAAGTGGCAAATTTGCTAGTTTATTACGATGCTAACAACCTGCATTTATGCTAGCTAACTTCGCTTCCGAATGTCGCTTTTATCTTTCTAATTAATTCATCCCAACGTGTGACGCTTTGCTAAGGCCCTTAAGGTAATGGCTGTTGATGGTTATTGTTGGTTAATTTTATATGGGCCAAATTGTCATCTTATTTGTGTTTATTGAGCAGGTGGTTTGCCTAAGCTAGCGGTAGCTTTCACTTGTTGTCATAGCAACGGCAAACATCCGGGTCAAGCTACGTGATTACTTCCTCTATGACCGCTAGCTTAGCCAAACCACCCGATCAACAAACACACATACCATAAGATGACAATTTGGCCCATATAAAATTAACCAACACTAACCATCAAGAGCCATCACCCTAAGGACCTTAGCAAAGCATTGACACACGGGATGGATTAATTAGAAAGATAAAAGCTACATTCATTGGAAGTTAGCTAGCATAAATGCCGGTTGTTAGCATCGCAATAAACTAGCAAATTTGTGAGTTTTAAAGTCGCAAATTTGCCACTTTAAAACTAGCAAATTTGTGACTTTTAATTTCAGAATATTGCCCACCTCTCTCGGCTCTGTTTTTTTTTTTTTTTTCGACATTGGCCCTAATACGCCGTCGTATGCTGATGAGATGAGGATTGTATTTTATTTTATGAAATTGTTTTTCAGCAGATGCTGTACAAAATCGGACTTTAAGACTTTAAGAAAAACTATTGAGAAGCTCCAAACTACTACAACTAAAAAGGTTAAAAGTAGGATCTTAAAAATATAAACTTGTATGTAATTTTCAATCACACCTGTTAAATTAAATATTCAACAATGTACTCATTATGTCTTGATTTGTTATATTTTGACAGCATGCTTGTTTTTCAGTCACCAATTTGCACAGAAGAGCTGAACAACACAGTAAAAAGGGGAAACATATCTACAGATCTCAAATAAATTACACTGCATTCATTTATCAGAAAGAGAATGTAAATGATGAGTAAACCCCGGCTATCGTGCTTTGGATCTGGATGAGGAAGGAAGGCTAAATTAGCGATCTGCTGCTCTGGCATGGCACGGTCATTAGCACACAGTGCGGAATGACAGCGCTAATCAAGTGGAGGCAACAGGAAGCAAACACAGACCTCAGGGCTGTCGAGGAGCTCAGAGGCATTAGCCCAGCCTGACAACTCAACCAAATGAATGCCTTTGTTTTCAGTCGATACGTTTGGAGAAAACACACAATGAGTCTAGGCAGGTTTATATGGTTTCATCAAAAAAGGAACTGAGGGGAGTTCTTTCTTCACTTTGGTTGGCCGAGCTCGCCCTTGCCCCGCCTCACTGACCTCATCCTCCAAACATCCACCCACCCGCTCCACACGTCCCTCTCTGACTGGGAACAATGTGAGGAACTGCTGTCGAACTTCTTCACACCATTATTTCTTTGAAGTTGTTAAATTGGACTTATTGTAACGGCCATATCGACCGACTCCATTGGATTCATTATAATCCTGCTGCTGGACTGTGAATTATGTCAATTTGTTGGAATCAGCTCCTATTGTGCCCCCAGCTATCAGAGGAGGTTGGATCTTTTCTTTAAACTGCCTCTCCCAGCCATTTCATTTGTGGGCCCATTGAGAGGTGCAGATATTTTGCTGTTCATATAACCCTGACTTGTTTTTAGTTCCACCCTTAGAATTTGCTTGTTCTCAATAGCAATTTTAAGCAGAAATAGGCCTTGAAAACAAACCCCACGGCTCAAGCTGGAATTGTATTTCTGAAAAGATGCATGTAAAAATATGTGGAGAACTATGCGCTATCTGCTTTGTATTACCTTCTACAATCATACACTTTCATACATCACTGAAACTGATGTTCACATCCCACTGCCATTAAGTTTTTTAAACGTGGGTTTATTGTTCTTGAGTTTGGCATTCATGTAGCAAGGGAATAAATCCCAGCATTAAAGTGGGGATTGGCCAAGGGGCGGGACAAGAGAGATCAGGAAAAAAGGTAGTTTTTTTAGGCGGGCGCCTAAGCATGGCTGCTGTGTTTTTCTTTCTCATCATAGCGATTAGTCTGCAGCTAAGTAAGGTAGAATGTGTGTGTAATGAGAAAGGGTTATCTTACTCTTACTCGAAGTGAAGGGTTAATTGATATGCTTTGTTGAAAGACTGTGCTCTACGGAGCTATGGAGTAACGTGCAACTCTCCAGACTGCTACGGGATAGCACACATGCTAATGTTGTGCTAGTGCTTCATGGAGGGAGTCAAAGACAGTGTGCCGCGGGATTTGACCAACTCGGGTGAGCTGTGGTGGTTGAGGGAGACCTAGGGCCTGTACTACGAAGCAGGGTTTGGGCTTAGCGAGGTAACTTAGCGCTACACAATCAATGGGCTCACCCATTTTGGAGAGAATGCCAGGATAGTCGGGGCTGTAGCTTCAGTATGCAGAGAGGCAAAAATAAACAATGATTGTTTTTTGTACACAATATTAACCAACAACAAGTCACTCTTAGGACTCGTTTAACTGAGCCCTGTGACGTTTGAAGAAGAAATCACTCCAGTGACTTTAAATGTGCTCTTGCAGGACTCTCTGATCCCTTTTGGCCTGTTCAATAATCCAGCCATACAAGTGAAATTTAAAATTTTTAAGGTGACATTTCTCCATGTATCACTTTTCGATCATCCATTTTTCTGACATTTGCATCACTCTCTGGAACAAAGTGCTGCTCCTCTTTTATCTTGTGAAATCAGGATAGCTCAGTTATGTCAGCCTGTAAATCAGTAACAGCGCTGACATTGAGCTGTAATGTTCCTACCATTAGATAAAATCAATAGGCACACTGCCACCTGGATCCAACAGTTCTCATCAGCACAGCGTGAAAGCATTTGCTGCTAACAACGAGAAATACTAATCAATTATGGACCTGAAAGTGGAAAAGTTTTCGGATAATTCCACTTCAATCAATCATGATCTGATAGCTTGTTTTTGCGTTTTTTCTAAGTGACATGTTTTGAAATATTTCCATACTGTTCTTCATTGTGTTCCCATGTGTTAATAACAGCTGTGCAGAGCTAATGTGCACTCTGCTGGCACTTCCATCCCGCGACCTCCATCGTCTGCAGCCCCTTCATTACATTTCCTGCTAATCTATAGCTCCGCTGACCTGAGTAGCTGGATAGCAGCCAGGCAGGCAGAAGCCAACTATCAGGACCTGATTGTTCCCTTAGCTCCATCAGAATGACATGCAATCATAAATGTAATGTTTGCCTTGAACAGGGAAGAACTGCATCTCATGAGCAGCTGAGTGCCCTTCTACTCTCATGGTTAGACGCTTTGCTCTCTCGCCGCTCTGTTTTCCCTCACTAGTTTGAACGGTGTCCACTCCACGGAACAAATTCACCTCATCCAAAGCATTTCTGAATCATTTTCTGTCCTTCTGCAATGGGGAAAGCATGACAATGAACAAGGACTGTTCAGAACTGAACAGTTTTATCTTTGACACTGTTATTTTCAGAGCATTGGTTTGGTGAAGTCACAACGTGTGCTCGATGGTGTCGTGCTGTCTTTACTGCCATCCCACTTCGATCTTTAAATCAAATCAAACTATTCATTTCAATTTTAAATTGGCTGGGTATACTTAAGCTTCTGTGTGATGTCTAATAATGAGAGGCAGTTTCAGGAATATCAGGAAATGTGTGTTAAAAGCTTCAGTCTGTCAAAAAAATACAAATTCACGATCTAAAGCTAAAAAGCTAAAATCACTCCGATCCCTTGACTATAAGATGATGAGCCTGATTCTAAAATACTCTTTTACAATACTTCTTTTATGAAAAAAGTATAATTTCAAACCACTCCACCTGGAAATGTCTCCTGTAATGTTCCCGCAATGCATTGCACGTTGATTTACATTGTCGTTCCGTCGGAAGTCATTTTCTTAGTGGCAGCAAAACACATCACCCAAGTCTATCTAGGTAGCCTAAACACACGTTATGAACCTACTTGAGGGAACATGGTGACCTAGCAACATTAAGGCTTAAAAAAACCCCATAATGCAACACTCTCCCTCGAGCTCCCTATTCCAAATCTGGTGTGCAGTTCTCTCTTCATTAAACGTGACTCACACAACTTCCAGAACATCGGACTTTACTTTTGATGTCATGACACAGCTTCAACAGCCATAAAAATAACACCTCATGTTGGAATATGAAGTAAAATTGCTTAAAATATGCTTTATATGGATTGCTGTACTGCGTTTAAAAGCCTTGAGTAGATGTAAAGCTCTGGTCTACGATTTGAAAGATTTGTCAATTGAGCCAAAATTTAGCCAATACCATGCGATCCGCATGCAGCTTTTGTGGCGAGCGATCGCCGAGCAGTTTGGGATAAAACCTTTCAAATTGTAGGCCATAGCTTTAAGGTAAATGTCAGTTTACCACACAGTTTCAACACACAGTATCTCACACATAGACCACAGGCAACAAAAACAAAAAAGTATTTAGTTCCACCATAAATAACCGGCAGATTTTTCCGAGCGTGTTCTTACCCACTGATATCGTCCACACTGCCATGATCTTGATGCGAGCCTTGGTGTGGGAGTTGAAGCGGCTGTGGTGGATTGGGTTTCGTATGCCGATGTATCGATCCAGAGAGATGGCGCAGAGGTGCATGATGGACGCCGTGGAGAACAGGACGTCCAGGTAGATCCAGATGGGACAAAGGTCAGAGGGCAGCGGCCACCCATAATCTGCAGAGATGGCAAGGTGAAGAGGATGATGGTAAAATAAGTCAAGTACTGTCATTTACAGGACATTTTGAAAAAAACTTTAAATATCATAGAAAGATTTTTACACCTGGCTGTTGGTGTATCGATAAAAACAAAATGTGATGAAGTGTAATGGAAACTTAGGCAGTGACAAATGTTACATTTTATATTTCTAATGGCAGCCAAACTAAAATGTGCTTCAAGTGTTTGCAACTTTTATGCACATTTATTTGAACCCACAACCCTTACCACATGATATTTCAGCTTTTCTTTTGGGAATTTCTTTTTTTGTGCAACTTGTTAATGAGCAGGAAAACTGGTGGATAGAATTCTGATAGCAGGTTGAGTGATCCTGAACGAAGCCAACTATTGTCCCGCACAGAATGTTTCTTGTCCTGTTTCTGTCCGCTCATTACAGTTAGACTACAGTCTGGACTAATTAAACTCAGAATCAGGTATTTCTATGAGCTCTGTGTGACGCCAGAGCAGATCAATACACGCCTCAGGTCCAGTAAAGTGATATTTAAAGAAAAAAAACTGTTTCTTCCAAATCAACACGATTATTATTTAATAGTTTTGTTAAAATATCGAAGCGAAGACATGTGTTTCTCTGCTTCTGAAAAGCACTTTGAATTGCCTTGTATTTGAATGGTGCTATACAAATACAATTGTTCCAAATATCTGAGAGAAGACACGAGAGCTCGGTTTTATGGAAGCAAACATATCCCATCGGTTTCATCCAGCACAGAAAAAGCAATGATGAATGAGTGCAACTGAGGTGCAAGTCCCTGAATCCCTTGAGTGCAATCCCTTGCATTTCAGATGCATCAACTTATATGCATGAAAATGTAACCAGTAACCTCACATCCCTGGAAAAATCAGTGTGAACCAAATTGCGCCACAACTAAAACCAGTCCGAAAAAAGTCACCAGCTCACGTCCTGTTTTGTGTGATTGGACAGTAATGCCACGATGGAGCAGCATTTGTTTTTGTCCCTGACTGTATTTGTCTTAATGTAACTGGACTCTGTAATAAAAAGCATTAGCAGGACCATGGTGAGAACTCGCTGCACGTCTGCAGCCTCTGAAAAGCTAATAACACAGTGACCAGGCGGTGATAAATGGATTGAGTCATACAGACAGAACTGGCCGGAGGCTTCAAAACCTGAGCACACACTCCAGATTCAAGCACACCCATATCACTTTCACCTTTATCATCACACACCAGCACTTTCACCCAGCCCCTGCAGCAGCCATCTCTATATATAGTCCACTAGATTGTTCTTTAAACCACTCAGCTGCTGATGAAAATTACTTCATAAAATAACCTGAATATGAATGGGAATGGAGGCAGATTCTATACATCAGACAGGACAGGACAGGCAGAATAAGATTATTCATTAATTAAGAGATGTCTTAAAGTATGCGGCACAGCAGTCCCTTGAGGATGTGATAGAATACATGTATGATTAATGTATATATTAAAATGGATTAACAGCATTGTCATTATCCTTAGGTATCAGTTTGTCACGCCAGAGAAAAAGATAAAAAAGCTTTATTCTCTCTACAGTGGAGATTTTAGGACGCTCTTCATCAGATTGTTGTTGTAAACAGGAGACAAGAACAGGTTGCATCAAACTCAAAGTGGCCATTTAACTGCCATCGCTGGAGGTTAAACTGTCAATCTGTCCCACGTTTCATTGGCTCGAGACAATTTACAGCATCCTCTTCATTCTCTGTACGGAGGGTTTAAGACCCAGACCAGTGAAGGTCTAACAAGGTGGATCAGTTTGTTTATTTCTCAGGCCAGCATACTGGTAAATACAACGGTGTATAAGGGAACCCCCCCCCCCCAAAAAAAAGGAGCCAAGAGAGGTGGGCAATATTCAGAGAAAAAAAAGGAGCAAATTTGCTACTTTAGAAAGTTGCAGATTTGCTACTTTATTACGATACTAATAACCGGAACGGCACCCATCTACCTTCAAACACTGGTCAAACAACACGCCCCGAAGCGAGCACTTCGCTCCTCTACTTCAGCTGGCCGGCTGGTACCACCATCGCTGAAATCAAACAAATGTCGCTCAGCAAAGTCCAGACTCCTCTCTGTTCTGGCGCCTCAGTGGTGGAACCAACTCCCGACTAATGTCAGGACAGCAGAGTCATTTGCCATCTTCTGAAAAAGGCTCAAGACTCACCTGTTCAGACTTCACCTCGACTCTACATAGCATGACCCACTAACATCCCCCCCCCCCCCCGCCCCCCAAAAAAAACAAAACAACACCTTTACCTATAGCACTCTGATCATAGCACTGTTGCTCTTAAGGTACTACTTTACTCAGATGAGGACCTAACACTTGTTCTATTTTTAGCTCTTACTTTATGGGCAATGAAACGTTGTGGTTTCTTTGTTTCCTTCTTTTGACAAATGTACTTATTGTAAGTCGCTTTGGACAAAAGCGTCAGCTAAATGACCTAAATGTAAATGTACCGGCATTTATGCTAGCTAAAATCCCATAAATGTTGCTTTTATCTCTAATTAATACATCACAACGTGTGACAACGCCTTGCTAAGGTCCTTATCATGATGGCTGTTGATGGTTATTGTAGGTTAATTTTATATGGGCCAAATTGTCATCTTATGGGTGTTTATTAATGATAGCTGTAGCTTTCACTTGTTGTCATAGCAACGGCAAACATCCGGTGTTAGTGGATCCAAGCAACTTGTTTATATTGGCTATACATGGGAATATATGCCAAAAGAAAACAGGCGAGAGAGGGGGGCAAGACTCTTTATTGTATAAAAAGTCCCAAATTTGCTACTTTATTGTAGCGGTCATAGAGGAAGTAAACGCGTTGTCCCCACACCTCTACACAGTATTGCAGGTGCGGAGAGACTAGTGCGCAGTATAACAGATGAAGTGCTTTTTGATTTAGTATTTTTTGTACTTTTCAAAGTATGGACACACTCCTGGCCAACTTCCTTTTTAATTGTGTTATGTGTGGCTTCCAACTTAACATGTCATCGATAATCACTCCCAGAACCTTATTCTCACGGACCCTCTCAAAATTAACTGTTTACTTGAATGTTGGGACTGTTGTTGCAGCCTCTTTTCCCATATAGCATGTATTTAGTTTTTCTAAGATTTAGTGATAATTTATTTATATTAAACCACACTTGAAGTTTGGCCATTTCCTGATTTACTGTTTCCACAAGTTGGTTCAAGTCACTCCCCGAGCAGAAAATATTTGTGTCATCCGCGAATAATATTAATTTCAGAGTATTTGACACTTTGCATATATCATTTATGTATAATATAAACAGCTTTGGACCCAGAACTGCCCCCTGTGGGACCCCACAGACTATGTCCAAGCTAGTCGATGTGCTATCATTTATTTTGACATATTGGGATATGTTGTGTAGATAGCTCTTGACCCACTGCAGTGCTACACCTCTAAGGCCATATCTCTCCAGTTTAGCTATTAAAATATCATGGTTAACGGTGTCAAATGCTTTTTTTAGGTCTATGAAAATTCCTATGGAAAATTGTTTTTGGTCAATAGCGTCGGTAATGATTTCCACAGACTCAGTTAAAGCTAGGGCAGTCGAATGGTTCCTTCTGAAGCCATACTGGCTGTCATATAACAATTTGTGTTTGTTGATGAAGTTGTCTAGCCTATTGTTGAATAGCTTCTCTAGGATTTTTGACAGTTGTGCCAGTATTGAAATTGGTCTGTAGTTGGTAAACTCGTGTGTGTCACCATTCTTAAACAGTGGCACAACCTTGGCAACTTTCATTTTGGTGGGAAACGTCCCGGTTTGAAATTACTTTCTTAATTAGCCTCATGTCCAGGTCGTCAGCATCAGTAGAAGTTTTGGCTACGCATTTGTTGCCCAGGTGTCTAATCTCTGTGTCCTTCACTGGTGTGAGAAACATTGAGCTGGGATTTCTGTCTCCATCCTTGGCCCCAGTGCAGGGGTGAGTCAGGAATGTCCTTCGCTAGCTCTGGCCCGATGTTTACAAAAAATTGGTTGAATCTATTTGTTATGACTTCCGGGTTATCCTCCTGCATGTTGTTATACTTGAAGTAGGGAGGGTAGTTTGGTTTTTTACTTTTATTATTAGTCACGCTGTTTAGAATATCCCATAATTTTTTAGTATACTTCATGTTTTCTGCTAGTAAATTGCTGTAATATTCTTTCTTGCGTTCATTGAGGATAGTGTTTAACTTGTTTCTATACCGTTTGTATCTCACTTCTGACTGGGCCGTCCTTGATTTTATGAACTGTCTGTACAGATTTTTTTTTTTTTTCTGCAGGCGTTTATCAATGTTTTTGTGAGCCATGGTTTCTGCTCCTTATTCCGATTTGGGTGTCTTTTTTCACAGGACAGTGTCTGTCATACGGTGTTTTAAATATTTGCAAAAAGGTTTTAAATATTTTCAAAAAGGAAAAATAAATAAATAAAATTATAATAAATAACAGCGGACATGAACACATTGGTACAAACTGTCCAAGCAGGCCATTTGAGAAAAAACAACAACATCTTTTTGGTGTTCAGGGTTAGCATGAAGCATTTCCTCCTCCTCTACTCCAGATTTTCTGTCCTTCCCTCCACAGGTGAGGCACAACCTGATCAAGGTTTTTAATATTTGGCAGATGACTCAGCCATATTAAGACATGTTACCATGGTCACCGCCGGAACCTCTGCCTTCTCTTTTCTTTCAGCTTTTCATGACATGGCCGTCATCCTGTTGCACTCAATTATCGTTTGTCCTCCGTCTCTCTCTCTGCCATTCTCCTCTCTTTGACCTTGTTACTCATTTATGAATCTCACCTGCATTCTGGTCCATTCAGTCACAAACTTCCTCCTTCCTCCATTCACTCTGTGTTGAGTGTGTTTTTGTTGTTGTTGTTTTTTTTAAGTAAAATTGTTTTGGATTGTGTTTTCTGTAAATCAGGTGGAGAAAATCTTCAAGCAAAACACTGGAACTAAGTTGAGTTTTGAGGAGTGATATCATTGTACACACACAGCACTGCTACGTTCAAAGCTGTAGTGTTACTGCTGACTTCATACACAGTCTCTCTCTCTCTCTCTCTCTCTCTCTCACACACACACACACACACACACACACACACACACACACACACACACACACACGGTTTCTTGACTGGACACTCAGGTACTCTACTGGGCCAGGCAGAAAACACAGCAAAGCAGTGCAGTGGAAACAAAAGTGTCTGCATGAGTCCACAACAGTGCAAGTTTGAATGGATCTAACCTGTTTGTGCATGAGGTTATCGTTGCAGCCGGGTGGGCATCGTGTTGCTGTAGTGAAGTTGTACAAGTATATAAGCACAGTATTGAGCCGATACCCAACACTGGTATCGGTGCATCCCAAATGGAAAACCATATAAAAAACATGACAAAACAGTTCTGATTAATGTAAAGGGAGGTTTCAGTGTCATGCTCCACACAGAACAAGTCTGTTGCGCTCTGTTGCATTTGTTTTTTTATGCATACATCAACTTTTTGCAGCATTGAAAATAATAAGACTTCTTTTTGCAAATGAACAGGGTGATTGAAACAGTCTCAGCTTCCACAACCACAGTATGTCCCAGAATGGGGTCATCTTCCTTTCAAAAATGTTAGATGATACATAACAGCTGCAGCATCCATAGGAATAAAAGAAGTGAGAACAATTGAATTATCAACTGAATAAAAACGTTTCCAACTGAAATAATTTGCTGAAATCAATTTAAAGTAAGCAGTTTGAGTAAAACATGCATTAACAAATGTGTGGTGCTTCAAAATGGCTGACTTGTGTTTGTTGTTTCCACTCCAGCAGGGAAGTTGCTCCGTGGTTTATTCTCTATTCGGAGTTCCCCGTTGAGAACCACAAAAAGGAAAGAGAATTCACCCTGAGGGACTGATAAACTTTCACACTATTACCGGCACTACAACCTCTGATGGTGATGACCTGGAACCAGAGAGAATTATCCCATATAGAGAAATCCCCCCCAACACACACACACACACACACACACACACACACAATCAACCAAAAAACCAAACCCCATTGGACCTGCAGCTGTGGTTTTTAGCTCAACATGTTCTGGCGTCATCTTGTTCCCCGCAAAGAGCCGAGAGACAAATCCTCAACACAGGAAAGGTTGTGAGTGTGATCTGTCCTGCAGCGTCTGACACCAATTAGACCCAGACAGCTCTGTACCCGAATACATCCCCGTTCAAAGCAGTGTTAAGCTGGCGTGTTACAGTAATAAGCTAAACTTTTACAGTGAATTCATTATTATTATTATTGAAGTGATAAGGATACAGACTCCCCAGCAGATCACACGATTTAATCAGGACAGTATGAAGTCTTGTAACTTGCAATTCTGCTGGAAATCAGGGAAAAAATCTGATGGGAAACTTAACTTTTGATGTCCTGCAGTGTCTGATAATTTATCATGGTGTGACTGGAAGAATAGATGCCAATATAGATTAAAGAAATACATTTAACTTTGCTAGTTTCAGGGGCTTGCTTTTTTTAGTTTTGCTTCCATTACCATTTCTGCGTGCAGGTTTACGTTAAAATAAAAGACCTTCCGTCACTTTGTAACCAACAATAATAACAAACACTAGAGCTGAAACAATCAATTGATCCATCAATTTACAAGAACTTTGAGAGTCAAATGAATATTTTGTTAATCAAAAATCCCCAAAGTTATTCTATCGCAATAATGACTTCTTTTAATGTGAGAGCAGATTGGTGGTACAAAAGAAGACATCGGAATACGTCACATTGGCATCACAGGGATCAGATCATATTTCTTTCTCTATTCTGTAAGTGAATTGTGAGTGACGCAACATAATTCAAATGAAAAGTCACTGAATCTGGGAAAGGCTGGCTTTTCAGTGAAAGTGAACGACGGGTCAGGCTTTCAAGTCTTCTCCAGTGTTCGACGTGGTGAGTCCAGAGGGGGATGGCAGCAGAACAGAGCGCAGAGAAATGTTTGTTTGACACATTTGGATCTCTTGGGTCATCTCTGAGGTAAACTCTGGGTGAGTGAATGCTGAAGACTGTTCATCATCATAATCAAGGCCTTCATTTCAACTGACTGTGGCCTGAACTTTGGCTGCTGTTGTTTGGAGGAATTATAACTATAAAAAAAGTGGAGCTGAAAGTCCAGTTAAACAAAAACACGTGCCAACTGTTGGTAATCATCTGACTCTTTTATACACAAACACCAACTGCACGAAACAAAGCTTCACTCATGCATTTTGAAACTCGCTGAACTCGCGTTGCACTCTCTGTCGAAACAAAGCAAGGACAATGACTGAGCTCACAAAGTTAAAGCTACAGTTAAATGTAGAAGAAATAGAGACGATCAGCAAATCCTCTTGCTTTTACTTAAACATATTTAACTAATTAATTATTATGTAATTTGGAAGTGACAGTAATTTATATAAAACAACTGGCACAATACAGTGCTTGCAAATCCATTTTGGGAAATGGTTCCCAGGACCCTGAAACTGAATTTGAATTTAGCCATCATTCATTTCATTTGTGACACGTCAAAATGACATTGACCGTGATGTGGGTCTATTATTGTGTCTCACTCGTCACATAATGCAAGTGACAGAGAGAGAGAGAGAGAGAGAGAGAGAGAGAGAGAGAGAGAGAGAGAGAGAGAGAGAGAGAGAGAGGGAGAGGACCTGACTGAGATGGAAAGGAGGTTAAGTGTCTTTATTATGCAGACGACCTATCACTGCTATCGAAAACAGCACAAGGAATGCAAGACCATTTGAAATCTACTCCATAATTACTCTGAAAATTGGACAATCAGTGTAAATCTATAGATAAAACAAAAATTATGATATTTAAAAAGGCCCTGTGATAGACTGGCGTCCTGTCCAGGGTGTACCCTGCCTTCGCCCAATGACAGCTGGGATCGGCTCCAGCCCCCCCGTGACCCTGAATACAGGATAAGCGGTAGACAATGGATGGATGGATATTTAAAAAAAAAAAGCAACCTCACAATCTAAAAAATATCAAATTATTATGGGAGAGATAACACCAACAACAGAGTATAGAAACCTTGGCCTAACAATCACTGCCTCAGGACATTTTGTCAAGGCTGTGAGTGCATTGGCAGATGCAGCTTAATACAGTATAAGGAAATTCCTATTCAAATTCCTATTCAAATGTATCCCCCCAATAAAGACTTGTCTAAAAAAAAGTGTTATTGAGCCAATCGTTTTATATGGAAGTGAAGTAAAGTTTGGGGCCCACTAAGGACACAAGAGCCGTGGGACTCAAAAGTACATATTGAGTTCTGTAAAAACATACTGAGAGTCCATAGAAACTGTCCAAACCATGGAGCAGAGGTGGGCCAATTCCCCCTATTAATTAAAATTAAAAAAGAACAATCACGTTTTGGAACCATTTGATAGAGTCAGTTTCAGATTCACACCAACACACAGCATACGTAGAACAACGGAGCTATCTGACGCCAGATAAAAAAAAAAATACCTGGAATGGAACGAATGAGGAAATCATATCCATATGTCAAAGTGATGTCATGAAAATAATTCCCATCTCACAAGTAAAACAAATGCACAAAGATATTCCATCCATCCATCCATTGTCTACCGCTTATCCTGTATTCAGGGTCGCGGGGGGCTGGAGCCGATCCCAGCTGTCATTGGGCGAAGGCAGGGTACACCCTGGACAGGTCGCCAGTCCATCGCAGGGCCAACATGTAGAGACCATTCACTCTCACATTCACACCTACGGGCAATTTAGAGTCACCAATGAACCTATCCCCATCCTGCATGTCTTTGGACTGTGGGAGGAAGCCGGAGAACCCGGAGAGAACCCACGCTTACACGGGGAGAACATGCAAACGCCACACAGAAGGAACCCGGACCGACCCGGGAATCGAATCCAGGACCCTCTTGCTGTGAGGCGAGAGTGCTACCCACTACACCACCGTGCAGCCCCATCAAAGTGATGTCATGAAAATAATTCCCATCTCACAAGTAAAACAAATGCACAAAGATATTAAACTAAGATATTTAAAGCTGTGGAAAACAGAAATCCAATCAATAAATAAACTAGAATGCTATAATTCATTGGACAGAGAATTTAACCCAAATAAAACATCCTATAAAAAAGACAAACCCTCCCTAGATACAGACTCAGTGGTCATAAGCTTGCTGTTGAAACTGGGCACCATACGAGAGAACGGCTAGAAAGAACAAAGAGATTTTGTACCCAGTGTAAAACAGGAGAAGTTGAGACAAGTTGTCCAAAAGAAATTCGAGAATACTTCTTCCCCAAATTCAAATTAATTCGAACTGGGGCCGCGGCAAGGAGTCTTGGTTCAAAGGGCGGTAACTCCACCACTAAGCTATCAGCGAAGTTAAGGTTTCATTTAATCAGTCAGATGTAGTAGTGCCGTCATATTATATTATTTATTACACCACTAGTAAGGACTTTTTGCCAGCTGTCCTTCCTGCATTTGGCAGATGAAACTGTTGCCTTTTGCCTGCATTATATGTTTAACTTCTTCGTATTTCTGTATGATTATGGTTCGCTCCTCGTACGTGAAATACGCCGCTCCGCTGCTGTAGACTGATCCATGTATGTGATTGGTCAAATGTTGCAAACGCCGCCTCTTTCATGTGCACGTGCTCAAACCCTGGGTTGAGTTAACGAGTTGATAACCAGCTTCGTGTGACCGCTTATCTCCGATTGCCTTTGTTAGGGTAACTCAAGCTGGATCTCTGAAAGATACCCTGGGTATGTTGAACTCGCTTCGTAGTACAGGCTCCAGCTCTGACCTCCGTCGTCTCGTCAGGGGGGGCTGGGAGATACCACATTTCAAGATATGGAGGGGGGATACAAGTGTTGGGAAAGATAATATCTAGAGAAATCGATTATGTTGTTCTGATTTTCACTTGTAGTTAATTTATATGGATTAAATAATGGATTAATCAATACAAAGTGACACGGAGTAATTCCATAAATGTATTAAAAAAAACGAATATTTACATTTTCCCCTGGAGCCAAGGTGTGGCAGCTGCCATATCTTGCCATACCCAATTGACGCCCCTGCTCCCCCTCCCAAATGATGGATTGATTCAAACAGCACTACAGTAGAACTGGCAGGAGAAGAATATGTTACTGCATGTCATAAAGTAAGATATATTTCCATGTAAGACACTTTCAATACAAAGTGTCATGCCAATAAAGCTGATTAAATTGAAAAATTGAGGGAGAGAGAGAGAGAGAGAGAGAGAGGAGGACACAACTGCTGCACCAGCAATACAGGCGGGCAGACACATTTTTCTCCCGGCTGCAATCCAAACAGTTTACCACACCATCTCCACCACCCGAACGTTCATCAGCCAGGCAAACTCAAGACATCTGTGTTCGGGTGCAGGGACGGTTTATCCTCAGACGACCAGAAAACAAGTAACTCATGGAAACCTTCACTGATCTGCAGACACAGATCTTCGATCAGACACTGCTGCTTCGAAAAATTGTGTAATACTAATAATTTTAAAAGATCTGTTGAAACACAAATTAGATAACTGGACTCACCAACAACAGAAGTACATTTTTTGTCTGTGGGGGGGGAAAGAACTATGGCACTTCAGCAAAGAGGAAACATAAAGTTGCTCAAGGTTACATGTTTAAAAGCAAAGAAGAGAGATGGCTGAAAGACAAGCAGAGACATCTGGAGAGAAAAGGAGGAGAGAGTCTTGAGTGTTGAGCAGAGATAGAGAAACACAATCTCTCAGCCACTCACCCACTCAGCATGTAGTCTACATACTTAACTGTGACTGAGGTTCACACACACACACACACACACACACATTCAGATACATGTAATTACTCCTCTGAACATTTTTAGACCAGTAAGATCAAAGCATTCCTTATAGACATGGAGTGTCGTTGGAAAACAATCCTAATCCACAAATAATTTATTTGATCAATCTATACATCTAACACAGACCCTGTTAAGCAGATCTGATACTGCTTAATCATCGTTGATCCAGAATATATGTCACTGATCACAGTTTTCTGTTTATAGTTTTGCAGTCATCTGTTTGACCGTCTAAGTGGATGGAGACCTTAATTCATTAACAACCTATCGAATAATTGCGTGGAGCAGCAGCATCGTTGCTGTATCATGAATGCTTGTCCTGAACTTCAGTCTGTTTAATGAGCCACCAGACAAAGTGTGTGTGTGTGTGTGTGTGCAGGACATATTTGCTAACACATTAGCATCAAAACACTGATTAGCTCGTATATACTGTATAGCAGGGTAGGGCTCTTTCATCTGAGTCTCTGCTTCCTTAGAAATTAAAAATCACTCGAGTAAATCCTCATATTGAATCCGGACCGATGCCTTTTTTCTTTCATCAGTCCAATTTTTAGTGGCTGACTGTAATGAGCAAGGGATTAAATCAAAAGTACGGAGGATCGTTGGATCATTTGCATAGCTGTTTACCGCCACAGGCTGTTGAGTCAGCGGCTAAACAGCTTTACGTTCAGGTGCCTTTTTGGAAGATTCATTTTCTAATTGTTCGCTCCCGGAGAGCCACAGCACCCAGCAGAGCTGAAAGAAAGAAGGTGGGGAGGTGCTGTCAATTCTCACCGGCATTCCATCCAGAGTATGTTTGTGATGATAAATTAGGTTGATTGTGTTCATTGTTGAAGAGCGCTCCGTCTCCTGAGACATCGCGATGAGGCTGGTGGCAAGACGGCAGCCAAACAATAGAAACAGGGAGGATTCAGGGAAATTGCCAGTGCTTTCTTCTCTGAGTTCACATATAGGTGCAAACTCAGAATCATAATGACAAAATGATGATGGCAGCGACAAAAGGTAGAAACAATGCAGATCCCCTGCATCTTGTTTGAGTGCTATTGTCCATGACTGACGCCACAGAATATAAGGCTTGTTTACTGTTCACTTCCTGCAGCAGTCGGCTTCCTCCACTTCAGAACGATCTTCAGATGTGTGTGTGTGCACATGACCCTGCAGTCTCATTGGCGGGACGTTAACATTCGCTTATTACGAACAACTGACAAGCACTTTTACGAAGACATGGTTATCATCACGTTAAGAACACAGCTGCGAACATTTCTGCGGTTTAACAACACGCCATGAATCCGACGTAGACTTTTCTGAGAAACTCTTAGGAACAAATTTAAGAAGAAACCTAGTAAGACATTGGTGAATGAGACCTATTGTCGGTGTCTAAGCCCCCCTCCTCTCCGGTGGATCTAGTGTGGGTGACCAGAATAAATACAACTGATAATGCAGTCTTAATTTGCACCTTAAGTTTTAACACTGTTGAGAGTTTCAAAGGACATCGAATAACTTACACATGAAAACAAATATATACTGTTTACTAACCTTTTTTTCCCAGCCCATTTGTGAGGTTAAAAGTGACACACTAGAAAAACAACTAAAATGCTGCTTGTCCATTGTAAAGGACTACTGACAATGGAAAGGAGGCTACCGCCTATTATATGAATCACAAATCTTGGGGCTCATTTCTTCTCTTCCTCACCATTTCTTTTAAAAAGTAATTACTTGTAAAAGTTCACAGCCCACTCTCTAAGTGTTAATGTAATTGCACCTATAACAGCCCCGATGACTGTAATCATTAGTGAGCTGTAGCAGCAGCCACAAAAAATATGGTAAGAGCAGTGTGATGAAAGCTGGGAGATCCTCCTCCCACACAAACCACCACACAAAAAACCCTTTCCTTAACATACAGTACAATTCATCAGTTAATGGGAAAAAAGGTACGTCCACCAAGTTTGACCTGAAATCAAATGTTATATAAATGTGGGAAAGTGTGATACTTGCCATGGACACATAGTCACATGACCAGTTGATTGCCTGCTGCCATGTGACCAGGTGTTAAGCAGGAAGTGATAAAGTGCTGTGTGTCTCAGTGGAGAGCCCTTTTTGACTTGGCTGCAGCACCCGGTGTGACTCTCCCTCTCATACAGGGTGAAATCTGCAAAACTGATGGCAATGCTCAGTAGTTTTAAACATGGTTTAGCATGGAGTAGCTCAGGTTTGTGCTAGCCTTTTGTTTGTGTCTCAGCAAGGTAACCATGTGTCTGTGTGCGGCCAACGCTCTTTGTGTTAAGTATTTTAACCTGTGTGGAAATGCTTACATTACATGAAAGATATTTTAAGTCGATTTTATTTATTTATGTTTCAGTTCAGGACTGACGTGACCACTGAGGGATGCTGTGGCACAGATACTGGTAAACAATATACATGTTTATCTGTATTTTTAAACATATTTTTAGATTGTGGTATTTATAACTTTGTTTCCTTTTTAATATTTGATGCACTGGATTGCTCTCTCTGCTCCCGCACTATTAATTACGGGAGTTTATGTACCCTTGCAAAGTAGGCTTATAATTTTATTACCTTTTTTTAGTGTTTTACTCATGTGCAATTTCTTGAACTTTGGGCTGGCAAACTAATGCATTTGTGTTTTCTTTAAAGGACCAGGCCAGCCACTATATTCTACTGTCAATTTACTTTTTGCTGTTTATTTGATTTGAAGGCTTGAGGCAATTAGTGTATATTTTCTACTATTCTTGATGTCCTGGGTGGTAGTCATTTGGATGGCGATGTCATCTAATGTTCCTGTTTTCTTTTGTATCTACAGCTTGACTCTGTGAAAAGGCCGGGTCCGCACTGACACACAGCTTCCTTCTGTGGTGGGACTGCATGAGTGACACTCTAGTGGTGTGTATATTTGGTCGTGACACTGCATGTAATTCATCGCGATAAAGCATATGTAAATAGAACTTAAGTGTGTAGTGCATGTGTGTGGTGGTAGAGTTGCTGTCTCCCTTTTTCTGTCTCCTACAGTCATCTTATGGTTGCTGTGTATGGCTGACCCGCCCTTATTGTGAGGAGAACTGATTGACTTCAACCACCCAATGAGATTGTTTTGATGATTGCCTCATGCCTATGTTTTATCTACATATTGTAATAAAGCCAACTTAACTTTTGCACAGGATACGCCTCTGGTAAATTGTTTCTGCTCGGGGAGGTCAGAGTGGGTCATAAATTGCATTGTAGATATTAAAGGTTGAAGGGGTCCTCCTGCCCCTTAGACATTTTTAAAGGTAGTCTTAGTACCAGGCACTACATAAATATATATAGAAATAGAAATGTTATGTCCTTTGCATGGAGTAAGTGATATTCATATAATCCTCTAGTGAACCTCAGCTTGTTTTCTCTAATCTTTGTTTCTGTCTTTGTGATGCAACAGCACATCAATTAGTGTAAAACCCAATAAGCTTATGAATTCTTGAGTTACAGCCAATTATGTGTTTTTTTGGAGTCCCATTGACCTTGACCTTTGACCAATAATTGTTGTGCCAAATTATGTTTTCGACAACCTGATGACATAAAGCCTCCTGCCTCGGCTGTTGCCAGTGCTGAGGCATAAAATTGAGCTCCACTGTCACCAGCTGCAACATTAAATTGAACACATTAATCATCATTCCACTAATGTAATATATAGTACTCTGCATATTGAGTACTTTTGGTACTTTGAGTATATTTTGATGCTAATGCTTTGTAGCGGGATGATCACTCAGTGATGGTGGGACGGTGTTTTATCCCTTTTTTTTATTCATCTTTGTTTTCATGTGTTTGTGTTTCTGTCTGATCTCATCGGTTCGTAGCCAAACCTTTTCATGTGCAAAACAGAATCTCTGCCGGCTAATTAAACATCTATTTAAATCATTTCTGTTTTGCTCTGAACTGTTCTACAGCAGAGACGATTAAGACTGCCATGATGACAAAGTTCCCTGCAGCGCACACTGATGCAAACAGGAAGGTAGCAGAGGATTTTCGTTCTTATTTTTTTTATTGATTTTACACCAGTATTGTGAATAGACGGTGACATATGTAAGACAGATCGGGCGTATAAACAAGAACCAAACCATGAACCGGCCCTCTCTTCCATCAACTTCCATCCAACCCTCAATAGATGAAGAGGATCGAGGACAGGAAAGTAAGTTTGAGAGGGTTAACGAATACGCTTTATCTGCTTAACCACAACCCAAACATCCTCCCCACTATTATTTAATTATAATATTATTTAACCACATTCATATGTCCCTGTGTGTGTTCACTTATTGCTGTTCAGCAAAGTCATTTCCAACTGTTGGTTTGGGTGTCTTTTATTTCTTTTTACAGCACAATATCATGCTAGTCCTTACACTACTGACTTCACAGATTCCTCCCAACCATTTGTGTAACTCATTTCGACTAACTTTTAGTCAATAAATCCATTTATTTTTTGAGTGTATACCCGTACGTCTCTGGTTGTGGCCCCAGTTTGACAGCTGGTACACGACACAGCATATACACATGATTTATGGGTTGGACCATGGAGAAAAATGACTAGTAAATCATCAGCACGACAGTCGTGTTCAACGTCCAAATCATCTACTCTAACCGTTGATCTTAACCTTGAGATCCTTCATTCATTGGATGTACTGCACAACGTTACAGGAGTTTCCTTTATGCTTATTTCCCGACAAAACAATTCTGCTAATTGTAACTGAATGAGCGCCAAAGGCACACAATCCAATTTGTTTAATTTGACTCAGATTTGTTTTGTTTTTTTGCAGAGACAAAAGCCCTTCTCCTTTTAAGACATGTTCAGACACTGTGGTTCCATTAAAATGAATAAAGTATGCAAGTACTGCTTACTGACTATTAATGAGACACTGGAACCAGACTGGTAGCTGTTTGGAAAGCAGTTTTGTTAAGAAGCTCTTTCTTCAGCTGCCCAGCTCTTTGTCCTCTCTCTGAGGCTCCATCAGTATGAGCAAAGTGCAGCAGCAAACATGGTGCTTCATCTATAAAGCTGAGCTCATAAGTGAAACAAGTATGAGTTCCAAGATATCTAATGCAACATTATAATAAACCAGAAATACACCTTTTACACTGTAGACAGGCATGAAACATTACATAACCAGCAATGACTTTAATTTCCATGAATGCAAGGCTCTGGACTAATACACTCTGGACCAATTAAAAAGGAAACAAACAATGTGACCCCTGTTTTCAGGCAAAGGAACCACAACTGTGGAATTTATTCCCAATATTTAAACACAACTTGTATTCATTAATGCATAAATAAAATACAAGTGGTGTTAAAAGAGGAGCCGCAGAGGTAAAGTGACTGATGTCACTGTTTAGCAGCAGCTTTACCTTTTCGCAACACTAATTAGACGAATAACAGCAACAATGGTAGTTATAATAATGAAGTCCATGTTTATTAGAGCCAAAGGGGAAGTTGTTTAAGCAACTAAAGTCAATGTATTTGAGTGTTCCAGAAGCAAAACACAAAAACAGAAACATAAATCATGAGGGACACGACTGGCAGCAGAGACCAATAAAAGTAAAATATACATGATTAGCAAATTCCAGTGACATTAAAACATGCAGTGTGAGGGTAAGCATTCAAGGCTGTTTGAAACAGAAAATCTGCTCAAGACCTAAGAGAAGCATGCATCAATTAAAGGTATATACATACACCCTTTTATTATTATTATAAAAAGTTATTATTATTATTATTATTATTATTATTATTATTTTTATTATTATTATTATTTAAACTGCACACATTTAAAACCCGCTTATACATGCAGATATGTGATACAACACTGTTTAGATGGAGGTTAATGTGTGGAAGTAGCTGATGGATGTCTTCGGTGCACTTGGGTAGAAAAGTGAGTCCCCTGAGAGTGAACCAAATGTGCTCTACCCAAATTACAGCGTGCCAAAGCAATGTGATATCGTAAGCACTAATTATTCAATATTAATTACATGCTGCTCTCAGGAGAAAGTAGAAAAGTTTCCATGAGTGAACATCTGCAGCCATCGACAGCCAGGAGTGAGAGAGTTTGTCGTTTTTTGAATGGTTATGTTGGTGGTGATTTTGATTTTTTTTTTTTTTTACCCAACAGGGTAGATTCAATTGACCTAGTAGTGTATTTGGTTGCAGAGAAAAATCTGGAATGAAAAACAACTATTTGCAACATTATTAGCACATTTCTTGCTTTTAACCTTTAATCTTCTTTCTTTGCTTGCTTTTTTTGTTCTGTTCTCTTTTGTTTTGATTTAGTTGGCTTTGTAAAGTGAGCACCTGGAAAAGCGCTTTTCCCCCCCTTTTTTTTAGTTTTATGATTTAAACGAATGACGAAGAAGGTAAGAGAAGAATTTAGTAAATAATGTCCAAAGTAAAGTCTAAATGGAGAGAATGGTGTACATCTGATGTCATCATTTAAAAAAAAAAATAGTTGATCTCAAATCTGAAACAAAAGAACAAAAGTACCAAACAGAGAAGAGAGATGCCAACCACTGGAGGGGGACGAGCTTGCCCAGAGTCAACAGAGCCAGCGCATAGAGGCCAGACAGACTGCTCCCGAGGGTGTGCCATCTGCTGAGCATTTGGTCGCAGACCTCAGCTACGTTTCACTGGTTTCATCTCCTGTCTCAGAAGCACAAAGTAAGCTGTTTTCTTTTAGAAGGAATAGGTTGCAGTGCGCTTGATCAAAAAGCTGTAGCTGTAAACCCATGCAACATGTGACTCCTTTAGCATGTATAGACCATGTTTTTGTTAATGTGTTCGCTTTCGCAGTATAATCGCAAATATTGCATAATTGAACAACTTCTGCGAAGGCAACCACTCACTGCATGAGGTGGAACGTGCCGGTACTTAATACTACAGCAGTGGTTCTGCTCAACTGCTCAGATATACTCCTGGTCAACCAAGAGAGAATGGCAAAAACTCTATCGCAGTACTGGCCACGGTCTCCAGACACTTGGAGACATTTTAATTAAAAAAAAAAAAAAAAAAAGATTTGCATGGAAACCTATTGAGAATAAATGCTATGAGCTATAACAAAAACACTGTAAAAGTCTCATTAATTTTCAAGCAATTTATTTCAAACGAGCAATTAATTGCTCTCCATCCTGAACAGTAAGTCTGTTGTCTGGTTGCAGGAGTGCATCAGGGCGCACATCCTCTTCTTCGCTGAGGGGGAAGTACTCGTTTCAGGGCCATGTTGTGAAAGACCATGATTATTCAACAAACCTAAATCAATGAAAAGATGCCCATAGATTATAAAATAAAAAGAAAAATTGTGATAGAATTTGGCTGAGGTCGTCTAAAGGCTCTCAAATACTTTTGTAAGAATAAAACACAATTCCCCAGCTGGTGTCTTCATAGACCATCACCGTTGGTCACCTGCTGTGGGCAAACGCATCCGGTGTCCTTTTAAGAATGGTGGAGCGAGTACATGGGCGCCGCTGATTGAAGGACACCTCCTGGTGAGTCTCAAGGATGGTGAGTGATGTCATAAACCACGGGGCCCAGGCCATCCTCCATGTCCTTATTAAACAAGTCATTATAGGAACAGAAGCCCACTGATGCTGCAATTTACTGTGTAATTGCTCAAGATGTGTATTGATGAGCCATGTTTTTTCCAGCAGATTGTTCGAGACACATAAGAGTCAGGTGCACCTCCTGGGAAGTGGAAGACCACATTCAGAAGGTGGGTCTAGGAATCCCAGATCAGTTGTAAATGCATGGACTGGGACCTGATCTGCTGCTGTTTAAGTATGTATTTTGTGGCCGTATTTTATAATAAATAATACATTATCTATATAATATTATTTGATATATTCATGGTAGATTATAAAATGTATGCATTATGCTATAAAACAAATTTGAGGGGAAATGCAAAACTTTCCCTTTTGATGGTGCAGAAAATCTGCCCGGCTATTGGACTGTTTCAAAATCCCAAGATCACGCCAGAATCGCAGGATGAAATCCATCTTGTCAGGCTTCAAGTGATGCGTCTGCATGACTGGAACAATCAGCGTTCTGTGAGGAGCTACTGGCGGTGATGAGAGTGGCTAAAGAACAATGGCAGCTCCTGAAAAGCGTCACTTGAATAGCATCAGTGAAATGAGAAATGGAGAATAGGAATATCATATATATATATATATGATATATATTATATATATATATATATATATATATATATATATATATATATATATATTATATTATATATATTATATTATATAATATAATATATTATATTATTCATATAAAGGAGAGCACAACGAACGGCACTTTTCTAAGTGGAAAATATGTTATGTTATGTTCTGACACATCTTTTAGTGATAAACATCACTAAAAACAAAAAACAAAAACATCAATAATAATTTAATTTATGCATCTACATAATTTAGTTTGTGTACAACATTTTTAATACATCGTGCACCAAATAGCAGATAAAATTTAGACTGAGCCAAATTTCTATTGTGATGAAAGGTTTAGTTCCTCTAATTCCACTCTTTGTCTAAGTGATCGTCACACGTTTAAAAAAAAAAACAGCACACTGAACAATTTTGTTTTCCTCCTTCCATTATATTTAAATACAGTGTATTATATAAATTATTAGCTTTAATATTTGCTATAAAATGACTTCAGAACCTGCACTCAAGACTCTGGGGATCATCTGTTTACCTGCCTGTTAATCCTGCTCCCCTGTCCACGCTCCTATTTTGACATTTTCCTTCCTTCCACACCGTGACCTTTTACCCTTCTGTCTCACATCTGGCCAGAAGAGCCTGGTATAATGGATCTGCCCTTTTGTTTGCATCTGTTTCATTTCATTTCTGTCTGATCATGCAAGAGACGAGAAGGCTGATGATTTGAATGCCTGTCTGCTGCAGCAGCTCTGGGTTTTTTTGTTCAGGCTGCTTTGTGCTTCGCTCTGCAGCTCAGAGAAACACAAAAAGACCAAATCTCCTCTATCTCATCCAGTTGAGCACAAATGCATGAGCACAACACTGGCTATATTCCGCTTGGGACACATGCTTTTTTCTATCGAGTGAGGAATTAGAGGTTATTTTTGCTCCAGGCGACTGCCTCATCAAGGCGCCTGCAAAACCAGTGTCTGAGGACTTTTCCACCCTTATATAAGACGCGTTACCCGCCCTACTTCTCAGGGTAAAATGGGGGCGCAGATTTTTAAAGACTAAACTGTATCAGAAGACTTTAACCATAATGGAAATGGACTCCAGAGCAACATAAAGCTGAATCCTGTTTGATCTAATTAACGTTTTTTTGTCTCTGTCGCTCAATGGCATGTAGTCTGTTGCAGGAGGATTATTGACAGCAATGTCAATATTGTAGACCGGTGCACCACTAGTGTGTCTTGCTAATAATCACTTAAGGTAAATTGAAAGTACTTACAAATTGGAATAAGGATAAACTTCACAAATAAGTTTTAAACTGCAATGTTGCCATGCATCCTGTAGAATACGAAATTGTCCCATATTTAATAAAATATTGTTTCCCGCTTTTAATAACTGTGCGCAGGTTTGTCATCTGCCTTGAACACCGCAGCATCATCCCATCAGCCTCATACTGCTAGTAACAGCCTTTTCAGGCATGTTTTAGGCATGAGGAATGAGAGCTCGTCAGTGATTGGGTGAGAGAGGGTGGGCCGAGTTGTGGTGGGTCTTTTCATAGGTAGTTAGTAGGAAACATGTTGAAAAAATGCTTGACTTGACAGTGTGACTGCAAAATATGTCGACGAGTGTTTTCTGAGGCGCATGGTGGCCTGGCAGACGTGCAACAGCACACTACATGAAAGCAACATTCTCGTGACTTCAGGACCAACAGCCGAGAGAGGTGGGCAATATTCAGAGAAAAAAAGTTTGCTAAAAATGTGCAACTTTATAAAGTCGCAAATTTGCTAGTTTTAAAGTCACAAATTTGCTTCTATTACGATGCTAACAACCGGCATTTATTTTTCTAATTAATGAATCACAATGTGTGATGCTTTGCTAAGGTCCTTACGGTGATGGCTGTCGATGGTTATCTATCTATCTATCTATCTATCTCAAAGAAAGACATCCAAATTTGAGAGCTTTGAAACACAAATGCTCGTCTTTTATCCGGCATGTTGTACAACCTCTGACTGGAAGGTTGGCCTGGAAAGCCAAGGGAGAAAAAGGAGAAGGATTGAGCGATAAATGTGAGCTTAGAGTCTTCAAAGTAAAAAAGAGAGAGGGAGAAAATGAAACTAAAATACAGAAAAATCAATAGGACCATGTTATTTGTGTGCCTCTAACGAGCAGAGGTGGGACAGAAACAGGAACAGAGATCGGAGCTCAATTCAATTTAATTTAAATCACTTTATTCATCCCCGAGGGGCATTTTAAAAGGGGGGCATGACAGTAGCTAAAGAAGAGACACAATCGACAAACACACGCATCACACACACACACACACACTGCACAGTCAAGCTGGCAAACTGGGGGCCTTCCTCTGAGCTCAGCCTGGAATATTCTGTTCCCAAAGGTCCTTTCTCCTTTCCACTGTTGCCTATAGTGACCAATGGACCAAGGGCTGAGAAAGGCTTTACCGTGAGAGGCATTTATTACCAAGCAACTACATTACAAAAGCTGTGTCCTGAGTGGACAGGGGGGGGGGGGGGGGGGGATGTTTGTAATTCTGCATCAAAGACATACACTTATGTCCAGTCCACTTAAACCACTTAAGGCGTTTGTATTCTTCTCAAGACATCAATCAATCAGGCTGATGGCAGTTGTGCAATTTTGAAAATGTTGTTAGACTGAAGTCAGTGAAGGTCAACTTATTGATCTGCTGATTTAACAGCACATTAAAGTAAATAGGAGTTCAGATTTAAGACGGAGAATAATTAGAAGAAGAGCATATGTTAAACTTTTTACAGGATTGCAGATAATGAACAAATCGCGATTACTGCCAGAGAAATTAAATAACTGTTGAAAATGTCATGATTATCAATCTGTTATTTGTTTAAAGTTAGTCTGGAGCAAAGTGCTGGCCCAACAGGCCGACACTGCCATCCCCGGAGCTACGCTGCCACCTTGGATCAAAACGGGACGGTCTCCAGAGCTTCCTCAAACCTCTACAAGATGCTTAATGTGCTCCTCACAAATGCTGCTGAAAGATGCTAGTTCTGGCTTGTTTTGTGGTCCTGAACAACTCCTGTTGAGGTGTTTTAAATTGTAATTGTACTCGTGAGTTTAAGGGAGGAGTTTGGGGGCAAATGTCTTTGTTCTGTGCAAAATATATAATAAAGTTTATCTGAAGTGAGTAAGTCTTTCCATAAAATGGCTGCAACTTGATACTTACTTGATTGAAACCTCTTATGAACTTCTGATACACGTTAAAGGTACATTTGTATTGGATGTATTTAGGCAGATATGTTGTAATGTCCAGTATGAACAGGAGGAAAGATTTCAGCAAACAAACATTGTTCCAATGTTTACTTGGGAACCTGACTTGAATAATGTGAACCTTTTCACAAGTTTAATGTTCAGCCCTGACTACGTCACTCACCTCTATGGTTTTTGTGTGGGTTTTTCACAGTACAAAGAAAAATGGAACAAAAGTGAGTTTTGGAGTAATTATATTTTAGCTGACCTTCCAACACAACAAATAAAAACAACACCACCACCATTTTGTATTTGTGCGTTCCCTGATTACCATTCTAGTTTGCTTATTGGCTAAAGTTTCTCTCTGAGGGATTCTGGCACTTTCCCGATGCCTAAACTTGTCACACTGCAGTTTATTTATCTCACTGATTCAGATTATTTCTGCCTCCAAAGCAGCTCAGCCGCTGACAAATGTTGACATTTCCTAATAACAAATTTGATGAACTGCAAAAATCCGGTTAGGGTCTAAATCTGCTTAATGCTGACTTGAGTCACAGTATGACAAATTGCAGTGTGCCCTCTACTTAAAATGAACAATTAGGTTTTCAAGTGACACTGATCCCTTCGGGAAAAATAAAAGTGACGCTTGGGATTATCTCCCAAGAAACCACCAAAATATGTAGGAAGCAATCATCCTTATTTTTTGTGTGCATCTTCAACCATCATAGGTGCACATTCTTGTCAAGTGAAACCCTTAGTTATTCAAGGTCTTTAACCCAGACAGAATGAGTCAGGAGGATTGTGTAAGATGATAAAGCACATCAGCAAATCAAGTTTATTTTGACAGCTCATCCCCGGGGAATCTACAACAAACAAAGTACAAAAGTACCTTCTGTACTTTAATGTCTAATATAAGCCTACAGCTCTTTGTCCACAGTGTCCACACAACCTCAATGTTTAGGCTAATCCCAAATTTCCCCAGACACTTGAAACATTTGTTTGGAGCCAAATAGAACTGGATCTCTAAATCCTCACTGGGCCACCTGACGAGACAAACGTGTCAGACAAAATCAGCATTTGGCTTAAACTGATAAGTAGTTGACATTCTCAACAAGCCCCCTCATATCAAATATATGACTGTACAAATTCTGGAAAGATACGTGTTCAGGGTCATTTTTAAAGGCAAAAACAGATGCACTGGTGCATTAAATGCAATAACAATGCTAACATGCTTATGTTTAGCAGGTTCACTATCTTAGTTTAGCGTGTTCGTATGATGACATTTGCTGATTAGCATTAAACACAAAGTACAGCTGTGGCGGATGAGAATGTCATTCATTCTGCAAATATTTGGTCACGAACCAACACAGTTATGAATCCTTGTCAGAGAACCATGAATATATCCGTAACAAATTGACCTACTAGCTAACAAACAACAACAAACCAAGATTTCCTTTTCTGAACATTTTGTTCTTTGACACTAAAGAAAAATTAGTTTTCAAAGGGCTCAATTTCAGCTGACAAGCCACTTCGCCTCCACTTCTGTCAGCAGGTAGTCGCTTGACAACTACAATGGACTGTACATGCCTCATGTTGTTTCTATTAAACTATGACTTGGTTTGAGAGTGCACTATGAATAAAGAGCTCTTAACTCCTACTGCTCACAAACACAGCACAACAGCATGTCATTTGCATGGGAAACATAGACATATGTTATCTTTGTAAAATAAATAACCTTACTGTACACTGATGTTTATAGTTATATTGGCTAAAGCTTTATTCCCACCTCATGTACAACCAACGAAAGAGTCTAGAAGTATAAACGTATAGTACACACTCATAGATAAATGTAGTCAAGGTGCCGTAGCAAACGGCCGTAGCACGGACCAATCAGTGTCCTGTGAGGAGCTAATGGCAGCTACGGGGGTGATATAGGTGTGAGTGACACGGAGAGGCGACTGTTCCTTCCCAACAACAAAGATGTCTCCTGAAGAGGTAAGCATAGATGCTACAATAGCATCAGTTATATCTGGAAAACAACATTGAAGGCTTCTCGATGGTAAATATGTGTTCGCTCTTCTCCCGACAATGTATCAGTATTTGAGGTAGTATTTGAAAAGTGTCTGATATCAAATACAAAAATCAGTATTTTATTTAGCTAAAATGTTGGCTGCAATGAGATGATCAAATGTTACTGTCCAGTACAGTAACATTTAAAGAAACATGCTCTTTGATTGCAGAAAGAAGATGCTTTTTTCGCCCTGTGTGGCCGGTTAAGGCAGAGACGATTGGGCATCGACCTTGATTAATTAGGGTCACGATAACCAGTGGTCAGAGCATAGCACCTGAACAAATGACCAGTAACTGGGCGAGCATGGACCCCTGGCCAATCCTAGGGCTTGAATCCTACACAGGTTGGGTCTCGCCAAGAAAAGCAGTGGGATTTATAGTAACATTATTTCATGCGTGAGCACCCCTGACCCCATTAATGACCTCATCTATAATCCAATCTTCCCAGCCATGACAACCACAAACTAATCTATGGCTTCATTAGACACCACTCACAACCTCATCTCTTGATTTCCCCTATAATCTGCTTTTTTCCATAACTAATAACCTCTCCCATGACCACCGACTCACTCTGAGATTATTGCCGTGCCCTCTCACCCCGAGACGATGCTGTGTTTGCTCCCTGAGTCAGTAAATAATCATGTCACAAAGCAGCCGTGTAGCAAAACAAGAAAATAACTGCAGCGCGTGTTTGTGTTTGGCGTCAGCGTGGTTAATGACTTCTTTTGTCTTCTCATTAAAGAGCGGGGAAGGCGAGTAATAAGCACCGGGGGTCGTTCTTTTGGAAGCGCTCTTCCTTCTGACTAATTTACCACTGCTTGTTCTCATGCAAATGAATTTGCTACTTAGGGCTTAAAGCTCCTTATGTGAGCAGTGACTCGTGACATTTCCAGGGACACAGAGGGAAGCTCAGGGAGGCGGAGAGCGAGGCTCATCTGGAAACGGGCAACAGTGAGGGACAGTGGAATGTGTGTGTGTGTGTGTGTGTGTGTGTGTGTGTGTGTGTGTGTGTGTGTGTGTGTGTGTGTGTGTGTGTGTGTCTGTTTGTGTGTAACGGACAGATAAACAGAGACAATGAGGGCGAGCAGAGAGGAAGCTGAAGGAATCAGCAGCCACCTGAAGCTCCAGGAGAGTGACAGCAGTGTTCAGATACAGAGGAGAGAAGAGCTGCAGGTTCTACATTTCTTATTCCCCCACTGTAAAGATGTATTAGCCCTGCTGGTATCACGGTGTTAGGGATGGTAATGTCGGTCAGTCCACCACTTTGGTTCAGAAATATCTAAACTGTTCCGTGGATTGCCACACAAGTTTTCACTCAACCACCTGGATTGAGACCAAATATTATGCAGATGACTTATTGATCTGTAGAGACACCATTTCAATTTCTAAAAATATCTATCTTTTTGGGCAATATACAACTTGTAAGGACATGACATGTGATGTAAAATGTTGACCCCGGTTAATGTTTGTGTTCTAATTCCTGGCAAAAATGGACACAGGTACATGATTTTAAGGTGGAAAGTACTCTTGCAAAAGTTGCTTCAGTATAACTTCTCTTCTCAAATTTAGAATGCGTTACCCCTTTGGTAAACACTGAACTTTCACTACTGTGTTCCTCATAAATCAATTTTAATTACACAGGGGTAACACATCCCTTTAGGAAAGGTACAGAATCCTCCCAAGTGAGTTTTATGACGCTGCTACAGAATTTCCCTGAAGATACCGATTCAGCAAGGAAACTGTTCTGGAGCCAACAGGAGGATTGGACCACTGTGGAAAAAGTTTTCACTTGCTGTTGGCCATACAGCTTTTCCACCATTAGTAAGGTTTGGCTAACTGACTGACTTTTGAGCAAAACATTTTTAAGTTTAGGATGTATTGTGTGGCATCTCTGAATCCGTTTGAGGTTTTATTTGTCTGGTTATGTTTGCTTAGCTCTTCTTCCTCTCTGTTGTACTCAGGACTGTCTTGCAAAATAAGTATTGATCTCAGTGGGATAACCTGATTAAATACAGGCTATATGAATTATGCTTTTTATATCTTATACAAGCAGAGTGCAAAGCATGTTTATACCCATTTGGCATAAAACAAACATCTGGTTGCTGGACCCCCGTCCAGCAACCAGATGTTTGTTTTATGCTTTATGCTTTATGTTTTATATCCTGGATTATTCACTGATTTTGCAGTCATGTCTTTTAGATTGGTCTTATGTCTCAAATCTAAACTGAAGACTTCAGCCTTGACCTCACAAAATAACCTTAACTGCAGGTCCACTTCTTAGCTTTAGCATTTATGACCACCTGTTATCACGTGATGACAAATTAACCAAAACTTTAGTTAAAATGATGAGTCTACTGTGTGCCCTAAAGGGATCTATGAGTCGACAGGGTGCATTCACCCTCCAGACAGGGTGGTAGGCGGTGGGTGGTCGGTTGGGTTGTCAACATGGGCCCAACAGCAGGGTCTCCGCTCACTTCCTGCCATGACTTCTTCTTTCATTTCCTTGTATACAGATACTTTCATCACCTTTCATTCATCAGCACTTCAGATAAACACATCACTGTCAACAACGCTGAACTCCCCCAATCGCTGCTTCTCTCCATCTGCCTGCAGAGTCATGCATGAACTGTGACACAACTGAGGTCACATCGCCACAATTAAAAGCACCTGATGTTATTTCTTCACGCTGTCATTTGAATTAGATTTGGGCCGCTTTCTTCTGCAGAGTGAATGAAGCCTTAAACATGCAGGCCGTTGCAGACCACATAACAATTCAAACACTTTGGGGGGGGGGGGAATAAGCGCTGTGTGCCTGACTCATTGAAGTCATTAACACACCAAATGTCAGCTAAATGAAGCCCAATATCAGTGTCACTCAGAGCTTACCATAGAGAATGGTCACCATGGAGACCGGCATGACCAGGATGCCGAGGAGCATGTCAGCGACTGCCAGAGACATCAAGAAATAGTTAGTGGCATTTTGCAGCTTCTTCTCCAGGGAGACTGCCAGGATCACCAGGATGTTGCCCATGACCGTGACGGCGATGACGACTAATATTAGAAGCGCCGCCCAGTTCTTCTCCACCGCCATCTCTTGTTGAGGACACTGAGACCGGTAAATCCCTCCGCCCTCCTCGACGTAAACTCCTTGGATGTCAGGGTAAGACCAGTTCCCTATCTGTATGTCAATGCCACGACGGACTGCATCATTCCCGCGACACCCCGAGTTTGTGGCGTTAGTGCCTTCCTCAAATCCACGTGGAGACCAGGTGTTGGACTCCAGAGTAGTAACAGCTCTGACGGTGGTGGAGACCAACTCTGACACGTTGCCACCAAGCAGGTTCATGGTGTCAGCTGGGTAACGCCGTCACAGCCGGAGACAGAAATGCCTCAGGACCGCTGCCGGGGAAATGAGTCAGAGTGGAGCAAGAAAGAGGAAAGTCTTGTCATCTTTTACTCACTCTCCATTTCCTTTCCCCAGGTGAAAGCCATTAGTATAACACTGTCTATCGCTTGAGTAATGAATTGCATTTCAAGATGTGCCGTCGGCTGTTTACTCCATCATCTCAGAGCAAACTCTCAAGCCTCGGATCTGTCAAAGGGTCGACAGATGAATATGTGCAAACAAAGGTAGCTGCTGAATTCAGCATGACAAAAAGAGCAGCTGTTTGATCTCAAAGGACAATGTTGACGGAATTAGAATGCGATTGTTTTGGTTAAAACGGTGACTGTGTGCAGCCCCGTCCCGCAGACCTGGAAAACAAACACAAAGAAGTGTGCCAGTTGGACTCGACTCAAAATATTCCAAACCAATTGTTGGAGCGATTTTGACTCACATGTTTTCAGTCATTTAAAAAAAAAAAGAAGAAGAAAAAAATAAGGAAAACTCTTCTCATCTTCTGATTGTAGAATCCATTTGAAGCTGGAGCGATGGGGGACACAGTTGCAGGTTTCTCACCCTTGAAGTCTGGGCTTGTCAAAGCTGCACTCATAATAAAAACATTAGGCCCATCTGAAGTCTCGGATCTTACAAATCTGAACTTCTTCTCCTCCAAGTCTCTGTTTCTGTTCAAACAGATGAAGACGGCCTTTTAGTCTTTGGTTTTCATGACGCACACAGTCGAGAATGTAAGAAAAAGAGGACACATTTTTTGCATTTTCATCCTTTAAAGGACTGAAGGTATCATTTGTCAAGGTGGGTTGACCCTTCACTACCTACCTGCACAGATGTACAGTAATTACTGCGTATGTGTGCGAGTATCCTCGAGTGTCCTTGCTGTCTTGTCTCGAATCATCCCTGCACCTGTGAGAGTGCGTCTTCAGCCGACAGAGATTGATGATGAACATGATGATATTTGACGTGTGTGTTACCTCGCAAACTTTCTCTCTCTTTACACTTCAAACACACTCAGCTTGTCAATGACAAAGTCCTGACTAATAGCAAAAATATTCCTCTTGTACAAAAACAATGTCAGCCCTCCAGGTCTCAAATAATAATATGCATGTCAGTCACTCTCCGTATCCTTCACGGACCACCGCGGATCTGGTTCAGTATTCCTTTTGCTTCATAAATCTTCAGATTTTTAGTACCTTCATATTTTCTTCGTAGGATATTTCCACATCTCTCTGCTAAAGGAAAACCAAAAGAAGAAGAAGAAGAAGGAGTTCCTTTGCAAAGCATCAACACACAGAAGAGGCTTCGGTGGATTCCAGGTTTCCAGAGAGTGTCGGTAAGTTGTTGAGTCGTCTACAGTGATGAGCAAGCGCTGAATGATTTTCTGCTTTCACTCTCCTCCCTGCTTCTCACATTCAGCCCCTCACTCTCTATCCCTCTCTCTCTCACTGTGCTCTCTCTCTCTCCCTCTCGCTTTACCCAGGGTATCGCTCCCTCGTACCGTATTGGCTCTCGCTCTCCAGTTTAAGCGTCTCTCATTCTCTCTCACATTCATTGCATCCCGTTCTCTCTTTTGCTTAATCTCTAAGTCCCATTCTCTCTGCTTCTTCCCATCAACTGCACTCTCTGGACCTCCCTGTATCTCTCTCTGCCCATCAAGTTTCTTTCCAAACATACCGCACATTTTAGCTGCAGGTGATGGTTCGGAGTAAAATGCAACCTAGATAATTTCCACCATGACATCCAGCCAAATACCCCCTCAGAAGCATTTTTAGCGATGGTCAACATTGGTCAAGATAGCCGCTATCAGCCAAATGGCTTAGTACTGGCGCGATGGTACATTATGTATATCTAGTAAATTACCCCACTTATAATGCATGGAATGTTACCAAACTTCTGCAGTAGTACACATAGGGTCTGTACTCACAAAACGAGGCATTTGGAAGTTTGTAAGTACATCAGGAGTTTATTTAAAAGAACACTTGCCTGATAGCTTCTATCCTAAGCTGCTAACGTACCGCTGCGTCGACGCCACTTCCGTGTTAACCACGCTGTTGCCGTCACGCGAGTTTCACGCAAGAGTATGAAAAAGTTTTGCTGAATTTTTATAAATGCTTGTATTTCAGGTCAACACATTTTTATAAATGCTTGTATTATCACGTCAACAAGTGTTGACAAGTGTTGACCTGATAATACAAGCATTCGGCCATTCGGCTGATAGCCCTATCTTGACCAATGTTGACCATCGCTAAAAATGCTTCTGAGGGGGTATTTGGCTGGATGTTGACAAAGTTCTCCGTCTACACAAACAACGGAACAATGCTTCTCTGATGACACATCACAAACAACTGTATAAAAAGCCCTTCTCAAGATTGAAGACTTGGTCAGACTCTTAAGGAGTCTGCCCCTATCTGGCCAGATAGTTTGCTCTGAAGCTGTATGTCGGTGATGCGGTCCGCTTGGACACCCTGTTTGCGAGGGCTTTGACTTATTAGACTTTGTCTGTTTACGGTCTGTCTGTAGCGACTGCTAGCCTGTTTTGGACTCTTTATAGAATAAATTACTAAAAGCGCTGTTAGGAGTTGTATTCTTATTTCTCATCAGGTGATCATAAACTGATTTCCACCACAGATGTCATGGTGGAAATTACCTAGGGTGCATTTTACTCCGAACCATCACTTGAATATCCAGAGAATCGGCAAAAGAAAATGCTAATTAATTAATTAAAGGGCTCCATCATCTGTCACCACTGTTGCATCATCAGTCAGATGTCGACCGAGATTTAGCTAAAGTTTTTGGTGAAATTCCAGAAAAATATTCGTGCTATGTGTGCTAGGATGTTAAAATTTTAAAACTTTAATATTAGATGAAACACGTTGATCACAGGGATAGTAAATTGATTGATACAAGCATTGTCAATTTTGCTAAAAAGGTAGCTCCACCTTAAAAAATGACAGCAGCCCAGATGATCTTTTTGAAATCAACCAAAGTCTCAGGGGAAAAGCTTTTGAAAAGTGACACACGGATAGTATTTTTACTACAAAAATAAATGGGAAAACAAAAAATGGACCTGATCATTGAGGTGTTGGACATTTGCTATGATTTGAGTAATGTTGTCCAATGGACTTTGTTTTGTGGTTTTTCAGTTGGTGCCATAAACCAGAGGTCAAAGCTCAAATGATGGAAAACAATGTGGAAAACATGATGGAATTATTATGCGCTTAAAAAATACTACTTAGCAAGGTAAAATAACATTTGTTGTTGTCTCTGTCAGAATCAACTGAATTAAACACTCACTGCTCTCATAGCATCAGAAAAAAATGAAACATCCACTGTCCACTACCTGCTCAGCAGCAAACAGCAGGCTGAGTGACCAGCTGATGACCATAGTGGAGCATTCAACAGCTAAACACACACATATCTCCCTCTGGATTTGGTAGAGGCCAAAAACAGAGCTAAAAGAGAGAGAATTCAGCTGGAGCTCCTCTCCACGATGACAGAGCTGTTGGGTAACCGACAGAAATGATGGCAGGGAAACTCACGCAGCGTAACTGATGCAGGAGAACGCTCTGCAGTCATGAGGACAGGCAGACAGAAACCAGGAAGTGCAGAGGCTGAACTCAAAGACAGAAGGCCGTGGCGGGAAGATCAGAGCAGAGCGGAGTCGTGAACAGGAACAAAGCAAAGAAGAAAGGCACTCTGTGAGAACTTAAACATTACATAAAAAATACATTTTTTTTGCATTTGATGTTGTTTATTCATCACATCCAGGTGTATAAAGGTCTATATGTCAATGTGTGTCTCTTAATGCAGCTGTAATCCAATACTCACCTGCCATGTTTAAAGACAGTTTAGGTGCCATGATAGCAAGAAGAGCTTTAAACTGCCAACCACAGTTTATGTCTCCAAAAAGAGGGAATTTTAATCAAAAGGTGAGGACTTTCCAAAAATGCCTGTATACATCACCTCACGTATGTCTGCAACATCATGTAGGCTACCGTTGATTATGAAATACTGGCTGGGGCCCCATTTTGTGCCTCATGCATTCACATCACAATACCCAGTGATATTGATGAACCCAAAGGTTGCTTCACAACATCAACTGCTTTTCTGTGGAAGATTATAAACAGTATTACAGTATGTTTACTCCTTACCTGGTGATTGTTTCATTTAAAAAATAAATGTTATATTTATATACACATACTGCCACATATCCGAACTGGCCAGACTAGTTAACATCAGAGTACTAGAATTATCTGTGAAACACACATTATTTTTGTTAAAAAGTGAATCTGAGTATGACATGATGGTTGGAAACTTCCGCTTCAGAAAAATGAAGCACTGCTAAAGTGCCGTAAACTTGCATTCTCTTTAATGGCCATCAGGGGGCGACTCTTCTGATTACAAAAAGAAGTCCTTTTGCATGTGTGTATAAGAAAATGACCCTACTTCTTGCTTGATTTATTATCTCAGTAAAGATTGTAAACATGAGTTAATGTTTTCAATCGCTAGTTTCAAGTCTTCTTCAATCCAGCATGATGTTCATTCAGTAGATCATGGTCCCAAGGTTTATGATGCATATAACATAACTAACCTACTGTAATGAGGATGGTATGTGAGAATGCAAGGTAGTTACAACTTGACAGGAGCCATTGTTTCAGCTACAAACAATTTAATATTTAGATTATGTAATTCCTTGGATCTGCTGACATTTCCCTTCAGGTGAAGTAAGAAGCTGTTTTATGCTCCAGAACAGCTGCTGAAATAAACAGCTGCTAAAATAAAGAGCCATTATCACACAGAAGCTGGTCAATGAGCCAAACACATTTATAGGAAAATCACATGAAAGATCTCTCCCCCTCGTTCTCATTTTCTTGAGCTGAACATCTGTCTCTGTCTGACTCATACGTTGACGTCACAGTATAATGTGTTAATATTGCCATTTCTTTGTTTGCCATGTGTTTTTCTGACACTTAGAATGAAGACCATTTTCAGTTTGTTTTCATACTGTACACACACTGTTCATGTTTTACTAATAAAAATAAATGTCTAAGTTCATGTTTAACTCAAAAAGCAAATGAACATGAATTGATCAATTAAAGTCTAACTTTGAAGAAGCTTTCTGATTTTGGTATTGTGTACATATTGCATGTATTTTGGATTTGCACCTTATTGCTACTATTATCTTAAATGTGTCCCACTTTGTAATGCAACTGATGCACAGCAAATTCCCTCAGACATAAGTCGTTTTATCTTATCATATGAGCTGTGTTTCACCATTTCAATGTATTTAGTTTTCTCTGCTATAGTATAAACTACTCCACACTGGAAAAGGGGGCACTAAAAACAACAACAACCATTAATAAAAATGAATTGCTTTGAGATGTTTGTTTGTTATGAGTAACAAAATCTGCAAGATGCATTGTCTCACAGCAAGTGTCTATATCTCACTGAAATGTTCGTTGTTAGGTGATTGAGTCTTCTAATAAGTGTTAGCAGATATTTTGAGGAGTCATTTTGACAAATATACTTCGACAATTTCAACATTTTTGCAGAGCACAACTGGGGGAATTGTTGCTGACACTTATGAATACAAATCTTGAAATTAATCCTTAAGCTGCTTCTGCTGATTAATTAAGATATTTCAGTTTAAATTTAGGGATATTAAGTGTCCAGCATGACTCAGACTGAATGAATGAAGAGGCTCTCTCGCTCTACCTCATGCTCCCTCTCAGTCAGAAGGGTAATTACTGTCCCCCTCGTTGACTCACTGAGGACTAGATTTACTAACACATTTGCGCCCACTGCAATCCGTTCGCAACAAGCACAAAGCATGGAACGATACTTACAAACAGGCACACTTGAGTAAAATTGCAGATTGCCTACCATATGAGCGGAAAGATGCAAGTTGCGCTTTCAATATGCGCTCGTGGGAGGGTCGTGAGGAAAGTGGGAGTTCCCCGCAAAATGATAGGAGGATAAGCGTTGCTCAGAGGTCCATAGTCAGTTGTTCGTCTTTTGCTGGTGGCGACATCATTTGGTTTCCGTTCTGGCCGTTCTATTCATTGTGCAAACCAGTTCTTTCTGTCTCCTTTCGCAGTTTTGCTGCACATTACTCGACATGAATTTCTGGTGGACCTGAACCGGTTATCGTCGCCTTTTCCCTGTTGTATGCTACCATTTCCTTGGTTCGCCACTTTATGTGCTTTTTAGCGCTTTCTTTGTGTCGTTTCAAGATCCGTGTTCGATACATGCAGGCCCATTCATTGCTCTTTCAGAGGCGCGGTAATTATGCTGGAGGGCAGAGTATGCACTGTTTGCCCAATTGTCAGGTTTGATAAATACTACGTAAAATGAGGAAGCACAGCATGCAAACTCGCATTAACAAACGCAGCGCAATCTGCGCCAGTCTTAGTAAATCTACCTGAGTCTCAAAGTGTCTCTTACACTAATTTACTTAATCTTCTCTTTCGAGCTGACTGTGAAACTCTCTCTGGCTCCGTTTCTCTCCATTTCCATTTTCTGATTTGTTTCCTGCCCATCTCTGCAGCGCCAGCAGGATTCACACCGCAGTCACAATGTGGGCACTTGAGAGACAGACAGGGAAGGTAGGGAGAGAGAGACGGGATGACCCTGGATTTCAATCCAGGTCACTGTGGTAACAACTTTGGATCTTTGACAGTACTCTTTTTTTTTTAAACTTTTTTAGTAAAAGTAGTACTACAGTGTGAAAGCCGTTTTCCAAATAAAACTCCTGCATTCAAAAAAATAATGGACTGGCCTGTTTCAGAGTATTGGATACTAACTGGTGCGTTGGTCAGCTCATTTGAATTATTTTATGCATACTGTTCCGTCCTCGGCATGTCTAAACGCCCTGGTGGCCAGCTAAACTCTTTCCCAAACACCAAGACTCTGCTGATAACTTTCTCACTTCCACAGGTTTATTGGCGCACAAGGGAAAAGGTGAAACTGCAACACAGATAAAAAGGGCAGAGAAATCAGTGCCACTCTTTTTCAACTACACATGAATAAAGCTCATTTCCAATCCACTTTTACATGTTGCATTACTTTTTGTCTCAAATGAATAAACAAGGATAATTACATGTTTACAACATTCTTATTGGTCATTACAACCCTTTTACCGTCTTCAAAATGACACACGTGTGACCTAGCATGGCATTCGTATAGCCGTAATACATTCGTACCATCTTTAGAAGATACTTTACAAAACTTCACATTTCTGTCAAAATAGCGATCAATACTTTTAAAGGAAATCAAAATACAAAGAATACATACCAAAGATGCTATGTCAAACGTAAGATGAAGATAGATTTGTTTGGAATGCACTGGATTTACGATACTTGAATGAAATGCTGAAAAAAGCTAGACTCCTACGGGTCACACGATTGGCCAAAAAGAGTCATGTGATCTTAAAGTGAACACATCCTGAATACAAACACAGAGGAAATGCATATTCCTGGAACACATTAGAATTCTGCAATGCTGCTTACATGTAAAGTATGAATTGTTTTCTGTAACATTGAACTTAATGTTTTTTTTTTACATTTTCTCACACATAAAAAAACACATACATCTTCAGTTAATTGTAGTTTGTGTTAATAATCAAATATAATAGTAATAATAATAATAATCTAATACTATATTTTAATAGTATAATGTAACGGAAAATGTATCAAAAGTTGAGTAACTAACAATGAAAACTATACTATGGAGAAGTATTGACATGTAAATCTACTGAATAGCAGAGGCAAAAATTGTGCTTGATTTCATGAAATTCTTAAGGATTGTAACTTCAAATAGATGTTGATTCTGCACTCTTATCTTGTGTATGGATGAGAAATGTATCTCTCATCAAAGAGATAAGTATCCTTGATAGGATACACACACACACACACACACACACACACAGGCACACACACATCTCTGCAGAGATAAGCAAGAATGAATAGGCATTCAAGATAATTTAGCAATAGATGGACAGAAGAGATACATGTTTTGAGTCAAGGGGGAGAGGAGATAAATAGGAAAGGAGGGATGAAGAAGAGACATAAACAACTAACTCCTACAAAACAGGCACAAATATATGCACACAGTGAAACAAACACACAGTAAATGCATTTTTGAGGTTAGTGTTTCTTAAATATTCTTTAGTTATGCAGAGCCAGGGAGAGAGAGAGAGGGGGGGGATTCTTCATTTTTTTAAATAGTCCATGCTCTGCAATGAAATACATTCTACTCTAGTCTTGTAAACGTAAAATCAGACAAATTAATCGTGGTCGTGGTTATGTATTTTTTTGTAAACAAGTGGTAATCTTGTGGTGGTGCAGCACACAGCAGCAACACTGACAGCAAAGAAGTTATAATTATCCAGTTATACTGTCTCTTCAGTCTCTACATCCTGTCTGTGTGTACTGTTAATCAGTAGCATCCCATAATTCATAAAAATATATTAAAGCCATTAAGCTAGTACACAGTCCCATTATGAGCTGTTCATTTCCTTGACATCACACTGACAACCTGCGGTAGGAAATTGCTTTTGCAGCTTAAATGACACAATCTGAATTATTGCAGGGTAAAATGCATCACCAATCAATGCTGAACGGGGAGACTTCCACAGGGTCGAGGGACTGGTTTGTGTGTGTGTGTGTGTGTGTGTGTGTGTGTGTGTGTGTGTGTGTGTGTGTGTGTGTGATTGCTTCAGTGTAGACAGGTGTGACAGAGGCGGAGCAGAGCTTCACCAGCTGCATCCCATCCCATAATCAAGACTACAAAGACCCAGCTCCACCACCTTGCTAGATCGTGGTTCCTGGGTTTAGTTCAGCTTCAGCCTGTGTTTCAACCCCTTCTTGGTTCTGCTGTTGCTGCAGGTCTGTCTGCTCTGCTCCGTCCTCTCATCTCTGCACCTCTGCTGTGGATTCCCAGCTCGACTCCATCACAGCTTACCCAGCGCCCAGCTAAAGCAGGCACCAACCGGTTTCTCCACGCCTCCCTCATCCCCTCTGCTCCTTCCCCAGCTCAATATCTCATCCCTTAGCCTCTGCGATGCATCACCCAAACCTCATGCCTGCCTCCTCTTCTGTGTCTGTACTCGGGTTCACCTGTTCTGAAGCCCCCGTATCCATCATTCTGAGCAGCGACCTTGATCTGATTAAACACTGCACACGTCACGAGTCTGTGAACAGAGAGAGTGAATGTCGTTGGTTAGCAGGCTGAGAACTTGAAGGTGAGCAGCCTGTCGCCTGCAGCTCTTCATCAACAGCTCGCTGTCGCTGCTCCTTCTTCTTCCATTACCTCCTGCAATGTTTCCAACTCAAGCTCCCTGACAAACTCATTGCTTTTCCTGTGACTTACTCTTAATAAAAGTTAACTTGTGTTTTGCCAGTGAAATTCTTGTGAAACTGCAGCATAGGGAGTGTCTGGTTTACATTAGCAGAAAGATGCATGTTTTTTCTGCAAATGTTGCCACAGACACGTCGAGATACACGTTTTTCTTTTGTCATATGCATATATCTGTAAATTATGTGTATTTACAATATTTCCTTCACTCTGAAGTCTCAGCCTTTTAAAGCTCTCAGTCAGTTGAAATGCTGACTGCACTTTTACCTCAGTGATGAACACACCCATCGATGTGACATTACAGATGCAGCCATCTAGAATCTTGCATGTATTTGTTGGCAAATATGTTCTCTGTATTTGAGCACAGCTACAGAAAACAGTTTGGAAATATTTACCCAACATTTGATTTTATTTGCACTGTTTTTCATTAATACGGTTGTGTTATTTAAGGCAGCATTGCAGGTCTGTATGTTTTAAACACCTTCTGTAGTTGATTTAATGAGTTCTCGCTAATGCTGGAGAGCACATGCTCAATAGAAGTCATCCAAGCTTTACATCAGCAGCATTACTGCCAACTTATGAGTCATTAAAAAAGAAAAAAAAACTTTAAAATGGGACCATATCTGGCACTAAAATCTTGTTTAATAGTCCATTTAGCTCTGTAGATTCCCTGGAGTCCAGGCTGAAATACATATAAATAACATTATTTATGGTTGATAGTTAAAAATGAAGACACTGGGCAGCAGTTTAATTCTTGCAGGGGAAATTAAATGCATGTCTGTGCATTGACTATTAGGAAAAAAATATTTTAAAAAATAAAAATAAAAAGGTGTTCAGCTCCAGTGAGTATACTTGTACATAAATCCTCATGACCGAAAAGCAAAATTCATCAGGAGGACAGTTTCTGATGAGAAGATGCACTTGCAGTCACAAAACAAAGTGGTATTCACTCTTCCACGAGAAATAGGTGGAGGTTGGCACCATAGTGACAACTCATAAAGCTATCGTGCAATCGTTCAACAGCTTCCATTTACTTTCCTCTGGTATTTCATCCAATTAAAAGTTATTTGAAGAGCTAACAAACTATTTAATTCGCTTAGATCAGTCACTATTCTAGAGTTTATTCAAAAGACACATTTGTACCATCATTACCTCCATAACCCCATAACCCCCAGAAATCCTCTTTTGTGGAAGTGTTTGCTCTGACAGAGGAGGTTAAATAACACACAACTAACAAGCTACGATAGCTTGCTCTATTTGAATGGTTCTGTCCATTCTACTCCTGCTCTATATCTCAGTCAACAGATTTTAGAAATACTGACGACAGCTGCTTGATTCTTAAATCCTTGATTTCTCATGCATTTCATTAAATATAGGTTGTGCTGGAATATCAAACATTGAGGATCAGCACTGATCCTGGTTTTAATGTCTCAACAGACACTCATCATACAGCTTTTTGTACCGTTCACATCACATTTTGATTGTTTTTTCCAACTGCAGTGTGAAAGCCTCCTGTCTGAAGGTTTTGGAGTAGCCTAGTCAAAGTCTTGACTTTTCCATGACTTAAAACGGGCAGTACTGTCCAATGTGGCATATTTAAATTCTGCAAAGAGAAATGGGCCAAAGTTCCTCCCCAGCGATGTAAAAGACTCATATTGCAAACATTTGTTTGCAGTTGTGGCTGCCAAGGGTGGCACAACCAGCTACTTGGTCTAGGAGGGCTTTTTCACATGGATGATGGTTTGGAATAATTCATTGCCTTCAATAAATGGAATAATCATATAAAAACTGTATTTTGTGTTCACTCGTGTTTGTCTTATATTAAAATTAGTTGATGATCTGAAATATTTAAGTGTGAAACACGCATAAGAAATCAGGAAGGAGCAAATACTCGCCATAACAGTGCTGTGCCCATAATGGGAATGTTTTGGGTATATTTACAAATGGTGATTAATCATGATTAATCGTGATTAATCCACATCTACCCTGTAATTAATCTGATTAAAATGTTTCATAGTTTGTTTGTTGTTACCTCCACCATCATGTTTCACACAGTAACCAGTTCTCTATTAATCTGTGAGCAGGGAATTTAATTAAAACAAAAATTAAATGAAGCCAACGAGCATATGGATGGAAACTATTTCACTCCTGCATTATAAATGTCTGGTCGACAGAGAAACCGTCGCTTAGTTCACTCGTGTTCTTGTTCCTCTCTGTCTTCCTCCTTTAAACTACATAATGTTTCATAATTATGTTTGTGCATGGGTGCTTTTATTGGGTGTTGTAATTAGGCCGGCATATTGATAGGGTGTCTGCCCGAGCGTTGTAACGACCATAATGAACACTAACGGAGAAAAAAAATGTATGAAAAAATCAATGAGTCAATCGAAGTCTGAGACATTAAAATGTAAATTAGCCGAGCCTCCAAATAACGGTCATACTGGTTATTAGTGATCTGTATCTTTTAGAAACGGACTCATGTGACTCTTAAAGTTTACAAGAATAGTATATAATCTCCTGAAACTAAGAATTGTTGTGTTTTGGTGGCTTAGAATGACAGTGACACATCTGTCTGTGTGCAGGTTAACTTCCTGGATTTCCGGATCTCTTCCTATAACTATTTCCTAAAATCAAATAAAAATGTACATGCAACTAGATTCTGCAAGATCATCTGACGCATAACGTGGGTTTTTATTTTACTTTAAAAAGGGACACAAAAGTCATCCAGAAGTATTCACTAAGTAATACTAAAAAGCCAAAGCATGATGCTACTATTTTACAGTGTCTCATCATCAAACTCCTTTTACATTTTACGACATACTGTGCTTTTTGACAGAGTTTGCTAAATAGCTTAAACAAATTTGACTCTATGAAGTGCTGAAGTGAGAGTGAAGTGGTTTGAGCTGCAGGGAATCTCTACATCATCTTAATCAACCTGAAATGCTGCAATGAGGCAGAAAATGAAACGTGGAGTGTTTCCCTGAGATCCTAAAGTCATTAAAACACACAAGAGCTCTTGCCTGGAGAGGAGCGAGGAGGAAGGAATCACGCAACATTTTGGCCCTCTTTTTCAAAATAGATTTTTCCAACTACAAGGTCATTAGCCATATCATGACAGACACAAACTTGTTATATGATGCAGAAATCCTTCTTGTGAACTGCTTCTTTGATGTAATAACTATGAAACTATACTGTGCACATTTTGGTGTGTTTTTACAGGACCAGCCACCCTCACTTCCCTGCAGAACCAAGAATAGCTCACAGATGACACACATCTGTCTGCCTCAGCGCCTCGCAACACATGTCCTCTGTTTCAGTGTGCTCTCTAAGCCACATTTAAACGTATACCTCTCATATGTTTTGTGTCCTGGCGTCCTGTCCAGGGTGTACCCTGCCTTCGCCCAATGACAGCTGGGATCGGCTCCAGCCCCCCCGCGACCCTGAATACAGGATAAGCGGTAGACAATGGATGGATGGATGGATGGATGGATGGATGGATGGATGTTTTGTGTCCACAGACTTAAGCTCTGATCTGTGATCCATCATCTTCCTTGGACATTGTTATATTTCTTCATCTGCTGTGACGGCGACAAGGTTATTGCCATGCTATAGTATTTCCTGTCTCGCCACTAGTCACCCTCAGTGAGCATCGAGTTCTGTCACCTGATTACACACCTGCTCTCAATCAGCCAATCAGCATATATTGTGGTCTCGTTGTCTTGTTGCATGTGTCCAAAAAGATTACAAAGCAGTGAAGTAGATGTATGAAGTAGCATATCATTTAAGTATTAAAGTAAAGGAAAAGCACCTCATGTTTGTCCTAGTATGCCCAAGTAGCCTACAGTACTTGAGTAAAAGTAAATGTAATTACATTCCACCACTGGACCAGTTGGAGGAGCACAGAAAGTCAATGTCATTGTCATTTTATTCTCTGTTGACCACAAATGTTGGTAAATGAATGCAGCCGGCCCTTATAGACAGAAATATGTAACTTGATAATATTATATTTCATGGTAGCATGGTGACCCAAATCTTGGAAAAAGCAGTTTTTTGTTGTTTTCTTTTCATGACAGTTTGGCCATTTCAAAGTCTCAGTTGAACCATTTAAGTATTATCTCATTGAAACTGGTACACAGGGTAGGATAGGTGACTGTGACAGACTGAACAGAGTTGAAAAGCAACAGACAGCAAAGAGGAATATTGGAGCAATAGTGGTGGAGCTGGTGGTAGTTTGTATCGGTGCATTTGGAAGACAAGATAAATTAGAGTTTTTGCTGATATATTTACTTACTGCCTTGTTTATTTTGTTGCATACTCTGTTGCTTATAGTCACATCAGAATGGATCTAAGGGAGTAGCTAAGACCGGCCCTTGATGAGAAACTTGTCATGCTCAACTTCTTATCCATTAATATCGTTTAAAATGCTCACATAAGGTGCATTTCCATCCACCTGTTTATATGCATATTTTGATGTTATTCATAACCTTTTATGCAAAGCTGACTGAAAATACTGGGAAAAAAACTCTAAAATATTGGAAGGTTTTACGCTTGGCTGAAAGTCCGCTTAGAATTTGTGTTACATTGTGATGGAAACCTTTTCCCCCATGGTTGTTTTGGTCTGCAGGAAAAGGAGTGTTCATCAGTGATTTGTGTTGGCTGTGCTGCACACAGAGTGAATTCACAGATAGTACACTGACAACAAATCTCCAGACTATCGCCTAACTGAATTGTCCACCCACGAGTTATCAGCATTCGCTAAAAAATGGTTAAAAAAAAAACAATTAAAGAGAAACAGGAAGTAAAACTGCACCCAGATATCATCTTCTCTTTTAACCACATTCACTGAAGAACAGCTCAGAGCTTGAGTCTTTGATCACACACACCAGGAGGTCCCAGCTGTTAATTCTGCCAAAGAAATGGACTCATATTTGCTCCATTCTGTGGACTCAAATCACCCCATAATTCACTGTAAAAAGTAGTATAATCAATGCACAAACACACTAAAACTAATCTGCAAAGTGTCTTTGAGTTGATTGAAGCAGCGAAAACTTTTGGCGTAAGCCGACCCAATGCCACGCATTTGCTGCATTCAATAGGTCATTTAAATGGATCAATCAAATGAGTGTCGGTGTATATGAACATTGACTTGTATGAAAATATTTGCATCGTCTCAACACAGAATACCCATAAAAACAATGTAATTTACATAATTTCAGTAACACTGCCAATACAAAATATAAATAAAGGCTAATTTCAAGTACATATCAGATCAAGGATTCACATTACAGTATAATATACTTTTTTTATTATAATGTATTTTATTAACTGTGACATTTATGTGATATTTTCAAATATTAATTGTTAAACTTTGATGCCTTTTATAAAAAAAAAAATGTTTTTCTAGTGGATTTTAATTGAAATATAATGCATTTGTGAGCTATGAATATTTTTAAACAACTTAATTTGATGATGTGATTAAACGATCAGTTTGACATTTAATCACATTTTTGTATAGGGGAAAGGGAGGGGGAAATTTTCTGCAGCTTCTTCCTTCTTGATAATTTAATTCGATTAATAGAGATCAAATAACTTCACGCTTGTCCATCCCGGGGGAGGTTGTGGACGTGGAAACCAAGTGTGCCACGTTCAAAGGCTCCATTGTGAAAGCGTCTGCTAGAGATTGTGATCAGAAGGTCATAGGTGCCTGTTGTGGCAGCAACCTTGTTGCAGACGATGTGATTTTGCTGGTTTCATCAGACCGTGCCCTTCAGTAAGTCTTATGCTTCTCTGCTGGAAAATGGTGGACTTGTTCGCGAGTGAGGGTAAAGTGGAGCAGGAGATGGCCAGGCATTTTGTTGCAGCATCAGCAGTGATTCGGGTATTGTGTTAGACCATTATTATTATTATCATTGTGAAGAGGGGCGGAGCCACAAGCTCTCGGTTTACCAGTCCATTCATCATCATACGTCTCTTACACTAATCATCAACAGCAGTGCATGCAAAAATTGGTAAATAGACTCCAGGATTTACGTTACAGCCATTTGATCACCTGCCAAACACCATGGTAGCAGTCAGCACAACACTTTCCCTGGTGTCTCCAAACAGAACACGCTTATCATTAGTTGAAACAGTAAAACTGCAAAGACTGTCCAGTCTTTTATTCACTTCTCCACAGTTGGTTGACCACGCTTGGAGAATCACAGCAATCGGCAACAAGCTTTTTAACTGAACTGACAGCCAGTTGTTTATTGCATATATTAGCTAATGACACTCACTAACACAAGTCACTCCTTTATTTATAGTATGATGACAACACCAGCTCAATGGCTTCTGGGATACACTCAGGTATTTACAGGCCATTTTTGACAGATGCCGATATCTGTTCCACCATCAGGGGTTACTGTGTGCAGAGGGGTCTGCTTCATAGGCCTGCAACTGCTGAATCATGTCCCATTTACTAACTTAGTTTATAGCCATCCCCCAAACCGTTTTCCCACCTCACACAGGGCAGCTTTTGTATTCACCCTCTTTCTTAGTCATCTCTTATAGGAGGAACAGAAAGACAATGCCTTCTTCTATTACTTTTCTCAAGGTAGAACACTTTTTGTGTCCGTGTCGTGCAACACTCCTTAGTTGTTGTAAAATAATTGTGGCTCAAGACCTCGAGTGGCTTATTGCTTTTATAAAACGGTTGCTGCTGTAACACCTGGCACATTTTTGTAAAATAGACACCAATTATAGAAGAAAATACAATACTTTACTCATAACACATAATCATTCTTCCGCCAAGCGATGTAGTTCTTCAGCGACATTTAACAGAATGGTTGCCTGGCAACACAGAGACACAGTGGACAGTGTGTTTGCAGATAGAGTTGAAGTAGTGTTCAGTCATGTTAGCACTATTCTCTACTCTTTCTGAGGGGGTTCACTATTGACAGGTGCGTTTTAATTGCACGGTGCATGGAGGACACTGCTCCAGCATCTTCTCTCTGTACTTTAAGCACAAGTTAATTTGCAAGTTAAGCCGGTTTGAGAATGTTTTTGTTCAGTGGTGTTTTCTACAAATCTATGGTAAGATGGAGCCAAGGAAGGACAAACAAAAAAATCCTGTCACATTGCAGTTAGCCTACATTATAACCACATCTACCATTGGCAATATTATGCTAACTTTCCCCTAGCTGCCGCTTGCCAGTGACATCATTTCTGTTAGCGTGTAGCTTCTAGCGATTGACAACATAACGGAAGACAAGTTGAGCATTGTAGGAAAAACAGCTAGCTAGTTACATCATTAACTTCGATAGTTAGCGGGCTGCAATCATTTAGCCGTTTTTGATATAATATCTGCTTCCTTTTTCTTTTGCAGCTCTTCAATGTGTTATATTAACTGTGTCTCCTTGCATCACTTCCAACCACGCATCCATGCTTTATTTTATCTCCTCTCTTTATCGGAGCTTATGAAAAAGTCATGCAAAATGAGCCAGGCCCAAATCAGTCTCAGTTTGGTCCACATAGACTTCTGTTGTGCTAGCAGTGTGAAGAGTTTTGAAAAGGTGGCTTCAGTTTTGAACAATGCTTATTAGCAGTTGAAAAAAACTATACCTGTCAAAGAGGCACGGATGCTGTAGTCCGGAGGTCGTTGTCACATCTGGGGTTAAAGACACAACGTCTATGATGTTCCTTTGTCACGTGTTCAGATATTTAAAACATGTTTATATATTATGTGCTTTATTCTGTTTCAGACAGAAGAGGAAAGAAGGCTGCAAGAGCTTAAAGGCTGTCCTGCTTGTCACCAGTAAACCTTAAACCTTCCTCTCCCCGTCTCTTCATTTACCTCCCTCTGCATCTTCCTCCCTCCCCCTCCATCCCCTTCCTCGTCCTCATTCTCCCTCCTCTCTCACCTCTCCCGACCTCAGCCTGTCCGTCTGCCCTCTCTGTTTCCCTCTTTACACTTTTTTATATCCCTCTAAGTCTTTCTGCCTCCTCTTTCATCCCTGCTGTTTCCACTTTCCCCCACACACACTGTCTTTGCTTTCTAAGCCCTTTAGGCAGTTTGTTTCCCCCAGCAGTAGGTGAGGCAGATTAAGCAGAATCCTAACAGACTTGCAGAACCTCCACTGAATCCTCTTTATTTTCCTGCTGTCACGCTCCACTGATTCCTTCACTCGTGTCCTCCGTTTGTAGTACAGAAGGTCCTGCGACCTTTTTATCTTGAGAAAGGGCTTCTTCCCTCTCACTACGAGAGGGTTTTTCAGTCCAGAGTATAGGTACTGTTCATTTATCATATAATTGTAATAAATTAATAAATGTTTATTGAGTTTAAAGTCAAAATTATTAGTAGGAACTGAGATTTTTTCTCAGTGTATAAATGTAAATATTCCTCATCACAGCACAAACAAAATGTGAGTTGAGCTTATGATTCACCACCTTTATCTAGTCTTGGATATTGCCTGCAGCTCCTTTCTCCCCTGACTCCCCCTCCTAAATATCACCTGACAATAAAAACTCTGTATAAGACACAAGACAGTGCCCTTCAGGTGGCTCAGGGGGACTCTTTTGACTGTGTGTGTGTGTGTGTGTGTGTGTGTGTGTGTGTGTGTGTGTGTGTGTGTGTGTGTGTGTGACTGTGCACGTTTGTGTAAATGTGATGGTAAGAGGAAGAGTGCAGACTCTGTGTTGGTAATGATCCTACATGACAGAGAGAAGAGGTCAGTTCGGTTCACCCGCTGGTTCAAAATACTCAACAAGCACCGTGTCTGCCATCTGGCACTTCACCAAAATGTCAGCAGTGTCACGTCATCTCCTTTTGCTGGGACTGTCACCCTGATGTGATTCTAACTTTTTTTTGGGGGGGGGGGCAACTGACCTAACAGTCAAAAAGCAGCAGTTTGTTAAAATGCAACAAGTGAGAAACACTTGTTGCAGTCCCAACCCCCTCTCAATATATGGTGGCAACGCCATGCTTTTATGACAATCTACATCATCATCATCCTTTCCCACTTCTCGTCTAATATATCCAGCTCTCCTGGCTGAAAATGTCTTGTCAGTTTCTTTTATTTAATGGTGTGTATGTTGTTTCCTTGCTTCTTTTTTTTAACAGAGATTTGAATACAGAATATTCCAGTTATGTTGCTAAGTTACGTTGAGAGTCACCTGCTGTATTAATAGATGTGACTGATGCTCATTATTCATGATTTTTTTTTTCACGGTGCTGCTGACAAACTCATCATGACTCATGTAATAAGCGGTCCACTCTCCAGTCACCACCCATTAACTTCCCATCAGTTCTGCTGCATGTCATCCAAAAAATAACAGCTCATTTGTGAACGTTCATTGACATAAAGTGGTACATTTTTTCATAAATGGTCTTTATTACTGCAAAGTTTAAACTTTTTATGCGTTATGCTTCCCAGTGGTGGAAGAATACTCAAATATTTTTAAATAAGTACTGATACTAGTTAGTTATACCACAATATAATACTATTTTGTAATAGAAGCGGTAGTTGTTATCAGATGAACTCAAGTAAAGTGGTCAAAGTTGAAACTACTGCGGTTAGAACTGAAGCACAAACTAGTAAACAACACTTTGAAGCAGGTTAGGAGAGGATTGTTTTATGCAGTTTAATCAGAATCACAATACACATTGTAAGATGAATAACCAAATAAAGAATATGAGAAAAATATGATTTAAAAAGATACACTGGATACAGTCCAATATATCTCTTTTGCAATATAAGAGATACGGTCTGTGCAAGAATATTTCTGACCATGGAATGAACAGAGAGACTGGTCCAAAAGGTCAGATAGATTAAATTATAGATACATTTCTATCATCTGATCATTGTTTTGTTTTGTATCATCTGCATTTGCAAATTTACAAGGAACTAATGACGTAAAAAGTAAATTGCCCTCTGAAATTAGTAGCTTAGTATCTAACACAGAAGTGTACTTGAGGGAAAGGGTTTTGCTACATTCCACCTGTCCAGTAAACAATATGCTATGTATTTAAGTCTGACTCAACTGAACTTATATGCAGCTCATCTCACACAGACAGATTAATAGGTTGTTTGCTGCAGTCGGCAGGATGTAGTGGAAGAATTCCCTGATGCTGAGTCAAGAAGGGAGGACAGCAGGAAATAACAAGGTAAAGAAGAAGTGATGAAAGAGGACGAAACGGTGATAAGGTGGAGGCAGCACTTAAAAGTGAGCGTACAGATGATTGATGGTAGGAAGGAAATTAATGAGATAGAAAGAGTTGTTGTGTCTGAGAAAGAAGAGGTGGAGAGAATGTGTGCCTTGAGCTTCTATCAGTGCAATTACAGTTTTAGAGATGGAGATTAGGGCTGTTTTACACCTGCCACCATGCAGGGGCTTCAATCATCCGCCAGATACTGGATATGTTCAGCCTTAAGTTTGGTCTCCCAACTCAGGGGGGGGGATGGGGAATGGACTCTGGGGTCCTGACAAAAAGACAAGGACGAGGATCAAAATGCAGCACACCAGGTAGGTATGGTTGGCAATGACCTTTATTACTTTCTTCAGCAGGGGAGTAAGCAGGCGGGTAATTGGTAATAAAGTTCAGCGTAATTACCGAGTGTCTTTGGGTTTGGGGAGGGCTCGGATGCTCAGGTCAAGGAGTTTGAGCAGGTGAGTGGAGTGGGGAGCTCGCACTCTATCAGCAGTTCATGGGGAGGCGACGGCTCCGTGAGGGAGCAGGCTGGGGAGTAAAAGCTTTGGTCAGCAAGGCTGATGTGTTTTCAGTATGACACGCAGTACCGTCCAGGCAGGGGAAACGTCATTGCAGACTGCCTCTGTCTCTGTCAGCGACCTCACTACTGCCGCATATTCTGAGCAGGACTTGGTCACAGAGGATATCTCTCCTCTCCTGACTGCACCGCAGCTTGCTGATTTTTCCTGATGTTGATGACTTGATTCCTGCTATTTTAGGGGCTGTACCCACATCGTTTAATGCACTTATCATGAGTCATTTGGGATAAAAGCATCAACTAAACAAATGTAAAGTCATGACTGAATGTTAGGTTGACAAGCATGAAACAAATCACATGTGAAGGCGAACAGAGATCATACGGAGTTAGAAATAGGTGGTCCCGACAATCCTGACCACTAGGATTTTTCTCCCGTCTTTCATAACTTTGGGGGATCTACATGTCATGTGAAGTCCAGATTTTCTTTAAACTTTGTCATCAAACAGTCCATTTAATTGTGATTACGCTAATATAGGATTATCAATGCAGGAAATAGTTATTGAAACAACAATTTGCAAAGAATCTGCAAATAGACAAATACACTGACGACTGTGCTGTCTGTTTCCCTGCTGTCTCTGCTGTTTGTCTCTTAAATAGTGACTCATAAGTGCACATATGACTCACAGATCCCTGGTGAGCAGTAACTGCCTGTCTCTACGGGCTGTGTACATAAAGCGAGACCGCAGTTGGGGTCGGAATTGTCACATAGGTTTTCTCACTAATGCCTTCATCTTTTTCTCACTACTCGCCGCTGGAGTATTGAACTGACACACTTTTTTCCTGTCTGAGAGCGTCATCGCTGAGTGGCACAAAATCATTCTCTCTTTGGCAGAAAATGCACAGGAACCTGCAGACACTTACATAACTGTTGTTTGTTTGAACCGACATGTTGCTCTAACCTGCTGAAATGCAGCACACTGCTTAGTGCCATGCCATGTTTATGACCGTTATTCCAAAAAACCTGATTGTCCAACAAATGTCTCAGCCCGTTTATCCAACAGTCTGTTATTTTTACAAAAATACACATTTTCCAACAAAGAGACACGCATGGGTAATTATTATGCAGCTGATGTCATTGGACCTTCCAAATGAGATTTTTCTTTTTTGTTTCCTACTATGGAAAAGGTATGATCAACCCTACTCTGTCTATGATAGGCTTAATCTGATAGTCTCAACCTAGCCCTCGGTCCCACTCCTCATGCACAAATCTAACCAACCCAACCACCAAAAGCAACAATAAGCCAAGCAGAGTAGTGCGTTTGTACAACAACTCCATGATATTACCATGAGCGACACCAACACGTTTATCTTTAATATAGAAAAAGTTGCACACATGAGAAACAAGCTGCAGGAAAGATCAGTAAGATGTTCACAGACTGAACATTAGCTTGTATTTTGTTTGCTAAAATTAGTTTGATGGTTCAGTCTGAGTACGAGGACATTGAACAGCTGAGTGGCAGCAGTTTGGGCGATAGGTGGAGTCGGGTTGTCAAGGTGACGGACTGATTTCATCACCTAAGCTGTGTTAGCCAGTCACCTCCAATTGTAGTGTTTACCTTTCTTTCTTTCTTTCCCTCATTTGGTTAAATACAAATAAACTTGTGGTTCCCTATTTATGAACCCAGGACGTGTTGCAACTGTTGGCTTGTTCTTCTTTTATGTCTCCACTTAATATTTTGAGTTTTCGAGGCTGCCATGCCCTCACGTCTGTCTTGTCTTGTCTTTGTTTTTCACTTGACAACGGCAGACAATGCAAACAAAAAAACATTGAGCTGATTATCATGGGCCTGCTGTTGTTGAGAGATAAAACAATGGCTTATCTACCATCTTTAAAGCAATCTCAACACATTAATATCACATAATTAAAACACTCAATTAATCAGAGAAATTAACATAACAGTAAGATAAAAAAAAAAATGGATGTTTACTCATAACAGCTGTGACATTTCCAAGCCTCTTACAGCCTCAAGAGGGTCAGTGAAGCTCTAGTCTAGATAACAGGAAGTTTTTAATTGGGAAACAACAGCAGCAACCTCAGCGCTAGCAACTTATACACAGAAAATGGCAAAACAACCTGTGAACCTTGTTGAGGCTCAGACTCCGTCTGGCAGGACGCTCATGCCCGATGGTGATCCCTTTTCTGACACGGTCGCCATCAGTCGGAGGTGTTTTGGTACGTCTCTTAACTCTGGCAGCGGCATGCACCAGCGACATTGACTTGACCAACATTTATTTATTTTTTTGTTCTCGTCACACAGTCGACATACGTTTCTTAAGGCTTTATGCTGAGTTTTCTTTTGCAGGGAATCAGCCATGTTAATGACAGGCTTGACGTTCCATCGAAACATGTTTCCTTCTGACACTATTTTGCTGCCGCACCACGGCGGCTTCCGAACTTAGCACAGCCCAAGACTATTGTGATTGTTTGAAAGAAATACAAATGAGCAAGAGCGTTTTTTTTTCCTGATCCCGGAGATATCCTGTAGCCAGACCCTTCTATGTGGAGAAGGGGCTGGCAAAGCCAAGTGTTGACTTTATACATGGTGAAAACATGAATTGTTGCTGTAAAACAAGAGGCTCTCCAGCTTAAAATTAAGGTAGACTTCGGTGTATTTTCAACAATTTTTTTTTACATTCTGCAAAAACAATTTCCAAGTTTTTTTTAAATTACATCCTCAATGTTCCACAACAAGAATACACTGAAGTCTCCTAGAAAGTTTAACCAAAAGATAAGTTGATGTTATCAATTTCAATAATTTCTACATTGTTGCTTTTACACATTCCTCTATATCTATTGTTATGCATTGCATTTCTTTATATTCTTCCATTTTTCTATAAATGTCTGTTACAAATTCCTCAATGCAACGTCAAATTTAAATATTTTTTATTACATTTGCACAATAAAAAAATAAAATCATTAACAGCCCACATCAAAGAAAGAAAACACACACACACACACACACACACACACACACACACACACACACACACACACACACACATTAAGTGAGATTTTGATAACTGTGCCTCATATATTTGAATTGTGTCTGTCTGTGCAGCCACCTGATTTTTACTTTGGAAAAAAAAGACGCTGCCATTTCTGCGTAATAGAAATTCCCAACAGCTGATCATTTGCTTAGAGAGACAAGCTTCTACCTCAAATGGCAGTCTGCTCCTGTTGTGTATATCTGGACTGTTAAATCTGATGAATGGTTATACAACGAGTGAAGCTATTTCCAAGAAAAACTGACTAAATAATGCTGCCAGTATATGACCCGGAGCAGAATCACGTTAAAACATGCACAATCTGTGTTCTTCCATTTGATTCATTTATGTGTAGCACAAAATCTAAACCTGCAAACTGATGTAAACAAACACGGAGACACACAGCAGTTATCTCTGGCGTCAGCGTTGTATGGATCTTCGCAGAGGTGGAGATTCAAAGGATGAAACACCACAGGCTTTGTCTGCAGAGCGAGATAAGAGCAAGCGATGCATCTCTGCCTCCCATGCAGACTCCTTCAAGTGCTTTCAAGAGGTCCTACAAGCCTCGGGTCTGTCTTCTCAACTGCCTGTCACATTTCTGGGACACAACACAAACACTTGTGCACTGTTTTAAGTGCTTATATAACATTAGAGCCACTGTTGGCATGCCTTTCACCACCTCTTAAAATCTCACACGTCTGCTGTTTTCTGGACTAAATTAGTGAAGCACCTCACCTCTGAAGACATCATATGACTTCACTTTTCTTCTTGTCAACAGAACCAGAGCTAAACTAACTTGCTGCTTGTGCTTCATATTTACTCTCCATACATGAGTGAACTTCTCATCCCATTCTCTGCAAGAAAGTGAGTAAGTGGTGCAGCTGTTCTTTGTCCTGTAGTCTTCCTCTTCCCAGCTCTTCTTTCTTCAACCTACCTCGTCCTCACCTCCTCATTCTCTCAATTACTGTCAAACTCTGTAGCGACCTGCTCCTTTATGGCAGCTGGATCACTGTAATTGCACTAAAATATATCTTCAGCAGCACCACTGGGAGAAAGAAGTGCACCCGCCAAGTCAACGATATCAGCGCTGCAGAACTATCAGCGTTATTTCCATTAAACTGTGTAAACATAGATGCCTCTATACGAACATGATTATTGTGATGCATATGATCAAAGGGATGTGGAGAGCCTGCAGCAGATGAATGTGTAGTTGTTACACTGCATGAAAAGTCGGATTTTCGTCCCTGTAAACGCCCGGAAATCTCCCTAATTTTTTGGGAGTTAACGACAATTTACAGGCTGCGAACGCCGCGTTATCAACAGGTCGAGGAAAAGCGAATCTCGTCATATAATCGTATCCACCAATCGTAACCCCCAAATATATATTGAATAGTAACTATAATATCTATATACAGCCATCTAAATATGTATGTACAGCACCTCAAATAATAATATACAGCATCCTAAATACTTATATAAAGGACCTTAAATATGTAAATATAGAACCCCAAATATATATGTAGCACTCCAAATGTTTATATAAAATATATATAAAAATTTGATTGATTGGTACGTTGCCCAAGTATGTTGCACACTAATCATACTCATCGAACAAACTGCACTTTCATGACAAGTGTGCTCAGATCTGGGCTCGGATCACTGATGTGAAAGGCTCCTTTTCGTATTTATCTACAGTAGCTAATAAATACTGCAAACAGCACTCTGAATATTACAAATTAATCAAATTGAAACCCACATTTTAACATTTAGCAATGAAAGTAGGAACGGATACACAAATATTTTAGAGTCCTGTAAGTTATGGAAGCAAATGTCAGACTATTAAAAAAAACAAAAAAAACATCAAAACAAGAAAATGGTTTTAAAGTTTAAAAAAAATCTAAACATTGTTTTAGTGGTAGAGGGGCTCTCCTCAGCTGCCCTATGTCAATGCAGTTGTTGATATTCAGACTGTATCGTGTGAGCTTGAGGCTCTGACGGCTGAATAACGCTCTGTGTGGCAGGCTGAAGTGGATGTGAAATATCTTTTTGTCAGAGTGACATTTATTTGCTGTCGCTTCAGTTTCCCTCTGCAACGTTTCAGACTGCAGCCTCAGTGTCCCCGGCCATAAATTCATCAGGCTTCCATGTAGTCTAAAGTAGACTATGAACTTTTCCAAACACCCATTTCAGATAAGAAACTATCTACTGCCAACGTGATTCCTTAGTCTACAAACACATTATTTAAAGCTACTGTGAAGAACTTTACTTTTGTGTTGAATTATTTGTCTCTGTGGATGAAAGCGGTAGTGTTGCTGAATGGTTCCTGGTTCTGGTTCTTCTGTGCTTCCCTTGCCTCCAGCAAGGACCCAGCAACATGACCTGGGCCTCCAAATATATACATATAATGGATCAGAAGTTGAAGTGTTGGCAGCAGCAAAGTCGGACCCGAGTGTGTCCGGGGTGGACTGAACGAGGCATCCTTATTACATAGAGACTAAACTATAAACAACTAACAACCAGATGCTAAAGGGTGCCATGTGCACTGGTATCAGACGCCATGGGGCAGGAAACGAGTTGGTATCAGGCGCCGTGGAAATGAGAGCGGGCTCCCAGCACTGGAGCCAGAGGCTACATGGGAGAGGATCAGAGAGAGATTCTGAAAAGAATCTGCCTTTGAAGATACAACTTTGGAGTCAGAGAGGAAAAGGATACTCAAAGATGCATGTCACTCCACTCCAAGACAAACTCGAAGAAGTCCAAGATGTACCAGAGGAAACAATCGTGCTCTTAATCTGAGTCTGAGGATGAAGAAATGAGTTCACAATCCAAATCTCCATCCTTAGTTCGTGTAGTGGAGAATCTGAGAGCAGCTATAAAGAACATCCCTGTGTTGGTTTCACAGAGAGAACAAGCAGCGGTCTCCAGGGTGAAAGTCCTATGTTTGTTTTTTTCCATCATCCACCTTTCCCACTCACCGAAGGTGGATTCTTTTCATTTTTACATCACCATGCTTTTGCTCTGAAGGTATATTGACACGGATGGGTTTGGCTTGTGCGTCTCATGCAGACACTTAAGGGTGCCTTGTGCATCGCTATCAGACGCTGAGGGACGTGCCAAAGGGTTGGTATTTGACGCCCCAAGAATGAAAACCGGCTGAATGATTGCATTAGAAACGAGGACTGAATGAAGACTGAAATAAGTTCCAGACATTGTGGGGCTTTGGACATAATTCCCTGTGAGGCTGCTGGCTTATGAAGGTGTAATGAGTTGCACATGAGATGTGCAGACAGCTCAGGGTAACAGTTCACAGCATTAAGGCCCAACATAATGAAATACCATTTTATTGTCTCCTGCTGTTCTGACAGAAGGAGTGCACTCAGAGCCAGAAAGGGAGCTGTCAATCAAGCAAATTGAGACGTATGTGCGTACTAGCAAATAAAACCATCTGCACAATAAACTGTGCTCCTGAATCCATGTGAGCTTCTGTGTCTGGTACAGTATATCTACAGATACATTCGCCGCTCTCGGGAAGTCATGATGTGGCATTCGGCTGCCATGGCAACAGTGGCTGTCCCTCTGCTCCTGACTGACATTGATGGGCTATGATTGGTTGCCCAAATCCTGTCAGACGAGCAGGAAGTCACTATAATTGGCATGAGAGCTGAGGGAGACAGGTGGGGCTCTGCTCTCGGTGACCAATCAAAGGTCAGCCTTCTGATTGGCCACGTGTGTGTTCTTTCGTATTTCTACCTTGGGTAGGACCGATTTGAGCTTCAGAGTGACAGTTATAGGACACTTTGTGTGATCAAAGTGAAGCCTTGGTCTTAGGGTTAAGGTCAGAGTCAGGTTGGGGTTATGTGTCAGGGACCTTACAAGTTTATACAGCGATCAACATCCTGACCACTGACAGGTGAAGTGAATAGTATCTCATTATCATGGCACCTGTCAGCGGATGGGATATAAGGCAGCAAGTCACCATTTTGTCCACAAAGTTGATGTGTTAGAAGCATGAAATATGGGCAAGCGTAAGGATTTTAACAACTTTGACAAGGGCCAAATTGTGATGGCTAGACGACTGGGTCAGAGCATTTCCAAAACTGCAGCTATTGTGGGATGTTACTGGTCTGCTGTGGTCAGTACCTATCAAAAGTGGACCAAGGAAGGAAAACCGGGTCAAAGGCTGCCAAGGCTCATTGATGCACATGGGGAGCGAAGGCTAGCATGTGTGGCCCGATCCAGATGAGATACTGTAGCTGAAATACTTGTGTTTAACTGTGTAAAACTGTTTTTACTACTAAGCAGCAAATCTTAGCATGCTAACACATCATGCCTGCTAAACATCAAAGTGATAGCAGGGGGAACTTATGGGAATTAAGCCCCAAATGTTTGCAGCAAAGTGCTGAATCTTTAAATAAATGTTTGCTTTGAAGCCAAACCTCTAGTTAAAGATTTTATCAAGACTCGCTTAACCTGACTCAGTCGGTGACTGGCCTGACACATGAAATAGGTCACACTTTAGACCGTCGGTTATGGTGAATGTGTTGATAATACTGAAATATGTGATTCAGGTATATCAGATCATCTGTGTGTTTTATTTACTGCAACAGTCTCTTGCATGCATACAATAAACCCTCTGGTACAGAGAGAGGGTCAGGAAAGGTGGTGCATGTTCCAGGCTCCCTTCAGCCACCAGTAGAGTTCCATCCACCAAGGACTTCTCTGCAGTTTTATTTTAAGAAACTATCATTTTTGGAATATCAGGTTTTATTTAATCATTTGCTTCAAAGCTGGGGAAGGAAACTTTGGTGAAACCAACCAGAGTAAGCTGTTTTTCCCAAAAATATCCATCAAAGAAAGGGTATACACAGGAAGTCAGGAAGGTATATTATCCAATCGTTCATGCAGTTCAAATGAATTTCTTCTTTTTTTTTCAGAGCAATTGATTTGTTTATTGTTGTCGGAATGCAAAGAGAATTTCAACAGACGTGATAAAAATGCGTCTCAAATCAATGGCTGCCCAAGCTTTACGTGTTGTTAAAGCACAAAACTCACTCACATCTTTGATGAGATGAAATTGCAGCATTCGAACAAAAGCGAGAGAGAGAGAGAACAAGAAAGAAGAGAGTTGAGGAAAATAAAGGGTGAATGAGGAAGAATGGAAGAAAGAAAGAGGACAAAGATGGGGAACCAGAAGAATACGAAAGCACAGAATAAAATAGGACGAAATGAAGAAAAAAGTGAATGATGGAAAGAAGAATACAGTAAAGAAATAAAAGAATGAACGTCTGGAGCATCAGATTTCTGTCTGGGAGTGATGACCTCAGTCACCTGAAAGCCTGCTGCTGAAGTAGTTCAGTCTGGCACTTTTCAGCCCATTGTTTGAAGAACAGACTGAGAGCGGATGTCAGAGGCAGACTGTTCCCATCAAAGTCAAATGATCCTAGAATTTAACAGGCTTTTCTTTCCGATTCCCACCCTGAAAACTGACGCGTGGAGCTGACTGGAAGTTTATCTCCCCACAGTGATTCCCTGGTATTCGTGGCCACCATTGTGCTTACATGCGGGACGGAGCAACGCCTGCACTGTGGTGAATGTATCCTGCAGAAGTGCTGCATCTGTATGTGCGGCTCACCACTGGAAAACATCCACATTAATGCGTTTAACCTGTGGCCCTCTTATTCTTACTCTGCTGACACCTCTCTAATAACACTTTGCACATTTGAGGGACTAGTTTGACATTTTGGGAAATACATTTGTTGACTTTCTTTGGGAGAAGTAGATGAAAAAATTAATACAATTAAGCATCAATATATTCCTTAAATAATGGAACGACCACATTTAGACTATTATTGTAAAGATAAATAACTGATGCTCAAAGAACATTGTCTCTGTCTCAGATAAAGTACCTTATTTTGATTTCTCAGTTGTCACATCATTCTCAAAATGTCTCTTTTCAATTATTCTTAATATTGCAGAAGCCATTAATCATTGTAGTGGACAGAAATTACTCTTACAGCAGCTGACTGTATGGTGTAATGAGTCGTGTAGGTTTGAATTTAACAAGTCCAGAGTCCATATTACGTCCACCAACCGCTTCTTTAGGACCCTGTTTGTATCTTTCAGTGTGAAGTGAATCCAAAGACAGGAAACCTTCTGGGCAAATAAAGATGGCAAAGAGAGGAGAAAAGGGAAATGGACTTCTTTTTTGACTGATTCTCCTTAGAATCTTCCACACTTCCCAGAAACTGGTCACGCTCAGCTTGGCTGGCGGTCACATGCGTTTTCACACCTATGGCTCATAAACCTCAGAGACAATCTATCACACCGAGTGACAAAAAGGAATTTTCACCAAGCGGATGTTCAGAAATAAATGTAGACTGGAGGCTTTTTTATTTCACATGTGGAAAACCCCATCCTGTCATATAGTTTCCAACAAGATGACCTCAAGCTCTGAAATCTCTAATTATATTCCACTAACCCTACTAAAAAAAAGCAGCTTGGACCATCTTAGGCTGGTTGATGGTTTTAGCTGGTTTTAGTTGGTTTAACAAGCTGGTTGATGGTTTAAGCTGGTCTTAGCTGGTGGGTTTAGATGGTTTTAGCTGGTAAAACTGGCTGGTTGATGGTTTTAGCTGGTCTTAGTGGTTTTAGCTGGTTGATGGTTTTAGATGGTCTTAGCTGGTAGAATAGGGTGGTGGATGGTTTTAGCTGGTTCAATAGGCTGGTTGGTGGTTTTAGCTGGGCTGCGTTTCAATAACAGTTTGAGTCGCCCTCGCTCACTTGCCCTCAGCACTTGCCCTCGGGGGAATCCCCGCCGCCATCTTAAGGGCTGTTCCATTTCCCTGAACAGCTGAAGTGAACTCCGTGAGATCGACCCTTGAGGGCTGAGTGATCGAGTGAACAACGATGGCCACTTCAGAGCTGTATATCACCCACAATGCATTGCAGTGGTGCACGAAAAATATGTCCATGCGGTGGCGATAATGAACCTCAAACACCATTGTCTGCTGTCTATTCACCACCAAGGAAGAAGAAGAAAGTAGAATTCAATTTAATTCATTTTCTTAAATTGTGCAATTAGACTGTCTGTTGCGGAGTTATGGCAGAGCCCACCGTTTACAAGTGTAAGTATATAAGCCGATGTATTGCCATCAAGCGTAGAATACGTCTTCGTCTCAATTAAATGAGTCTCCGCATATTCTGTGTAATTTGGAATAGGCAGTATAGCGCTATTCCAACAACGTGTGGTTGATCCATGATTATCTGGGCTGTTAGTGAACGAGGGCAGGTGTGTTCCATTTACCTCTTTCACTCCCCCTCCGCCCTCTTTCCCTCCGCCCTCCAAGTGGCCTCCGTGTGACGTCATAGCAAGGGCTTAGGGCAAGTGAGCGAGGGCGACTCAAACCGTTATTGAAACGCAGCCCTGGTCTTAGTGGTTTTAGCTGGTTGATGGTTTTAGATGGTCTTAGCGGGTGGTGGACGGTTTAAGGTGGTTAGATAGGCTGGTTGATGGTTTTAGCTGGTCTTAGTGGTTTTAGCTGGTTGATGGTCTTAGCTGGTAGAATAGGGTGGTGGCTGGTTTAAGCTGGTTCAATAGGCTGATTGATGGTTTTAGCTGGTTGATGGTTTTAGATGGTCTTAGCTCGTAGAATAGGGTGGTGGATGGTTTTAGCTGGTTCAATAGGCTGGTTTTTAGCTGGTCTTAGTGGTTTTAGCTGGTTGATGTTTTTAGATGGTCTTAGCTTGTTGATGGTGTAGAAGCTGGTTGAATAGGCTGGTTGGTGGTTTTAGACAGTTTTCAATGTACACATGAGCAGGAAATAAATGATGTGTGCATGGTTGGGGGTGGGGGATGAGAGTCAGTTAGTGTGTTGTGTTTAAATTGAAACGTGCAATGTGACATTGCTGCTGTAGCAAGCGGTCAGATCGGACACGGTGAAATTATTTTAGCACTATAGGATACGGAGAGATAAGTTTCGTTTTTACCGAAAGTAAACCTCTCATCCAGCAACTGGGCCTCGCGCTGTATTCCTCCGCTCGCAGATCAGCAGTTGCCCAGTTAATGCGTAGGGATACAGGGGTTTTGCGGTTGAGAAAATGTAGTGCCAAAATAAAGCGCGGTCTGACGGCGATGTAAAGTGGTGTGAATTTTACCTATACAACGTACACTTTAGGCTGACGTAACATTTTAGGTGAGCCTTGTTTTAGGTGGTTAATTTGGCTTTTTCTCTGGACCCCGTTCACTGCAGTGTCATGACTGAACGTGACCTCACTCTGAGCTGAGCGTGCTGTGCCGAGCGCCATCTAACTCAGAGCCGAGCTACTAGCCGCACGTAAACGAGCTGACGAACCGAAGTAGGTAAGATGATGAAATCCTCGTAAATTAATGATTAATCCTCGAGCAGTATCTTGATACAGCTTCTGTTTATTAAGGGAACATCGCGTGAGTGTGCCTGAGAGAGAGAGGAGCCAGTTTCACCGTGTAAAGCCTCTGTGAAAACTCCGGTAAGAACCATGCTAAATCCAAAGGGGCTAGGCCTTGAGGTTAGCTGTTGATATTAACATCATGTGAGAAAATTCCTTTAATTGAAGTATGTTCATAAAGCCAGTCGATGTCCCCGATATGTTTCCTAGTGTTTTAAACCCACCGTGCTACCTGCAGTATCATTGTGTACCTGGAAAAGTAACTGAAAAAAGATCGCTAGCTGAGCTAGCACGAAGCTAATGTTAATCGCGGCTAGCGCCGCTAAGCTAACTCAGGTATTACTTGTAATGGGAATGCTAATGGTGTAGCTGGTTAAGCTGAATTGCCACTACTGGAGCATATAAGAGAGAAAGAGATGGCACATGATGCATAATTGTGTTGATATCATGTCAATTGTGATAGAAAAAGTGCTTTTGATTAAAGTAACATGCATAATGTTTTTACTGCATTAAACTACTGTTAAATATTCATGTTGGTTAAAAAGAATAATTGTATACTGTTAATTTACAGTTAAAGAGTTAATATATATATATATATATATATATATATATATATACTATGGTTAAAGATATGTAGATGATGTGATAGGTAATTGTCATGGTAAAATATTTATCCTGTATTGTAAAAAATCTACAGACTAATTTACAATGCTTTGAATGCTGTATATCCTGCATCTGGGTATAGATATGGAAGATATAGAGTGAAAAGTGGAAGTAAAAAGATTTCATGATTTGAATAGAGAGTAATGGTTATTGTTCTGCACTCTATGTGGTTTTTCGTTTTGCCGGATTAGGACTTGATTCAGATTCGAACGGAGGAGGTCCGGTGGCGAGCCAGAAAGGACGAGCGACTCATACAGAACAGTGCACGGTCTGGCCAACTGTGGGATCCACTCCGAGGAGACATCATCTCACTTCACTCGTCATACAGATAAGAATATAACACAAAAATCTACCCGGGTAGTATGAACAGAACTGAAACTGAGCTCTGACCTTCTACAAAGGAGGGACCCTTTCTTTTGAACTTTTTTATTTTTTATTAGGGCCCGAGCGCCGATTGAAACTGCATCGTTTTTTCTTCTTTTTTTCACGACTTGTGTTGCCTTTTTGGAGGCCTTATCATATTCAGGAGTTGAAAAAAAATTCTGAGCCCATGGGGACTGGCAAAAATCGCAACATTTTAGAGGTCTTGTAAAATAACCTGCTCTCCAGCGCCACCTAGCGCTGTTTACACCACACACTGTAACTCCCGATTGACACAAAATTTGGTACACATGTGCAGGCAAGTGTCCTACAAAATTGCCATCGGGACTACTAAAGTCCGCCTACCGACATTTTCCGCCATTTTGAATTTTGTGAGAAACCCGTTTTTGCTGACTCCTCCTAATGCCTAGATACGATTCTCACCAAATTTGCTGTGCATCATCATTAGTCCAAGCTGGTCAAGTACTATCAAAAGCTTTATTAAATATTGTTGCGTTCAGAAGTTATAAGCCAATGAACATCAGAGGGACGGGGCTCTAGAAATCAATACACATAACTCCATAACCTTTAACTCAATCATCACAAAACTTTCAGGATATGTTGACACATCTCCCTGGAACATATCCTGAAATTTGTTTTATTAAAATTGATTGCCATTTTGTGCCATTTTAGGCCATTTTAGCCAATTCTAGGGTTTGTATTTTAACAAACTCCTCTGTCACTGTTGATCCGATTCATGCCAAACTCGCTGAGACTGTTCTAGAGGCCTCAATGCAAAATCATCGAAAGTTCTTACATAAGTCAAAGGGCGTGGCCAGGACGGCGCCCTGAACATGGACGAATTTCATGCTTCGACCACAAAAATCTAAACTGTTTTAACTTCAATGTACATTGTTTTATATGATCAAAACTTCACGTTTGTCAAGAGTCCAACCCTGAACACATCTACACTGCAATATTGACTCATATTCAGAGTGCCACCTACTGGCGATAGAAAGTGTTAAGTTTTATACTTCAGCGAACTCTTCCTAGCAGCTTTATCAGATTCACCTCAAACTTGGTCATCATGTACTCAAGTCTTCCACGATGAAGAGTTATCAAAAGGTCTTGCATAAGTCAAAGGGCCAGGGCGTGGCATTTTTGCCAGTGTACAGGAAGTTGTTGTAACTTCAAGATACAATGTCCATTCTTGAAACTTGCAGGATATGTTGACATCTCTCCCTGGAACATATCCTGAAAGTTTTATTAAAATTGACCACTCGGGGGCGCTACAGTTAATCAGCCATTTTAGGCTATTTTTCCAATTGTAGACTTTGTATTTTAACGAACTCCTCCTACACCGTTGATCCAATTCCTGTCAAACTCACTGTTCTACAGCCCTCAGCGATGCCAAATCATCCAAAGGTCTTGCATAAGTCAAAGGTCATGGCCAGGGTGTGGTGTTTTGTCCAGTGTACAGGAAGTTGTTGTAACTTCAGGATATAATGTCCAATCTGCTCAAAACTTGACATGTTTGATTAGAGTCTCACCTTGAACATGTATGCCTTTCAATATTGACAGGTCAGAGCGCCACCTGATGGTACCTCAAAATATCATGTTTTTACACTTTTACAGCTCCTTTTAAGAGATTGAACACCTTTAACTTTGACGTACCTGCATGAAACTTTGTAGGTACATAGAACATGTAGAGATGTCCAAAAAAGCCTCTTGGACCCATACCCTAAAATGTACAGGAAGTCAGCCATTTTGCATTTTATGTGAAAATGTAAGCGATTTTTCGGCTTTTTCATGCAGTATATTTGAACTCCTCCTCCTATAGGGTTGTTCTGATTCCTACCAAACTTTGTGAGCCTGTTCTAGGGGCTTCAACGATTAAAAATCATCAAAAGGTCTTACATAAGTCAAAGGGCATGGCCAGGACGACGCCACAAACACGGACGAATTTCATGCTTAACAACACTCTAAATTGTTATAACTTCAGCTTCCATTGTCCGATCTGGATCAAACTTCTCACGTTTGATGACAGTCCCACCTTGAACGCGTCTGCACTGCAATTTTGACTCACAATCAGAGCACCACCTAATGGCGACATGAAATGTCACGTTTTTACAGTCTTATACGGCCCCAGTGTCGTGGAACTTTGCACCCAAGTCGAGCGCAACGTCTTCAATCGTCTGATACGGTGATCAACGATACGATTCAGACGAGGGACGACGTGGCGATGGCCGGGGACGACCAACGATGTGGCGGTGGCCAGACGGTCGTAGCACTAACCGAGTTGCGTGTATGACCAGCTAAGACCAGTTGACCAAAACCTAGCTAAAACTATCAAACCAGCTTGACCAGCTAAGACCAGCTGACCAAAACCTAGCTAAAACCATCAACCAGCTTAACCAGCCTAAGCTGTTTTTTTTAGTAGGGAACACACAGGTAGCCAAAGGCCCTTAATGAGCCTCTATTCTACATTAGTGCTGGAATAATAATGTTCACAATACATATTTAAGCAATTACTACCACTGACAAATAGTCATTATCTCTGATGTCCATCCAGAATAAACGTCCATGAATCTGCTTAAAGATGCTGCAAAGTCATCTCATCAGTTCATACTTGAATTTTTGTGGACGTTTGTGCCAATATTAATAAATTCCCTCCAGGCGTCCTTGGAATATTGCATTCACGAGAATGAAGGTCAACCTGAAATCACAAAGCCTCGGGTCAAATGGAAGTACAAGTATGCCCTACTTCTGGCTTGTGTTCAAACTCAGCCTTCATTTTGATCTCGACTACACACTGTGAGTTCTCACGACTGCACCTTATCGCAGAGACAAAATTTGTCCACAGGCGAGAGAACTACAAACACCTGGCAAGGTACTCAAAATTGCCTGTGGTAGTTCCTGTTGCAGGGCCACATTTTGCCATGATGACACACACGCACACACACACAGATTCACAAAGTGAAAACAATACCAGTGACACGCTGTCACGTTTGTTAATTAAGGTGGCGTGCAGCAGCGTGAAACAAAACAACTGTTGCAGAAGGAAAACTGCTTTAAAGCTGGAGATCCCAGATGTGATGCTGATTTATTCATCAAAAACTAACAACCTGGGAAGGGAAGATGGTACATTGTTAACGTCTCTGTATCATGTAGAGAAACAATCACTGAGGAAACTTCCCTCTTCATCCTTTGCAACGCCGCTGTGAAAGACGCAGATGCATCCTCAAGCTGCACAAACTGTTCTGCTCTTCCATTCATTCATTATTGCTAATAACCATCACACACCTCTGCTCACTGCAGCCTCCCCCATCCCATTCCAGAGCAGTACATGACACACCGTGTCAGTGTCACAATAACAAAACTGGAGCATCCCAATATTTTTCTTGGAACAACAAGACAGCATCAAAATCATCGGACCAGGTTAGATCCCGAGTATGTACATGAGAAAGGCCCGACACAGTCTCATGGCAGTTTATGATGCTGCGCAGCGTGACTTTCAAATTAAATCTTTCAATTGGAAGTCTCCTTTTATAGTGTCCCCACAGATGGGACAACAACAAAACCATTCAGTTAGGTTTAGGAAAAACATCATAGTTGGGCTTAAAATAAGTATGGTTAGGTTTAGGCAATGACTTAGTTGGGGAAAGCGTCACAACAACACTACTTTGGGACACGCGGTCTCAAGCAACTCAGCAAGTGATTTTTTATTTATTTAAGTCACCAGCTCTGACCGCTGAATTGCGTCTACGTTGTTAACCATGTGAAACATACTCATTTACTTTCCATTGTCGTTGTTTTCGAGTCAAAGAAGAAAATGTCCATTTGCGTGATTATTCACAAACTGCAGTAAGACTGGTTTGAAATATCACAGTGTAGAAATACTCAGGTAAATACTGGAGGTAAAAGTATTAGAATTGAAAGACTTCAAGAATCAAAAAGTATAATTAAATATTTATATTTATTACAATTCATATTATAAGTTTAATAGATATTATTATATTATTGGCACATTAATATGTGAGCATCACTAATGTTGCAGCTGGAAAAAAATGTTAATTCAATCTATTTAAACTTTTCTAGAGATCCAGAGACACTTTGTAGCAATATGAGTGTAATAATAATAATAATCATAATAATAATAGTAAAAATAATATTTGTATATTAAACTATTCATATGTACAGCATCTATTCAGACGAGTCTTTTTTTTTTTACTATTAATATATATATAAATAATGCACTTACTCCCAACACAACATGATCAGTCAAGGTCAAACTATAAATAATATTCTGGGTTTTCTAGACATCCGACAGGTAAAGCTGTTGAAAAAAGATTCCTTTTAACATCCATCATCAGGATGTGCAGAAAAAATCTATTGGCAGCATTTTTTTTCCACAATCCCAAATGAATTGTTGTATTGAAGTCATCAAACCATAATCTATGTTATAACTTGTGTCTTTACCTTGATAGTTGTTGTTGGTGTTGAGGAAACCACTGATCATCTCCTGATAGCTCAAAATCCAGCTCCACTCAAATTAATCCCGTTTGTCACACTATTCAAATGAGTTTCAAAGGACCCTCAGCTGCTGA